>NW_027361684.1:5865000-6500000 GCF_039654945.1 Dendrobates tinctorius | reverse complement strand
TTTACAATCTACAGAAATTACACAGTAATTTAAATGGATCTCCAAACACTGGCATAACATTTTCTGCCTCAAACAGCCGTGCAAGTAAAATAGAAAAAAAACGTAATGTCCCTCTGCATTACAACAGTAATAGCAAAAAGAAATGGCTCTACCAGGCATAATTAAGGGGTCAAATTTGCCCAAAGTGCCCCTTTTGTTAGTACTTTGGATAAGGGATTTACAATTTTTGGTAATTCAGGTCCAACAAGACAGATGGTCTTCCTGTCCTGCTAATATCGGTGGGTTTGGCTGACATTGATGGCTGACTTTACTTCTAAAGTGGGCATACTCATATTTTAGATTGTATAACTTAGTATTGAGTACTAAAAACTTTAGTGGATGGATTACAATAAAACGCTGATGTGGCAGGATAATATTGGTGCAGGAGGAACAGTGGTGGCAGCAGGGACATATAGCCATCACTTATGACTTACCATAGCCGTCGGGGTTGGAGCGAGGGGTGTAGAAACTCTGGACACCGCAGGTCTTGCAGAACGTATGCTGTGCTTTGTTAGTGTTGAACGTGTAGGTTGTGAGGTTATTTGCACCCTGAAGATGCAAAAGTCACAATTAACATAGAGTGTAATTTACTGAAACACAAAAGGCCTACATATTTAAAGAGGTCCTCCTACTCCTCAATCCTACAGAAGGTCTGATTAACATCACAGGCAAGAGGTAATCTGGTGTCAGAAAAACAGTGTGCAGTTTTCATGATACTTTCTGCATTATTCCTCAAAGATTCAGCTTGCAGACACTTATCAATAACTCCCATTGTAATATCCCATGGGACGTAAGTCTGTCCAATTTTTGATGGGATAAACTCGCGCAGATAGGGCAGTACCGGTTGAGGTTGATGGTAGCTCTCACTTGTATGGGATGTGTATGGACACAGCACCTGAGGAAACCTGATGCGCCTTAGCTGCAGCCCCGTGGCTGGAGGAGAGTATTGTTCAGTATGCGGTTTGGCAAAGCGAATATTATCATGATGTGCGGGCTGGTCTGCTCTCATGGAAAGGGTGATATCTGGAGAGTAGAAGTAAGGTTTTTTTTTTTTGTTTTTTTTAAACCATTGTATTTCGATGCCTTTCTCAACCTTGAGAAAGTCACCAAAACGTGTTGGGATGAATAAAAAAAAATATTGTTTATACTCTATCTCATCAGTGCAGCCCGGCCCGCACACCATGATAATATGTGTTTTGTCAAACTGATCTTGTAATGGACACGCAGGTGCCCGGCTCGTTCGTAGACACGGCTCTGTCACCTGTACTGTAGTGAGCCGGACACCTGTTTGCCCATCTCGTGACCAGCAGGGATTTTTATTAACTGGAAGATAACAAAGAAATTGAATTAAAACAATCAGTTATCTTCATAAATTTCAGGAAGGTACTGAAAAGACAGAGTCAAACACATCGACCAATTTATTGGCCAGTTTATGGGGGCCCCATCAGCAAGGCGTACCTTCTTGTTGGGGACCTAATCTGATACGATTCCTCTCCTGGGCTGAAAAGCCTACAATGTGCTACAAAAAAATTGAAGGTACTTCGCCCATAAATTGGCCTATTCACCTTCATTTTTTTCATAGCATTTTTTCTGTAGCAATATTACGGTTCCATTTTTCTATATTTCATATGTACATAATATAACGTCCACCTATTTTTTTTATGGCAGGAATGCAGTTCCAAATTTCTAGATTCAGGCTATGTCGCCACGTTGCGTGTTAAAACGCACACTGAAAACCGGACTCCTTCCCAGAAATCGCGCGTTTTTTTCTACGCGATTTCACCGCGATTCTGTTCGCGATTTTGCCGCGATTTTCTCAAGCACTTTCCAAGCGATTTGAAGCATCACTTGGAAAGTGATTGACAGGTTGGTCACACTCGTCAAACATAGTGTTTGACAAGTGTGAGCAGCTTTTTACTATTGAGGCCGCCTATGCGGCATCAATAAGATAAGATAATCCTTTAATCGTCCCACCATGGGGAAATTCAATAGTAATAGATAAAATGTTAAAAATGATAAAAAAATAAAAAATCGGGGTATATTTACCTTCCGACGTCCCGCGCTGCCATCCCGGGCCTCAGCGTTCCCAGTAATGCCTTGCGAGACCTGTGATGACGTAGTCTCGCGTTGCTATAGCGATCTCGCGAGATTGCTAGAGTCACGCGAGACTACGTCATCACAGGACCTTGCCGCAAGGCATTACTGGGAACGCTTAGGCCGGGAATGCAGCGCGGGACGTCGGAAGGTAAATATACCCCGATTTTTTATTCTTTTTTTTACAGGGGTATGGTACCCAGGGCCTGGAGGACAGTCTCCTCTCCTCCACACCGTGGGTACCAACCGCACATGAGACGCTTAACTTCGCGCATGGTGGGCATAGCCACATGCGGGAAGTAAGCGATTCTCATGCATTCCTATGGGTGCGGAATTGCGGCAATTCTTTGCGATTCCGCACAAAAGAATGACCATGCCGCGGAAAAAAGCGCAGCATTAGCACAGCATACTGATAGGGAATTTAGATTGTGAGCCCCATCGGGGACAGTGATGATAATGTGTGCAAACTGTAAAGCGCTGCGGAATATGTTAGCGCTATATAAAAATAAAGATTATTATTTATTATTATTACAGCATGTGCGGAATGCCATAGGAATGCATGGGGGGCGTTCTGTACACGATTTTTAAACGTTTTTGCGCCGAAAATCGCGGCAAAAACGCTTAAAAAACGCATTGTGGGCACACAGCCTTAATGTTTTGCATTTCAGAGTGCAGCAATTTTTTTTCTTAGTTTGATTGAGGGTAGGGGCTGAGACACTAATTCCAGAGATGTGTCACTTACTATGTTGTGTGCTGTTGTTTCAATACAATAAGTGTTTTATCAGCAGGCGATAAACTGTCTGTTTTTTATCACTGCCAGACTAGCTGCTTCCTCGTCCAACCACGCCTTCAGCACTGATTAGCAGTACTCTGCCACTATACAATGTATATGGTAAGCTGTGGGCGGGGATAGCTTCCTGAGCTCTGCTACATGTATAGCAGAGAAAACTCTGATTGCATCAGAACTACTGCACCCAGTAAACTAAGTGATACATCGCTGGAATTAGGGTCTATGTCCCTACATTATGCTGCTCTCAAATGAGGTAGCAATAACCTGGTGGCAGAAGTCCTGATATGTAAAATCCTAGAATTTAAAGAGGGTGTAATGTAAGTGAAAGGAATATAAAGAAGAAATCCTCTTGATGTACAGGATACCTCAGATGGGAAGTGTGGTCTAAGCTGAGCCTCATATTCTTAAAAATGGCAAAGACCTGAGTGTTGCAATTAGTTGACGGTGTCACAAATGAATGTTATTTTTCTTTACCAGATAGATTTTGTAAATGAAATAATTAGTGGCCATTGTAAGCAAGGAAAACACTATTTTGAGGGAGAAAGGGAAAAATCATAAATCTAGATTATAATGAAAAGAAATCATGGATCGTCACTTACTGACATCTCAACACTCTCTGATCTCCAGGACTCGGAGATCTGTACTGTAGGAGATCATATATCAGGGCGTTACAGCATGTGTCGTGTCCTGCTCTCGTATCCTGCTCAGCTAGACTCATGTTGTCCCAGAGGAATAGTTTAACTTTTTCTTAAGATATCTGAGGCTACCTTCACCTGCTCAATTTCTATTACACCATTCCGGGCGACAGGTTAACAATAAATAAAAATATAGTGGTGTGAATAGTGTCCTACGCTCCAGGACAGACCTATCACGTTGCTATTTCACCCTTATGGTTCATAATTTCCTGCATTTTATCAGGATTATTCTCGTTCACCTCGTTCCTGCAATTGGCAGCTTATAATGATTTCATGGTTACTTTCATCAATACATAAATTTGAACAGAACAAAAGAAGAAAGCTAAAAAGAAACTGCACGTCGGTCCTCAGCAGAGCGAAAATGGAAAAATATATGCTACCTCGAGTAGCTTGAAGCGCGATGATGGGACAATGAAATGGCGATTCTGCTTCTTCACACAAATGCTGCAGCTGAAAAAAAAAAAGGTAAAGTAAATTAAACTGCATCTCACAAATGTATGTATAATGTAACTTTTTTTGCTGTTTGGAACATATAAGAAGAGATTTTTTTTAACATAATTGTGCACAGTCTTGATGGGGTGTTTGCCAATCTAATGGACGCAGACAATGTATCGCCACCCTAGCCGGGCCTTAGCACGATGCCTTCCCATTGTGAGCCAGAATGAAAAGCTGCTCTGGAAACATTGAGCTTTCCATGTATTCCATGTAGAACCATTCAGGGTAAATGTTGGGACAGAGAAGGCTTCCCCCCGCAAAATTGTGTTTCACAAAGCACAAAAAGCAATATCCTTTTCCTTAAAGTACATAATCTTTCCAGGTATGTTCCATGTTCACTTTGTGACACCGTGATGGGTTCAGTCATTGTCAAAAGTTTTGACACTGTCAAAAATTTTGCTTTTCACAGACTTTGCTGCTTTAGTGTTTTTAGATCCTTTAAGTCAGATGTTCCTATGGTTACTGAAGTATAATTATGAACAAGAGGAAAAAAAAAAAGTGATCCAGCTTGAGACGGAGGCGGCTGCAATTTACAAAGCTTTATTGGACAACTTAAAAATATGTTGGTTCTTTAAAAATTTCTTATAGCAAACACCAAGGACACTAGTGAGGAGGATCAACGCGTTTCAACTAAAAAATAGTCTTAGTCATGATCTACCTGCTAATACATTGAGAAACTATATATAGAGTGCACATGACATTGATTGGACAGACAATTAAAAATGCAGAAAAGCATATACAAATTGAGAAAAGGAAAGGAAAAAAAACAAAAAACAAATAATTCTTGGTCAAGAATCATCATGGATAACAGTGAATTAGGATAAAACATTTCCTTATAAGATATTGCATAAACAATAAAAGCTGAATCGCCGTCAGGAGCGGTCAGTGACCACGATAAGCAGGCACTGGGTAGAACAGGCAGGGAGATGCCTCTATTAGCAATTTAGTCCTGGATAAACCCCCATAAGCTTTTACTGACAAATGTATCAATTTTATACAAACACTCAATATTTACAAAATTGTCCATTATTTTTCAAGACATAGCAGTTCGCCATGGCAATGCATGATATCTGATTAGACAAGAATGGATTGTTATCAGTCATCACCTCAGTCATCACCCAGAGGCTGATATCCAGCGGTCAGAGCCAAGGGTAGAAGTCTTGAAGAATAAATGACAACACTGTAAATATTGAGTCTTTGCAGAAACTTAACGTATTTGACAAAAGTTTAAAAACTTCTGAAATGTATAATTGTACATCAGTAATGATAGAAGCAGATGACTAAAAGAGCAAAAAACACTGAAGAGGCAAACTGTGTGAAAACCAAAACTTTGATAAGTCTCAAAACTTATGGCCACGACAGTACATACAGTATATGCTACCTTGTGCTGGCACACAGTCTGGGTGATACTATTAATGATGGATGAGTGACTTTCACAATTTACTTCTTAATAACTTACTTGCAGTCAAAGACATGGAGATCAGCAGATGCCCAAACCTCAAAACGAACCGCTCCGCAGTGACATCCTCCGCTGTGCTTTACCAGCCCCTTGTACTCACTGCAGAATGACAGGAATGGTATTGTTCACATCGTCTGCATTCATAGTGTGACACAGGCGACCCGACAGAGGGGACATCCTGAGAACACCATTTATAAAAGTTTATATTAAGGAAATTGAAACATAAACACTGTATTTTAATTCCACCCTCTGTGATTTTTCCTGTAAGCAAAAATTTTCTCTGATCTTTATCAGTATTTGGACAGAGCGTCAATTTTTAACATCAGTAATTTTCACGTATGAAAATAAATAAATTACAGACCTTTTCCTATAAATTGCAATGTTAATCACATGTACACTTATGCCATGCGTCTGCTGTCTGTGATTTTCAAGGACCAATAGACTTGTATGAGTAACTCCGATCAAAAATGGACGTCTCCGTGATTTATTTGAGGACACTCAGTCCTCAAAAACAGAGGTGTGAATAGCATCATGGACTGTAATGAGTATATCGAACAAGACAGGTATAACTCAGCTCAACTAGGTCCATAAAAAACACTTTTTTATTAATTATATTGAAAATTCTTTAAAATTAATCCATCCAGCGTAGAAATCATAACCCCCAATGTGGGAAGAAGTATGTGGGCAGACGTGTTTCGAACCTTGCCGTTCTTAGTCCTTGCAAACCTTTGCATCTGTCCATTTTCCGTTTTGTAATTTTTAAAATGTATATGACTAATTATATAATATATATAGTGAAATATGTCATCTTAAACTTTAGGCCTTCTAGAGATCATTTCATCTTCAACTTGCTTAACTGTTCACAACAACTATTTTGGCTGGAGGTGCCCAACCTTTTACTTGCCGCTTTGTACCTATATTTTTCTCACTTCACTAACTTAATAATAATAATAATTTTATTTCTATAGCGCCGACATATTCCGCAGCACTTTACATTATAGAGGGGACTTGTACAGACAATAAATATTACAGCATACCAATAAACACAACAGATACCAAGAGGAATGAGGGCCCTGCTCGCAAGCTGGCAATCTATAAAGAAAAAGGGGAGACACGGAAAGTAGATGGTAATAATTGCTTTTATTGTTTGGACCAGCCATAGTGTAAGAATCGGGTGTTCCTGTTGCTGCATGAACCGGTTAACAGTCTAAATATGTAACAGTACAGACACAGAGGGCTATTAAATGCAAAAAGCATGTGAGAACATGATGCGAGGAGCCTGGTTATGGTAGAAATTTTGAATGAGCCACACAGGGATATTTAGTTTAATGCATGAGGCAATAGGTCAGTCTGAAAAAATGCGTTTTTAGGGCACGCTTAAAACTGGGTATTGGGGATTAATCGAATTAACCTGGGTAGTGCATGCCAAAGAATTGGCGCAGCACGTAAAAAGTCTTCGAGATGGGAGTGGGAAGTTCTGATTATTGAGGATGTCAGGTCATCAGCAGAACGGAGGGTGCGGGTAGGGTGGTATACTGAAACAAGGGAGGAGATATAGGGTGGTGCTGAGCCATGGAGAGCTTTGTGGGTGAGGGTAATAAGTTTATACTGAATTCTGGAGTGGATGGGTAGCCAGTGTAATGACTGGCACAAGGTAGAGGCATGAGTGTAACAATTGGTGAGGAATATGATCCTGGCTGCAGCATTCAGAATAGATTGGAGGGGGGAGAGTTTGGTAAGAGGGAGACCGATTAGAAGAGAGTTACAGTAGTCCAGACGAGAATTAATAAGAGAAACAGTAAGAGTTTTTGCAGAGTCGAAAGTAAGAAAGGGTCGAATTCTAGAAACTTTTTTTGAGGTGCAGATAACAAGAGCTAGCCAGTGACGGATGTGGGGGGGTGAATGAAAGCTCAGAATCAAATATGACCCCCAAGACAGCAGGCATGAATTTAAACTATTTAGTGAGTGCTGATGCATCACACACAAATCGGATTACAGAAATGTTTAAACACAAGTTGTGATGTAGCAAAATGGGTAAAAAGTCAAGGTGGGTTAATTCTTCTAACTTCCAAGGAGGCCGAGCAGTTTTTCCCTTGAGGAATGAGCAAAAATCCCAGTGGCAAGATGTGGAAAGCTCTATAGAGACTTATCCAAAACGACTTACAGCTGTAATTGACGCAAAAGGAGGCTCTAGAAAGAACTGACTTTAGGAGGAGGTTAATTTTTATGCACACAGACGTTTTCAGTTATTTTGTCTTATTTGTTGGTTGCTTCACAATAAAAATAAAACCAAATGTTCACAGCTGTAGTCATGTTCTTCACATGAACTGATGCAAGCCCTCAAAAAATCAAACTGTGAAATTCAAGGTTGTGAGGTAGCAAAACACAGAAACTGCCATGGGAGTGAATACTTTTGCACTGTATGTTGATGAAAATGGGAGATTTGATCTGACAGCATCTTGATCCTTAGGGCCCTCATACACATTAGATTAAGGAGTGGCGATCCCACCGATATTGACATTTATTGACAGCCTAGTGTGTATGGTGCATTCCAGACTCCCCCTGGCAGATAATGTCAGGGGAAATAGGGGTTTGGCAGATTGAATTTTACACCTGACCCTTTTATTTAGGAAATAAGATCCTGTCTGTGCTGTTTGTCAGTGGCTTTCTCTGAGCGACGTTGAAATCACACGGAAATTTGGTCGTGCTGAACACTCAAGTGTATGGGGAAGTCAGGAGGGATAGGTGGTCAAATGAGAGCTCGGCCGTAAGCTATTGTGCCCCCCTTAGAATGAAGCGGCCATACTGCTGGTAAAACAGAGACCCAATATGGACTACCTAATGCCAAGGGGCCAGATTTGCCTGCACTTGTACTGAGCATGCGATGGACAGTTTCCCCCACAGCAAAGTGCTGCACGAAATACAGTCTAGGCAGCATGCACTAGGGCCTATAGTGTGACCAACAAGGGTCGCCAAAAAACCTTCAAAACTGTAAAAACATAATCCTTTAGTTTTATTGACTTGGTATATGTAGGTTTTAGAGCTGTTTTTTTCACTTTTTGAAGTCCTGGAAGAAAAAACTTGATGCAACAGCTTCACCATTTCTGTGACTATGTACTATGATCAGCAGGGGTCCCAGAGGTCGGACCCCCATCTATATTTCTGAACAGTACAGCACCATATAGTATTAATAATGCAATGTGTCACCTCTGTCACTAGATCTAAGAGTAAAACGCACAGATCCGGCTGCTCATGGTGCAAAAGTCACCGCCATGTAAGGACGTTCAGGCACATGGGGGGGGGTACGTTCCACCAGCTGCAGTGAGTGGAGTCTGATTCAATCATTTACCCTCCGCTGGTCACAAATTCCAAAACTATACACCAATTAAACAGATACTGGACGGCCCCATGGCAGGGAGACAGATTACAGCCGCCTGTAACCTTATACCTACCAAATGCCAGCGTGCCAACCCGTGTAACACTGCCGTGCCCACACTGGGTCTAAAAGTGGAGGGGCCACGGAGTAGAGCAATTACACACAGAAGTTTGTCAGTTTTTTGAAAAATTACCATAGAAGCAAAAAATATTGCGGATTTTCAAGACATATAGCGGCGGCTCTCCGCACATTCCTGCTATAGTAGATTCTTGTATAAACTGTTAGTAACACTATTGTAGCCTCTTTTCTTCATTGTTCTCTGCATTGTGCCACCCCTGGCTTTTGGTTTTCCGTTCTGCTGGAAGCCTGTGTGAATTTTACCAGCTGCCCAAACGTAAGTCCCTACGAACTGTATAAAAGAAGTCTGATTTCCATCTGTACTGTCACCATAGAATAGGATTCTATACGGTTGATCCATGTCAAATCCGATTTTTTATTTTTTTTATTTTTTTGCAGACGGATTTTCAAATATCCCGTCCGAACGTCAGTTTTTTTTCCCACGGACAGAAAATACAGTTGAGTGAGCATAGCGTAAAAGGTGGAGGAGCATAAATCTTATGAGTTTTTTTCACGCGGAATCCATTTTGAGATATTCTCCTTTTTATCCTTGGACTCCTAAGGCTGTGTGCCCATGATGAGTTTCGGACTCTGCATATTCTATCTGGGTCAAAAATGTAGCGTCTTAAAGTTCCAGCAAACTGGATGGGATCTATAGAAATCTCAAGCACACTGCCCTTCTTTTTTTTTTTTCTTAGTGTAACCTGACCTGGGTACGTGTTACAAATCTGCAATGTGTCAATTTCTTTTCTGTACGGACTTTCCCCATAGATCTGCACCTGCATTTTTATTGCACTTCTGCGGTGGAAACGCATCAAAAACGCACGCTATCCGCACATGACTGTATCAATAAAGTTTTGTCCAGCCCAAATACCAGGAAGTTTCAAAAACAAAGCAGATTTATTTAAAACGTGACACCACAAAAGGCAAGGCTGCGGAGGAGTCCATTTTGGTGAAGTCGGTATAAAATGGACCGACTCCAAAAATATATAATACATTAGGTACAGTAGTACAATGCAGGATGTGCTGTAAATGTTTTCATAATAAATTGGGAAAGTTATGAAATGCCCTACAAATGTCTGTTCTGTCCCTAATCTAAGTATCTCTGCTTTTAGCAGAGATGAATCTGTGCTGCACTTTATGCTCATGCTCAGTAGTGACCAGTGCTGTGGAGTCATAGATGAGATGAATCTGCTGCACTTTATGTACATGCTCAGTAGTGACCAGTGCTGTGGAGTCATAGATGAGATGAATCTGTGCTGCACTTTATGTACATGCTCAGTAGTGACCAGTGCTGGGGAGATGTAGCTGAGATGAATCTGTGCTGCACTTTATGCACATGCTCAGTAGTGACCAGTGCTGTTGAGTCATAGATGAGATGAATCTGTGCTGCACTTTATGTACATGCTCAGTAGTGACCAGTGCTGTGGAGTCATAGATGAGATGAATCTGTGCTGCACTTTATGTACATGCTCAGTAGTGACCAGTGCTGTGGAGTCATAGATGAGATGAATCTGTGCTGCACTTTATGCACATGCTCAGTAGTGACCAGTGCTGGGGAGTCATAGATGAGATGAATCTGTGCTGCATTTTATGTACATGCTCAGTAGTGACCAGTGCTGGGGAGATGTAGATGAGATGAATCTGTGCTGCACTTTATGTACATGCTCAGTAGTGACCAGTGCTGTGGGGTCGTAGATGAGATAAATCTGTGCTGCACTTTATGCACATGCTCAGTAGTGACCAATGCTGTGGAGTCATAGATGAGATGAATTTGTGCTGCACTTTATGTACATGCTCAGTAGTCACCAATGCTGTGGAGTCATAGATGAGATGAATCTGTGCTGCACTTTATGCACATGCTCAGTAGTGACCAATGCTGTGGAGTCATAGATGAGATGAATCTGTGCTGCACTTTATGTACATGCTCAGTAGTGACCACTGCTGTGGAGATGAATCTGTGCTACACTTTATGCACATGCTCAGTAGTGACCAGTGTTGTGGAGATGTAGATGAGATGAATCTGTGCTGCACTTTATGTACATGCTCAGTAGTGACCACTGCTGTGGAGATGTAGCTGAGATGAATCTGTGCTACACTTTATGCACATGCTCAGTAGTGACCAATGCTGTGGAGTCATAGATGAGATGAATTTGTTGTACATGCTCAGTAGTCACCAATGCTGTGGAGTCATAGATGAGATGAATCTGTGCTGCACTTTATGCACATGCTCAGTAGTGACCAATGCTGTGGAGTCATAGATGAGATGAATCTGTGCTGCACTTTATGCACATGCTCAGTAGTGACCAGTGTTGTGGAGATGTAGATGAGATGAATCTGTGCTGCACTTTATGTACATGTTCAGTAGTGACCAGTGCTGTGGAGATGTAGCTGAGATGAATCTGTGCTGCACTTTATGCACATGCTCAGTAGTGACCAGTGCTGTGGAGTCATAGATGAGATGAGTCTGTGCTGCACTTTATGTACATGTTCAGTAGTGACCAGTGCTGTGGAGTCGTAGATGAGATGAATTTGTGCTGCACTTTATGTACATGCTCAGTAGTGACCAATGCTGTGGAGTCATAGATGAGATGAATCTGTGCTGCACTTTATGTACATGCTCAGTAGTGACCAGTGCTGTGGAGTCGTAGATGAGATGAATTTGTGCTGCACTTTATGTACATGCTCAGTAGTGACCAGTGCTGTGGAGATGTAGCTGAGATGAATCTGTGCTGCACTTTATGCACATGCTCAGTAGTGACCAGTGCTGTGGAGTCGTAGATGAGATGAATTTGTGCTGCACTTTATGTACATGCTCGGTAGTGACCAGTGCTGTGGAGATGTAGCTGAGATGAATCTGTGCTGCACTTTATGCACATGCTCAGTAGTGACCAGTGCTGTGGAGTCATAGATGAGATGAGTCTGTGCTGCACTTTATGTACATGCTCAGTAGTGACCAGTGCTGTGGAGTTGTAGATGAGATGAATTTGTGCTGCACTTTATGTACATGCTCAGTAGTGACCAATGCTGTGGAGTCATAGATGAGATGAATCTGTGCTGCACTTTATGTACATGCTCAGTAGTGACCAGTGCTGTGGAGTCGTAGATGAGATGAATTTGTGCTGCACTTTATGTACATGCTCAGTAGTGACCAGTGCTGTGGAGATGTAGCTGAGATGAATCTGTGCTGCACTTTATGCACATGCTCAGTAGTGACCAGTGCTGTGGAGATGTAGCTGAGATGAATCTGTGCTGCACTTTATGCACATGCTCAGTAGTGACCAGTGCTGTGGAGATGTAGCTGAGATGAATCTGTGCTGCACTTTATGCACATGCTCAGTAGTGACCAGTGCTGTGGAGTCGTAGATGAGATGAATTTGTGCTGCACTTTATGTACATGCTCAGTAGTGACCAGTGCTGTGGAGATGTAGCTGAGATGAATCTGTGCTGCACTTTATGCACATGCTCAGTAGTGACCAGTGCTGTGGAGTCGTAGATGAGATGAATTTGTGCTGCACTTTATGTACATGCTCAGTAGTGACCAGTGCTGTGGAGATGTAGCTGAGATGAATCTGTGCTGCACTTTATGCACATGCTCAGTAGTGACCAGTGCTGTGGAGTCATAGATGAGATGAGTCTGTGCTGCACTTTATGTACATGCTCAGTAGTGACCAGTGCTGTGGAGTCGTAGATGAGATGAATTTGTGCTGCACTTTATGTACATGCTCAGTAGTGACCAATGCTGTGGAGTCATAGATGAGATGAATCTGTGCTGCACTTTATGTACATGCTCAGTAGTGACCAGTGCTGTGGAGTCGTAGATGAGATGAATTTGTGCTGCACTTTATGTACATGCTCAGTAGTGACCAGTGCTGTGGAGATGTAGCTGAGATGAATCTGTGCTGCACTTTATGCACATGCTCAGTAGTGACCAGTGCTGTGGAGTCGTAGATGAGATGAATTTGTGCTGCACTTTATGTACATGCTCGGTAGTGACCAGTGCTGTGGAGATGTAGCTGAGATGAATCTGTGCTGCACTTTATGCACATGCTCAGTAGTGACCAGTGCTGTGGAGTCATAGATGAGATGAGTCTGTGCTGCACTTTATGTACATGCTCAGTAGTGACCAGTGCTGTGGAGTTGTAGATGAGATGAATTTGTGCTGCACTTTATGTACATGCTCAGTAGTGACCAATGCTGTGGAGTCATAGATGAGATGAATCTGTGCTGCACTTTATGTACATGCTCAGTAGTGACCAGTGCTGTGGAGTCGCAGATGAGATGAATTTGTGCTGCACTTTATGTACATGCTCAGTAGTGACCAGTGCTGTGGAGATGTAGCTGAGATGAATCTGTGCTGCACTTTATGCACATGCTCAGTAGTGACCAGTGCTGTGGAGATGTAGCTGAGATGAATCTGTGCTGCACTTTATGCACATGCTCAGTAGTGACCAGTGCTGTGGAGATGTAGCTGAGATGAATCTGTGCTGCACTTTATGCACATGCTCAGTAGTGACCAGTGCTGTGGAGTCGTAGATGAGATGAATTTGTGCTGCACTTTATGTACATGCTCAGTAGTGACCAGTGCTGTGGAGATGTAGCTGAGATGAATCTGTGCTGCACTTTATGCACATGCTCAGTAGTGACCAGTGCTGTGGAGTCGTAGATGAGATGAATTTGTGCTGCACTTTATGTACATGCTCAGTAGTGACCAGTGCTGTGGAGATGTAGCTGAGATGAATCTGTGCTGCACTTTATGCACATGCTCAGTAGTGACCAGTGCTGTGGAGTCGTAGATGAGATGAATTTGTGCTGCACTTTATGTACATGCTCAGTAGTGACCAGTGCTGTGGAGATGTAGCTGAGATGAATCTGTGCTGCACTTTATGCACATGCTCAGTAGTGACCAGTGCTGTGGAGATGTAGCTGAGATGAATCTGTGCTGCACTTTATGTACATGCTCAGTAGTGACCAGTGCTGTGGAGTCGTAGATGAGATGAATTTGTGCTGCACTTTATGTACATGCTCAGTAGTGACCAGTGCTGTGGAGATGTAGCTGAGATGAATCTGTCCTGCACTTTATGTACATGCTCAGTAGTGACCAGTGCTGTGGAGTCGTAGATGAGATGAATTTGTGCTGCACTTTATGTACATGCTCAGTAGTGACCAATGCTGTGGAGTCATAGATGAGATGAATCTGTGCTGCACTTTATGTACATGCTCAGTAGTGACCAGTGCTGTGGAGTCGTAGATGAGATGAATTTGTGCTGCACTTTATGTACATGCTCAGTAGTGACCAGTGCTGTGGAGATGTAGCTGAGATGAATCTGTGCTGCACTTTATGCACATGCTCAGTAGTGACCAGTGCTGTGGAGATGTAGCTGAGATGAATCTGTGCTGCACTTTATGTACATGCTCAGTAGTGACCAGTGCTGTGGAGTCGTAGATGAGATGAATTTGTGCTGCACTTTATGTACATGCTCAGTAGTGACCAGTGCTGTGGAGATGTAGATGAGATGAATCTGTCCTGCACTTTATGTACATGCTCAGTAGTGACCAGTGCTGTGGAGTCGTAGATGAGATGAATTTGTGCTGCACTTTATGTACATGCTCAGTAGTGACCAGTGCTGTGGAGTCGTAGATGAGATGAATTTGTGCTGCACTTTATGTACATGCTCAGTAGTGACCAGTGCTGTGGAGATGTAGCTGAGATGAATCTGTGCTGCACTTTATGCACATGCTCAGTAGTGACCAGTGCTGTGGAGATGTAGCTGAGATGAATCTGTGCTGCACTTTATGTACATGCTCAGTAGTGACCAGTGCTGTGGAGTCGTAGATGAGATGAATTTGTGCTGCACTTTATGTACATGCTCAGTAGTGACCAGTGCTGTGGAGATGTAGCTGAGATGAATCTGTCCTGCACTTTATGTACATGCTCAGTAGTGACCAGTGCTGTGGAGTCGTAGATGAGATGAATTTGTGCTGCACTTTATGTACATGCTCAGTAGTGACCAATGCTGTGGAGTCATAGATGAGATGAATCTGTGCTGCACTTTATGTACATGCTCAGTAGTGACCAGTGCTGTGGAGTCATAGATGAGATGAATCTGTGCTGCACTTTATGTACATGCTCAGTAGTGACCAGTGCTGTGGAGTCATAGATGAGATGAGTCTGTGCTGCACTTTTTGTACATGCTCAGTAGTGACCAGTGCTGTGGAGTCGTAGATGAGATGAATTTGTGCTGCACTTTATGCACATGCTCAGTAGTGACCAGTGCTGGGGAGTTCGAGTCGCAAAAACACAAGTGTGACTCCAGCACCCGATGAGAACTGGCGTCACTGTCTCTGCCTCCTGTCAAATTGAGCGTGACGAGGAAGTCTGAGATCAGCTGATTGGACGCTGGGATCACATGTCACAACAACCGCACGGGAGCGAATGCTGACACCATAGGAACGGCACCGGCACGGGAGGTGAGCATAAGCTTTATTATTTTATGGGGGAAAAACATTTTGATCAAAAAGGGGTAGTTTTACTGGTGCACATCCCCTTTAAAGGTGCATTTTACAAAGAAAGATTATGGTGAATTTTAAGAATGCACATTTCACAATAAAGAGGCTGTCAATCACCAAATGAACAAGGCAAACGCTCGTTCATCAGGTGACGTGATCTTTTGTGCAGCATAAAAGGTAACTGTTCTCGGCAGCACATCGTATGAACAGGACTTGTGCTGTCGAGAACTATGGCGACCTACGCACACTGAGCGATCTAGCATAGATCCTTTATTATGCATTGTTATGTTGTGTGATCTGTGGGTGTAATCGGGCTGGTAACCGACCACCGAAATATTTAGTGCCGCCGGTCAGTCGTTAGTAAGCGGAGGAGCGAGATCGGCATCTGACCTTATTATAGGCAGACGCCGCAGACCTCTCTGTCTTCGCAGTTCTGCGGCCCTGAGGCCTGGAGATTAGGTGACATTACATTGTATATTTAGTTTCTTACATTAAGTCCTGTAATTCTATAGGCGTAAAAGATACCGACCAAGAAAGCAGATGGACGCAGGAGATTAAAATCCCTGTCAGGATAGGAATAGTAGCAAGTGGAAGAGTTTCCTTGTGAACCCCCAAAATTCTAAATAGTAGAAGATGCCATTGAAGGTCTACTCACTAATATTTGCTCAGGGTCTACCTATGTTATAAAACCACTGTCATTGTAATGAAAATTGCACTGAAAATGCTAAAAAAACAAAACACAAACCAACACAAAACCTCACGCACATGCAATATACCCGAGCAAATCATCCATCATTTACGAGAAAGGAGCAGCTCCGGTGATGGCCTTGGATTACAAGAAACTAAGAAACAGAGGAGACAAAGATTATTTATCAAAACTGTTTCAAAGGAAAAGTGGAGCAGTTGCCAATAGCAACAAATCCATTTCCAACTCTTGAGCCCATTGTTTAAATGGCATGTTGGCAAATGGGTCATTAACGAGCGTCCAAAGCTTGTAGACGCTCCATACCAGCACGGTATATTGTGTCTTTACTGTGGTTGGCGCTATTTTGGGAAAATTACCGTGTGTATATCTGATATATAGGTCACCAATAAGGCTCCATTAGAAAAAAACAATATTTGTCCCACAGCATGCACCTATGTGCCGGCCCTACGGATAGGAAAACCCGGTGTGCTGTGTACGCTTTATGCTGGGAGACCTGTAGCGCGGCCTCAGTGTGCCGGTGTCGCTGTTACATTGCAGCGCAATACAAAAGAAGGGGGGACGCACTGTGACCCCGAGGGTGCTGTGACATGCAAGTTGCATGAACTCTAACATGGCTGGACTTTTTACTTGTGTTGCGGCTAAAGTCACCGTGTGACCCCAGCCTAAGTAGGGCACAATGCAAATCCGACGTATCTCCTATATTTTCAGGGGATCGCTCGGTTCGAGGAAAAAATTCATGTGAATGGCCCCATATAATATCACAGGTACGACGAGTGCTCTCCGTGAAAATAACAGCACTCGTACGTCTGAATGAGGCCTAGCACACAGAATTGGTCTATGGGGCTGTTCACATGTGTGTGGTTTCTTTGCAGATCGAGTGTGCCCAAATAATAGAGACATGAGCGCTTCTCATCGGAGTCACAGATACGACTCATACATATAAATCAATGGGCAGGTGAAACAAAAAAAGAGACAATGCACTGATACCATCCATGTACTGCTTAACGCCTCATTCAGACTAGTGATGAGCGAACGTGCTGGGATAAAGTGTTATCTGAGCATGCTCGGGTGCTAAGTGTTTTCGGCGTGATCGAATGATATGTTCGAGTCCCGCAGCTGCATGTCTCGGGCTGCTAGACAGCCGCAACACATGTATGGATTTCCTGTTTGTTAGTCACTCTGCATGTGTTGTGGCTGTTGAACAGCTCTCAGCAGAGCTTGATCAAAGTGTAATCCGATTTTCTCGGATGTGGAGAAGAAAAAAAAAATTGTTCCATCTTCTCTGTTCTAAAAATTGGACTGCACTCAGATGTCGTCCAAATGCATTCCATTTTTTTTCTTTCATGAACCCACAGACATGAATGGCCGATTGCGAACTGATAATCAGATGCAACTCGTGCGCGCCGTGTTTTTTTTTAACTGGTCCGATGAAAACATCGCACATGTGAACAGTCCCATGGAATAACTAGGGGTCAGAACCACGGATAGCACTGGCCTGATTCTTACGGTCGCGTGCATGAGCCCAGAATGTGAATGAGCCTTTAGCAGACAATTATTCCTGTATGACTAAATTCACAGCAAGAGAATACAACAGAAAAACCTCCCGCTCCATACAGAGACCGGCAATGTCAAGGGCGATTTTTATCTCTTATATATAAAAGAGAATGTATGTATTTATGTGTGGGTGTATCACCAACCAATCACGAAGCATCTTTCATTTTACCAGAGATGTTCAAAAGAAGCTGAGCTGTGATTGGTTGCTATGAGCAAGGTTTCCCACTTGACAACACCTCAGCAGACACTGACATGGTGGGTGAAACCTAGCATCCCCGGGAACATAAGCTCCCAGCCATTGTCTGCCCCCAGAAAGGAGCAGCAAGCACATGACAGAAATGAATCCCCCCCTACCGTGCCCATATACCCATCACACATCCTCCATCCCATAGGCACATCTTCCCTCTTAGAGGGATTATTGGTATGGAAGTCAGAGCAAATCCATCCAGCGCTTTTGTTTTGACCCCAGGCCTCTCTTAAAGGGATCCCTGGTATGGAAGTTAGGACCATTTCACTCAGCACTGTGGTTCTGACCCCAGGGTCTCTTAAAGGGATCATTTGTATGGAAGTTAGGGCAAATCCCTCAGCGCTCTGATTCTCACCCCAGGCTTCTATTAAAGGGATTATTGCTGTGAAAGTCAGGGCAAATCCACTCAGCTCTCTGGTTCTGACCCCAGGCTGACGGGATGATGTGGGATATTAGGGGCAGTAGTCCGGTGGCTCTGGCTGATGGGATGATGTGGGATATTAGGTGTAGTAGTCCGGTGGCTCTAATGGGATGATGTGAGAAATTAGGGGTAATAGTCCGGTGGCTCTGGCTGACGGGATGATGTGAGATATTAGGGGTAGTGGTCCGGTGGCTCTGGCTGATGGGATGATGTGGGATATTAGGAGTAGTAGTCCGGTGGCTCTAATGGGATGATGTGAGAAATTAGGGGTAATAGTCCGGTGGCTCTGGCTGACGGGATGATGTGAGATATTAGGGGGAGTAGTCCAGTGGCTGTGACGGGATGATGTGGGATATTAGGGGTAGTAGTCCGGTGGCTCTGATGGGATGATGTGGGATATTAGGGGGAGTAGTCCGGCGTCTGTGACGGGATGATGTGGGATATTAGTGGTAGTTGTTTGGTGGCTCTGGCGGGATGATGTGGGATATTAGGGGTAGTAGTCTGGTGGCTCTGGCTGACGGGATGATGTGAGATATTAGGGGGGTAGTCCGGCGTCTGTGACGGGATGATGTGGGATATTAGTGGTAGTTGTTTGGTGGCTCTGGCGGGATGATGTGGGATATTAGGGGTAGTAGTCCGGTGGCTCTGGCTGACGGGATGATGTGGGATATTAGGGGGGGGTAGTCCGGCGTCTGTGATGGGATGATGTGGGATATTAGTGGTAGTTGTTTGGTGGCTCTGGCGGGATGATGTGGGATATTAGGGGTAGTAGTCTGGTGGCTCTGGCTGACGGGATGATGTGAGATATTAGGGGGGGTAGTCCGGCGTCTGTGACGGGATGATGTGGGATATTAGTGGTAGTTGTTTGGTGGCTCTGGCGGGATGATGTGGGATATTAGGGGTAGTAGTCCGTTGGCTCTGGCTGTTGGGATGATGTGGGATATTAGGGGTAGTAGTCCGGTGGCTCTGGCTGACGGGATGATGTGAGATATTAGGGGGAGTAGTCCAGTGGCTGTGACGGGATGATGTGGGATATTAGGGGTAGTAGTCCAGTGGCTCTGATGGGATGATGTGGGATATTAGGGGGAGTAGTCCGGCGTCTGTGACGGGATGATGTGGGATATTAGTGGTAGTTGTTTGGTGGCTCTGGCGGGATGATGTGGGATATTAGGGGTAGTAGTCCGGTGGCTCTGGCTGACGGGATGATGTGAGATATTAGGGGGGGTAGTCCGGCGTCTGTGACGGGATGATGTGGGATATTAGTGGTAGTTGTTTGGTGGCTCTGGCGGGATGATGTGGGATATTAGGGGTAGTAGTCCGGTGGCTCTGGCTGACGGGATGATGTGGGATATTAGGGGTAGTAGTCCGGTGGCTCTGGCTGTTGGGATGATGTGGGATATTAGGGGTAGTAGTCCGGTGGCTCTGGCTGTTGGGATGATGTGGGATATTAGGGGTAGTAGTCCGGTGGCTCTGGCTGACGGGATGATGTGAGATATTAGGGGGAGTAGTCCAGTGGCTGTGACGGGATGATGTGGGATATTAGGGGTAGTAGTCCGGTGGCTCTGATGGGATGATGTGGGATATTAGGGGGAGTAGTCCGGCGTCTGTGACGGGATGATGTGGGATATTAGTGGTAGTTGTTTGGTGGCTCTGGCGGGATGATGTGGGATATTAGGGGTAGTAGTCCGGTGGCTCTGGCTGACGGGATGATGTGTGATATTAGGGGGGGTAGTCCGGCGTCTGTGACGGGATGATGTGGGATATTAGTGGTAGTTGTTTGGTGGCTCTGGCGGGATGATGTGGGATATTAGGGGTAGTAGTCCGGTGGCTCTGGCTAACGGGATGATGTGAGATATTGGGGGGGTAGTCCGGCGTCTGTGACGGGATGATGTGGGATATTAGTGTTAGTTGTTTGGTGGCTCTGGCGGGATGATGTGGGATATTAGTGGTAGTAGTCCGGTGGCTCTGGCTGACGGGATGATGTGGGATATTAGGGGGGGTAGTCCGGCGTCTGTGACGGGATGATGGGGGATATTAGCGGTAGTTGTTTGGTGGCTCTGGCGGGATGATGTGGGATATTAGGGGTAGTAGTCCGGTGGCTCTGGCTGACGGGATGATGTGTGATATTAGGGGGGGTAGTCGGGCGTCTGTGACGGGATGATGTGGGATATTAGTGGTAGTTGTTTGGTGGCTCTGACGGGATGATGTGAGATATTAGGGGGGGTAGTCCGGTGGCTCTGGCTGACGGGATGATCTGAGATATTAGGGGGGGGTAGTCCGGCGTCTGTGATGGGATGATGGGGGATATTAGTGGTAGTTGTTTGGTGGCTCTGGCGGGATGATGTGGGATATTAGGGGTAGTAGTCCGGTGGCTCTGGCTGACGGGATGATGTGAGATATTAGGGGGGGTAGTCCGGCGTCTGTGACGGGATGATGTGGGATATTAGTGGTAGTTGTTTGGTGGCTCTGGCGGGATGATGTGGGATATTAGGGGTAGTAGTCCGGTGGCTCTGGCTGACGGGATGATGTGGGATATTAGGGGTAGTAGTCCGGTGGCTCTGGCTGTTGGGATGATGTGGGATATTAGGGGTAGTAGTCCGGTGGCTCTGGCTGACGGGATGATGTGGGATATTGGGGGTAGTAGTCCGGTGGCTCTGGCTGACGGGATGATGTGGGATATTAGGGGTAGTAGTCCGGTGGCTCTGGCTGACGGGATGATGTGGGATATTAGGGGTAGTAGTCCGGTGGCTCTGGCTGACAGGATGATGTGGGATATTAGGGGTAGTAGTCCGGTGGCTCTGGCTGATGGGATGATGTGGGATATTAGGGGTAGTAGTCCAGTGGCTCTGAGGGGATGATGTGGGATATTAGGGGTAGTAGTCCGGTGGCTCTGGCTGACGGGATGATGTGGGATATTATAATGAGTGTGGTATGCGGAGTGGGCGGGGCTCTACACTCAGCTTTATATATAGATATAATCATTATAATTTGTTATAACTAACCATAGTTAGTTTCTATGTCCGGGCAGCGCCGGGCTCTTCAGCTAGTATTAAAATAAAGCATGTATATTGTGTCGTTTCATGGCAGGGGGAGATGTACACGGCCATATAGTCATGTGTGACACGTACACGTCTGATAGGGACACAAAGTGCCGAGTGTGACCTAAAACTAGCCTACCATTCAACATTACCACAACTCCCAGCATCCATCCTGCGCAGATGGTGTGAATCTACCAGCCACAATACTAGGTCCGGGTAATATAGAAGATAAGAGAGGGATTATTAGAGGATCGGTCCTATAGATCATCCTATATATTATCTATCGGCTTCCTACACCTGGTAGCCAGCATTATTCTACCACCAGTACAATCGTTTCTGAAGCGGCGGAGGATTGTGGTAAGATTGGGTCTGTCCAGGTAGATGTGATGCCACGTCAGTGATGGCAGGTGATGACTGTGATGGGCAGATCATCCACAGACCCCACTATATCTGTATACGGCTGTACCCCGAGGGTACCGTGATGGGCAGATCATCCACAGACCCCACTATATCTGTATACGGCTGTACCCCGGGGGTACCGTGAGGGGCAGATCATCCAAAGACCCCACTATATCTGTATACGGCTGTACCCCGAGGGTACCGTGATGGGCAGATCATCCACAGACCCCACTATATCTGTATACGGCTGTACCCCGGGGGTACCGTGATGGGCAGATCATCCAAAGACCCCACTATATCTGTATACGGCTGTACCCCGGGGGTACCGTGAGGGGCAGATCATCCAAAGACCCCACTATATCTGTATACGGCTGTACCCCGAGGGTACCGTGATGGGCAGATCATCCACAGACCCCACTATATCTGTATACGGCTGTACCCCGGGGGTACCGTGATGGGCAGATCATCCACAGACCCCACTATATCTGTATACGGCTGTACCCCGGGGGTACCGTGAGGGGCAGATCATCCAAAGACCCCACTATATCTGTATACGGCTGTACCCCGAGGGTACCGTGATGGGCAGATCATCCACAGACCCCACTATATCTGTATACGGCTGTACCCCGGGGGTACCGTGAGGGGCAGATCATCCAAAGACCCCACTATATCTGTATACGGCTGTACCCCGGGGGTACCGTGAGGGGCAGATCATCCAAAGACCCCACTATATCTGTATACGGCTGTACCCCGAGGGTACCGTGATGGGCAGATCATCCACAGACCCCACTATATCTGTATACGGCTGTACCCCGGGGGTACCGTGATGGGCAGATCATCCACAGACCCCACTATATCTGTATACGGCTGTACCCCGGGGGTACCGTGAGGGGCAGATCATCCAAAGACCCCACTATATCTGTATACGGCTGTACCCCGAGGGTACCGTGATGGGCAGATCATCCACAGACCCCACTATATCTGTATACGGCTGTACCCCGGGGGTACCGTGAGGGGCAGATCATCCAAAGACCCCACTATATCTGTATACGGCTGTACCCCGGGGGTACCGTGAGGGGCAGATCATCCAAAGACCCCACTATATCTGTATACGGCTGTACCCCGAGGGTACCGTGATGGGCAGATCATCCACAGACCCCACTATATCTGTATACGGCTGTACCCCGGGGGTACCGTGATGGGCAGATCATCCACAGACCCCACTATATCTGTATACGGCTGTACCCCGGGGGTACCGTGAGGGGCAGATCATCCAAAGACCCCACTATATCTGTATACGGCTGTACCCCGAGGGTACCGTGATGGGCAGATCATCCACAGACCCCACTATATCTGTATACGGCTGTACCCTGGGGGTACCGTGATGGGCAGATCATCCACAGACCCCACTATATCTGTATACGGCTGTACCCCGGGGGTACCGTGAGGGGCAGATCATCCAAAGACCCCACTATATCTGTATACGGCTGTACCCCGAGGGTACCGTGATGGGCAGATCATCCACAGACCCCACTATATCTGTATACGGCTGTACCCCGGGGGTACCGTGATGGGCAGATCATCCACAGACCCCACTATATCTGTATACGGCTGTACCCCGGGGGTACCGTGAGGGGCAGATCATCCAAAGACCCCACTATATCTGTATACGGCTGTACCCCGAGGGTACCGTGATGGGCAGATCATCCACAGACCCCACTATATCTGTATACGGCTGTACCCCGGGGGTACCGTGATGGGCAGATCATCCAAAGACCCCACTATATCTGTATACGGCTGTACCCCGGGGGTACCGTGAGGGGCAGATCATCCAAAGACCCCACTATATCTGTATACGGCTGTACCCCGGGGGTACCGTGATGGGCAGATCATCCAAAGACCCCACTATATCTGTATACGGCTGTACCCCGGGGGTACCGTGATGGGCAGATCATCCACAGACCCCACTATATCTGTATATGGCTGTACCCCGGGGGTACCGTGAGGGGCAGATCATCCAAAGACCCCACTATATCTGTATACGGCTGTACCCCGAGGGTACCGTGATGGGCAGATCATCCACAGACCCCACTATACCTGTATACGGATGTACCCCGGGGGTACCGTGATGGGCAGATCATCCAAAGACCCCACTATATCTGTATATGGCTGTACCCCGAGGGTACCGTGATGGGCAGATCATCCACAGACCCCACTATATCTGTATATGGCTGTACCCCGGGGGTACCGTGATGGGCAGATCATCCACAGACCCCACTATATCTGTATACGGCTGTACCCCGGGGGTAACGTGATGGGCAGATCATCTATGGACCCCACTATATCTGTATATGGCTGTACCCCGGCCCTGGGGGCACCATGATGGGCAGATCATCCAAAGGCCCCACTATATCTGTATACGGCTGTACCCAGGGGTAGACGTGTCTGTATCCAGCATTCGTCAGCTGCCATTTTGTGCTATCCTGTGCCTGGTTACTTACCACAAGCCCTGACCACCAATCGGAGGGAAGGAGGGGGATTATTAGTAATGTGTGACTATATGATGATATGATAAATAATTATATCAATGTAAAGAATGGATTCCTATAGAAATGAGTACAATGTAATCCTTATACAGAGCGGAGATCATTTCATGTCTAATTACAGGACAAAGACACCTGACCCCCCTAACTAAGAAGAAAGGGACCCTTGTCACATCAGCTGCCATGTAATCGCCTCCAGTGCCCTGTTGGGCTGTGGGCACCACCTGGGCATATGGCAGCAGCATTGCTCTCTGTACGGGGCAAGCACCCAGCACACATCCTATTCATAGTAAGTTCTCAGTGCCCCCCGGCTACTTACAAGGAGTCCAGCAGAAGTTTGGCCGCGTCCTCGGAGCTGAGCCTCTGCTGTCGGATGAAGCTGACCCAGCGACCCTTCTGCGCCCCCAGGTCCAGCAGTGCGCAGCGCTCGTCGCCCTCCTTGCTGTCCTCCTCCACCTGCTTCCTGATGGCAGCCTTCTTGGCTTTGCCCTTCTTGGTGCCCAGCACCCGCACTGCGGCTTCAGGAGCCTCCAGCAGAGCTCCGGCTGCTGGGCCCGCGGTCCTGGGGGGTCGCCCTGGGGTGGCCAGTCTTGCCACACGTTTAGGGGACGATTTTTTTGCCTTCACCATCTTAGTTGTCCTTGTTGTAGTTCCCCCCGGGGGGATATCGCAGGGCACGACGGAGGTAAGCGGCTGCCACCGGTAAGTCCTCGCTCAGGACGGAGATAAGCGGCTGCCACCGGTCCTCGCTCAGGACGGAGCCGCTGTTTTCGCTTTGTTTGGCAGATTCGATTCCCTTATTTTTTTTTAAATCGCTCGCTTCGCTGAACATCCAGCAGGGGGCAGTAGAGAGCGCAGTATGGAGGCTCACCGGGTAGAAGGCAAGCCACAGGGGCACGGGCAGCACCCGCATGTGCCACAAATGGCAAATATCAGCCCCTGTCACGTGTATGATTTCTCCTTCAGACGCAACCATATCGCAGTTTTTCTTACCCTCATACACACTAATGTTGATCCACCAATACTGCGGTAACATGGTTATAAAACGAACAAAAACAGCATCATCCGGACCCTCTCATGTATGTGGCTCCTCCCCATCCATAAATTATAAACTTTTTTTCCTTACTTGTATCAGGGCTTCATATTTTCGTGTTTTAGGGTCTTAAAGACTCTCTGATCTCTTTATCCAAAAGTATTTTGGTGGAGATGAGACAATACCCCCTCCCCACACACACACGCCACACACACACACACCTCCTACACACGCCACACACACACACACCTCCTACACCACACCACACGCCACACACACACACACACACACCTCCTACACCACACGCCACACACACACACCTCCTACACCACACGCCACACACACCTACACACACACCTCCTACACACACACACCTCCTACACACGCCACACACACACACCTCCTACACCACACGCCACACACACACACCTCCTACACCACACGCCACACACACCTACACACACACCTACACACACACACCTCCTACACACGCCACACACACACACACCTCCTACACCACACGCCACACACACCTCCTACACACACACACCTCCTACACCACACGCCACACACACCTCCTACACACACACACCTCCTACACACGCCACACACACACACACCTCCTACACACGCCACACACACACCTCCTACACCACACGCCACACACACCTCCTACACACACACACCTCCTACACACACGCCACACACACACACCTCCTACACACACGCCACACACACCTCCTACACACACGCTACACACCTACACACACCTCCTACACACACCTACACACACACACCTCCTACACACACGCTACACATACCTCCTACACACACACCTCCTACACACACGCCACACACACACACACCTCCTACACACACG
This sequence comes from Dendrobates tinctorius, assembly GCF_039654945.1. Lineage (NCBI taxonomy): Eukaryota > Metazoa > Chordata > Amphibia > Anura > Dendrobatidae > Dendrobates > Dendrobates tinctorius. The sequence continues at coordinate 6,473,604 of NW_027361684.1, read as the reverse complement.
CCACACACACCTCCTACACACACGCTACACACACACACACCTCCTACACACACACCTCCTACACACACACACCTCCTACACACACGCTACACATACCTCCTACACACACACACTTCCTACACACACGCCACACACACACACCTCCTACACACACGCCACACACACACCTCCTACACACACGCCACACACACACCTCCTACACACACACACCTCCTACACACACACACCTCCTACACACATGCTACACATACCTCCTACACACACACACCTCCTACACACACGCCACACACACACACCTCCTACACACACCTCCTACACACACGCCACACACACACCTCCTACACACACGCCACACACACTACACACACGCTACACATACCTCCTACACACACCTCCTACACATACGCCACACACACCTCCTACACACACCTCCTACACACACCTCCTACACACACGCCACACACACCTCCTACACACACGCCACACACACACGCTACACATACCTCCTACACACACCTCCTACACACACCTCCTACACACACGCCACACACACACCTCCTACACACACCACACACACACGGTACACATACCTCCTACACACACACACACACCTACACACACACGCCACACACACATCTACACACACACGCTACACACCTACACACACACACACGTCATACACACAGCTCCTACACACACACCTCCTACACACACCACACACACCTACACACACACCACACACCTCCTACACACACACGCCACACACACCTCCTACACACACACGCCACACACACCTCCTACACACACACCTCCTACACATACACCTCCTACACACACACACAGCTCCTACACACACCTCCTACACGCATGCCACACACACACACACACCTCCTACACACACACACCTCCTACACACACACCACACACCTCCTACACACACACACCACACCTCCTACACACACACACCACACCTCCTACACACACACACCACACACCTCCTACACACATGCCACACACACACACCTCCTACACACACACACCACACACCTCCTACACATACCCACCACACACCTCCTACACACTCATGCCACACACACACCACACACCTCCTACACACACCACACACCTCCTACACACACACACACCTACACACACCTCCTACACACACACACACACAGATCCTACACATACACCTCCTACACACACACACACCACACACACACACCTCCTACACACACACATTACACACCTCCTACACACACACACCACACACACACCTCCTACACACACACACACCACACACACCTCCTACACACACCTACACACACACACCACACACCTCCTACACACACACACACACCTCCTACACACACACAGCTCCTACACACATGCCACACACACACACTACATACACCTCCTACACACACACGCCACACATACACACACCTCCTACACACACCACACACACACCTCCTACACTCACACACATCCTTCCCCACGATTTTTTTTTATTCAGCTTTTACCATATGGGATAAATCTGATATTTTATTAGACGGTTATATAAGCAGCAATAGAAAATACGTGATTTTTTACAATTATTATTTATATTTTATTTATGCTATGAGACAAGGAGCGATAGGAACTGGTATTTTTTTTTGTTTAAAAAAAATATTTAGATTTTTTACTTTTATAGTTCTTATTCATCATCACCTGGGCACAGAGATCCTCTATTACTGACTGGTACAATATACTGTAATACTGTAGTGCAGACCTGGGCAAAGTGCGGCCTACGGACCAAGACAGCTGAAGGGCAGAAAACAATGTCCCACGGGACACACCAGACCCTTCGCCTCCACCACCTGCTTCTAGATATATAGCGGTGAATACATTGGTGAAGGACAGAGCCGCCGGCTTCTTCTTACCACACGTGCAACTGAGACAACAAATGCAGTGACTTCACTACTTCACGTCTGCTGTGCGGAGAGGCAGTGCACCCGAGACCGGAGAGGAGCATCGGAACAGAGTGAGGTATGTGTTGGTGTATATATATATACAGTATATATGTGTGTATGTATGGGATGTGTGTGCCTGTATACAGCAGGCTATGTGACAGATCGTACTGAATATAGAGAGGCTGTCTGGGGGCTCATGCAGTATATTAGGGTCTATGTGCAGGCTATTACTGTATATAGGGGTCTATTTTGGAGCTCATGCTGTATATAGGGTACTATCTTGGTGCTCTCATTGTGTATAGGGGCTATGTGGGCACCAAAACTGGACTGGCCATCTGACAATTCTGGGAAATGCCAGATGGGCTGGTCCAGGTGTGGGCTGCGTGAATTGTGACTTAGTTACTTTTAGCAGCTGTGGCGGAGCATGGAGCCACCGGCTCCTTACTCCCTCAGTTACTCCGGAAGGCCTCAGGTTGCTTTCTGCCTCCTGGAGGCCGGCCCCACACAGGCGTAATCCTGCAGCGCGATGATGTCACTACATTGCAACACTGACATGTACTGCAAAACAGGTTTGAAGAGACAATGGCTGTGGTGGAAGCAAAGGCTGGATTAGGTGAGAATTAGTTTTTATTTATTTTGTGGACTATGATGCCAATAATACTGTGTGGTACATCATCATACTATATAAGGCCTGTGAGGCGGACCATCATACTATATGGAAAGTTGTGGGGGACCATTATACTATATAGGGTACTATAGGGAGACCATCATACAATATGGAAAGCTTTGGGGACCATTATATTATATAGGGTCCTATAGGGGGACCATCATACTATATGGAAAGCTGTGGGGACCATTATACTATATAGGGTACTATAGGGAGACCATCATACAATATGGAAAGCTTTGGGGACCATTATATTATATAGGGTCCTATAGGGGGACCATCATACTATATGAAAAGCTGTGGGGGACCATTATACTATATACGGTCTTATAGGAGGGAACATTACACTATATGAAAAGCTGTGTGGGACCATCATACTATATAAGGGCCAATGGGTGGGACAATCATACTATATGAAAAGCTGTGGGGGACCATCATACTACATAGGGTCCTATGTGTGAGACAATTATACTGTATGAAAAACTGTGGGGGATCATTAAACTATATAGGGGCCTGTGGCGGCCATTATACTATAAGCTGGGGGGGACGATCATACTATATAGGGGTCTGTTGCGGGACCATCATACTATACATATACTATCATACTAAATTACATACTAGGGTCCTATGGGTGGGATAATTATGCTATATGAAAAGCTGTGGGGAATCATTAAACTATATAGGGGCCTGTGGCGGCCATTATACTATATGGGCGTTTATCGGGGACCCTCCCTCATACTGTACTGGGGCTGTGGTGGACCATCATACTATATAGAGGCCTGAGGGGGACTATAATAATATATGGGGGGCTGTGGTAATCATGTTTCGGGGTTATGGGACACCATTACTCTGTATCGGGGATCATCATACTATATGGGGGACTGTGGAGAGGCCATCATACCATATGGAAGGCTGTGGGGGGACCATCAAACTGTATTGGGGATCAATATACTTTATGGTAGGATTTGGGGGCACATAATACTATGTGGGGTTGTGGGTGGATGATCATACTGTACTGTGGTTGTGGGCGGACTAGCATATACTATATAAGGACCTATGGGGGAATCATCATATAGTGGTGTGGGGGGACCATAATACTATATGGGGTATTGGGGAACTATCATATTGTGTTGGTGCTGTCGTGAACCATCATACTGTATTGGATCTTTGGAGAACCATCGTACTATGTGAAGGGCCGTGCTAGGACTATTTTACTGTGTGGGGGGCTCATCATACTATATAGAAGGCTGTTGAGGGGACCACCATTATGTGTATGATGACCATCATATTGTGTGTAGGGACCATCATACTGTGTTGGGGGCTGTGGGTTAACCACTATAATGTGTGGGAAAACCATCAAACTGTGTTGGGGTTGTTGCGACCATCATGCTGTGTAGGGACCATCATACTGTGTGGGGGGCAGGGGTGACCATCTTGTGTGGATATGTGGAATTCTTTGGGGGTATGATACTTCATGGAGGCAATATAAAGGATAACATAGTGGGCAAGAACAGTAAGGGGATTCAGTAGTGGCAAAATAACTGTAAAGGCTGAAATACATTTGTTTCTCCTGAAGTTGGTAAGTCGGCCCTGCTGTCACTGAGCCTATGTTCTGTGATAGGACTTTTGCAAAGGGTTCCTGTGATTTCTATGTGTGCCTATGATATCATTGTAGGGAGAGCACAGGAGGAATTATTATAAGAATGCACAGGGGTGTTTGTACTAGAAGGGGTCAAGGGCATTTATTATAAGGAGGCACACAGGGACATTATTACTATAGGGTACTGTATAGCTGTAAGGAGGGTCACTGTTACTATGAGGAACTCTAGAGGGAATATTATTGCTGTGTAGGTACACAGAGGAGCCACTGCTATTGTGTGAGGCACAAAAGGAGAGTAATATTACTGTACAGGGCACAGAGGGGAACTACCGTATATACTCGAGTATAAGCCGACCCTAATATAAGCCGAGGCACCTAATTTTACCACAAAAAAATGAGAAAACGTATTGACTCAAGTATATGCCTGGTATGCATGGCCCCCTCATCCCCATCCTGGTATGCATGGCCCTCTCATCCCTATCCTGGTATGCATGGTCTCCTCATCCCCATCCTGGCATGCATGGTCCCTCTTCCCTATCCTGGTATGCATGGCCCCATCATCCCTATCCTGGTATGTATGGTCTACTCATCCCTATCCTGGAATGCATGGTCTCCTCATCCCTATCCTGGTATGCATAACCTCCTCATCCCTATCCCGGTATGCATGGCCCCCTCATCCCTATCCTGGTATGCATAGCACCCTCATCCCTATCCTGGTATGCATGACTTCCTCATCCCTATCCTGGAATGCATGGCCCTTTCATCCCTATCCCGGTATGCATGGCCCCCTCATCCCTATCCCGGTATGCATGGCCCCCTCATCCCGATCCTGGTATGCATGGCACCCTCATCCCTAGTCTGGTATGCATAGCACCCTCATCCCTATCCTGGTATGCATGGCCCTTTCATCCCTATCGTGGTATGCATGGCCTCCTCATCCCTATCCTGGAATGCATGACTCCTCATCCCTATCCTGGTATGCATGGCCCCCTCATCCCTATCATGCCTCTTTCATTCCGATCCTGAGGGCCAAGTAACCTCAGCCGTTGACATGCTGCAGCAGCTGGGCGATCACGTATGCCTACTAATAAAGGTAATGAATATTCACTGCTCTCCACGCCTATGGGTGTGGAGAGCAGTGGATATTCATTCCCAGCGGTTGCAACTACAGTACTGTGCCCACTATTAAAGAGAAATTAATATTCATTTCGAATGCAGTGAATATTAGTTTCTCTTTAACCCCTTCGTGACCCAGCCTGTTTTGACCTTTCTGACCCGGCCAGTTTTTACTATTCTGACCACTGTCCCTTTATGAGATAATAACTCTGGAACATTTCAATGTATCCCACGGATTCTGAGATTGATTTCTTGTGACATATTGTACTTTATGATAGCAGTAAAATTTCTTTGATATGATTTCGCAATTTTCCAACTTCTAATTTTTATTCCCTTAAATCAGAACGTCATATCACACAAAAGAGTTAATAAATAACATTTCCCACATGTTTACTTTACATCAGCACAATTTTGGAACCAAATCTTTTTTGTTAGGAAGTTATAAGGGTTAAAAGTTGACCAGCTATTTCTCATTTTTTCAACAAATTTTACAAAACCATTTTTTTAAAGACCATATCACATTTGAAGTGACTTTGAGGGGTCTATATGATAGAAAATACCCAAAAGTGACACCATTCTAAAATCTGCACCCCTGAAGGTGCTCAAAACCACATTCAAGAAGTTTATTAACCCTTCAGGTGCTTCACAGGAATTTTTGGAATGTTTAAAAAAAATGAACATTTAACTTTTTTTCACAAAAAATGTACTTCAACTCCAATTTGTTTTATTTTACCAAGGGTAACAGGAGATATTGGACCCCAAAGGTTGTTGTACAGTTTGTCCTGAGTACGCTGATACCCCATATGTGCAGGTAAACCACTGTTTAGGCGCATGGCAGAGCTCAGAAGGGAAGGAGCACCGTTTGACTTTTTCAATGCAAAATTGGCTGGAATTGAGATCGGACGCCATTTCGCGTTTGAAGATCCCCTGATGTGTCTAAACAGTGGAAACCCCCCACAAGTGACACCATTTTGGAAAGCAGACCCCCTAAGGAACTTATCTAGATGTGTGGTGAGCTCTTTGAACCCACAAATGATTCACAGAAGTTTATAATGTAAAGCTGTAAAAATGAAAAATCTTACTTTTTTCACAAAAATGATCTTTTTTCCCCCAATTTTTTTTTATTTTGTCAAGGGTAACAGGAGAAAGTGGACCCCAAAAGTTGTTGTGCAATTTGTCCTGAGTATGCTGATACCCCACATGTGGGGGTAAACCACTGTTTGGGCGTGTGGCAGAGCTCAGAAGGGAAGGAGCGCCTTTTGACTTTTCAATGCAAAATTGGCTGGATCAGATGCCATGTCGTGTTTGAAGAGTCCCTGATGTGCCTAAACAGTGGAAATCCCCCAATTCTAACTACAACCCTAACTCCAACACACCCCTAATCCTAACCCTAACTTTATCCCAAACCCTTACTTTAGCCCCAACCCTAACCCTAATGTGAAAATGGAAATAAAGTTTTGCCAGGCTGGTTATTGAAAATATGGGGAACCTTCACTGGGTTTTTCATTCATTTAGTTACAGCGCAGTCGGCGGGTGAGGAATACCTCTCCTGCTGTCACTATAGCGGTAGCAGTTGTAGTTTGATGAGAGTAATAGTCCCAAAAGTCGTCACCTGCTATCATCGTTCTGACTTTAATATAACTCTCATAATTCTCTTCTGCTCGTGCCAATCGCCGGCAAAGCAGGGGAGAATGATGAGAGCCGTCTTCAGCACCCACAGTCGGGGAACAACGCTTACTGTAGCACTTCCCTGCCAGCCATCTGTGTGGTACTGATGCATCACACGAACACAGATATCTCTGGTACCGTTTTTTCCGGTACCGAAAATAAACGGATGTGTGAAAGAGGCCTCAGACCCAATGGAGCGCAGCCTATAAATGCACACCCACTGCAGCAAATATCAATTCCTTAATTGTTTTATATATACAGAGGGTACGGAAAGTATTCAGACCCCTTTACATTTTTCACTCTTTGTTTCATTGCAGCCATTTAGTAAATTCAAAAAAGTAAATTTTTTTTCTCATTAATGTACACTCTACACCCCATCTTGACTGAAAAAAAGCAGAAATGTAGAAATTTTTGCACATTTTTCAAAAAAGAAAAACTGAAATATCACTTGGTCATAAGTATTCAGACCTTTTGCTTGGACACTCATATTTAAGTCACATGCTGACCATTTCCTTGTGATCCTCCTTGAGATTGTTCTGTGGTTCTACTCCTTCATTGGAGTCCAGCTGTATTTAATTAAACTGATAGGACTTGATTTGTAAAGACACACCTGTGTATATAAGACCTCACAGCTCAAAGTGCATCTCAGACAAAATGAGAATCATGAGGTCAAAGGAACTGGCCAAGGAGCTCAGAGACAGAATTGTGGCAATGCACACATCTGGCCAAGGTTACAAAAGAATTTCTGCAGTACTCAAGGCTCCTAAGAGCACTGTTAGGGTTCTAGGTTGGAACCCGAGAGTGGACCCTCTGGGTCGTGGCTCCAGAGCCCCCAAGGGCGAATTGATCAGGTGAGACCACCCCCTATACAGGGAGTCTTAGGGGCAGGCCCAAGGGAGATGGAACCACAACAGCCGGAACCAAAGGGACGACCCGGGGTGTATACAGGAGAGAGGATGAGAATGCTAGGGAGAATACGAAGAGAAGGTATGGGCCCGAGGCAGGCTGTGGGAGCCAAGATGGACCAGGACGGGCAGAAACCAATTGCTGAAATAGAAGAGAGACACAAGGAGATCAAGAGACACAGGACTGATGGGCACCGGCAGAACACAGGATTGGAGGGAAGAGGCGAAGGCGGACGGACAGGCACAATACACGGGTGACAGTTAGTGACAGTAGCAGCGGTACAGGAGAGAGCCTCGGCAGCAACACAGGGTGACTAGCAGAGGCACGGGAGAAGAGGTTGAGGCAGGACGGGAAGACTGAGCAGGGTGCGAGAGCAGGCAGACTCAGGACGGGAATGCCAGGTGGCAACCAGGACAGAAGGGCCAAAACGCAATACGGAGGGAATGGATGCTGGCACTACAGAGAATGACAAACAGGCGTTTTACCTGCCAAGTTGCCAAGCAGAAATACCCGGTGGGCACCGCCATGATGGGGCGGAGCCACCGGGTCACGAACTCCCAGGATGCCTGGCAGCCGGGGAAGGGTGAGCGTGCATGTGCGGGCCTCTGACACGCCGCGACCCCGAAAAGACAGATGGGGAGCGGCGTGAGACCGGACTGGGGAGGCGGAGACCCCTAGGTAAGAGTCCGGGGGTGTAACAGTACCCCCTCTCTTACTCCCCCTCTTCTTAAGGCTGGACAGGAGTCTCCTCATGATGTGAGGGGCATTGATCTCCCGGGGCTCCCATGACCTCTCAGGACCGAACCCTTTCCAATCAATAAGGAAAAAGGCCCTACCCCTGACGGTTTTCTTGGTCAGAATGTCCTTGACATCAAAGATGTCTTCAGCGGTGCTAGGTTGGGGAGAGTGGGACGAAGCTGGGTGAAAGCAATTAAACACCGTGGGTTTGAGGAGCGAGACGTGGTAGGCATTGGGAATCCGCAGAGAGGCAGGTACTTTTAACTTATAGGCCACATCGTTGATGCGACTCAAAACCTCAAAGGGACCAATATAACGTGGGCCCAACTTATAAGAGGGTATTTTAAGTCGGATGAAGCGTGAGGACAGCCAGACCCTATCGTCCGGAAGATAAGGAGGGGCGTCTAGGTGTCTCTTGTCGGCGTACCTCTTCATCCGGTCATTAGCTCTCTCAAGAGCCCCTTTTGTCTCCTCCCAAATTTTAGAGAATTCTGAGGACAAGGAGTCCGCTGCCGGTACGCCCAAGGAGGGGGAAACGGGAAGAAGAATGCCAGGATGCTGCCCGAAAACCACAAAAAAGGGAGACTTGGAAGAGGATTCGTTGGGATGATTGTTGTAGGCGAATTCGGCCCAAGGGAGCAGCGAGACCCAATTGCTCTGGTGTACATTGTCAAAATGCCGAAGATAGGAGGTTAATACTTGATTGACTCGCTCCACTTGGCCGTTGGACTGCGGGTAGTAGGCAGAGGAGAAATCCATGGTCACCTTCATTAATCTGCAGAGGGCTCTCCAGAAACGGGAGGTGAATTGAACACCGCGGTCTGACACCATATGCCGAGGAAAGCCGTGAAGTCGGAAAATATGGTGCAAGAAGATCTTCGCTAACTCGGAAGCAGAAGGCAGACCAGGCAGAAGGATGAAGTGGGCCATTTTGGAAAAACCATCCACCACCACCAAAATGACGGTACAGCTGGAGGACGGAGGTAGATCCGTGATAAAATCCATAGCGATATGGCTCCAAGGGACCGAAGGCACAGGCAACGAGGGCAGTTGTCTTGGGACCTTGTTTCTGGCACAGAGGAGCAAGAAGTGGTGAACTCTAAGACGTCCTGGCGGAGCGATGGCCACCAATAATGGCGGGAGATGAGGGATAGAGTCTTCTTGGCTCCAGTATGCCCGGTGACCATAGAGGAGTGTCCCCAATGCAGGACTCTTACTTTGTCACAGTCCAATACCAAGGTCTTACCAGGTGGTGGGTTGCCCAGACTTAGAGGGGCCAGGGTGACGATCTTAGCTGGATCAATGATGTGGGCAGGACTCTCTTCTTCATCGGTAGGTAGGAACGACCTCGATAGAGCATCTGCTTTGGTATTCTTATTACCAGGCCGAAAGTGGAGCTCGAAGTCAAAGCGCCCAAAGAATAAGGACCATCTGGCTTGCCGAGGGTTGAGCCTTTGAGCAGACTGAATGTAGGCCAAATTCTTGTGGTCGGTAAATATGGTGAAGGGATGGACGGCTCCTTCAAGAAGGTAATGTGATGTACAATGTCTGCAAGATATGTTTTCTGTTGCAATGTGCTAACAAACCCTCCATTTTCTTTGAGAAGCTGCCTGCCAGTGTCTCAGTTACATTGCACACTACAGCAGCTTCCCTTCCCCCGAGTGCCATAAACCAATTTCCTGTCACCCCATTTGGCTTCTCTCAGCCTCAGCTGAAAGAGGAAAAAAAAGTGCGGGAAAGGAAAACTCTTTGTTTGAAATAAAGGTTAGAGGTAACCCTTTAAGAGCCTGCCCTGGGAAAACCGTACCAAGAAAAGATATGGAAATCATATTTTTGTAACCTGAGCGGTCCCAGCTTCGATAGCGCGTATCTTTCGAAGTTCTACCCTGTCCAGAACCTGAGATAGGATTTCCGCCCAAATGGACGGTCATATCGCATAGATGTTTGATGTTTTCTTGATAGGCTCATTACGCTGGGAAACATGATACCACTGATGAGTCCATACCAGCTTCTCCCATAAAGTTATAGCTAATCTAAGTTTTGTAGCCAAAACATAACTTGGATAAGAGAGGTGGGATCAACCCAGAATGCACCTCTCTGTGATGTCACATAGGAAAGTCTATAAGGCATTCCCTGGCAGAACCAGCTCAGAACAGCTGCGGAGTCCGTGCTGACAAGAACTCAGATGAGTGGAGACGCGCAGCTCCGCCTCCACCCCCCTTAAAACCACATGGGATGCCTAACAACAATATGGAACTGTGAGTGTAATCTCTTTGTTTTCTCCACTTTTATTTTATACCTGTACTGTACATATTTTAGGTCTCAATTTTATAGCAACTTTTATCTGTAATCACTGTCCTCTTTCGGAAAATAAATGAAATAATTATTTAGATCTGTCTCCATGCTCTAAGAATCGAACTATACGCCTTTGATAGATAATCGCTACTAATTCAAGGGGTTTGCCACGGACCCTCTTAATTTAACACTGTGAATTAAGTAACCGTGACTGGTGGCAGCGCGTTGTGTACGGCTATTGCGGCTTGCTGGCAGTCTAGAAGGGTCTTATATTGCTGAATGAGGGGCTGCGGCCACAGCATTAATAATTCCCTTACTGCAGAAACCTGATTGCCGGTTCACAACAGGCAGCCCGTCCGGCGACCAATTATCCTAGGTGCAGTTCCCTGACTGACCTGAGGGTAAGGGGGGCGCCGGAGAGCTGCGAGTTCCAAAGTGGAACTGAGAAAGTGGGATATACATAAATCCCCGCAGTACTTGGAAGATTGATAGCAGTGGTGGGGCATCCAAATTAAACTCCCCCTGCGGCAAATTGTAGAGCGAGATTAGCTTGCTGGATATTTTTGTCACATGGTGCCAGTGGTGGGATAACTAAGATAAGCCCCAACGGTGCCTGTGATAGCCGTGTGCCGGCATTGTGTCTCGTCCCTCCGTCCGCTGATACACCCGTGTCAGTGGTGGGAATGTGACATAGTGGTGACACAGGGTCCGCTGTCCGTCGCATATTGGTGGCAGCGGGACCCCCGTCAGTCGCCCGTAAGTGGACGAACGGCCGTGGGCTGTTCGTCACATATTGGTGGCAGAGCGGTGGGATAATCCTAGAGCATTAGTGATTTGGTTTGAGCAATCATTCCTCTCACTAAAAACCTGCACGGTTCCTGCGGGAATCCTGCATCATAGGTTTTGGAGAACAGACTCAGTGGTTACTAGTCCTGAGACAGTGTGTACTTGCAAGTATCCCCCTCCCGTTTCTTCGTTTTTCTTTTTCTATCTTTTATTTGGCAACCATGGCGGCAAAAGGAGAACCTTGGTACAACCGGCAGACAAAGGAAGTTCTTGCTGGGTTATGCACGTACCAAGGCCTTGACGCCACGAACAAAAACAGAGCTCAAATGATCGCGGCTCTAGTGCAGCTGGACAACGACCAGAATCCAGCGAGCGCAGAAGTTGGCCCAAGTGGCAATGGGGCTGCAGCAGAGGCTCCACTCATGAGCGCTGGCCCCACATTCAACCAGAGCACGCTGGACCCCTACCTGCAAGTGGCCTTGGACGCACTCCCTGCCGAAGACCGTGATGGACGTCTGGCGCTGATCCAGCAAGCTCGAGAGAGAGCAGAGCAGCGAGCCGAGCGGGAGGCTGAGAGAGCTGAGCGCCAAGCAGAAGCTCAGAGGGCACATGAGCTGGAGATGCTCCGACAAGGGGGGCATGCCCCCACAGCCCGAAGCGGTGAGCCCAGCAGCGTCCAGACTCCTAAACCCCGGCTAGAGCATTTTCCCATGATGGAAAAAGACGGGGACTTGGACACGTTTCTGCGAGCCTTTGAGAAAGCCTGCAGACAGTACCAGCTGCCTAGAGACCAATGGGCAAGGTACTTGACCCCAGGGCTAAAAGGCAAAGCCCTGGAGGCATTTGCTTCTCTTCCGCCAGAAGCCGATGACGACTATGACGCCATAAAGCAGGCGCTGATCGCCAAATACCGGCTGACACCTGAGGTATACCGAAAGAAGTTCCAGCACCTCCAACGTGGCCCACACAATAGCTACAGTGATGTGGTGCAAGGACTCAGGACCCACTTTGACCAGTGGATCCATGGACTGTCCGTTGAAACCTTTGAGCAGCTACGGGACCTGATGATCAAAGACCAGTTCCTGCATCTCTGCCCAGCTGAGGTCCGACAGTTCATCCTGGACCGCGAACCAACGAACGCGGACAAAGCGGCGCAGATCGCCGACAACTACGAGGCCAACCGGAAGCCCGAGACGCAGAGGCCAGTCGCCACCAGCTGGAAAGGGGGTAAGCCAGCAACCAACCCCAATGCCCCAGCTAGCCGTCCCTCCGGAGGCCCTGTCCCTGTTGCCAACAACAGGCCGGCTACTGACAGTCGCCTGTGTCACCACTGCCAGCGGCCTGGTCACTTCTTTTACGCCTGTCCAAACAGGCCGAAGAACCCCCCAGCCAAGGCCCCCGGGCCCAACGCCTCTGTTCTTTTGGTGGGAGGTGTGGTTGGGAGGGCTGACAACAACGTTCAACCTGTTCAGGTGGGGGCCCGTCTTGCTACAGGCCTCAAGGACACCGGGGCTGAATGAACCCTCATCCGTCCTGGACTGGCGGCCCCTGAAGAGTTTGTTGAGGGGAAAACCCTGACTGTCACCGGGATTGGAGGCACCTGTTGTCCCTTGCCAGTGGCACGAGTTTTTCTTGACTGGGGTGCCGGGAGCGGGTTGAGGGAGGTGGGAGTGTCTGAAAACCTGCCCACTGATGTTTTATTGGGGACTGACTTGGGGCGGATGGTTGCATACTACGTCCCTGACACCCTTCCCCAAACTGATAATAAGGGTAACGTTAACCCTGATGATGAAGAGTTTGTTGAGGGGAAACTGAATGTGTTACCTGCTAATGCCTTGATGAGTAATGATGCAACTAACAACCATTCCTTCCCCAGGTCTGATGCTGATGTGAATGTACCAAAGCAAACTGATAACCATTCTTCTCCTAGGAAGGATGATGATGATGTTGATGTATCTGTGCCGACTGAACCCGTTAACCCTTTCTTTGAAGCGGTAGATGTGTCCACAGGTACCGAAGTGCTCAGCCCCGTCACTCTGCGGAGTGAGACGGCTGAGGAACCCCTGGCAGGAGTAAGCAACGGTACTCAAGGAAATGGGGAGGTGCATGGGGACCATGAGGAAGGTAATGCCATGCAGCTGACCAGTGCCACCGAGGAAGGTAACTGGCCCATAAGTAGCACTGCCCCTGAAGTGTTGGGGGTGGATGGGGAGGTAGAGCCCAAGCCAGCACCGGCTGGTGGGTCTGTAGAAATCCCCAGGGAGACAGCATACATAGCAGCTGTCACACGCAGTCAGAGTGCCCAGGTCTTCTGGACCCTCTGCTGCTACAGGAGAGACTGAACCAGAGTTGAACCCAGAGCCGGTTCCAGAGGGTCCCAGTAAAGAGGGGACCCTGACGTCACTTCTGGCAGCCTCCAGCATGGAGTTCCAGGCTGCTCTGCACTCAGATGCCAGCCTGGAGAAATTGAGAGGTCTCGCCGAGACGCCCACCTCCACGTCTGATAAGGAGAAGGTGTTCTGGGAACGAGGAAGGTTGTACCGGGAGACAGTACCCGGAGATCCTAAAAAGGAGTGGTTGAGGGAAAGACAGCTGGTCGTCCCCTATCAGTTCAGAACCGAGTTGTTGCGGATTGCCCATGAGATTCCACTCGCTGGACACTTGGGGATCAGCAAAACAAAGGCACGGCTGTGTCAACACTTCTATTGGCCCAAGATGGGGACAGATGTAACACACTACTGCCGCTCCTGCGCCACCTGTCAAAAAGTGGGTAAGGCGGGGCCTGCTCTTAAGGCTCCCCTTATTCCTTTGCCGGTGATAGAGGAGCCTTTCCAGAGAATCGCGGTGGACATTGTAGGACCGCTGTCCGTCCCCAGCAGCTCCGGAAAGCGATACATTCTCACTGTGGTAGACTACGCTACCCGGTACCCAGAGGCAGTAGCTCTGTCTTCAACGAGGGCAGATAAGGTGGCTGACGCACTGGTGACCATCTTTTCAAGAGTAGGATTTCCCAAGGAGATGCTTACCGATCAAGGGCCCCAATTCATGTCTCGCCTAATGGAGGCTCTCTGTGAGAAAATGCAGGTGACGCAGCTGGTATCGAGTCCGTATCACCCACAGACTAATGGTTTGTGTGAACGTTTCAACGGTACCCTCAAACAGATGCTCCGCATACTGGTTGAGACCCAAGGGCGCGACTGGGAGCGGTACCTCCCACACCTGCTGTTCGCTTACAGAGAAGTTCCGCAGGCCTCGACCGGGTTCTCCCCCTTCGAGCTCCTGTATGGCAGGCGAGTCCGGGGACCCCTTGGGTTGATAAGAGAATCCTGGGAAGATGAGCCAAACCCCACAGAAGTGTCCATCGTGGATTATGTCATGCGCTTCCGTGACAAGATGCAGACCTTGACACAGTTGGTGCATGACAACATGACGCAGGCTCAGGCTGACCAGAAGCGCTGGTACGACCAGAACGCCCGGGAGCGGACCTACCAGGTGGGTCAAAAGGTGTGGGCGCTGGTCCCTGTACCAACGGATAAGCTTCAGGCAGCCTGGGAAGGCCCATACGTCGTCCACCAACAGCTCAACCCGGTCACCTACGTGGTCACGCTTGACCATGCTCGGGGTAGGCGCAAGGCCTTTCACGTCAACATGCTGAAGGCGCACTACGAACGTGAAGCTTGCGTCCTACCGGTCTGCAATCTGCCAGAGGATGGGGAGGAAGATCCCCTCCTGGACATGCTGGCCCAGGCCAAGGCCAATGGGTCCATTGAGGACATGGAGATAAGTGGTTCGCTCACCGTGTCCCAGCGGTTGCAGTTGATGGCCACCCTGGAACTCTTCCGGCCCGTGTTCACCAACCGTCCTGGGAGGACGGAGTTAGCGGTTCATGAGGTGGACACCAGGAATCACGCCCCATTACGGCGAACACCTTATCGGATCTCTGAAACGGTGCAACAAGTCATGCGCCAAGAGATCGATGAGATGTTAAGGCTGGGGGTGATTCGACGGTCAAAAAGCGCGTGGGCTTCACCTGTAGTCCTCGTGCCTAAAAAGGATCGAACCACCAGGTTCTGCGTGGACTACAGGGGGCTCAACGCCATCATAACCTCTGATGCCCACCCGATGCCGCGCATCGAAGATCTGCTCGAGCGGTTGACAAACGCCAACTACATATCCATCATGGATTTGAGTCGGGGATACTGGCAGATTCCCCTGAGCCCTGAGGCGCAGGAGAAATCCGCCTTTATCACCCCCTTTGGACTGTACGAGTCCACGGTCATGCCCTTCGGCATGTAGAATGCCCCTGCCACTTTCCAGCGGATGGTCAACCACCTGCTTCGGGGACTGGAGGAGTACGCGGTGGCGTACTTAGACGATATTGCCGTCTTCAGTTCCACCTGGGAGGAACACCTTCAGCACCTCCAGGAGGTGCTCAAGCGTCTTCACCAGGCAGGCCTGACCATCAAGCCGGGGAAGTGCCAGATAGGCATGCACAAGGTCCACTACCTGGGGCACCGGGTAGGCGGGGGTTCCATGAGTCCGGAGCCAGAAAAAGTGGACGCAATCGTGTCCTGGCCCACCCCCAGGACCAAGAAACAGGTGAAGTCCTTCTTGGGCACTGCAGGGTACTATAGGCGGTTCGTACAGGACTATAGCGCCCTTGCCAAACCCTTGACTGACCTCACCAAGCAGAGGCTACCCCAAACAGTCAACTGGACAGATGACTGTGAGGCAGCTTTCCAAGCTTTGAAAGCAGCCCTGTGCAACTCTCCAGTGTTGAGAGCAGTCGACAGCAGTCGCCCGTTTCTGGTACAGACCGACGCCAGCGAGTTTGGCCTCGGTGCTGTGCTTAGCCAGGTCGACTCGGGGGACCAAGAGCACCCCGTGTTGTACCTGAGCCGGAAACTTTTGCCGAGGGAAGTGGCATACTCGACCATCGAGAAGGAGTGTCTGGCCATGGTGTGGGCACTGCAGCGTTTGCAGCCCTACCTGTACGGGCGCGCCTTCGTGGTGGTAACTGACCACAACCCTCTGAGCTGGTTGCACACAGTGTCCGGAACCAATGGAAGATTGCTCCGCTGGAGCCTTGCCCTTCAACAGTACGATTTTACTGTAAAACACAGGAAGGGCAGTGAAAACGGCAATGCCGATGGGTTGTCCCGCCGGGGCGAACCCGCTGAGGTGCGCATGGCCGATTACCGAGAGGCAATGCCTCCTTAGCGCCCTCTTAAGGGGGGAGGTGTGATGTACAATGTCTGCAAGATATGTTTTCTGTTGCAATGTGCTAACAAACCCTCCATTTTCTTTGAGAAGCTGCCTGCCAGTGTCTCAGTTACATTGCACACTACAGCAGCTTCCCTTCCCCCGAGTGCCATAAACCAATTTCCTGTCACCCCATTTGGCTTCTCTCAGCCTCAGCTGAAAGAGGAAAAAAAAGTGCGGGAAAGGAAAACTCTTTGTTTGAAATAAAGGTTAGAGGTAACCCTTTAAGAGCCTGCCCTGCGAAAACCGTACCAAGTAAAGATATGGAAATCATATTTTTGTAACCTGAGCGGTCCCAGCTTCGATACCGCGTATCTTTCGAAATTCTACCCTGTCCAGAACCTGAGATAGGATTTCCGCCCAAATGGACGGTCATATCGCATAGATAGAGTCTTCTTGGCTCCAGTATGCCCGGTGACCATAGAGGAGTGTCCCCAATGCAGGACTCTTACTTTGTCACAGTCCAATACCAAGGTCTTACCAGGTGGTGGGTTGCCCAGACTTAGAGGGGCCAGGGTGACGATCTTAGCTGGATCGATGATGTGGGCAGGACTCTCTTCTTCATCGGTAGGTAGGAACGACCTCGATAGAGCATCTGCTTTGGTATTCTTATTACCAGGCCGAAAGTGGAGCTCGAAGTCAAAGCGCCCAAAGAATAAGGACCATCTGGCTTGCCGAGGGTTGAGCCTTTGAGCAGACTGAATGTAGGCAAAATTCTTGTGGTCGGTAAATATGGTGAAGGGATGGACGGCTCCTTCAAGAAGGTAATGTGATGTACAATGTCAGCAAGATATGTTTTCTGTTGCAATGTGCTAACAAACCCTCCATTTTCTTTGAGAAGCTGCCTGCCAGTGTCTCAGTTACATTGCACACTACAGCAGCTTCCCTTCCCCCGAGTGCCATAAACCAATTTCCTGTCACCCCATTTGGCTTCTCTCAGCCTCAGCTGAAAGAGGAAAAAAAAGTGCGGGAAAGGAAAACTCTTTGTTTGAAATAAAGGTTAGAGGTAACCCTTTAAGAGCCTGCCCTGGGAAAACCGTACCAAGAAAAGATATGGAAATCATATTTTTGTAACCTGAGCGGTCCCAGCTTCGATAGCGCGTATCTTTCGAAGTTCTACCCTGTCCAGAACCTGAGATAGGATTTCCGCCCAAATGGACGGTCATATCGCATAGATGTTTGATGTTTTCTTGATAGGCTCATTACGCTGGGAAACATGATACCACTGATGAGTCCATACCAGCTTCTCCCATAAAGTTATAGCTAATCTAAGTTTTGTAGCCAAAACATAACTTGGATAAGAGAGGTGGGATCAACCCAGAATGCACCTCTCTGTGATGTCACATAGGAAAGTCTATAAGGCATTCCCTGGCAGAACCAGCTCAGAACAGCTGCGGAGTCCGTGCTGACAAGAACTCAGATGAGTGGAGACGCGCAGCTCCGCCTCCACCCCCCTTAAAACCACATGGGATGCCTAACAACAATATGGAACTGTGAGTGTAATCTCTTTGTTTTCTCCACTTTTATTTTATACCTGTACTGTACATATTTTAGGTCTCAATTTTATTGCAACTTTTATCTGTAATCACTGTCCTCTTTCGGAAAATAAATGAAATAATTATTTAGATCTGTCTCCATGCTCTAAGAATCGAACTATACGCCTTTGATAGATAATCGCTACTAATTCAAGGGGTTTGCCACGGACTCTCTTAATTTAACACTGTGAATTAAGTAACCGTGACTGGTGGCAGTGCGTTGTGTACGGCTATTGCGGCTTGCTGGCAGTCTAGAAGGGTCTTATATTGCTGAATGAGGGGCTGCGGCCACAGCATTAATAATTCCCTTACTGCAGAAGCCTGATTGCCGGTTCACAACAGGCAGCCCGTCCGGCGACCAATTATCCTAGGTGCAGTTCCCTGACTGACCTGAGGGTAAGGGGGGCGCCGGAGAGCTGCGAGTTCCAAAGTGGAACTGAGAAAGTGGGATATACATAAATCCCCGCAGTACTTGGAAGATTGATAGCAGTGGTGGGGCATCCAAATTAAACTCCCCCTGCGGCAAATTGTAGAGCGAGATTAGCTTGCTGGATATTTTTGTCACATGGTGCCAGTGGTGGGATAACTAAGATAAGCCCCAACGGTGCCTGTGATAGCCGTGTGCCGGCATTGTGTCTCGTCCCTCCGTCCGCTGATACACCCGTGTCAGTGGTGGGACTGTGACATAGTGGTGACACAGGGTTCGCTGTCCGTCGCATATTGGTGGCAGCGGGACCCCCGTCAGTCGCCCGTAAGTGGACGAACGGCCGTGGGCTGTTCGTCACAGGTAACGCTATTCTTCTAAAGCCAGTTTTATAGCTAGTAGTTCCTTGTCCCCGATGGAATAATTGCGTTCGGGAGAAGAGAAGGCTTTAGAGAAGAATCCACATGTAACAGTCCGACCAGAGGAGGTTCTTTGTAAAAGAACTGCTCCTGCTTCAACAGATGATGCGTCGACCTCGAGAATGAAGGGCCTATTGGCATCCGGACGGTGGAGAACAGGAGCCGTAGAAAATTCCTTCAGAGTTTGAAAGGCGTCCTCTGCCTCAGAGGACCAGTGGTTGGGATTTGCCCCTTTGCGTACGAGAGCAGAAATAGGCTTGGTTAAGGTGGAGAAATGAGGGCTGAATTGCCTATAATAATTGGCAAAACCGAGAAAGCGTTGAATAGTTTGGAGTCCAAGGGGGCGAGGCCAGTTGAGGACAGCGGATACTTTCTCGGGATCCGTCTTCAGACCAGACTTGGAGACAATATAACCTAGAAAAGGCAGGGACGGTTGCTCGAAGATGCATTTCTCCAACTTGGCAAAAAGGTGGTTCTCTCTTAGACGTAAAACTTGCCGTACGTCTCGTCGGTGGGTAGAGATATCCGGAGAAAAGACAAGGATGTCGTCCAGATAGACCACAACACAGGAGTAGAGGAGATCCCGAAAAATATCATTAACGAGCTCCTGAAAAACTGCTGGCGCGTTGCAGAGGCCAAAAGGCATAACAAGGTACTCATAATGACCATCACGAGTGTTGAATGCGGTCTTCCACTCATCCCCGGCGCGAATTCAGACCAAGTTATAGGCTCCTCGAAGATCAAGTTTGGTAAAAATTTGTGCTCCCCTCAGGAGATCAAAGAGTTCGGGGATGAGGGGCAACGGGTACTTGTTCTTTACTGTAATGCTGTTTAGGCCTATTTAGTCGAAGCACGGACGGAGAGAACCATCCTTCTTGACAAAAAAGAAGCCTGCGCCTGCAGGAGAGGAAGACTTTCGAATGAAGCCCCTGGCCAGATTCTCTTGAACGTACTCTGACATGGCTTACGTCTCTGCAGGCGAGAGCGGATAAATCCTACCCCTCGGAGGGATGGCTCCAGGGACGAGATCGATGGGACAATCGTAAGGTCGATGCGGCGGGAGGTTCTCGGCCTCCTTCTTGTTAAAGACATCCGAGAAGGAACTGTAAGCGGCGGGCAACCGGGGGGAAATGGAGAGGGAACGGGGACCACCCACGGGACGCACCGGCAGCAGACACCGCACCCCACAGGACTCCCCCCAGGACAAAATATTGCCATTATGCCAGTCCAAGGTGGGCTCATGCGTCCGTAACCAGGGAAGGCTGAGAAGAATTGGATGAGAGATGCCCGCTAAGACATAAAAGGTGATTCTCTCCTTGTGCAAGGCCCCTACCTGGAGTTCTACCTCCTGGGTGACTTGGGTAATGGTCTCTTGTAGGGGTTTGCCATCCACGGAAGCGAGGACCCGTGGAGATTCCAAAGTTTTAACCGGGACCGAAAATTTAAGGACCTCCTCGAGCATAATAAAATTTCCTGCTGCGCCGGAATCTACATAGGCTGCCAAAGAAAAACGTTTACCACCAACATTAAGCAAGACGGACAGAGTGAGGGGTAGAGAGATATCACATACACCTAGTGAGGCCTCTCTTACCTGACCTAGACGGAGGAGTTTTCTGGACGTTCCGGGCAGGCACGGACCAAATGGGAGGCACTGCCACAGTAGAAACAGAGACCCTGGGTGTGCCTCTCCTCACGGCGTTGTCCAGATAGTCTGAGCCGGTCTACTTGCATGGGTTCTGGCATAGAGGCTGAAGCGGATGTCCCAGGTCGAGGACAGGGAAGAACCAGGAAGCCTCTCACGAGCACGTTCTTGGAACTGAAGATCGATACGCGTGGCCAGCGAAATCAGATCTTCTAAGGCAGTGGGGGTATCGCGACCAGACAACTCATCCTTAATTCGACCCGAGAAACCTCGCCAGAAGGCCCCCACTAATGCTTCGTTATTCCATCCCAAATCAGCGGACAGGGTACGAAACCGGATGGCGTACTGACCCACTGTTTGGGACCCCTGGTGAAGGTTATATAAAGATTCCGTGGTAGAGGCCAGGTGACCCAGCTCGATGAAAGGTCTCCAGAAATGAGTCATTTGCAGTCCATACATCCATCACCATTCACACAGTAGCAATTAGAGTCTATACTAGCGCATGGCCGAGCGGCCATGCAAACCTTTTATAGCCAGGACCTTCCGGAAGCTTCCAGATCCCAGAGATGGACCAATCAGATCTGGAGAAGGACCTGGACATGTGGCTCCCGATCTCCTATGGGAGATCGTCTCGTGAGCATGCTCAGTGGAGCAACAGAAGGACTTAGCCTCTGGAGCGATTTGCTGCTGAGCAGCCTGCATTGCCATTGCTGACCCAAAGGTGGCAGCAATAGCCAGCCCCAAAGAGCATGTCTGGGCAGAGCGTCTGGGAAGCCGGGATTGCTGAGCAATCTCCTCTGCGGTCGAAAGACAATGGGAGACCGCAGAATGTGAGGCTCTGGATTCCTGTTGAACCGCTGCAGGAACCCGACGCCTAACATTACCCCCCAGGGCCCCTCCCTCCTGAGCCTTCCAATCCACCAAATAAAGTTTTTTGCTACGTACCACCTTGTGTCCCACAGAGGCATAGGCCTCAGGCTCGTCCAAAGACAAGTCTGATGTCCCGGCAGATGACTCGGAAAACCGGGACATGTGAACAGGTTTTAGAAGGGACACGTGGAAGGCGTCAGGGATGGCTAAGTTGCCAGGAGCAGAAGTTGGAGTGGGGCGCCGATGTGTGTCTGTGGGCGTCTCCACTCTCACTTTAGAGGATAGAGTGACATGCGGGGTGCGACCCAGACTGTCGCGAACCTCCATTGCCCGGTCTGCCACCGGCAAGGGATACAGTAACCCAGCTGGCCTCTGTTTAGAGGAGCTGCTCCGAGCACAAGAGGCGCATGCCTGAATGTATTTTTTAGTGTCCCGAGAATTGTGCGGCCACCAATAGGAGCTTGCCAGGAGTTTTGTGGTCTGCTTGTAGCCAAAGTGACCATCCACCCTGGAAGCATGTGCCCATGTGAGAACCTTGGACTGCAGGTGAGGCGGGACAAAGGTCTTGCCTAACGGCACTGACTCGAGGACAACCGGAGCCACGGTCTTCAGATTCCCAGTAGGGGGTGCAGAAAGATCCGCAGACACTTCCGCAGAGGCTACTTGGACGCCTCCCCCCTTGCACCTTCCCACACAGTCTTTGCTCCATCCCAGTATTCTCCCCGAGGAAAACTCTATATGAGGGGAATAGCAACGGAGCCAGGGAACCCTGAGAAGCACCTGATCGATGCCCTCTGGCATAATGAGCAGGGAAAGCATCTCCTGGTGAGACGGTCAAATTGAGAGGACAACCAGAGCCACGGTCTTCAGATTCCCAGTAGGGGGTGCAGAAAGATCCGCAGACACTTCCTCAGAGGCTACTTGGACGCCTCCCCCCATGCACCTTCCCACACAGTCTTTGCTCCATCCCAGTATTCTCCCCGAGGAAAACTCTATATGAGGGGAATGGCAACGGAGCCAGGGAACCCTGAGAAGCACCTGATCGATGCCCTCTGGCATAATGAGCAGGGAAAGAATCTCCTGGTGAGACGGTCAAATTGAGAGCCTAAGGGGTGCTGTTTGGTGGGTAATCTGGGATAATAAGGTGACCCCGTTGACCACCCTGATGGGCACTGGATGAGGAAGTGGTACCAACGGAATAGCGTGCTGTTGGGCGAAGAACGAAGACATAAAGTTCCCTTCTGCCCCGGAGTCCACCGTGACCTGTACCTCCCAGGAGGAAGCACCGCTATCTAATGTCCCTTGGAGCGCCGGTTTGGGGGAGAAGGTCTCCATAGCGAATAGACCCCCACCAATTACCAGTGAACGCGATCGTTTTTTCGGCTACTGTGGACACCTGTTAGCCAGGTGACCAGACTGTCGACACTGGTAACGGCGTGTGGAGCTTTGTGCGGACGCGTCTTGAAACCGGCGTGGGACACCTCCATGGGCTCTGGAGGTAAACTCTCCGGCTCGGCTGGTTCTAGAGGTTCAAAGATATTGGGAGCCAAGCTAACCTTCCACCTGGATTGAGCACGCTCCAGCCCGCGCTCTGAAAAACGGAGATCGATGCGGGTGGAAGTGGCAATCAGCTCCTCCAGACTTATGGGAACCTCACTGTTATGAATGAGTCATCGTAGGAGGCAAAAACAGAAATACTAGCTAAGTCCAGAAAACCAAAGAAGTTGGCAGCTATCGGATTGCAGACCCCTGAACCTAACAACAACAACTAGCAGTAGCCGTGGGGGGTTCCTACGGTGCCCTAGACCCCTCGATCACAGCCGGAGAACTACATAGCCTAAAGACAGAAAGGGAAATCTAAACTGCCCCAGAGCAGACCCCAAAGCAATAGGCAGCCCCCAACATATAATGACGGTGAAGCAAGATGAAAAAACACTCACACAGATAGAAAGATAGGCAGAGCAAATGATGGGGCCCAAGCTAACTAAATAGGACAGTATAGAAAAGCTGCTCTGCAATCCGCCAAAACCCTCTCAAAACAAGAGCCAACAGACTGATAGGGAAAAAAGCCCTGAAGACGCTAGGCTTCAAAAAGACTATATCAGTACTCAGGTATTTTCTGAAGACAGAGCAAAAAGGAATTCAGCTCACCCAGCAGGGAAAGGCAGAAATCCAGAAAAACAAGGCAAAACAAAACCTAAACACAAATGCAAAAAGCAGAGCAGAAAACTTAGCTTTTGAGGAGCAGGAATCAGACTGGTCTCCAAGAATCCCTCAGAGAAATCACCCGCAAGGCAGAAGGGCGTTGGCTGCCTTATATCCAGTCAGCAATTCCAGTCACCCAGTCATCATCATTCAGCTCAGGTGCTTTGTAATCAGCCTCACTACCTTCCTTCACCAGAAGAGGGAGTTCATCAGACCTCAATGGTGAAGGGGAAAATGAACTCACAACAGTACCGCCCCCTTGAGGAGGGGTCACCGAACCCTCATCCACGCCACCAGGGCGATCAGGGTGAGCCCGATGAAAGGCACGCACCAATCTTTTGGCATGAATATCAGAGGCAGGGACCCAGGAATTATCCTCCTGACCATAACCCTTCCACTTAACCAAATACTGGAGTCTCCGTCTAGCCAGACGGGAATCCAGTATCTTCTCTACCTCATATTCCATGTTACCTTCAACTAATACAGGGTCCGGAGGTGCCACCCCAGGAACAACTGGTTCAACAAACCTCTTCAACCAGGACTTATGAAACACATTATGAATTTTAAATGTGACAGGAAGAGCCAAACGAAAAGAGACCGGATTAATAATCTCCAAAATCTTGTAAGGTCCAATAAATCTAGGCTTAAACTTAGGAGAAGACACCTTCATAGTGTTATTTTTTGATGATAACCAAACCATATCACCAACCTTAAACTGGGGACCAATGGTCCTATGTCGGTTGGAAAACCGCTGGGCCTTTTCCTGGGAGAGAGATAACTTATCCACCACTTGGTCCCAGATCTGGTGCATTCTCTCCACCACAGTGTCAACACCTGGGCAGGCAGAAGGCTCCACCTGCCCTTAAGAAAATCGAGAATGAAACCCAAAGTTACAAAAAAAAGGTGACATCAAAGTGGCAGAACTAGCTCTATTATTTAAAGCTAATTCGGCCAAGGGCAAAAATGAAACCCAATCATCCTGATCAGCGGAAATAAAACATCTGAAATACGACTCCAAGGTCTGGTTTGTTCTGTCCGTCTGCCCATTGGTCTGAGGGTGAAAAGCAGAGGAGAAGGACAACTGAATTCCCAGCTTGGAACAGAAAGTCCTCCAAAATCTAGACACAAACTGAACTCCTCTGTCAGATACAATGTTCTCAGGAATCCCGTGCAAGCGAACCACCTGTTGCAAAAACAGGGGCACCAACTCAGAGGAAGATGGCAACTTAGGGAGTGGTACAAGATGAACCATCTTAGAGAACCTATCACAAATCACCCAAATAACAGTCATTCTCTGAGAGACAGGCATATCAGAGATGAAATCCATTGAAATATGGGTCCATGGCCTCCTGGGGACCGGCAAAGGCATCAACAACCCACTAGAGCGAGAACAAGGTTTAGACCGGGAGCAAGTCCCACAGGACTGCACAAAATTCCTGACATCACGAGACAAGGCGGGCCCCAAAAAGACCGACTCACCTGATCTCTAGTACCAAAAATACCTGGATGACCAGCCAATGCAGAGCAATGAACTTCAGACATCACTCTCTTCTTCCACTGGTCAGGAACATACAACTTTCCACTGGGACAATGCTCAGGTTTGTCCTCCTGGAACTCTTCCAGAGCACGTCTCAAATCGGGCGAGATGGCAGAAAGAACTACCCCTTCGCCTAAGATGGTAGCAGGCTTGGTCACCACAGGAGAATCAGCAAAGAAGCTCCTAGAGAGGGTGTCTGCCTTGAAATTCTTAGTGCCAGGAAGAAAAGAGACCACAAAATCAAAATGTGTAAAAAACAAGGCCCACCTAGCCTGTCTAGGGTTCAAGCGTTTGGCCGACTCCAGGTAAATCAAATTCTTGTGGTCAGTGAGGACCACGACTTGGTGTTTAGCTCCCTCCAACCAATGTCTCCACTCCTCAAATGCCCATTTCATGGCTAACAGTTCCCGATTCCCCACATCATAGTTACGTTCAGATGGAGTGAACTTTCGGGAAAAGAAAGCACAGGGATTCATTTTAGATGTTACAGGATCCTTTTGGGACAAAACAGCTCCTGCACCAATCTCAGAAGCGTCCACCTCTACCTGGAACGGGAGTGAGACATCAGGTTGCCGCAAAACCGGGGCAGAAGTGAATCTTCTCTTCAGCTCCTGAAAGGAAGAAACAGCCTCCGGAGACCAATTCAACACATCAGCACCCTTATTAGTCAGATCAGTCAACGGCTTGGCAATACTAGAAAATTTTGCTATAAATTTCAGATAAAAATTAGCAAAACCCCAAAACTTCTGGAGGGCCTTCAAAGAAGTGGGCTGAACCCAATCATAAATGGCCTGTACCTTGGCCGGGTCCATTTCAATAGTTGACGAAGACAAAATAAATCCCAAAAATGAAATCCTCTGTACCCCAAAAAGGCATTTCGATCCTTTGACATACAGGGAATTCTCCCTCAAGATCCGGAACACAGTCCGAACATGTTCCACATGAGAATCCCAATCCTTGGAGAAGATCAAAATATCATCCAGATAGATAATCAAAAATTTATCCACAAAGTCTCGGAAAATGTTGTTCATGAAGCACTGGAAGACAGAAGGGGCATTAGTGAGCCCAAAAGGCATCACCAGGTACTCAAAATGTCCCTCTGGAGTATTAAACACCGTCTTCCATTCATCCCCATGCTTAATGCGGATAAGATTATACGCCCCCCTGAGGTCAAGCTTGGTAAACCAGCAAGCACCTTTAACTCTGGAGAATAGATCCGAAATCAGGGGTAACAGATACTGATATTTAATAGTAATTTTGTTGAGGGCACGATAATCAATACAAGGCCTTAATGAACCATCCTTTTTGGCCACGAAAAAACCCCGGCACCTAAGGGTGAAGAGGATGGTCTAATATGACCCTTCTCCAACGCCTCCTTAATATAGGATCGCATAGCCTCGTGCTCGGGTACAGATAAATTGAAGAGCCGACCCTTGGGAAATTTACACCCCGGGCTCAGTTCAATTGCACAGTCATAACTCCTATGAGGAGGCAAAGACGCAGACTCATTCTCACTAAATACATCATAATAGTCCGCCAAATAGTCAGGAACATCATGCGACTGAGGAGAGGTGGAAAAAACCGGAGCCTCACTAAGGGCACACCGACAACCCCAACTCACCACAGACACAGATTTCCAATCCAAAACTGGATTATGAATTTGCAACCAGGGAAACCCCAGAACAATGGTATCATGCAAATTATGCAACACTAAAAATCTGCAATTTTCTTGATGGTCTGGGGCGACCCGCATTACCACCTGGGTCCAAAACTGAGGTTTATTTTTCGCCAAAGGAGTAGCATCAATCCCCCTCAAATGGATAGGCGTCCGCAGAGGTGTCATCGGAAATCCACAACGTTTAGCAAAATCCAAGTCCATTAGGTTCAGGGCTGCTCCCGAATCCACAAAAGCCTTGGCGGAAAATGTGGACAGGGAGCAGATCAGAGTAATTGCCAGAAGAAACTTAGGTTGAACACCACCCACAGAAAACGTGTGTGCAAAACGTTTCTCTCGTTTAGGACAGACAGGAATAATATGCGAGGCATCTCCACAAAAAAAACCTTCTGAACTCTTGACTTTGCTCCCTGGACAAAACTCTATCACATTGCATAGGTTCAGACACTTGTTCAACAGGTGGCAACACCTCTCGTGCAGTCCTGCGTTCACGTAAACGCCGATCAACCTGAATGGCTAATGACATAGAATCGTCAAGACCAGAGGGAACAGGAAATCCCACCATAGTATCTTTTACGGCTTCTGACAAACCCTTCCGAAAGAGAGCTGCCAAGGCATTATCATTCCACGTAGTAAGGACCGCCCACCTTCGGAATTTTTGACAGTACAATTCTGCAGAATCCTGACCCTGGCTCAATGCCAACAGGGTCTTTTCAGCCTGATCAATAGCATTAGGTTTGTCATACAACAACCCCAAGGCTTGAAAAAATGCGTTCACATTAGTCAGAATAGGATCATCTGGTTTCAAAGAAAACGCCCAATCCTGGGGATCACCACGCAGCAAAGAGATGACAATTTTAACCTGCTGCACGGAGCTCCCTGACGAGTTAGGCTTCAAGGCAAAAAATAATTTACAGTTATTTTTGAAATTCAAAAATTTAGACCGATCCCCAAAAAACACATCAGGAGTAGGGATCTTTGGTTCAGCAGCATGTGAATGAGCAAGGTAGGCGGAAATTCCCCGCACTTCCGCAGCGAGCTGCTCCACACGATCAGACAATTGCTTCATCTCCATTGAGAGAAGAAAAAAAAATTCCCCCTACGGCCTCAGAGATATAGAGGAAAAAATATACCCACTTTTTTTTTTTTTCAATTCTTTCCTACTATTGAGTAGCCTAGGATCTGCGGTATGGCGGGTGATTCTGTTATGAATGAGTCACCGTAGGAGGCAAAAACAGAAATACTAGCTAAGTCCAGAAAACCAGAGAATTTGGCAGCTATCGGATTGCAGACCCCTGAACCTAACAACAACTAGCAGTAGCCGTGGGGGGTTCCTACGGTGCCCTAGACCCCTCGATCACAGCCGGAGAACTACATAGCCTAAAGACAGAAAGGGAAATCTAAACTGCCCCAGAGCAGACCCCAAAGCAATAGGCAGCCCCCAACATATAATGACGGTGAAGCAAGATGAAAAAACACACACAGATAGAAAGATAGGCTGAGCAAATGATGGGGCCCAAGCTAACTAAATAGGACAGGATAGAAAAGCTGCTGTCTGCAATCCGCCAAAACCCTCTCAAAACAAGAGCCAACAGACTGATAGGGAAAAAAGCCCTGACGACGCTAGGCTTCAAAAAGACTATATCAGTATTCAGGTATTTTCTGAAGACAGAGCAAAAAGGAATTCAGCTCACCCAGCAGGGAAAGGCAGAAATCCAGAAAAACAAGGCAAAACAAAACCTAAACACAAATGCAAAAAGCAGAGCAGAAAACTTAGCATTTGAGGAGCAGGAATCAGACTGGTCTCCAAGAATCCCTCAGAGAAATCACCCGCAAGGCAGAAGGGCGTTGGCTGCCTTATATCCAGTCAGCAATTCCAGTCACCCAGTCATCATCATTCAGCTCAGGTGCTTTGTAATCAGCCTCACTACCTTCCTTCACCAGAAGAGGGAGTTCACCAGACCTCAATGGTGAAGGGGAAAATGAATCTCACAACACCTCACTGATAGATAGGGCATCCTTAACATGCTCCGCCAAACCTCTCCAGAACACAGGGATGAGGGTTTTATCAGGCCATTCCAGCTTGGAAGCCAGTATCCGGAAACGGACGGCGTACTGGCTGACCGAGAGGGATCCCTGTGTTAATGCTAGTAGCTGGAGAGAGGTGTCGTGAGTAACTCATGGCCCCAAAAAGACCAGCTTCAGAGATGTTAGGAACTGAGCAGCGGTCCGAACCACAGGGTCACCACGCTCCCACAGTGGCGTGGTCCACTCTAACGCCCTGCCCGACAGAAGGGAAACGATAAACCCCACCTTAGCCCGCTCTGTAGGGAATCGCGCGGCCAGTAACTCAAGCTGGATAGAGTACTGGCTCACGAAACCCCTACAGGAGGTGCTGTCACCAGAAAACGGGCAACGGGAGGCGGGATACTGTCGGCGCAGGCGTGGACACGCGCGAGACAACCTCTGCGACAGCCTGCGCAGCAGCCTCAGTAACCTTATCAGCTGAGGCAGAACTCTCGACAGTCGCCAACCTGCCCTCCAGCTGACGAATGTACTGCAATAGCTGCTGCTGGTCCGCCATTACTAGCCAGACCCTGGCGCTAGTATAAAGTTAGGGACGGCGGAACGCCCTAAATATTAAATAATAGAAAGTGCGTTCGCCACCCGGGGTCCATCGTGCAGTAGGTGTTAAAACCGCTGCTAGACAATGGCATACGCGCTATATGGCGGTATAGCACACGCGGGTTATAACATCACCTGATGTGCGCTGGGCGTACTCTGTTGATTCACAGAGTCGCTAAAGGCATGAACATAAATGCCGAGCCTGTTGACCTCACAGGACTCAGTGGAGTGCACGCACGGTATGTGGTCACAGGACTAACTCAGGGCGATGTCCGTCTAGACCTATCGTGCGTGCGGCGTCGCTACCGCAGACGCCAACTAGTGCTGCTACAGCAGCGCGGCGACTGAGCCAGCAGCAATGCGACAGTGCCCAAGAGGGGCGCACTGTCGGACGCTAGTACTGTGGAGGATGTGCCGTGTAGCCAGTAACTTGCCACTGACTGGCTCTGACTCTATAACTAGATCCTTATACACACTCGTAATATCAGAGGGAGGGGAATCTTAATGAGTCATTTGCAGTCCATACATCCTTCACCATTCACACAGTAGCAATTAGAGTCTATACTAGCGCATGGCCGAGCGGCCATGTGAACCTTTTATAGCCAGGACCTTCTGGAAGCTTCCAGATCCCTGAGATGGACCAATCAGATCTGGAGAAGGACCTGGACATGTGGCTCCCGATCTCCAATGGGAGATCGTCTCGTGAGCATGCTCAGTGGAGCAACAGAAGGACTTAACCTCTGGAGCGATTTGCTGCTGAGCAGCCTGCATTGCCATTGCTGACCCAAAGGTGGCAGCAATAGCTAGCCCCACAGAGCAGGTCTGGGCAGAGCGTCTGGGAAGCCTGGATTGCTGAGCAATCTCCTCTGCGGTTGAAAGACAATGGGAGACCGCAGAATGTGAGGCTCTGGATTCCTGTTGAACCGCTGCAGGAACCCGACGCCTAACACTGAGGATATGGGTCTGAGTATCTCTCTGCTGAACCAGCTCTTGCTGCAGTCCAGCAAATTGGGAGGCGTTCCCCGGATCGGAGGCCTGGAGCGCGGAGAGACGGGAGTCCATAGACTTCATGAAATCCATGGTACGGGTTTGAGTCTCCCGCAAGTAGACAAGCTCTTTCTGAGCCGCAGCGGCTCCAGTGGGGTCCATGGCCTGTTTGTTTTGCTAGGGTTCTAGGTACGAACCCGAGAGTGTACCCTCTGGGACGTGGCTCCAGAGTCCCCAAGGGCGAGCGGACCAGGTGAAGACCACCCCCTTTACAGGGAATGTTAGGGGCAGGCCCAAGGGAGATGGAACCAACAAGGGCTGGAACCAAAGGGACGACCCGGGGTGTATACAGGAGAGAGGATGAGAATGCTAGGGAGAATACGAAGAAAAGGTATGGGCCCGAGGCAGGCTGTGGGAGCCGAGATGGACCAGAACGGGCAGAAACCAATTGCTGAAATAGAAGAGGGACACAAGGAAATCAAGAGACACAGGACTGATGGGCACATGCAGAACACAGGATTGGAGGGAAGAGGCGAAGGCGGACGGACAGGCACAATACACGGGTGGCAGGTAGTGACAGTAGCAGCGGTACAGGAGAGAGACAGACACAGCAGCAACACAGGGTGACTAGCAGAGGCACGGGGGAAGAGGTTGAGGCAGGACAGGAAGACGGAGCAGGGTGCGAGAGCAGGCAGACTCAGGATGGGAATGCCAGGCGGCAACCAGGACAGAAGGGCCAAAACGCAATACGGAGGGAATGCAGGAGCCTGAGAATGACAAACAGGCGTCTTACCTGCCAAGACGCCAAGCAGAAATACCCAGTGGGTGCCGCCATGATGGGGCGGAGCCACCGGGTCACGAACTCCCAGGATGCCTTGCAGCCGGGAAAGGGTAAGCGCGCATGCGCGGGCCTCTGACGCGCCGTGACCTCGAAAAGACATGAGAAGCGGGGTGAGAGCGGACTGGGGAGGCGCTGGGAGGCGGAGACCCCCAGGTAAGAGTCCGGGGGTGTAACAAGAACAGTGACCTCCATAATCCTTAAATGGAAGAAGTTTGAGACCACCAGAAGTCTTCCTAGGCGTGGCCGTCCAGCCAAACTGAGCAATCGTGGGAGAAGAGCCTTGGTGAGACAGGTAAAGAAGAACCCCTAGATCACTGTGGCTGGGCAACACAGATGCAGTAGGGAGATGGGAGAAAGTTCCACAAAGTTACCTCTCACTGCAGCCCTCCACCAGTCAGGCCTTTATGGCAGAATGGCCCAACAGAAGCCTCTCCTCAGTGCCAGACATATGCAAGCCCGCATATTTTGCTAAAAACACATAAAGGATTCCCAGACTATGAGAAATAAGATTCTCTGGTCTGATGAGATGAAAATAGAACTTTTTGGTGATAATTCTAAGCAGTATGTGTGAAGAAAACCAGGCAGTGCTCATCACCTGCCCAATACAATCCTAACAGTGAAACATGGTGGTGGCAGCATCATGCTATAGGGTGTGCCCGTTCCAAGAGCTTTCATGCCCGGCCGGGGAATTGGTACCTTTACCAATTCCGAGAAGACCGTGGACTCATTTGTCCATGGACTTCATTACTAACCTTCCTCCATCCCGGGGTAACACTGTAGTTTGGGTAATTGTAAAGAGGTTCTCCAAGCTAGCACACTTTGTACCTATGGCTAAGCTACCATCAGCAGAAATCCTGTCTAGACACTTCCTGTCCCAGATTATTCGTCTTCATGGAGTGCCCATGAACATTGTGTCCGACAGAGGATCGCAATTCGTAGCTAAGTTTTGGCAGGCCTTTTGCAAAAAGCTGGGGATATCTCTGTATTTTTCCTCAGCTTATCACCCAGAGAGCAATGGACAGACGGAGCGCACCAACCAGTCGCTTGAGCAGATTCTCCAGTGTTTGACTTCCACTTTACAGGATGACTGGTGCGATGCCTTACCGTTGGCGGAGTTCGCCTTCATCAATCGAATTAATCAATCTACTGGTAGGTCACCGTTTTTTTATTAATTATGGATTAAACCCTCATTTCGGGTAATTTTCGTGTCTGGATTCCAACTGTCCAGGGGCGGAGGATTGTATCAATCGGATTAGTGATCTGTGGTCTAAGGTTCGTTTAAATATTTCCAGAGCGCAAGGGAAATATAAATATTTTGCAGATAATAAGAGGGACTCTGGTCAGACGTTACAGTGCTGAGATAAGGTGTGGCTTTCCACACGACACATAAGCCTAAGTTTACCCTCCGCCAAACTAGGGCCAAAATTCATTGGCCCGTATGAGATAACAGAAGTGGTTAACCCGGTAGCGTATCGTTTACGTCTTCCTTCATCATTAAAACTCCATGATGTCTTCCATAGGTTCCTGCTTAAACCTTTAGGTTCAGTGGTGGAGGATCCAGGTTCCCTTCCAACCCCGGTACTGGTGGATGGACATATGGAATTTGAAGTGCAACACATTGTACATTCCCGATGGGTTCGCGGGTCTTTACAATACTTGGTGCACTGGAAGGGGTACGGTCCGGAGGACCGGTCGTGGGTACCAGCCAGACTGGTGCACGCTGATCGCCTGGTTAGGGCATACCATGCTCGATATCCTGAGAGACCTGGGGGTCCAGAGGCCCCCCCGTTGAAGGGGGGTACTGTCATGGTTTACTGAGGCTCCAGGTTAAGTGATGCAGAGGTTAATCTGGGAAGCCTCTCTATGGATCTGGGGAGGGTTCTTATAACCTCATGGAGGAGCCGTCCCATGTCGTTTATACTCCTAGCTGAGTGTGCCTGACCCTGTTCTGTCTGTGCTTCATGTCTGTCTTTGTATGCTTGCTTGGTGTTTGATTCGGTCCTGTCACAGTTAACGTCTCTTGTATTCTGACTCTGTACCTCTTTGCCCGCCCTGTGTATGACCCCTGGCTACGTATTAACCTTTCTGTGATTATCCCTCCTGTACCTCGCTACCCGCTCTGTGTATGACCCCTGGCTACGTATTGACCTTTCTGTGATTATCCCTCCTGTACCTCGCTGCCCGCCCTGTGTATGACCTCCTGGCTTGCCTGACCTGAGTTCCCCTCTCCTCTTCTTCAGTGTTCCTGTAGCGAGTATACTATATCATCTGCAGCAGTAGGACGCTAAGCCCCGCCCCCTCCGGTCACATGATCGTAGGTCCTGTGCGCACCTAGCCCTTCATCGTTGCTCCACCTCCCACAGGTCCTCAAGCTACTCTGCTCCTACCCATGTTAGACGCCAGGACTCCCGTGGCTGCGGGTAAGAGTCCTTCATGTGCACTCTATCTGTGTCCTTGTTACTTGAGGTGGCGGTGCTGCTGAAGCACCCTGTTAGGAATCTGTGTCCTGCCATACTTATGCAGAGATCCAGATCCTCACATTTGTCTCCAGAGGCTAAGTCCTTTCAGCCAGCTTCTGAGCATGCTCCTGGAATGAGCTCCTATTGGAGTTCAGGAGTCAGGTGCTCAGGTCCTGCTCCTGATTCCATTGGTTCAGCTCAGGGCTCTGGAGATTTCCGGAAGGTCCCGGTCACTATAAAAAGTGTGCATGGCTGTTCCGCCGTGCACTAGTATTTTTCATACTTGCTGCTGTGTGTTTGGTGTTGGATGCTTGGACTGGTGACTGACTAATTAAATATCCCCCTCCTTGGTTATTACGATTGTGTGAGTGATTGGGCAGCCGCCAGTAGCAGCGCTAGCGCCAGCGCGCTCCAGCTATACCTTCTCAGCAGCCAGCGTCCTGCATCGCGCCAGCGATATTGCGGTGTCTCCTCTGAGGCTCTGTTCACACCGCGCTGCGATTGCAGTTCTCCCGCGTCTGCAGTTGCGACGCCTCCTGTCTTATTTAACGGTAGGTCTAGAGGGAGTAGTCCTGCAGCCTAAGGCTACCTCTGTGACTCTAAATACCGTGACAGTTTCGCTGTTAGTCTGTGTCCGTGAACAGTCTCAGCGTATTAGTTTATACTTTTGCCTGCAGCTCTGTGAGCATAACAGAGCTCGCTTCAGTGCACTTAGGGTGCAGTTAACCCCGTGCACATTACCGCCACAGTGCTCTGCCTCTCTAGCAGCGGTTATATCACCTGCCGCACGGTAGACCCCGAGTGGCGAAGGCACTTCATTTATTTTTTATTTAGTGCCTTCCGCCACTCATATCATAATACTAGCACCAGGGTCTGGCTAGAGACGGCAGATCAGCAGCAGCTGTTACAGCTTGTGCGTCAGCTCGAGGCTCGTCTTGCTACCCTTGAGAGGTCTCTCGCAGCTGCGCAGGCTACAGATGCTGCCGTCCAGGCACTCACAGATGCGGTAGGACGTATGTCCATGTCCGCCCTTGCACCGGCAGTTACCCACCTCCCGTTGCCTGATAAATATGCTGGGGATGGCGCCTCCTGTAGGGGTTTTATCAGCCAGTGCTCGATACACCTGGTGCTGCTGGCTGCGCAATTCCCTACGGAGCGGGCAAAGGTGGCTTTTGTTATCTCTCTACTGTCGGGCAAGGCGCTGGAATGTGCTACGCCTCTGTGGGAGCGTGGTGACCCCAAGATTCGGTCCGCGGATAACTTGCTAACTGCCATCAGGCAAGTTTTTCTCGGTCCTCGGGTCACGCATGATACGTCTCTGCAGTTACTCGCCCTCACTCAGGGGTCACTCTCTGTTAGCCAGTATGCAGTCCGTTTTCGGACACTGGCGTCTGTGTTGGAATGATCCGACAAGGCCCTAATCCCCGTTTTTTGGCGAGGTCTAGCGGAGCATCTGAAGGATGCTCTCTCTACTAGAGAGATTCCCAATAGCTTGGAAGAGCTAATCTCAGTCTCCTCATGTATCGATCTCCGTTTTTCGGAGCGCGGTATGGAGCGGGCTCACTCCAAGCGCAAATCTGTTTCGGCTCCCAAATTTTTTGTACCCCTTGAGCTAGACGAGCCGGAGGTTCTACCCCCTGAGCCCATGGAGGTGTTTCGCACCAACTTTAATGCAGACTCTGACCAGGAATCCATCTGCGGTTGTCACTATGTCTGTGCGGTTTCTCCGGAAGCCGGCTCCCTGCAAAGGTTGGGGTCTGAACCGGCTATTGAGACCTTTGTCCCTCCTCATCTCAGGGCTCAGGTGCTCGCCTGGGCGCCTGCGTCTAACACGCACCACCATCGGGGCTAAACGCAGGTCTCAAAACTGTTGGCTGATGTGTATTGGTGCCCCATAGAGCTCGTGACATAAAAAAATGTATTCAGGCTTGCACCTTATGTGCTCAGCCTAACCCTCCTAGACAGAGGGTGGCGACATCTGCCGACACGCGGCAGCGTGCCTCTGTCACTCCCGCTCCTACTATCTCCCAAGTGTCCCTCTTGAAACCTGGTGACCTCGGTTCCTCTGATGCCTTCCAGGTGTCTCGGGTTACTGTAACCCCTACCTGGACACCAAGCTCGCCCTCGGACGAGTTTGAGCCCTATGCCACTGTAGGGCACAGGGTATTCGCCCGGAGGGCTCGGGGAGGAGGGGGCCTTGGGGGGGTAATGTTAGGAATCTGTGTCCTGCCATACTTATGCAGAGATCCAGATCCTCACATTTTTCTCCAGAGGCTAAGTCCTTTCAGCCAGCTTCTGAGCATGCTCCTGGAATGAGCTCCCATTGGAGTTCAGGAGTCAGGTGCTCAGGTCCTGCTCCTGATTCCATTGGTTCAGCTCAGGGCTCTGGAGATTTCCAGAAGGTCCCGGTCGCTATAAAAAGTGCGCATGGCTGTTCCGCCATGCGCTAGTATTTTTCATACTTGCTGCTGTGTGTTTGGTGTTGGATGCTTAGACTGGTGACTGACTCATTAAATATCCCCCTCCTTGGTTATTACGATTGTGTGAGTGATTGGGCAGCTGCCAGTAGCAGCGCTAGCGCCAGCGCGCTCCAGCTGTACCTTCTCAGCAGCTAGCGTCCTGCATCATGCCAGCGATATTGCAGTGTCTCCTCTGAGGCTCTGTTCACACCGCGCTGCGATTGCAGTTCTCCCACGTCTGCAGTTGCGACGCCTCCTGTGTTATTTAATGGTAGGTCTAGAGGGAGTGGTCCTGCTGCCTAAGGCTACTTCTGTGACTCTAAATACCGTGACAGTTTCGCTGTTAGTCTGTGTCCGTGAACAGACTCAGCGTATTAGTTTATACTTTTGCCTGCAGCTCTGTGAGCATAACAGAGCTCGCTTCAGTGCACTTAGGGTGCAGTTAACCCCGTGCACATTACCGCCACAGTGCTCTGCCTCTCTAGCAGCGGATATATCACCTGCCGCACGGTGGACCCCGAGTGGCGAAGGCACTTCATTTATTTTTTATTTAGTGCCTTCCGCCACTCGTATCACACCCCTGACACATTGCTCGACCGCCTTGAGCTGGTGGACCGTGGCTTTGATGGGTAAAAGAGGGAACGTGGGTCACCCCTCTGATGCTCAGCGGTGGCGGTACTCCTAGAAGGAGGAGAAGTCGTGGCGGTGCTCCTAGAAGGAGAAGTGGTGGCGGTGCTCCTAGTAGGAGAAGTGGTGGCGGTGCTCCTAGGAGGAGAAGTGGTGCAGGTGCTCCTTTGAGGAGAAGTGGTGGCGGTGCTCCTACAATGATGAGGAGTGGTGGCAGTGCTCCTAAAATGATGAGGAGTGGTGGCGGTGCTCCTAGAAGGAGGAGAAGTGGTGGCGGTGCTCCTACAATGAGGAGGAGAGGTGGCGGTGCTCCTAGAATGTTGAGTGGTGGCGGTGCTCCTAGAAGGAGGAGAAGTGGTGGCGGTGCTCCTAGAATGATGATGAGTGGTGGCGGTGCTCCGAACAGGAGAATAGGTGGCTGTGGTCCAAGCAGATTCTGCGGTGGCGGTGCTCTAAGATGGTGGACCGGTGGCGGTGATGGTGCTCCAGACAGGAGCAGCGCTTGCCATGGTGATGGCGGGGGTGGAGTGTCCAGCAGCACTCGGCATTGGTGTGGTGTAGTGGTGTCTGGCTTGGCTTGGAATGCAGGTGGCCGTGCATTGGTATGCAGCAGAAGTTGGTAGTGAGGTGTAGCGAGTCAGTGGTGGCACAGTTGGAAATGACACCACTGACTGCTGCACGTACCGATTCTGCTGCATAGCCTGCAAGTAAACAGTGTTGCTCAGGACTAAGGTGTTCCGCTATGCCCCGTTCAATTTTATTGAAAAAATGGTGCGCTGGTCTGTTGAGGTCGGCCTCCAGCCGGTCAAGGCGACTGTCGACAGAGTGGAAGCGGTGTTCCATGTGGGTAAAACCGCGTTCCATGAGTGAAAAAATGCTTTCCACTCTGTCTGACAGCGCCTTGAGGCTGGCATGAAAGGCCTCGCTCAAGTGCATGAACTCGGGCATGACATTCCTGTCCGAGGTCCTCTGCCGCTGGCAGGAAGTGCCCGCATAACCAGTGGCAGAGACCTGGGACAGGGGAACACCTGATTGACCAGCTTCCTGGTCACCAGATGTCAGTGTTGCTGACCTGCAAGTTGCTTCCGGGCTGTCGGATGGCTGGGACGGGTCCGAGGTCGTCCGATGAAGGACCGCTCCAGGGACAGGTTGCAGGGTGCTGCTCCAGGTGCTGTGGAAAGAAAAGAAAAATATTAGTATCATGCATTTACAAGAAGCATCAGCTGTGGAATAGAAAAGCACAGATTAAAATAAAATACTTACGCTCTGGTGGCAAGGACCGGTCTTAGGAACGCCAACTCGCGATGGTAACGGTATTTTGTTCTGGTCCTTGTCGCTGAACCACTGCGAACCTATCCCTCAGCACGAACATCAGTGTTGAAGCGGTCCTTCATCGAGTGCCAACGTGTGCGGACTTTGTTCACTGTTGGAAAAACAAAGAAAAAACGTTATACAATGCACTGATGGCAACATCTGTATCATCACACACACCTGAGTGAACTTGGCAAACAGTCAATGCGGCATCACAAAAGAATTCAATAGACAATGCAGTCACTGTTGATCCTGATGACACTGTTGTGTTTCCTGCTAGAATATATTCTAGCAGGAAACAACAGTATCATCAGGAACAAGAGTCAAATCAGGAACAATACAGCAATACAATACACAATGCAGTCACTGTTGATCCTGATGACACTGTTGTGTTTCCTGCTAGAATATATTCTAGCAGGAAACACAACAGTATCATCAGGAACAAGAGTCAAAGCAGGAACAATACAGCAGTACAATACACAATGCAGTCACTGTTGATCCTGATGACACTGTTGTGTTTCCTGCTAGAATATATCTAGCAGGAAACACAACAGTGTCATCAGTAACAAGAGTCAATGCAGCATCACAGAGCATGGAAATACTTGCTAAACGACTTTTTGGAAGTTGGAGAGGCGCTGTCCCAGCCATCCATCAACACAGCGGCCACCTCATTCCAGAGCTGCCGGGTCACCACAGTGTCTTTGTACTGCTGGTCATGGCTGTCCCACAACGGGACATGCTCCTGGACCAGGCGGATCAGGTGCTCATTGTCCAGATAGATGTCTTTGTCCTGTTGTGGAACCTAAAAAAAAAAATACATTATAATCTTGGAAATTTTTTTGAAGGAGAAAGATAGAAAAATAGAAATAAAAGAAGATAGAAGATGAAAAACAGGAGAGAAAAAAAAGGAAGAGAAAAAATAAATTAAAAAAAAGGGACATTGAAAGACTATATACTTACATTCCATCTCCTCGTCGGGACTTGGCTAGGCTGCTCCTGCTGTTCGGCCTCACTTGCCGGGTCCGATGATGATGTCTGTAAAAGAACAAAAATTATTACACATTTGTAGAGGCAGCAGCTATACTTACCCAAAGGCAGCAAGATACTCACCTCACACTCTGCTTGGGCCAGTTCTTGCTGGGATGGAGAGTATTCCGATCCAGAAGACATGCTACAATTTTAAAAAAATTAAACATTAGTACATAATACATTTGAAAGGACAGATAGACATTAGGTTTAAGAATACTCACATTTTCGCTGCTGCAGCTTGGATCCAAAGTTGGAAGGCTGTCTTTTCTCTTCAAGGCTGTCTGTAGAGTAGTGGTCTGACCGTGCAGACACCTTCTTTTATCTAGACTCCTCTCAAACAATGTTGCTTGTGTAGGGGGTGATTTAAACAAATGTCTAGACATTGTTTACTCTAAAATCACGTCCATGTGCACGCAAGCGACCCCATAGACTGTAATGTTATTTTTTCTGCGCATTCCGTGTGCACACATGCGCATGCGTTTTTTTTTTACGAGGTTGGGCGGAACAAAAAATGCAACATGTAGCGTCTGGGCACACACCTGGAAAATGCACAGCGCACGAAAGCGTTGATGAGCACGTGCAAGTGCTAGACCCTGCGCCCGCCATGTTAAAGATAGCGGACCATTGCGCATGCGACCGATAGCGCAAGATAAAACGCTAGTGTGAAACCAGCCTGACAACTCTTTATGAGCAATTCTTTGTCTGATGTAATAATGTTTTATAAGTTCCTAATATGTGCTTACTAAATGCATTGTTTTGTTATGTTAAAGATATTTTTATCTTTCATTTTTAAAAAAAAACCTGTTAAAAAAATCGCATGTTTACCTGGTTATGTTTTAAGTTCTAAATGGAGAGAGAGAGGAGCAAGCGCTGTCATGGCAGCTTATCTACCCAGGAACAAAAAGATCAGGTATTGATATTCAACCTTTTTTCACCTCCAACATCATCTGTCGGAGTAGAGTCATGAGGCCCCTATACATATTAAATAGTTTTCATTGCTGAGATAAGCAGTTTCGGAAAACCTTAATCTAACGTGTGCGAGCAGCTTTGGTTTGTAAACTAGTCCAAAGAACAATACAATACTATGTAATGAGCGTTTGATATTCTTGGAGTTTTCGTGTAACATACTCTACACACGAGAGACATAAAGTGTCCAGCAGAGAGAGTCAGAGACAACGGATTACTAGTTTGGTAAAGTATTGACGGGAAGATTACAAAGTCTATGAGCAGGAACTGTGATAACCGATAGCTACGGTATTTATCCTGCCAGCACAGTAAGGTATTAATAGACAAGGAGTTTATGATAGATTTCTTAATATAAACAGACATATGACAAATTATAACATGTAAACATAAAATTAATATTATTAGGTGATACTTATTTGATAGTTAATTTCAATCATATTTCTATATCGATAGAATAAAACAGTACCTGTAGGCGGTAGCATTAACCGTTTCATTTCTGATAAAATCCCAATGTGTACAACGCGGAGAAGTAGATACTATTTTTGATTAGTGAACACATCAAGATCTCTAACTAGAAACAAACCCAGTAAGATGTGTCATGTTGACTAATACGGGGACATGCTTGAAAAGCAGAACCGGCCAAGAGTTTTTAATTTTATTGATCCAGTATTACACTGGTGACCGTCAGATGGTACAAAAGCGTACAAATCAGTAACAATAAATGAGATTCAGGCAAAAAAAGGCGACTATATAGAGTATAACTAGAAATCCAACAGATTCTTTATTCAAGTATTAATTGACCACTTAGAACCAATATGCATATACGAATTTAACATCTAGAAAATACACATACAGTCAATGCCAAAATTTTTGGCCCCCCTGAAACTGTTCCATAAAATGAAGTACCGTATGTTGCAGACTAAAAGACGCACCGGACCATAAGACGCATCCCAAAATTTGGGGTGGAAAATAGGAAAAAAAATGTTTAACCCCTTCACTACCAAGGGTGGTTTGCACGTTAACTCCCGGGCCAATTTTTACAATTCTGACCACTGTCCCTTTATGAGGTCATAACTCTGAAACGCTTCCATGGATCCCAGTGATTCTGACATTGTTTTCACGTGACATATTGTACTTCATGTTAGTGGTAAAATTTCATTCAAATAACTTGTGTTTATTTGTGAAAAAAACAGAAATTTGGCGAAAATTTTGAATATTTTGCAATTTTCCAACTTTGAATTTTTATGCCCTTAAATCACAGAGATGCGGCACACAAAAAACTTAATAAGTAACATTTTCCACATGATTACTTTACATCAGCACAATTTTGGAACCAAAATTTTTTTTGTTAGGAAGTTATAAGGGTTAAAAATTGACCAGCGATTTCTCATTTTTGCAACACCATTTTATTTTTAGGGACCACATCACATTTGAAGCCACTTTGAGGGGCCTATATTATAGAAAATACCCAAAAGTGACACCATTCTAAAAACTGCACCCCTTAAGGTGCTCAAAACCACATTCAAGAAGTTTATTAACCCTTTAGGAGCGTCACAGGAATTTTTTGAATATTTAAAAAAAAATGAACATTTAACTTTTGTTCACAAAAAAAATATTCAGGTTCAATTTTTTTTATTTTACCAAGGGTAACAGGAGAAATTGGACTGCAAAAGTTAATGTGCAATTTGTCCTGAGTACGCTGATACCTGATATGTGGGGGGAACCACTGTTTCGGCGCATGGCAGCCCTCAGTAGGGAAGGAGTGCCGTTTGACTTTTTCAATGCAAAATTGGCTGGAATTCAGATCGGACGACATGTCGTGTTTGTAGAGCCCCTGATGTACCTAAACAGTGGAAACCCCCCCAAGTGACCCCATTTTGGAAATTAGACCCCCCAAGGACCTTATCTAGATATGTGGTGAGAACTTTGAACCCACAAGGGCTTCACAGAAGTTTATAACGTACCGCGGTACAATTAAAAAATCATATTTTTTCCACAAAAATGATCTTTTCACCCCCAATTTTTATTTTTCCAAGGGTAACAGGACCCTAAAAGTTATTGTGGAATTTGTCCTGAGTATGCTGATACCCCATATGTGGGTGTAAATGACTATCTGGGCGCATAGCAGAGCTCGGAAGGGAAGCAGCGCCATTTGACGTTTTTGGCTAGAATTGAGATCGGACACCATGTCGCGATTGGAAAACCCCTGATGTACCAAAACAGTGGAAACCCCCCACAAATGACACCATTTTGGAATCTAGACCCCCCAAGGAACTTATCTAGATGTGTGTTGAGAACTTTGAACCCCCCAGTGCTTCACAGAAGTTTATAACATACAGCCGTACAATTAAAAAATCATTTTTTCCACAAAAATGATCTTTTCACCCTCAATTCTTATTTTTCCAAGAGTAACAGGACCCTAAAAGATATTGTGCAATTTATCCTGAGTGCGTTGATACCCCAGAAGCACCAAAAAATAACCCCTAAAATTTAGCTTTTAATTCAATGACTAAAAACATTAGTGAAAATGACTAAAAGAAGGAGTAGTAGAGGACAAAAAATGAAGGGAAAAAAAACTGTTTTAGTTCTCTTCAGTAATCACATAATGGGCCACCGGCTAAATTGCCCTAGTCAGCCCTAGTTTCACCCTTCCTAACCGCGGAGGTTGGCACCCTAGTTGTAGACGATATGGCGCCCCCGCTCAACGTCGGTATCCCTAATAACCCCTACGTCTCCCTACATATACAAAAAGGGACACAAAAAAGGAACACACACACTTATAGTACCGAAAAAATATATATAAAGAGACATGAATAGTCTCATAGATAATACTAAATTGCTATGAACTTATCTCGTAGTATTTCTAATAGTATGAGAACCCCAAAAGGAACTTATCTCGGAGTCAAAAAAATGATAGATGGGGTTAATATCCGGCAGCTTAGGGAAGGACTTATCTCGTAGTCACAAAAATGTTAATAAGCTGCAAATGGCAGACCCAATTACCAGATAGCGAAATTAAAAAACGGCTACAAGAAAATTCAATG
This sequence comes from Dendrobates tinctorius, assembly GCF_039654945.1. NCBI lineage: Eukaryota > Metazoa > Chordata > Amphibia > Anura > Dendrobatidae > Dendrobates > Dendrobates tinctorius. The sequence goes on along the minus strand of NW_027361684.1, from coordinate 6,429,959 downwards.
AAAAGCACATAAACTAATATATTTGTCCGGAACCCCGGACACACATTGGAAAATAGTACAAAAATTGTACATTAGAGGCAGTGAAAAAAGCAGCCTATATAGCACATGCGGCAGCCATTACCTTGCAAGTGAGGGTAAAAATCACCCTAATTCACAGGAATACAATAAAAAATAAGGCTACCATATTCATCTCTGATTATACAGCGTGGTACACCAATATTCTAGTAGCAATGCATACAAAGTCACATAGCATAATTGCTCAGTAGATTAAATCTAAATAGATAGTACCACCGAGGGATCTGCCAAAAATAATGTACAACATTATACTTATCAGCCACTTGATGCATATGAAAACCCGACGCGTTCCCCCCTCTTAATCCGCTGAGGGTTCATCAGGGGTCAAAAAGTGGGGTCTCATTACCCCTGGCCGAGAGAGCAATACAGTGTGCGGCTTTACTCCAAGCGCATTCACCGCCATTGTTTAAAGATTCCGCGCCGCTATAGAACGCCCACTTCCGGTTACCACAATCCAAGATGGAGGTCTAAACCGGAAGGGATCATATTGAGGACGGACAATACTTAAAAATGCGGTGCAGCAGCCACCTGGATGACGTAGACGCCGCGCTCCTTACTAAAAAGCACTGATAGAAACAGGAATTCACAAAATGGTGCCTGAAATGAAATGATTAAATAGGGTAATACGTCCTTCTCAAAACGAGTATGGCTGGGTTTTTGTCGGAACCCATTGACACAAATAAATGGCTGGATGATGCAAGAGAGGTCTTTTCTGAAGTAGAATCTGACTCTGTCTGCTTCGGGCTCTTCTCTCAAAACACTTTTTTCTGAATTATTGGAGGCATTTAAAGAGAATATTAAGTCTTGGTGGGAGGTACAATCATTGGAAAATTACATTAAACAAAAGATTGTCCCACCTGGTCTAAGGATACCTCTAATACCTGCTCCAAGGTGTAGGACTCCATCTTTACTTGTAAGGTGGGAGGAGGAGGTTACTGCATCATCTGTACGGCTAATGCAGATATTATTGGATGAAGAGAAAATAACTTTAGAGAGGACTTCATTGAGGGTGAAGGAATTGACTGAGGTAACCCTCAAATTGAAAACAGCTGCTGATTTCGTAACAAGGGAAGAAAATCTTAAGAATACTGTTGAGAAATACCAACTTTTTATTAAAGAGAGGAAGCATAAACGATTTGTTAGGGACTCAGCAGAGTTCAGGGAAAAACGGGCATACCCTGCCCTTACCCCGAGGGGTATTCCTGGTGACATCTCATCCTCAGATATTGAATCCTCTGACGCTGAAGGAGGTCCTAAATTATATACCTCTAGGCCATACTTTAGAAACAAGGGACGAGGACGTAGGGGTAATTTTAGAAGATGGCAGGACACCGAGCGCTACTCTGTGAGGACTTTCCCCAAAAAGCCAGAAACAAACTCTGCAGTGAGTATAAATTCCTCCTCCTCCTCAGCCTGCTCCTCAGCCTCTTTTTTAGAAACCAGGGGCCTAGCACCATACAAATTACGGGAGCGGACAATCAAAAATGAGGGCTCTGGTTGAAGGGGACAATGGCAATCAGATAATCAATTTGTCCTCATATAACTTGTCAGATATAGAAAAGAGGGTTCTTGAGCGGAGGTTATCCTTTGTTCCTACGACCAGGTTTGACCCATTTGTATGGGTTAAGGATATTAATCTATTTACACGAAAACTTAAGTGGAAAAATTTTTTTGCTTTGAATGATAAAAACAAATGTCAACAACTTGGGATAACGGAGGAGGAACTTCCTGATGTAATGCTTCTAGCTGATTTGTCTGAGGAAGGACAGAGATGTTGGGGTGGGCCCTTTTTCTGATTTGAAACCAAAAAGTAAAAAGATGCCACCAATTGGTGATACTGGGAGTATTGATATTTTTCAACAGCTTGTCTCGGCAGAGATTTGTAAGATTGACTCCAAGAGAGATGGGGTTCCACCTAATCTCTCCTTCCGTGAGAGAAAGGCTCTGGAAGAACTTGGTGATAATGATCGGATTGTATTGAAGCCCTCTGATAAAGGGGGTAATACGGTTATCCTCAACAGAGACGAATATATTCAAATGTGTATGAGGATTCTCTCTGACAAATCAACGTATGAGCTGCTCAGGAGTGATCCGACGAAGGAGTATAGTCTGAAATTGTCAGCATTGCTCAAAAAGGCATTAGACTCGAAGTTGATCTCAAAGAATGAGTTCAACTTCTTATTACCCAAGTGGCCAGTTACAGCTACGTTTTACTCCTTGCCTAAGATTCATAAGGGGTTCGATCCCCTTAAGGGTAGACCAATCGTTTCGGGGATCGATGCCCTTTGTCAGAACTCCAGCAGGTATTTGGATCAATTGTTGAGACCATTTGTGCTATCCCTCCCATCATATTTACGAGATACTATGGACCTTCTTAATAAACTTGAAGGAATCACAGTGGACCCAGGTACGATACTGGCCTCTATTGATGTTGAGGCTCTGTATAGCAGTATTGGCCACACAGAAGGTCTAAAAGCTGTTGAACATTTTCTCAAGGGGAGGGGTATCCATTTTGGAGCACACAACAATTTCCTGCTGGAACTTCTTCAATTTGTATTGTGTCACAATTTCTTCCTATTTAATGGGAGGTACTACCACCAGCTCAGGGGCACAGCGATGGGGAGCCCTTGTGCCCCTACTTATGCTAATTTGCTCCTGGGCTGGTGGGAGGACACTAAGGTCTTTGGGGACGAGGATGTCGTCTGGTCCCCTAAGATATTATTCTGGGGTCGGTACATTGACGACATCCTCGTCCTCTGGGCGGGGTGTGGAGAATCATTCAGATCCTGTGTTGATACCCTTAATAATAATGAGTTGGGTCTTTTCTTTACCCATGAGGTAGGTGGAGATCAGATCACATTCCTGGATGTCAACATTTCTATTTCTTCAGATGGCTTGCTTAAAACCAACCTGCACCGAAAACCAACCTCAACTAACAGTCTCTTAAGGTGGGAAAGTCATCATCCCCCCCCTCTTAAACGAGGTATACCAAGGGGTCAGTTCCTCAGAGTTCGGAGGAACTGCTCTGATTGGAATGATTTTGAAATGCAGTCGAGTGATTTATGGAGGAGGTTCAAGAGCAGGGGATATCCAACAAGGGTGATTGAACCGGCCTATAAGTATGCTAAACAAGTAAGCAGGATGTCATTGTTGACTCCAAGGGTAAGGGAGGACTCTAATACAATTACTAGATTGATAGGTACCTTCGATGACCAATCCGGTAAAGTTATGAACATTCTGGAGAAGTATTGGTCTATCCTGAAAATGGATAATGACATATGTGATTGTATCACTCAGGGTCCATCAGTTACATTTAGGAAGGGTAGGTCAATAAGGGATCGGGTGGTAGGCAGCCACTTGGAACCTCAGAAGAGAGAGGAAACGTGGCTGCGGAATAGAGCAATAGGGACTTTTAGGTGTGGACACTGCAGCTTTTGCAAATATATCTGTGTATCCCATACTTTTTGCAGTGCCTATACAAAGAGGATTTATGAAATGAAAAGCTTTGCAAACTGTAAAACCACTGGAGTTGTTTATCTGTGTACTTATACTTGCCCCCTTGACTATGTTGGCAAAACAAAGCGTGAATTACGTGTCCGCATAGGCGAACATTTGGGGGACATTAGACACAAAAGAGATACCCCTTTAGCCCGTCATGTCAATATGGTGCATGGAGGTGATGATAAACATATTAATTTTCGTGTTATAGAGAGAGTGCAGCCCGCAGTCAGACAGGGAGACTGGGATAATAGAATCCTACAGCGTGAGACACGCTGGATTTTTTGGCTTGAATCACAGAGTCCAAAAGGCCTTAATGAACAGCTAAATTTTAGTAGTTATCTATAATCAGTGTGTTTCACATTTTCCCAGCCAGCTCTTTATAGTGTTTTTGATAATTTGGTCGGTATATTATTACTATTGGTATTTTTTCATTTTATTTTTTCATTTATTCTATTTAGGGATACAATTATTCCACTCCATGCCTTTGAGGACTGTTGTCATCTATTTTCTTGAAGTTTTGGGTGTTCTGAACAATGAAGCTGTTGAATTGATCGGCCGCATATTATCTGCGAGATATGGCATTTCTATTGAGAAGGACGTATTACCCTATTTAATCATTTCGTTTCAGGCACCATTTTGTGAATTCCTGTTTCTATCAGTGCTTTTTAGTAAGGTGCGCGGCGTCTACGTCATCCAGGTGGCTGCTGCACCGCATTTTTGAGTATTGTCCGTCCTCAATATGATCCCTTCCGGTTTAGACCTCCATCTTGGATTGTGGTAACCGGAAGTGGGCATTCTATATCGGCGCAGAATCTTTAAACAATGGCGGTGAACGCGCTTGGAGTAAAGCCGCACACTGTATTGCTCTCTCGGCCAGGGGTAATGAGACCCCACTTTTTGACCCCTGATGAACCCTCAGCGGATTAAGAGAGGGAAACGCGTCGGGTTTTCATATGCATCAAGTGGCTGATAAGTATAATGTTGTACATTATTTTTGGCAGATCCCTCGGTGGTACTATCTATTTAGATTTAATCTACTGAGCAATTATGCTATGTGACTTTGTATGCATTGCTACTTAAATATTGGTGTACCACGCTGTATAATCAGAGATGAATATGGTAGCCTTATTTTTTATTGTATTCCTGTGAATTAGGGTGATTTTTACCCTCACTTGCAAGGTAATGGCTGCCGCATGTGCTATATAGGCTGCTTTTTTCACTGCCTCTAATGTACAATTTTTGTACTATTTTCCAATGTGTGTCCGGGGTTCCGGACAAATATATTAGTTTATGTGCTTTTCATTGAATTTTCTTGTAGCCGTTTTTTTAATTTTGCTATCTGGTAATTGGGTCTGCCATTTGCAGCTTATTAACATTTTTGTGACTACGAGATAAGTCCTTCCCTAAGCTGCCGGATATTAACCCCATCTATCATTTTTTTTGACTCCGAGATAAGTTCCTTTTGGGGTTCTCATACTATTAGAAATACTACGAGATAAGTTCATAGCAATTTAGTATTATCTATGAGACTATTCATGTCTCTTTATATATATTTTTTCGGTACTATAAGTGTGTGTGTGTTCCTTTTTTGTGTCCCTTTTTGTATATGTAGGGAGACATAGGGGTTATTAGGGATACCGACGTTGAGCGGGGGCGCCATATCGTCTACAACTAGGGTGCCAACCTCCGCGGTTAGGAAGGGTGAAACTAGGGCTGACTAGGGCAATTTAGCCGGTGGCCCATTATGTGATTACTGAAGAGAACTAAAACAGTTTTTTTTCCCTTCATTTTTTGTCCTCTACTACTCCTTCTTTTAGTCATTTTCACTAATGTTTTTAGTCATTGAATTAAAAGCTAAATTTTAGGGGTTATTTTTTGGTGCTTCTGGTGTTACTACTGAATATATAATCCCATTGATTAGTTTTGAGGTCTGCGTTGATACCCCACATGTGGGGGTAAACCACTATTTGGGCGCATGGCAGAGCTCGGAAGGGAAGCAGCACCATTTGACGTTTTTGGCTGGAATTGAGATCGGACACCATGTCGCGTTTGGAACGCCCCTGATGTACCAAAACAGTAGAAACCCCCCAGAAATGACACCATTTTGGAAACTAGACCCCCCAAGGAACTTATCTAGATGTGTGGTGAGCACTTTGAACCCCCCAGTGCTTCACAGAAGTTTATAACGCCCGGGCGTGAAAATAGAAAAAATCATTTTTTTTCCACAAACATGATCAATTAGTCTCCAATTTTTTTATTTTCCCAAGGGTAACAGGAGAAATTGGACCCCAAAAGTTGTTGTCCAATTTGTCCCGAGTATGCTGATACCTCATATGTGGGAGAAAACTACTGTATGGGCACACGTCGGGGCTCGGAAGGGAAGTAGTGACGTTTTGGAATGCAGACTTTGATGGCATGGTCTGCGGGTGTCATGTTGCTTTTGGAGAGCCCCTGATGTACCTAAACAGTGGAAACCGCCCACAAGTGACCCCATTTTGGAAACTAGACCCCCTAATGAACTTATCTAGATGTGTGGTGAGCACTTTGAACCTCCCAGTGCTTCACAGAAGTTTATAACGACCGGGCATGAAAATAAAAATATCGTATTTTTTCAACAAACATCTTTTAGTCCCCATTTTTTTTATTTTCCCAAGGATAACAGGAGAAATTGGACCCCAAAAGTTGTTGTCCCACTTGTCCTGAGTACGCTGATACCTCATATGTGGGAGAAAACTACTGTATGGGCACACATCGGGGCTTGGAAGGGAAGTAGTGACGTTTTGGAATGCAGACTTTCATGGATTGGTCTGCGGGTGTCATGTGCGTTTGGAGAGCCCCTGATGTACCTAAACTATTAAAACTCCCCACAAGTGACCCCATTTTGGAAACTAGACCCCCCACGGAACTTATCTAGATGTGTGGTGAGCACTTTGAACCCCCAAGTGCTTCACAGAAGTTTATAACGCCTGGGCGTGAAAATAAAAAAATAATTTTTTTCCGCAAAAATGATATTTTTGCCCCCAATTTTTTATTTTCCTAAGGGTAACCGGAGAAATTGGACCCCAAGAGTTGTTTTGTCCTGAGTAGGCTGATACCCCATATGTGGGGGTAAAACACTGTTTGGGCGCATGGCAGAGCTTGGATGTGAAGGAGCACCATTTGACTTTTTCAACGCAGAATTGGCTGGAATTGAGATCAGACGCCATGTTGCATTTGGAGAGCACCTGATGTGCCCAAACAGTGGAAACCCCCCCAATTATAACTCCAACCCTAACCCCAACACACCCCTAACCCTAATCTGAGCCCTAACCCTAGCCCTAACCCTAGCCCTAACCCTAATGGGAAAATGGAAATAAATACATTTTCTTTTAGTTTTATTAGTTTTCCCTAACTAAGGGGGTGATAACGGGGGGGTTTGATTTACTATTTATGGTGGTTTTTATGTTTGGCGGCTGTCACACGCTAAAAGACGCTTTTTATTGTAAAAATAGTTTTTGCATCACCACATATTGAGAGATATAATTTTTCCGTATTTTGACCCACCGAGTCATGTGAGGTCTAATTTTTTGCAGGACGAGTTGACGTTTTTATTGGTATCATTTTCGGGCATGTGACATTTTTTGATCGCTTTTTATTCCGATTTTTGGGACGCAGAATGAACAAAAACCAGCATTTCATGAATTTCTTTTGGGGGGGTGCGTTTACACCGTTCCGCGTGCGGTAAAATTGACAAAGCGTTTTTATTCTTCGGGTCAGTACGGTTACAGCGATACCTCATTTAAGTCGTTTTTTTATGTTTTGTCAGTTTTTTGCAATGAAAACAATTTTATATAAAAAATAATTATTTTTGTATCGCTTTATTCTGCGAGCTATAACTTTTTTATTTTTTTGCGGATGACGCTGTATGGTGGCTCGTTTTTTGCAGGACAAGATGACGTTTTCAGCGGTACCATGGATATTTATATGCGTCTTTTTGATCGCGCGTTATTGCACTTTTTGTTCGGTGGTATGATAAATCATTATTTTTTGCTTCGTTTTTTATTTTTATTTTTTAAGGGGTTCGCTAAAGGGGTTAACTAATGGGATAGTTTTATAGGGCAGGTCGTTACGGACGCGGCGATACCTAATATGTGTACTTTTATTGTTTTTTTTTATTTTGAAAAAATGGATTTATTGGGGAATATTTTTTTTTTTTTTACTAATTTATTTAGCGATTTTTTTAAAATTATTTTTAACACTTTTTTTTTTTACTTTATTACCTTGTCCCAAGTGGGACATCACTGTCCTGTGACAGATCGCTGATCTGTCACATCACAGATCACTGTGACAGATCAGTAATCTGTCACAGGCAGTTCTGCAGACTTCCTCATGCCTTTGCTTTGCAGGCAGTTAGGAAGTCAGCTCCCTACAGGTCCCCGAAGGCCCCCGTCGCCATCTTGGATCCGGGGGCCTGTAGGGAAAGAGACCCCCGCAGCAGCGCTGCACATTGCGCTGCTGTGGGGGGCTCAGGGGAGCCCCCTCCCTGCCGATGCTTCCCTTTAACCCCCGGTACACCGCGATCGCGTTTGATCGCGGTGTACAAGGGGTTAATGTGTCGGGGCTGTCTGTGACCGCCCCTGATGACACATTGTGCTGGGTGTCAGCTGTGATAATTAGCTGACACCCGGCCGCGATCAGCGGCGCTCACCACGTGGGCGCCGCTGATCGCTGTGACGTAATATTCCGTCCATGGTAATTAGGTCCAGGGTCACATGGACAGAATATTACGTCCATTGTAGGTAAGGGGTTAAATAAAATGGTGATGCATCTTATTTTAATAGTAGTTTATCGGGGGACAAAGGCGATGGAGTGGGGTCATAGGAGGTAAAGTAACTGCTTCAAGAGGCTGGCGGCGACAAGAATGGGGCGATGCTGCGCTGTTGACCGGAGTCCATTTTCCTGTATATTTCCCTTTAGTGGGAAATGGCTACTGGAGGTGGCACATGCGCAGATTGAGATCTCAGGAGACGAGAACGGCCTCTGGCGGCCATTTTCCTGGAGCTCACCACAGGGAAATATACGAGAAAGGGGACTCACCGGAGCCGACACCCTATCAGAGGCCAGGGCCCGCAGCATCGTGCCAATCCTGCCACTGTCGGCCTCCTGAAGCAGTGACCTTGCCTCCTGTGACCCGCTCCATCGCAGCTGTACGCCCGGTAAGCGCACTATAGATTATAAAACGCACCACTATTTTCCTCCCAAATTTGGAGGAAAAAAGTGTATTTCATAATCTGAAAAATAGAGTATTTCTGCCAGAAAATTATTGCAATTACACATGCTTTGTTATGCACGTGTTTATTTCCTTTATGTGTGTTGGAATAACACAAAAAAAAACAGAGAAAAAAGGGGAAATTGAACATACTTTCACACAAAACCACAAAAATTGGCCAGACAAAATTGCTGGCACCTTTCAAATTAGTGGGTAAACAACTTTGTTTCAAGCATGTGATCAAACTCACCTGTGGCACGCAACAGATGTGGGCAATATAAAATAACACCTGAAACCAGATAAAACGGGTAGAAGTTAAATCAATCTTTGCATTGCATGTCTGTGTGTGCCACACTAAGTGTGGAGAACAGAAAGAGGAGAAGAGAACTGTCTGAGGATTTGTGAACCAAAACTGTTGAATAATATCAACAATCTCTAGGTTACAAGTCTTAATGTTCCTTTGTCCATGCTCCGCAACATAATCAAGAAGTTTACAATCCATGGCACTGTAGCTAATCTCCCTGGACATGGATTTCAGAGAATAATAGATGAAAGGTAGCAAAGCAGGACAGGCTCAGGGTGCATCAGTGTCAGCACGAACTATCCGTCCACATTTAAATTAAATGAAATGCTATTGCAGGAGACCCAGGAAGACCCTACTGCTGACACAGAGACATAAAAAAGCTAGACTGCAGTTTGCCAAAATATACATGAGTAACCCATAATCCTTCTGGGAAAGTGTCTTGTGGACAGATTAGATCAAGGTACAGCTTTTTGGTAAAGCACACCATTCTGCTGTTTACCAAAAACATAATAAATCCTACAAAGAAAAGAACACACTACCTACAGTCAAATATAGTGGAAGTTCAAAGATGTTTTAGGGTTGTTTTGCTACCTCTGGCACTGGTTGCCTTGACTGTGTGGAAGATATCATGAAATCTGAAGATTACCAAAGGATTTTGGGTTGCAATGTAGTGCTCACTGTCAGAAAGTTTGGTTTTTGTCCTAGTTCATGGGTCTTCCAGTAGAACAATGACCATACATCAAGAAGCACACAGAAATAGATGGAACAAAGCGCTGGAGAGTTCTGAAGTGACCAGCAATGAGTCCTGGTCTAAATCCTATTGAACACCTTTAGAGAGATCTTAACATTGCTATTGGGAGAAGGCACCTTCAAATATGAGAGACCTGGAGCAGTTTGCAAAGGAAGTGTGGTCCAAAATTCCAGTTGAGATGTGTAAGAAGTTTGTTGATGGTAATAGGAAGCAATTGATTGCAGTTATATATTCGAAAGGGTGTGCAACTAAATATTAAGTTGAAGGTGCCAACAATTTTGTCCAACCGATTTTTGGGGTTTTGTGTGAAATGATTTTTTTTGTAGAAATACTTCATTTTCTGGAACAATTTCAAGGGTACCAACACTTTCAGCCATGACTGTAGGTACAATGGGTACATAAAGTATTCAGACCTCTTTAAATTTTTCACTCTGTTTCATTGCAGCCATTTGGTAATTTCAAAAAAATTTTTCTCATTAATGTACACTCTACACCCCATCTTGACTGAAAATAAAACTGAAATGTAGAAATTTTTGCTAATTTATTAAAAAAAAACAAAAAAAACTGAAATATCACGTGGTCATAAGTATTCAGACCCTTTGCTTAGTATTGAGTAGAAGCACCCTTATGAGCTAGAACAGCCATGAGTCTTCTTGGGAATGATGCAACAAGTTTTTCACACCTGGATTTGGGGATCCTCTGCCATTCTTCCTTGCAGATCCTCTCCAGTTCAGTCAAGTTGGATGTGAACGTTGGTGGACAGCTATTTTCAGGTCTCTCCAGAGATGATCAATTGGGTTTAGGTCAGGGCTCTGGCTGAGCCAGTCAAGAATGGTCACAGAGTTGTTCTGCAGCCACTCCTTTGTTATTTTAGCTGTGTGCTTAGGGTCATTGTCTTGTTGGAAGGTGAACCTTCGGCCGTGTCTGAGGTCCAGATCACTCTGAAAGGTTTTCATCCAGTATATCTCTGTACTTGGCCACATTCATGTTTCCTTTAATTGCAACCAGTTTTCCTGTCCCTGCAGCTGAAAAACACCCCCATAGCATGATTCTGCCACCACCATGTTTCACTGTTGGCATTGTATTGGGCAGGTGATGAGCAGTGCCTGGTTTTCTCAACACATACCGCTTAGAAATATCACCAATTAGTTCTATCTTTGTCTCATCGGGCCAAAGAATCTTATTTCTCATAGTCTGCTGGTCCTTCATGTGTTTTTTAGCAAAATATGCGGGCTTTCATATGTCTGGCACTGAGGAGAGGCTTCTGTTGAGCCACTCTGCCATAAAGGCCCGGCTGGTGGAGGGCTGCAGTGATAGTTGACTTTGTGGAACTTTCTCCCATCTCCCTACTGCATCTGTGGAGCTCAACTACAGTGATCTTGGGGTTCTTCTTTATCTCACCAGGGTTCTTCTCCCACGATTGCTCAGTTTGGCTCTACAGACAGGTCTAGGAATCCTTAAACTTCTTCCATTTAAGGATTATGGAGTCCAGAGTACTGTAGACATTCTTTTGTAACCTTGGCCAGATCTGTGCCTTGCCACAATTCTGTCTCTGAGCAACTTGTCCAGTTCCTTTGACCTCATGATTCTCATTTGGTCTGACATGCACTGTGAGCTGTGAGGTCTTATATAGACAGGTGTGTGCCTTTACATATCAAGTCCTATCAGTTTAATTAACCACAGCTGGACTCCAATGAAGGAGTATAACCATCTCAAGGAGGATCACAAGGAAATGGACAGCATGTGACTTAAATATGAGTGTCTGAGCAAAGGGTCTGAATACTTATGACCATGTGATATTTCAGTTTTTCTTTTTTTAATACATTTGCAAAAATGTCTACATTTCTGTTTTTTTTTTTCAGACAAGATGTGGTGCAGAGTGTATATTAATGACAAAAAAATGAACTTTTTTGAATTTGCCGAATGGCTGCAATGAATCAAAGAGTTAAAAATGTAAAGGGGTCTGAATGCTTCCCACTGTATGAACCCCACATCTAGACACTATAACAATTAATGTTTAATCAAACTCCTACAGACCATACGTTAGTACGGATCCAACACCTGCAACCTATATATACAGTTTTGACCAAATATTTTGAGACAGCAAATTTGGGTTTTCAAAAAGTTTGCTCCTTCATGGTTGTTAGATGTTTTAGTCAGATGTTTCCACAATTAGAAGCAGCTCAGAAGATTTTACACTTTTATCATGAAAGCTGGATATCAACTTCTAGACCAAATCCTGACTGATGGCAACCCATTTTCATATTATCAGTGCTTGCAGTTTATCACAATTTCTGTGTTTTTGTTTGTCCACCCAATACTTGACAATTGACCAAAAGGATTGAGATCTGGGTAGTTTCTTGAACATGAACCCAAAATTTCAATGTTCTGTTCACCAAGCCACTAAGTTAGCACTTTTTCCTTGTTACATGGAGCTTCTACACTCACTGGCCACTTTATTAGGTACACCTGTCCAACTGTGTGTTAAGACTTAATTTCTAATCAGCCAATCACATGGCGGCAACTCAGTGCATTTAGGCATGTAGACATGGTCAAGACAATCTCCTGCAGTTCAAACCGAGCATCAGTATGGGGAAGAAAGGTGATTTGAGTGCCTTTGAACGTGGCATGATTGTTGGTGCCAGAAGGGCTGGTCTGAGAATTTCAGAAACTGCTGATCTACTGGGATTTTCACGCACAACCATCTCTAGGGTTTACAGAGAATGGTCCGAAAAAGAAAAAAAATCCAGTGAGCGGCAGTTCTGTGGCCGGAAATGCCATGTTGATGCCAGAGGTCAGAGGAGAATGGGCAGACTGGTTCGAGCTGATAGAAAGGCAACAGTGACTCAAATTGCCACCCGTTACAACCAAGGTAGGCAGAAGAGCATCTCTGAACGCACAGTGCGTCGAACTTTGAGGCAGATGGGCTACAGCAGCAGAAGACCACCACACTGGGTACCACTCCTCTCAGCTAAGAACAGGAAACTGAGGCTACAATTTGCACAAGCTCATCGAAATTGGACAGTAGAAGATTGGAAAAACGTTGCCTGGTCTGATGAGTCTCGATTTCTGCTGCGACATTCGGATGGTAGGGTCAGAATTTGGCGTAAACAACATGAAAGCATGGATCCATCCTGCCTTGTATCAACGGTTCAGGCTGGTGGTGGTGGTGTCATGGTGTGGGGAATTTTTTCTGGGCACTCTTTGGGCCCCTTGGTACCAATTGAGCATCGTTGCAACGCCACAGCCTACCTGAGTATTGTTGCTGACCATGTCCATCCCTTTATGACCACAATGTACCCAACATCTGATGGCTACTTTCAGCAGGATAATGCGCCATGTCATAAAGCTCGAATCATCTCAGATTGGTTTCTTGAACATGACAATGAGTTTACTGTACTCAAATGGCCTCCTCAGTCACCAGATCTCAATCCAATAGAGCATCTTTGGGATGTGGTGGAACGGGAGATTCGCATCAGGGATGTGCAGCCGACAAATCTGCGCCAACTGTGTGATGCCATCATGTCAATATGGTCCAAAATCTCTGAGGAATGCTTCCAGCACCTTGTTGAATCTCTGCCACGAAGAATTGAGGCAGTTCTGAAGGCAAAAGGGGGTCCAACCCCTTACTAGCATGGTGTACCTAATAAAGTGGCCAGTGAGTGTATATGTTGGATAAAGCATTGTTCACTATCAAATTCCTCATGGATGGTTGGATGAAGTGGATGTTTAGCTCCCATTCCTTGTTCATGTCAGTGTTTTCAAAATTTTGAGTGAGCCCCCTGCCTTGGATGAAAAGCCCCCACTCATGAATGGTCTCAGAATGCTTTACTGTTGGCATGAAAGAAGACTCATGATAACACTCATTTTTTCATCTCCCAAACACTTTAAAAAGGCTTCATCAGTGAAAATAACTTTGCATGAAGTACAGTATTTGGGACTGCAGAAGATGGGGTAAAGTTATGAAGCAGAAAACAGAAATTGGACAAGAATGAGTTGTCATCAGTTAGTATTTGGCCCAGAAGCTGAGATCCATCACCCAAGGTGAAGGCAGAAGTCTTGAAAAGAAGGGTTAACACTTTAAATATTGGTCTTTGAATTAACTTGATGTATTTGTCAAAGTTTAAACACTTAAAATGCTTATAATTGTACTTTAGTAACCATAGAAACATCTGACTAAAATATAAAAACACTAAAGCAGCAACATTTGTGAAAATCGAATGTTAGGCTCACTAGTTGAGGTGGATTCTCTAAGCCTTAGGTCCAGGTCGGCACACAGAAATGGCGTTGATGCAGCAAGCTGGAAACCATGTTATGCAAGGAGGACTTCGGATAAAGTGGAACTCAGCAGGGGAGGAAGCAAGTAAAAGCACAGTATGCACAGAAAGTGAAGCACACCAACATAGAGGTCTAAAGTCTCAGTGCTAGGACACATGGATGTGTCTACATGGGCCTTAATTATGTAATTGAGCCACGCAGGTCAACTTGCAAAATTGACGTGGAGCACAACAGAGGGCAGCAGACCTAGGGGAAGAAAGCGGAAAATGGGATACCTGTGACAAGTGTGTAACATGAAAATGTGTGTCAGTCTCAAATAATTTTGGCCACAACTGTACACATGCATCGAACATTTAGAGCCTGTATAACAATAGAAATACAACACCTACAGCCTTTATACAGGAATGAATCCAATGTCTAGAGCAGTAGTGTTCAAGCTGATAAGAAGTGAGAACTTGAAATGTGACCATTGATGCCATCTAATAGCCACGCATTACCTTCAGTCACACATCACGTTCAGCCACTGCAGGGTGCAGACATGACTTTTTGTGCACAGCAGTATATGACAAGTGTTTTTTTTCAATATACAGTACAGACCAAAAGTTTGAACACACCTTCTCATTCAAAGAGTTTTCTTTATTTTCATGACTATGAAAATTGTAGATTCACTCTGAAGGCATCAAAACTATGAATTAACACATGTGGAATTATATAATTAACAAAAAATTGTGATACAACTGAAAATATGTCTTATATTCTAGGTTCTTCATAGTAGCCACCTTTTGCTTTGATTACTGCTTTGCACACTCTTGGCATTCTCTTGATGAGCTTCAAGAGGTAGTCACCGGAAATGGTCTTCTAACAGTCTTGAAGGAGTTCCCAGAGATGCTTAGCACTTGTTGGCCCTTTTGCCTTCACTCTGCGGTCCAGCTCACCCCAAACCATCTTGATTGGGTTCAGGTCTGGTGACTGTGGAGGCCAGGTCATCTGGCGTAGCACCCCATCACTTTCTTTCTTGGTCAAATAGCCCTTACACAGCCTGGAGGTGTGTTTGGGGTCATTGTCCTGTTGAAAAATAAATGACGGTCCAACTAAACGCAAACCGGATGGAATAGCATGCTGCTGCAAGATGCTGTGGTAGCCATGCTGGTTCAGTATGCCTTCAATTTTGAATAAATCCCCAACAGTGTCACCAGCAAAGCACCCCCACACCATCACACCTCCTCCATGCTTCACGGTGGGAACCAGGCATGTAGAGTCCATCCGTTCACCTTTTCTGCGTCGCACAAAGACACGGTGGTTGGAACCAAAGATCTCAAATTTGGACTCATCAGACCAAAGCACAGATTTCCACTGGTCTAATGTCCATTCCTTGTGTTCTTTAGCCCAAACAAGTCTCTTCTGCTTGTGGCCTGTCCTTAGCAGTGGTTTCCTAGCAGCTATTTTACCATGAAGGCCTGCTGCACAAAGTCTCCTCTTAACAGTCGTTGTAGAGATGTGTCTGCTGCTAGAACTCTGTGTGGCATTGACCTGGTCTCTAAAATGAGCTGCTGTTGACCTGCGATTTCTGAGGCTGGTGACTCGGATGAACTTATCCTCCGCAGCAGAGGTGACTCTTGGTCTTCCTTTCCTGGGCTGCTCCTCATGTGAGCAAGTTTCTTTGTAGCGCTTGATGGTTTTTGCCAGTGCACTTGGGGACACTTTCAAGGTTTTCCCAATTTTTTGGACTGACTGACCTTCATTTCTTAAAGTAATGATGGCCACTCATTTTTCTTTACTCAGCTGCTTTCTTCTTGTCATAATACAAATTCTAACAGTCTATTCAGTAGGACTATCAGCTGTGTATCCACCAGACTTCTGCACAACACAACTGATGGTCCCAACCCCATTTATAAGGCAAGAAATCCCACTTATTAAACCTGACAGGGCACACCTGTGAAGTGAAAACCATTTCCGGTGACTACCTCTTGAAGCTCATCAAGAAAATGCCAAGAGTGTGCAAAGCAGTAATCAAAGCAAAAGGTGGCTACTTTGAAGAACCTAGAATATAAGACATATTTTCAGTTGTTTCACACTTTTTTGTTAATTATATAATTCCACATGTGTTAATTCATAGTTTTGATGCCTTCAGAGTGAATCTACAATTTTCATAGTCATGAAAATAAAGAAAACTCTTTGAATGAGGTGTGTCCAAACTTTTGGTCTGTACTGTATATATATATTGTTTAGTCAAAAAGTTTTAGACAACGAAAATATTTTCAAAGCCATATTTTCCAAGATTTGTTCGTACTTTATTCAAAATACATATAGTTGTACAAAAACATCAATGAATGGATTCATATAAATAAATATACATACGATACAGCTTTGTAAGGGCTGGAACTATACAACAGTTTCTGGAGCTGAGATATCATTGGTGCAACCTCTGCAGCCACCCACACAGGGGCCGAGGAGGTAAAGGGGTCCACATCCGAGTCCATATGGGTCGAAATACATGGAGGGAAAAATAGTAACAACATTCTCATTGTGGTCTGTTGCAAACCCCCACATATAACAGAAATCATGGAAAGTGTACTACTAAGGCAGATAGATGAAGCTGCAACCCATAATGAGGTCCTTGTTATGGGGGACTTTAACTACCCGAATATTAACTGGGAAACAGAGACCTGCAAAACACATAAAGACAACAGGATTCTGCTAATAACCAAGAAAAATTATCTTTCACAATTGGTGCAGAATCCAACCAGAGGAGATCTAAAGCCCCCGTCACATATAGCGATCTCGCTAGCGAGATCGCTGCTGAGTCACAAGTTTTGTGACGCAACAGTGATCTCACCAGCGAGATCGCTGTATGTGATAGCTATCAGTGACCGGCCCCCCTGCCGGGTATCACTGATCGCTCTGGAAACCTCTGGACATTTTGGGGTCGCTGGTCTCCCACTGGCCAGCATACATCGCTGCGTGTGACAGGCGGGAGACCAGCGAGCAGGAGCTGGTAACTAGGGTAAACACAGGGTTTCTAAGGGGAGCGCAGCACCTAGAAACCCGATGTGTACCTTAGTTACCAGCGCGCTGATGCAGGGAGCTGGTAACCAAGGTACACATCGGGTTTTTAAGTGACGCACGCCCCTTAGAAACCCGATGTGTACCTTAGTTACCAGCTCCCTGCATCAGCGCGCTGGTAACTAAAGTACACAGCGACGCGCCCGCTCGGCATTGCTGGTGCTGATCGCTGATGAAGCTGCCTGTTTGACAGCTCACCAGCGATCATGTAGCAACTCACCAGCGATCCTGAGAAGTTGATATAATTGTCGGGATCGCTGGTGAGTCGCTTTGTGTGACGGGGCCCTTATACTATCTAACAGACCTGACAGAATAACAAATCTGCAGGTCGTCGGGCATCTAGGAAGTAGCGACCACAATATTGTACAGTTTCATATGTCTTTCGCTAGGGGGACTTGTCAGGGAGTCACAAAAACACTGAACATTAGGAAGGCAAAGTTTGACCATCTTAGAGATGCCCCTTAATCTGGTTGACTGGGACAATGTCCTCAGAAATAAGAATACAGATAATAAATGGGAAATGTTTAAAAATATCCTTAATAGGCACTGTAAGCGGTTTATACCTTGTGGGAATAAAAGGACACGAAATAGGAAAAAGCCAAAGTGGCTAAACAAAGAAGTACGAGGGGCAATTACCAGTAAAGAGAAAGCATTTAAACTACTAAAGCAGGATGGCACCGTTGAAGCTCTAAAAAACTAAAGAGAGAAAATTACTTTATCTAAAAAGCTAATTAAAGCTGCCATAAATGAAACAGAGAAGCCGATTACTAAGGAGAGTAAAACTAATCCCAAGCTGTTATTCAACTATATCAATAGTAAAAGAATCATAAATGAAAGTGTAGGCCCCTTAAAAAATTGTGAGGAAAGAATGGTTGTCGATGACGAGGAAAAAGCTAAAATATTAAACACCTTCTTCTCCATGATATTCATGGTGGAAAATGAAATGCTAGGTGAAATGCCGAGAGACAAAGTAAATCCTATATTAAGGCTCATCAATCTAACCCAAGAAGAGGTGCAAAACCGGCTAAATAAGATTAAAATAGATAAATCTCCGGGTCTGGATGGCCTACACCCACGAGTACTAAGAGAACTAAGTAATGTAATAGGCAAACCATTATTTCTTATATTTAGGGACTCTATAGTGACGGGTTCTGTTCCATAGGACTGGCGCAAAGCAAATGTGCTGCCAATATTCAAAAAGGGCTCTAAAAGTGAACCTGGAAATTATAGGCCAGTAAGTCTAACCTCTATTGTTGGTAAAATATTTGAAGGGTTTCTGAGGGATGTTATTCTGGATTATCTCAATGAGAATAACTGTTCAACCCCATATAAGCATGGGTTTATGAGGAATCGCTCCTGTCAAACCAATCTAATCAGTTTTTGTGAAGAGGTCTACTATAGACTGGACAAAGGTGAGTCATTGGACGTGGTATATCTTGATTTTTCCAAAGCGTTTGATACTGTGCCACACAAGAGGCTGGTACACAAAATGAGAATGCTGGGTCTGGGGGAAAATGTGTGTAAATGGGTAAGTAACTGGTTTAGTGATAGAAAGCAGAGGGTGGTTATAAATGGTATATCCTCTAAATGGGTCGCTGTGACCAGTGGGGTACCGCAGGGGTCGGTTTTGAGACCTATTCTCTTCAACATATTTATTAACGATCTGGTAGAAGGTTTGCATAGTAAAATATCGATATTGGCAGATGTTACAAAACTGTGTAAAGCAGTCAATACAAGAGAAGATAGTATTCTGCTACAGATGGATCTGGATAAGTTGGCAACTTGGGCCGAAAGGTGGCAGATGCGGTTTAACAATGATAAATGTAAGGTTATACACATGGGAAGAAGGAATCATTATCACCATTACACACTGAACAGGAAACCACTGGGTAAATCTGACATGGAGAAGGACTTGGGGATCCTAGTTAATGATAAACTTACCTGGAGCAGCCAGTGCCAGGCAGCGGCTGCCAAGGCAAACAGGATCATGGGGTGCTTTAAAAGAGGTCTGGATACACAAGATGAGAGCATTATACTGCCTCTGTACAAATCTCTGGTTAGACTGCACATGGAGTACTGTGTACAGTTTTGAGCACCAGTGCTCAGGAAGGATATAATGGAACTAGAGCGAGTACAAAGGAGGGCAACAAAATTAATAAAGGGGATGGGGGAACTACAATACCCAGAGAGATTAGCAAAATTAGGATTATTTAGTCTAGAAAAACGACAAATGAGAAGCGATGCTATAACCATGTATAAGTATATAAGGGGACAATACAAATATCTCTCCGAGGATCTGTTTATACCAAGTAATGTCACGGTTACAAGGGGGCATTCTCTGTCTGGAGGAGAGTAGGTTTTTCCACCAACATAGAAGAGGATTCTTTATTGTTAGGGCAGTGAGAATCTGGAATTCTTTGCCTGAGGAGGAGGTAATGGCGACCTCAGTCGAGGGGTTCAAGAGATGCCTGGATGTCTTCCTGGAGCGTAACAGTATTGTATCTTACAGCTATTAGGTTAGAAGGACATAGATCTGGGGATTTATACTGACGGAACATAGGCTGAACTGGATGGGCAAATGTATTTTTTTTGTCCTTGCTAACTATGTTACTATCCACCTCTAAAGTAGCAAGCAGCTTCTGTTACAAATACAGAAAGTGGTGCATTATTGGCAGGAAAGGGACCATATACTGTTCATGCACAGAGGCCCTGTGTCTGCCCCTGCACAGAGTATAAACAACCTACTGGGAAACAAAAGAGTGGTTTGATCTTTTTGGCTTAGCAAAATACTTTGTCCTTGATTTATCAATACTGACATTTTATGCAAAGTTTTGATGAACAGTACACACACATATTTCACATGTCATGTGCCAGGAACAGAAACCTATACCAATCAGGGACGTGTACATTTCTATCATACACTTTGTGTTGTAAATTATGATGAATTTGTGGGGTGCAACTAAGCGCCTATCCACCTACGCTCCTTATAGTTCACTTTTCAAAAAGTTGTCAAAGCTGTGTAGGACTGATGTAAAAATGCCAAAAGCCACAATATTCCTAAGAACGCTTGCTCACAATTATGCTTCAGCTTTATAGTTACTTAGAGACATTGGTTGAAAGAAAAAGAAAGCCGTCCATCAAGTTCAGTCTCTCAGCCAGGTATACATAATTTATCACTAGATTATTTATAACGCACAATGCTATTCTGTTTGTTCCATCATTTCTTAAGAACACAATAAACATTACCAGCGTTCATTGTTCAGTGCGAGAATTACCGTACTTCTAGTTCTAAGTAAAGAAGAGAAACTGACTCATTTCTATAGTTTAAGGCATGGGTGGGCTGTGCTGGGGGGCAAATGCCCCCCCCGGCCGCTACCACAGCAGCTGTACAGGGCCGGCCAGCTGCTGTGTGATGCGAGTATATCAGACATGGCGGCGCACAGCGAACTGTGCCTGCTGTTCTGTGAAGCGGCTGGGCTGGCTGGCACACTGACACATTTACAGGCGAAGTGCCGCATCACAGTACAGCGGACACGTCCCTGGATGAACGGGGGGCCCACTCGACACTGCACGGTATGTCCCCTCACCCTCAAATACCCCTCCTGGTTCCTACAACTTCCACATCTTCTGACTCTGTGATGTCTCAGGACAGGGGGCGCGATGACATCACTACAGCGCGCCCTCCGTTTTGAGCACTGCAGAGTCAGAAGGCACTGAGTAGAGGAGATCGTCCCTGCAGCAGGAAAAGGAGAGGTATTTGATTTTTTTTTTTCTGTATGTCTTTTGAGGTAGTCTATTGTGGATTTTGACGTGTGCTTAGGATCTTTATCCATTTGTAGAAGCCATCCTCTTTTTAACTTCAGTTTTTTTACAGATGGTGTTATGTTTGCATCAAGAATTTGTTGAAATTTCATTGAATCCATTCTTCCCTCTACCTGTGAAATTTTTTCCATGCCATTGGCTGCTTAATGGCTGGCGAGATGTTGTGTTTCTCAAAATCTGTGCCCTTTTTTCTCCCTCCACACATACTTTTGATCATTGTGGGCAAAGAGTTCTATTTTAGCCTCATCAGTCCTCAGTACTTGTTTCTAAAATGCGTCATGCTTGTTAAGATGCTCATTTGTATACTTCTGACTTTGAACTTTATGGTGAGGACGGAGGAGAGGTTTTCTTCTGATGACTCTTAAATAAAGGCCATATTTGTGCAGATGTCTCGGAACAGTAGAACAATATAAACAACTCCAGAGTCTGCTAAATCTTTCTGGAGGTATTTTGTAGTCAAGCAGAAGTTCTGGATTGCCTGTCTAGCAATCCTACAAGCAGCTGTCACTAAAAATTTGCTTGGTCTTCCTGACCTTATCTTGGCCTGCCATTTCGAACTGAGGAAATGCTTTGCTATCTTCTTATAGCTTTCTCCTGCTTTGTGGGCCTCTACCATTTTCATTTTCAGAGTACTAGGCAGCTACTTAGAAGAGCCCATGGCTGTTGTTTTTGGCGTAAGGTTAGAGTAGGCTGTTTTTTTTATAAAGCTGGGAAATTTGCATCACCTTACCTTTCCTAACGATGATAGTGAATACGCCATATCCCTAACAGGCTACCGTCTGAAACCTTGGTGAAAGTTATCTGAGCACACAAATCCCAAGAATGCCCAAACTTTTGCATCAGCCCATTTTCCTTTTTGTAATGTCTAAAATGTAAAAGTTGACTATATATATATATATATATATATATATATATATATATATATATATATATATTACAGTATATATTTACTGCTCAAAAAATAAAGGGAACACATCCTAGTACATTGTGTTGTTTAAGTGTTCCCTTTATTTTTTTTGAGCAGTATATACAGTGGCATGCAAAAGTTTAGGCACCCCTGGTCAAAATTACTGTTATTGTGAACAGTTAAGCAAGTTGAAGATAAAATGATCTCTAAAAGGCCTAAAGTTAAAGATGACACATTTGTTTTGCATTTTAGGCTAAAAAGTAATACACATTGTCATTTTTTTACATTTTAAAAATAAAAAAAAAGAAAAATGGTCCAATGCTAAAGTTTGGGCACGTTTGGAGATTTGTGTGCTCAGATAACTTTGACCAAGGTTTCAGACCTTAATTAGCCTGTAAGGGATATGACTTGTTCACCCTCAATGTTAGGAAAGGTCAGCTGATGCAGATTCCACAGGTTTAGAAACACATAGCCTCCTCTAACCTTGTGCGAAAAAACAGCCACCATGGGTTCTTTTAAGCAGCTGCCTAGCACTCTGAAAATGAAAATGGTGGAGGCCCACAAAGCAGGAGAAGGCTATAAGAAGATAGCAAAGCGGTTTCAAGTTTCCTTTCCTCAGTTCAATATATAATTCAGAAATAGCAGTTTACAGTAACACTGGAGGTCAAGATAAGGTCTGGAAGGCCAAGCAAAATTTCAGAGAGAGCTGCTTGTAGGATTGCTAGAAAGGCATATCAGAACCCCCACTTGACTGCAAAAGACCTTCAGAAAGATTTAGCAGATTCTGGAGTTGTGGTAATTGTTCTACTGTTCAGAGACACCTTATCAAATATGGCCTTCATGGAAGGATCATCAGAAGAAAACCTCTCCTGCACCCTCACCATAAAATTTTGCATCAGAGGTATGCAAAAGAACATCTAAACAAGCCCAATGCATTTTAGAAACAAGTCCTGTGAATCGTTGGAGTTAAAATAAAACTGTTTGGTCGCAATGATCAAAGGTATGTGCAGAGAAAAAATTGCATAGAATTTCAGGAAAAGAACATCTCTCCAACCATTAAGCATGGGGATGGATCAATCATGCTTTGGAGTTGTGTTGCAGACAATGGCACAGGGAACATTTCACAGGTAGAGGGAAGAATGGAGTCAATGAAATTTCAACAAATTCTTGATGCAAACATAACACCATGTGTAAAAAAGCTGAATTTGAAAACAGGATGGCTTCTACAAATGGATAATGATCACACACATCAAAATCCACAATAGATTACCTCAAAAGGCGATAGAGGTTTTCCAATGGCCCTCACAGTCCCCCGATTCGATCATCATTGAAAATCTGTGGCTAGTCCTCAAAATAGCAGTGCATGCAAGACGACCCAGGAATCTCACAGAAATGGAAGAATTTTCCAAGGAAGAATGCATGAAAATCCATCAAACAAGAATTGAAAGACTCTTGGCTGGCTACTAAAAGCGTTTACAAGCTGTGATATTTTAAAAGGGAGTGCTACTAGGTACTAACTATGCAGGGTGCCCAAACTTTTGCATTGGCCTATTTTCCTTATTGTAATTTTTAAAATGTAAAAAATGACAATATATAATTTTTTTGGCCTAAAATACAGAGAAAATGTGTCATCTTTAACTTTAGCCCTTTTAGAGATCATTCCATCTTCAACTTGCTTAACTGGTCACAATAACAGTAATTTTGACCAGGGGTGCCCAAACTTTTAAATGCCACTGTATACATATACAGTTGTGGCCAAAAGTATTGACATCCCTGCACTTCTGTCAGATAATACTCAGTTTCTTCCTGAAAAGGATTGTAAACACAAATTCTTTGGTATTATTATCTTCATTTAATTTGTCTTAAATGAAAAAAACACAAAAGAGAATGAAGCAAAAAGCAAAACATTGATCATTTCACACAAAACTCCAAAAATGGGCCAGACAAAAGTATTGGCACCCTCAGCCTAATACTTGGTTGCACAACCTTTAGCCAAAATAACTGCGACCAACCGCTTCCGGTAACCATAAATGAGTTTCTTACAATGCTCTGCTGGAATTTTAGACCATTCTTCTTTGGCAAACTGCTCCAGGTCCCTGATATTAGAAGGGTGCCTTCTTCAAACTGCCATTTTTAGATCTCTCCACAGGTGTTCTATGGGATTCAGGTCTGGACTCATTGCTGGCCACCTTAGAAGTCTCCAGTGCTTTCTCTCAAACCATTTTCTAGTGCTTTTTGAAGTGTGTTTTGGTTCATTGTCCTGCTGGAAGACCCATGACCTCTGAGGGAGACCCAGCTTTCTCACACTGGGCCCTACATTATGCTGCAAAATTTATTGGTAGTCTTCTGACTTTATAATGCCATGCACACGGTCAAGCAGTCCAGTGCCAGAGGCAGCAAAGCAACCCCAAAACATCAGGGAACCTCCGCCATGTTTGACTGTAGGGACCGTGTTCTTTTCTTTGAATGCCTCTTTTTTTCTCCTGTAAACTCTATGTTGATGCCTTTGCCCAAAAAGCTCTACTTTTGTCTCATCTGACCAGAGAACATTCTTCCAAAACGTTTTAGGCTTTTTCAGGTAAGTCTTAGCAAACTCCAGCCTGGCTTTTTTATGTCTCGGGGTAAGAAGTGGGGTCTTCCTGGGTTTCCTACCATACAGTCCCTTTTCATTCAGACGCCGACAGATAGTACGGGTTGACACTGTTGTACCCTCGGACTGCAGGGCAGCTTGAACTTGTTTGGATGTTATCCAACATCCGCACAATCTTGCGTTGAAATCTCTTGTCAATTTTTCTTTTCCGTCCACATCTAGGGAGGTTAGCCACAGTGCCATGGGCTTTAAACTTCTTGATGCCACTGCACACGGTAGACACAGGAACATTCAGGTCTTTGGAGATGGACTTGTAGCCTTGAGATTGCTCATGCTTCCTCACAATTTGGTTTCGCAAGTCCTCAGACAGTTCTTTGGTCTTCTTTCTTTTCTCCATGCTCAATGTGGTACACACAAGGACACAGGACAGAGGTTGAGTCAACTTTAATCCATGTCAACTGGCTGCAAGTGTGATTTAGTTATTGCCAACACCTGTTAGGTGCCACAGGTAAGTTACAGGTGCTGTTCAGTACACAAATTAGAGAAGCATCACATAATTTTTCGAACAGTGCCAATACTTTTGTCCACCCTCTTTTTTATGTTTGGTGTGGAATTATATCCTATTTGGCTTTAGGACAATTCTTTTTGTGTTTTTTAATTTAAGATAAAGTAAATGAAGGTAATAATACCAAAGAATTTGTGTTTGCAATCATTTTCAGGAAGAAACTGAGTATTATCTGACAGAATTGCAGGGGTGTCAATACTTTTGGTCACAACTGTATATACGGTATATATATTGCCTAAAATACAAAGGGAATTTGTCATATTTAACGTTAGACCTTTTATAGATGGTTTCATCTTCAACTTGCTTAACTATTCACAGTAATAGTAATTTTGACCAGGGGTGCACAAACTTTTACATGCCACTGTATATACAATGTGTCCTAAAATCCTATCGGTCAGTTTTGAAGTGTCTATATACTTATATTTCTGGATAAACAATTGGGTTTGTATGAAAGAGAACAGAGAATAATATAACATTGATTTCATGTTCACAGTGTAAAGCTTTTTATCCTTTGAGCTTATTCCTGTTTTTTTATAGTTATTAATATGGCCTCTAAGTATTCGATAAGCTTTTACTGACATGTTGGTACATGTCACCAAAGCAGAATGTATGACTCACCGAGAGTGACAAGTTGTGTAAGTATGAACTAGTATTTTCAGCATGACCTTTGCTTTCAAATGAAACTCTGAATGACACTGCAGAAATTTCTCCTTGCTGAAAACTACACCTAGAAAATATAAGAAAAACAGAATATTTGTCAATTTCAAGGCCAGTTATTATTGTATTACTTCCAGCATGTTAGAAGACTATTTAATCATTTTCATGGTTTGAAACTGTGTGACATATAAGGAATCCCTTCCGAGCAGTTATGTAGACACATTAGTCATAAGAGAGAAGCGATACTAATGTAGAAAGTAGAAGAAGCATTTAATATTTCGTCCATTACTCCCCTCGTTACAAGCTGTCTCAATTACAGACTCTTCCGCTCTCATCTGACTAGTCGCAGGCTGTGGCCGGCTGCCAGCACTTTCTACACTCACACAATTGTCCTTGAGCGCAAGGCTCGAATAGTTATCATAAGAATTACAGTTTATAAACCAGGGTAGGAGTTTGTACTGTATGCAGTTATTTTATTTATTATTATGCTTTTCTTATATAGCGCCATTAATTCCACAGCACTTTACAGACATTATCATCACTGTCCCAGATGGGGCTCACAATCTAGATTCCCTATCAGGATGTCTTTAGAGTGTGGGAGGAAACCAGAGAATTCGGAGGAGACCCACACAAACACAGGGAGAACATACAAACTCCTTGCAGATTGGTGGGATCTGAACCCAGGACCCGAGTGCTGCAAGGCTGCAGTGCTAACTACCGAGCCTCCGTGCTGCCCATACACAAGAAGTGTCATGTGAGTGCATGTATTTCAGGAGTCGATGCCTTTCTTTAAGGTTTTGTTTTGCAATTTTAAGAGGGAAAACAACAGTCATCATCCAAAAAGCCACGAGTCATTTCAGGACTTCATTGCTAATTAAGGAACCACTGAGGCATTGTTCACTTTTAGGTTATGGCTATCCGTTAACATTGGTTGTGTGACAGCAAGCCTAGGGGACGTCGGCATAATCAGAAACAATTTTTTTAAAGCTACAATTTGTCTATAAAAAAAAAAAAAAAAACATATGCAAGTTGCCCACGGTGTACGTTGAAGTCTATTGAGGCAAATTTGCATCCAACATTGCCAGGATGAATTCTGACGTCAGTTTGGACCGTGATGTACGGACTGGTCGAGGGCCTCCTGAACCTAAGTCAACAGCCTCCTGGCCATTATAAAGCTGGTGATTCAAGTCTAGAGCCCCCCCCCGGCCAGTCCGGCCTTCAGAGTCATTTCACAGACATTGGAATTCGGCCTAAATGCACCTACACACATTAGACCAATGTTGGCTAAACCCCCGATATCGGTGGGATTGGCTGACAGTCTAAGGTGTATGGGAGCCTCCAGACTCTCATCATATGTTGGGGCAGAGAAAGATGATGTTTCATTTCCTTTTTGTTTTCTGAGTGATAAGCCACCACCAGAGGTGTCTGGAAACGGCTCTCTCATAAGGACGACACTATGTAGAGGTCAGAAGAGATAGATGTCAGACGAATGATTGGGCAAACTATATTTTGGACGACATCTATCTACAGAGTATGGGTGGGATTTAGGCTAGAGTTACACAGCGATGCTCAAATTAGTGGCGTGACCAAAACAATTGTACAACATGTCTGCAAAATTCTTGATAGATTTTTAGGTTGCAGCTATGGGCTCTGAAACTGAGCTACATCATTTACTGCCGAGTTTGTATGGACATAACACTAAGAAAAGTGATGACATTAAAGGATTTTATGGTCCTGTTGGAAGCTAGGTACAAGGTGTCACACATATATAGATGTACAATGGTGGGAGAGGTTTATAGGGACTAAAACATCACAAAATCTGAAAACCGCAGACTTTCAACAGTGCTGCCACGTCTACATGTTACTTAGTAATCAGCTATATCTGCTTGTACCGGCTCAGCTGACACTCCCGTGACGATTGTCATAGAGCTGGCATGTGCACTGGGTTAGTGAGGTGTTCATACAATGTCAGATTTGTTTTAAAGTCTTTAACTCAATATGTGCTGAAAATTACCATCAGGTGATTCTGCAACACGAAAGCACAAAGTAAAAATAGTGCGACCTACGGCCACCCTATAGAAGATTGCAATGGTCAAATCCCACCAAGGACAACATCTGCAAGGAGTTTGTATGTTCTCCCCATGTTTCCGTGGGTTTCCTCCCACACTCCAAAGACAGGAAATCTAGATTGAGAGTCCCAATGGGGATAGCAATGGCAATATACGTAAAGCACTGCAGAATGTGATAGCGCTATATAAGAAAAGCATAATATATAGAGAATATGGTTGTGCATATTTGGATTTCTGACTAGTGTCTCAACACAGTCATATAAATTACAAATAGTTGGATTTTTTTTTAATACAAAAGTAAATGAACAAAATAAAATATGTAAAAGATGTAACAAATTGGAGCACCAGTTTCAGTGTTAAAATCCTACAAATATGGTGATCTTGGTATAAATAGATATATAGAATGTAGATTAATGCAATGTAGGAGTAAAATATAAAAAAATAAGGATAAACACAGATTTGGAGAGAGTATAGAAACTTGTTAATATACAGGAATTTTACTTTAAACTTCTCTTTTTATCATGTCAGACTGCATTACCTTTTTATTATTAACCAGGCCAGGGCTGCAACTAGGAATTTCGGGGCCCCATACTGGCAACATTTTTTGGGCCCCCTTGAGACTCCGCCCAGGCTCCACCCCAGCCCCACCTCTACCCCTTGAACTGTCCACAGTCCCATCGCTCTCACTTGGAAAAACTCCACTTCTCACCAATCACACATTAACAGTTCCCATCACCAGATCACACATGTAACCAGCAGTCTTTGTTTTGGCCCAAACATTCTTTAAGCCGCCACCACGACACTGTAGAGTCTTTTGGCCGGGCCCTACTCTAGCCTATTAAACATTTGTTAAAATATACAATACAATCTAGTTATATTTTTAAATTTTTAAAATGACCAATAATATCACACACAAGGTACAAATACCACCGTATCTTGATCAAGCACCATATTACCACCACATAGTGACCTATAATGCCACATACAAAGAAAAAATACAGCCACACCATGTCCAGACCACATATTAAAACCACAATGACCGAATAATATCACAGACAAGGGACAAATAATGCCACACCATGACCAGACCACATATTACCACCACATCATGACCAATAATACCACATACAAGGAACAAATACCACAACACGATGGCCAGACAACATATTACCACCACTTTGTGACTGGATACTACAATACTGATCAGTAATAAAAAAATACAATACTAATATCACCCATATGTGCCATTATACACAGGAGATCTGAACTTAGTATGCAGTGTCAGTGTAAAGGTAATACAGTGATCACTGGTGACATTGTACACAGAACCGCTGTATATAGTAAGCAGTGTATAGGTAACACACTGACTCACCAGTGACGCCTCTAGGTGAAGTCTTTCATCTTCATCCAGCACAGATCGACGTCGCGTCTTCCAGCCAGGGCTCGTCTCTGCAGGAAATAACAGTTATCTAGAGAACAGCTTGTAGAACACATTACTTATTTTTTTCCAACTTCTACACTACACCAAATGGAGACAAAAGGCAACATAGTGTGACTCTGCACAGTAACAGGACCGCCCCCATTTAAAACAGTATACTCAAAAATAAAATAAATACATCACTGCAGTAATAATATCACTTAATTGGCCCCTATGGTAATAATATCCCCATCCTGGCCCCGTGTAACTCATTCCTGGCTCCAGCCATATGTTCTCCCATCCTGCCCTCATGAGTATCCATTCTGCCCCATATGATCTCCCCATCCTGCCCCATCTTTCCCATTATCCTGCCCCATCTATCCCATGATCCTGCCCCATCTGTCCCAAGATCCTGCCCCATCTGTCCCAAGATCCTGTTCCATGAACCCGGCCAATCTGTCTCCATCCTGCCTCATGATCCAGCCCTATCTGTCTCCATCCTGCCCCATATGTCTCCATCCTGTCTCATATTCCTGTATTCCTGCCCCATCTGTCTCCATCCCACACCATGTCTTCAATCATGCCCCATGTGTCTCCAATCATGCTCACTGTGTCTCCAATCCTGCCCCTGTGTTTCCAATCATGCCCCCTGTGTCTCAAATTATGCCCCCATATCTTTCATCCTACCCCCTGTGTCTCCAATCCTGCCCCTGTGTCTCCCATCCTGCCCCCTGTGTCTCCAATCATGCCCTCATATCTTTCATCCTGCCCCCGTGTCTCCAATCATGCCCCCATATCTTTCATCCTGCCCCCTGTGTCACCAATCATGCCCTGTCTCCATTCTGCCCTCATGTCCATTCTGCCCCCGGCTTGCCACTTTCAATAAAAAAAAAATAAAAATAAAAAAAAACCTTCCTCCTTACCTTGCTGTGCTCCTGCGGCGATCGATGTTCTCTCCAGGCTGAAAGCACTATTGACAATGACATGAGACGCAGGTGACATGCGCACTGACGTCAGCTGCCAGCCTCTGATTGGCTGGCGGCAGAATCCTGCCACTGGGGCCTGATCAGCGGAAGAGACGGGGCCCGATGCGGGCCTCTTCTGCTGACCGGGCCCCATACGCCAGTCAGGGCTGTAATGCCCTGATGGCGGCCCTGATCCAGGCATTGATATTTGTTTATTCCTTTTTCAATCCATTTTTTTTACTATAGTTTTTAGAATCCATGGCAACTTAGAATCCATAGTCAGAAGATGTTAATTGAGGGTGTTGTAGGTCTTCTCTGTGACCAGTGTAAACGTTATTGTGCAGGGAGTGGGAAGATGTGAGCTGTGACCTTCATTTGTTGTGAATGTTGGATCTTGAGTTTTCAATATATAGGTGTTACTTTTTCTTGTAATCCTGCACTTGTATTTAATGTTGATGTACTGTTAGAAATTGTGGTTCTCTGCTCCCACCTGGAAATGGATAGGATCCTGTGCTATGCTACTCTGGTCGCAAGCACCGCCATTGTCCAGACCTTGGAGGCAGAGCTACCTAATAAATCTTGCCCAATCAGACAAGGTGTTTTCCAGGATTTGTTTTATCATTTTGACTCTCATAGTTGTGGTCTACCTATGATGGCAATTACAGGCCTTTCTCGTCTTTTTAAGTGGGAGAACTTGCACAATTGGTGAATTTTTTTCCCCCTGTGTATAATAATTGCTGAAGCCTCTGATGTTGCAACTGTGATGGTCACAGTAGCAGAGAACATTGCCAGAGTGGAGAAAATAGATTAAGAGGAAATACCTTTGCGTAAAATAATTACATATGGAAAATCCCTTTAATTTACAAATGATTTGTTCATCCAAGGTTATAATCCCACCTGCTGCTGTCTGCCAACCTTTGCTGTTAAGGCCCCGTTACACATAACGATGTCCCAGTGATCCCACCAACGATCCGACAAGGATGGGATCGCTGGGACATTGTTAGGCTGATCGCTGGTGAGCTGTCACATAGACAGCCCCTCCAGCGATCGACCAGCGAGCAAGCTGGTTTCTAATGTAAATATCGGGTATCCAGGAGCCACGCTCCTGGATACCCGATGTTTACATTAGAAACCAGCGTCGCTGATCGCTGGTCTCTCGCTGCCACACGCAGTGATGCACGCCGGCCAGCGGGAGACCAGCGATCAAAAAATGGCCCAGGCCGATCGACCACGATCAGCGATACCCGGCAGGGGGGCCGGTCGCTGATCCCCGTCACACACAGCGACGAGATAGCTGTGGCATCACAAAATCAGTGATCTCGCTAGCGAGATCGCTGTGTGTGACGGGGCCTTTACTGCTCCATTTATCTCATTCCTCCACCTCTTTGATTCTCCACCGCTTTGATTTTCTGGGAGATATTGGGTTGTTTTTTTGGTGTTTTGATGACACTGTTTAGTTGTGCTTTGTGTTTACTATGTTGAACACCTCTCTTGCTGGATACAAACTGGTTTCACTATACACATTTCTTCTATCTGCTTACCTTGCATTCCATGTAAATTTGATATAAAAAATGGTTGAATGCTTTATATATGGGACCATTGTTTTTAAAGGAGAAGCTATCTGTACATACAGCACATGATGTAGCCTGTTTGGTAAAACATGGAGCCCATGTTCCTAATCTAAGGAGCTTTTTGGCTTTCACATGTAAATTAGAATCACTGAGGATTTCAATGGAGCCCCCTCACCATTCACATGTGTTTCTAGGGGAACGCTACAGATTTAGTAGTAGGATCCTTATAATGTGCACACGGACTCAAGTTTCTATTAATAGGGTATCATGCGTTGCAGTACATGTTTGGTGTTAGTGGAGGTTGCACAACCTGTTTTCTGTGCTGTGTGTACTTCATAACCAAAATAAACTCTGTAAGCCGTGTATAAAAATGTTCCAATATTCCTGCAGGGATCATTTACATGGATAGAAACTGTCTCTATCCAGTGTAGAATGACGATGCAGCAAGACAATCCATGATCATTTACAAATATTTTCATGGTTTAATCATTTTCCTTTATTCCCCTGAATACTGTGTTTCCTCCCTTAGAAACAAGAGAACTTATTTATATTCTGCAGCCTATTTACATGAGGATATTAAGTATTGCTGGAAAATTATAGGACAATGATCAGGAACAAACATGTTTATACAAGGCCATTAATTCTGGCTCAGAAAACGGTGCAATGTATTTACATCTGGCATAACACCATACATTGATCAAACTTCATAAGTGGTATGATTATGTCACAAAGTAAAAAAAAATGTGTTGTGTTTTTGGATTTGAGAAAGCAGAAAATACTCCATACTTCACCCTGATCCATATCCAGCCCTCTGGCTGTTCCAGTGCAGTCTGCGGACCAACACAGCCAAGGGGCTGAAAATATTGGCCCACGGGCCGCACCATTTGGTCGGCCTTTCTTGCCCAACTTCCTGATGTCACCAGTATCCGAATCCTCACAAAGCCGATGCCAGCGAATATAATGGTGCAGGAAGGGTCGCCAGCTCCGTCTTCCACCATTCAGCGTGTGCGATTGGCATAGCATACTCGATGATGTCACTACCTCGCATCCACATCAAAGACTGGAACAGAGTGACAGGGGAACGGGTGCAGGATGAGTATGTGTTTTTTTATGATATATATGTATGAATGTGTATGGGGTGTGTCTGTATATAGGGGCTATGTGGGGCCTCTGTGTATATAGGGGGCTGTATGGAGGCTCATACTATATACAGTATATGGGTCCAGGTACGGACTGGGGTTGAAATTCAGGCCTGGCATTTGAAATCACATAGGCCCATGCTGTCCCCGTCCCCAAGCACCAGATGGGATATATTACTACTAATATTACTGGGGATGGAAGAAAGCAAGATTTACTACAAGACCAATATTTCTAATTATACCCGTGACCTGCTGGGGTAAGTGACAGAGTCAGCGACTTTGTGCTCTGCAACAACTCTTAACAGTATGGGTGTCTTGAGAACACCGATTCTGCTAACAACGTAGCAGACAAGGCAGCCCACAACCAGACAGGCCCTTCTGGCATTTGCCAGAATTGCCAGATGGCCAGTCCGGCCTTGCATGGGTCTATTTGATTGTTTATACTGTAAATAACCAGGCTACGTGAGTTCATACTGTATAAAGGGGACTATGTGGGGGATCATACTGTATATAGGGGGCTGTATGTGGGTTCACACAGTATATGGGGGCTTGTGAGGGCTAATACTATATAGACCCATACTGTATATAGAATGGCTGTATGGAGCACATACGCTATATAGGAGGTCTATGTGTGGGGCGCATACTGCATATAGGAGGGCTATGTGATGGCTTATACTGTCTTAGGGTGCTGGGTTTGGGCTTTTTTGCTCTATATGTGAGGATCATACTGTATATAGGGGCACTGTGTGTGGGATCATGCTGCATATATGGGAGCTGTGTTGGATCATACTGTCTATAGGGGCTGTGTGGGGGACACACTGTATATAAAGGCTGGGTATGGGTTCATCCTGTACATAGGGTAGTGTCAGCATACTTAATTTTGCTCAATATTAAGTGATATAATTAATATGAATATAAAATAATTATTATAATTAATAATAATAATATTGAGCAGAATTAATTTCAGGCTGTTGGTTCGGCCTCCACAACAGTCATGGACTCTCATGTGGCCCTTTGGGAAAAAGAATTGCCTACTCCTGCAATAGACATTGTTGTGTTTTACAATGATAACCAATACGCTCACAGCATGAACACTTGGGAATGCTGTAATGCAGGGATGGGCAACGAATTTCCCTGAGGGGCCACATGAGAGACCGTGACTGTTGTGTAGGGTCGAACCAATCGGCTGAAATTTAGGCTCAATGTTAATATCAACAAATTAATTATAATTATTATTTTAATAATTATATTAATTATATCACTTAATATTGAGCAGAATTAAGTATGGTGACATCCCCCTATATACCTTTTGAACACAAATAAGCCCCTTTTGTATATCATAGCCCCAAGCAGCCTTCCCATGTCCAGCATATGAGCTACATACAGCATCACAATGTCCAGCATATGAGGCCCACACAGCCTCCCCATAGCCAGCATATGAGCCCCAAACAGCCTCCCCATGGCCAGCATATGAGCCCCAAACAGCCTCCCCATGGCCAGCATATGAGGCCCATAGCCTCCCCAGGTCCATGATGAGACTCCCAACCATCATAAGGCCCCCTCCTCCTCCAAAGCAGTTAGCGTGGATGGAGAGTGACTGCAGAGATAGCGATTGGGCAGGCACGGTGTGGCAGGACACTGTTTTCAGCCCCTCGACTGTCTTGGTTCCCGAGTCGGACTGGAGCAGCCGGAGGAGCGGATGTGGCCCACGGGCCGCACTTTGCCCAGGTCTGCTGTAATGTGTTTAGTTCATGCCCAGACGACCAAGAATTTATTGTTTTGTGCTGTCACATACTTTTATGCTTTGTGTGAGGATAATAAACCAGATGGCGTCCAGTTTTAAACCCATACTACAATTTTAGAGTGAAAGTTTTAGTGTATCAACTATTTAACCAAGGGAAAACTAAAACTAATTGCCTCTCAGTTCCCACAGAATATAAATTATATATATTATCTTTTTTTTGGGGGATTTTTATTTAATGCTTTAAATGACCCTTGCTCATAAGGTAGCATATACAAAGTATATACACCAGTCTGCAATGTCTATGTAAAATATTGTATATGTAGCCTTTATTGTAGCCTTTATTGGATACCTGCAATGTAATAGGAGTTAATCTTTCTTTATACATTTGGGCGGTATAATAATGATCTAGATAAATCTGCCAGCTTCTTGCCTCAGGTCAGACAGAGTGGAAAATTACACAATAAGAATCTCATGACTATGAGTCAAGTACGTTCCAAGTTTACATGTCAGGGAAAGGTGAACACTTGAGAAGTGACTGCTCTCTGTCCCGCACCTCTTTTTCTCCTGACACACAGGAATTAGCATTGATCCTTGAACTTTAGGCCTGTTTATTTTCCAGATGGTCCCAGTCAGTCACAATTTTTATACCTAGGCTTAGGTTGATTCTGGTTATTACCTGTGCTTAATATTTCAGGGGTGGATGGGGATGGCCTTTGGGTTACTTATCAGCATACCCAGCCCTGCGTTTTATGTGTACCACATTTCTACATTTTAAGCATTTTTAACACTTTTGTGTGTTTTTTTTTTGCACTGTTGCTCAATAACTATTTTGGTACAATCATTGTACCTGTTTGCTGATACTTATTGGGCAGCATCACGTATCATTCATTACCCAATTGTATGTCTGTATACTACTTCCATAATACACTACCTACTTATTTTGTGTATAAAATGCCTAATGGGCCAAAGGTGGGTTATGAAAAAATAAACTATACTCACCTTACGAACCGGCACCATTGCTCTGCACTCACTACGTCATTCTACACCATTTTGTTGTCATCAATGTCCAGTAAGGGGCAGCCGATCAGAGGTCACAGAAGTATACTGACGCAATAGTTGTCTATATATATATATATATATTAGATTTAAGTTTGGAAAACTCTCTGTTTTCAGTGGGATCATTTAACCATTCAATGTGTATTGGGGGTGTTCCAATTCCCTTGCAGTACGAGAGCTGGGTTTTGATTTTGACATCCTGTGTTCTCACGGCTGCCACCAGGAATTTCAGGGTCCCATACTGGCAAAATTTTCGGCCCCCTTGACACTCCACCCCTCGAACCTTCCACAGTCCCCCCACCCACTCTAGAAAAACTCCATTTCTGCACCACGTGCTCACCTCACAATAACAGGTCCCATCAAACACCATATCACATACATAACCAGCAGCTTTTGTTTTGGCCAAAAGATTTTTTTAAGCCGCCATCATAACAAGGTATGACTCTTTTGGCAGGGCCCTACTCTACTCTAACCTATTAAACATTTGTTAAAATACCCAATACACTTTTCAGGCATATTTTTATTAATTTTTCTTTAAGGGAATGTGTCACATACATTTTCGAAAATGAACAATAATACCACATACAAGGGACAAGGGACTAGACCACATATTACCATCACATAGTGGCTGAATAATAACACATACAAGGAACAAATACCGTCACACCTTGATCAGACCACATATTACCATCATATAGGGACCAAGTAATACCACATAGCAAAATAGACACTGCAGCAGTTCCAATTCATACTTTGTATAGAAGGGCTGCAGACAATAAGCCCCATCCCAATAGTAGGCCGCATCTAGTAGAAATGGGGATAACAAATAAAATATTCAGTAGTATGCTAATATACCCCTTCATAACACAAATGTGGGATAAATTAGAGGAAGCTACCGACAACATGGATGATCAGACTTTCCAGATTCTTGAAGCTCTTAATGAAACTAATACAATACAGAGACAATGTTAGGCGTCGGATTCCTGCAGCTGCACTGCGGGAATCCAGAGCCATACATCCAGCGGTCTCCCATTCCTTTCTGACCGCTCAGGGACATGCACAGCAATCTCAGCAATCCAGGCGCACTGCTCAGACCAGCTCTCTGGGTCTGGATGTTGCTGCAACCTCTGGACCAGGAATGGTAGCGCAACCTGCTTTGCAGGAAACCACTCCAGAGGCTAAGTCCTCTCGCCGCGCTACTGGGCATGCCCACGAGACGATCTCCCAGTGGAGATCGGGGGTCACGTGCTAAGGTCCTTGTCCTGATCTGATTGGCCCATCTCAGATGTCTGGAAGGTCCCGGAAGCGCACGGCTATAAAAGGCCCGAATGGCCGCTCGCCCATGCGCTAGTATAGACTATACTTGCTATGTGTGAATGGTGATAGATGTATGAGTCTGGTGACTGACTCATTATGAAACCCCTTCCCTCTGATATTACGCATGTGGATAGGGAATTAGAGTTATAGTCAGCGCCAGTCAGTGGCAAGCCATACGCCACAGTGCATACCGCACCGCTACACTAGCGTCCGATAGTGTGATGCCTCATGGCACTGTCGTACAGCGGCAGTAGTTACCGCCGCGCTGCAGTTAGCAGCACTTACTGGCGTCCGCGGTAGCGACGCCGCACGCACGGTAGGTCAGACTTGTATGCAAATTTTGTTGTTTTGCTTATTGTTTTATGTAGCCGTTAAAGGGGTAATATATGTATTACTTAAGCTACTGAATAATGTATGTGTGAAAAAAGAATCTAAGGCTGAACCTTCTGTAGTGTATCATAGGCCCCAGATAGCCATTGCTGATGGGGAAAGTGTGTCCACACTGAGGGTGGATGGGCGAAGCAGGTAGGAAGCCCCCTTATGGGTACTAGACCCATGAGACAGTAGCTCCTTTGTGGACATCAGCTGAC
Source organism: Dendrobates tinctorius (assembly GCF_039654945.1). Classification (NCBI taxonomy): domain Eukaryota; kingdom Metazoa; phylum Chordata; class Amphibia; order Anura; family Dendrobatidae; genus Dendrobates; species Dendrobates tinctorius. The sequence goes on along the minus strand of NW_027361684.1, from coordinate 6,392,330 downwards.
CCTGTGGCAAAGGTTATAACATTTACAAAAGGGGGAAATTGATATAGAAGGTTTGCCTTCATATCCCTTTAATTCTCCATTTGCCTTTTGCCTTTCATTTATTCTTATGACACTGCAGTTTTGCCTGTCTCCTCTTCAAGGGAAAAATGCTTCTTATCATATATGTTCTCAATAGTCAGCCACAACGTGTTCTGGGTACATTGTAAACATGGTATGACCCTGAAGGTGATGGTGAGTGATGGTGGGGGCCACATGAGCTCCATAGAATTACATATTGTTGTAAATCGTATAAAAGATTGCCTTGTATTTCATTACGTCAGATAAAGTGTTTTGACCACGGCCCGTGTGTGTTCAGTCTCTTTGTCTCCAAGCTCTTGTAAATTAAGGGCGAAACTCCTGATCTGGCCTCACTGGTGATCTGGCAGATCTGACTCTTGGTCAGAACGAAAAGCAGCTACGACAGGGACAAATACCATCTCACCATGACCAGGCCACATATTAACACCACATAGTGACTGAATACTACAATACTGATTATTAATATAAAAACACAATACTAATATTACCATAAGTGTCATTATACACAGGAGCTCTGTACATAGCATACAGTGTACAGGTAATACAGGGATCACCGGTGACATTATACACAGGAGCTCTGTATATACCATCTAATGTAAGTATACAGGTAACACACTGACTTACCAATGACGTCTCTAGTTGAAAATATTAATCTTCGCTTTACTTCTTCATCCAGTGCAAACCACCATCATTTCTTCCAGCCAGGAATTCTCACTGCAGAAAATAACAGTTATCTAGAGTGTATTCCCCAATTTTTCCTCATATTCTACACTACACCAGATGAAGAAAAAAGTAACAGCGCCGCCCTGTTAGCAGTAATAATTTCCGTTACTTACCCCCTACAGTAGTAATGTCCTACATCCTGGCACCTTCCTGCAATAATGCTCCCCATCCTGGCCCCCATGTGTCTGATTCCTGGCCCCATGTGTCTCTATCCAGCCCCCATATGTTCTCCCATCCTGGCACCATATGTCCCCATCCAGCCCCCCATATGTCCTCCCATCCTTCCCCCAATTGTCTCCATCCATTCTGCTTGGAAGATGCTGAATGCTTGACAATAGAAGTCAAAAGAAAGGTAAAACAATGCCTGGGCATTTTTTACACATTTTGTAAATTTTTCCGAAGCAAAAAACTCTAGTATTTTCTTCATTGCTTTGTTTTTTTTTTTTTTGTTTTTTTTTTAAATGTCCAGAAAACACCTGAGAAAAATGCTTAAAAAATGCTGGGACAAGAAAACAGAAAAAAAAAGTGCTCAGGAAATGAACAAATGGAAAAAATATACTTCAGGATTACAATGCTCCAGTTAAAAGGAGAGTCTCCTGCAGCAACTTGAAAAACCTGCTTGAAAAATAGATGTAGTGTGATCATACCCTAATAGCTGGCAGCTATTCCTCCAGGATTCACCATAAATATGCAAATTTGACTAATTTTCATCTGGTACTGGTTCCTATTTTCAGCAGGTTTTGGTAACTGTTTCTGTTTTTACCATCCATGTGGCAACTGTTTTCCACTTGTATATATACAGTGGGGCAAAAAAGTATTTAGTCAGTCAGCAATAGTGCAAGTTCCACCACTTAAAAAGATGAGAGGCGCCTGTAATTTACATCATAGGTAGACCTCAACTATGGGAGACAAACTGAGAAAAAAAAATCCAGAAAATCACATTGTCTGTTTTTTTTTTCATTTTATTTGCATATTATGGTGGAAAATAAGTATTTGGTCAGAAACAAGCAATCAAGATTTCTGGCTCTCACAGACCTGTAACTACTTCTTTAAGAGTCTCCTCTTTCCTCCACTCATTACCTGTAGTAATGGCACCTGTTTAAACTTTTTATCAGTATAAAAAGACACCTGTGCACACCCTCAAACAGTCTGACTCCAAACTCCACTATGGTGAAGACCAAAGAGCTGTCAAAGGACACCAGAAACAAAATTGTAGCCCTGCACCAGGCTGGGAAGACTGAATCTGCAATAGCCAACCAGCTTGGAGTGAAGAAATCAACTGTGGGAGCAATAATTAGAAAATGGAAGACATACAAGACCACTGATAATCTCCCTCGATCTGGTGCTCCACGCAAAATCCCACCCCGTGGGGTCAGAATGATCACAAGAACGGTGAGCAAAAATCCCAGAACCACGCGGGGGGACCTAGTGAATGAACTGCAGAGAGCTGGGACCAATGTAACAAGGCCTACCATAAGTAACACACTACGCCACCATGGACTCAGATCCTGCAGTGCCAGACGTGTCCCACTGCTTAAGCCTGTACATGTCCGGGCCCGTCTGAAGTTTGCTAGAGAGCATTTGGATGATCCAGAGGAGTTTTGGGAGAATGTCCTATGGTCTGATGAAACCAAACTGGAACTGTTTGGTAGAAACACAACTTGTCGTGTTTGGAGGAAAAAGAATACTGAGTTGCATCCATCAAACACCATACCTACTGTAAAGCATGGTGGTGGAAACATCATGCATTGGGGCTGTTTCTCTGCAAAGGGGCCAGGACGACTGATCCGGGTACATGAAAGAATGAATGGGGCCATGTATCGTGAGATTTTGAGTGCAAACCTCCTTCCATCAGCAAGGGCATTGAATATGAAACGTGGCTGGGTCTTTCAACATGACAATGATCCAAAGCACACCGCCAGGGCAACGAAGGAGTGGCTTCGTAAGAAGCATTTCAAGGTCCTGGAGTGGCCTAGCCAGTCTCCAGATCTCAATCCTATAGAAAACCTTTGGAGGGAGTTGAAAGTCCGTGTTGCCAAGCGAAAAGCCAAAAACATCACTGCTCTAGAGGAGATCTGCATGGAGGAATGGGCCAACATACCAACAACAGTGTGTGGCAACCTTGTGAAGACTTACAGAAAACGTTTGACCTCTGTCATTGCCAACAAAGGATATATCACAAAGTATTGAGATGAAATTTTGTTTCTGACCAAATACTTATTTTCCACCATAATATGCAAATAAAATGAAAAAAAAACAGACAATGTGATTTTCTGGATTTTTTTTTCTCAGTTTGTCTCCCATAGTTGAGGTCTACCTATGATGTAAATTACAGACGCCTCTCATCTTTTTAAGTGGTGGAACTTGCACTATTGCTGGCTGACTAAAAAATTTTTTGGCCCACTGTATATAATTGCCTTAAATTGTCTGTCGTCCACTTCCGTCTGGATGTCCCCGAATCCCACAATCCACTGCGCCACACCGGAAGTACGTCGACCGCCAATTTTGGAACATCTAAGTGATGCCGCTCGGATCCAGGACGCCGCTGCGATCCCCACCGCCGCTGGGATCCCAGCTGCAGCTCGGATCCAGGTCGCTGCTGCAATCCTGAACGCCACTGCGATCCCGACCACCACTGGGATCCCCGGTGCCGTTCGGATCCAGGCCACCGTTGTGATCCCAACCGCTGCCGCTGTGATCCCGAATGCCGCTGCGTTCGCGAACGCCGCTGAGATCCCAACCGCCGCTGAGATCCCAGCGGCGGCTCGGTTCCAGCTCGCCGCTGTGATCCCGAACACTGCTGCAATCCCGACCGCTGCTGGGATTCCGGCCGCTGCTTGGATCCCAGCTGCCGCTCGGAACCAGGCCGCCACTGCGATCACGAGGGAGTGAAAGGCGTGTGAGGAGGGGATATAACGAGAGAGGTTTAACGAAGGGGGTAAAATAAGAGGGTGTAATGAGGGGGCATTAATGAGAGGGATGCCGCAGCTGGACCGCCGCCAGGACCCACCGCCTGACTACATGCACCGGATCCTGCCGCTGCCTGCCCACCCACCACCGTGCAGTCACAGCTGGCAGTAAAGACTGCGGCTTGAGGCCTGTGCTGGAGATTGGGTGCGGCCACCATCTGGTGTCGCCGCACACCATCTCCAGCACAGGCTGCAAAATACTGTCTTTCCTGCCGGCTGTGAGAGGGGTGTAACAAGAGGGTTTAATGAGGGGGGAGTAATGAGAGGGATGCCGCCACCGGAGCCCCGCCAGTACCCACCGCCTGACTACACGTGCCGGATTCCACCGCTGCCTGCCCACTCACCTCCGTGCAGTCACAGCCGGCAGGAAAGACCGCGGCTTGAGGCCTGTGCTGGAGATTGGGTGCGGCCACCCTCTGGTGGCGCCACACACCATCTCCAGCACAGGCTGCAAAACACCGTCTTTCCTGCCAGTTGTGACTGCACGGAAGTGGGTGGGCCGCCACTCCCAGCGACACAAAGCTGCCCCCATCGTGATGTTACTGCCCTCCCTATGCGATAGCATCGGGCACACATCTAATATAAATATAAAACTGATGGAGGCTTCTGCAACTTCTCCTAGTATTAGTGAAAAACAAACAGAACTCGGATGGCAGCCTTGTGCTGATTGATAAAAAAAAACAAGGACCAAATAGCTTAAAATCATAGAAAACTAGGACATGCCTACATTTTTATTGGAATCAAGACATGTGTTTGCTTTAGATGACAATATTGCAGAAAATAATTGTGGACCATTTTCTAAGTACCGTATATACTCTACTATAAGCTGAGTTTTTCAGCACATTTTTTATGCTGAAAAAGTCGCACGTGGCTTATACTCGAGTGAGGGTCCCACAAGATGGAGGGGGGAGCTGCAGAGGGAGAGCAGTGGATCACAGTAGGCAGGAGCCGGCTGCTGCGGCTAAAGCCTCCACCTGCTGCTAAAGAGAAATTAATATTTACTGCGCTGACAGTGAATATTCATTGGTCTTTAATAGCGTGCATAGTAGTCACAGCTGCCGGGCAATCACGTGTGCCCGCTACTTAAGAGAAATGAATATTCACTTCTCTACAATCCCATAGGCGTGGAGGGCAATAAATAGTCATTCCCTTAAGTAGCGGGCCACGTGATCGCCCAGCCGCTGCAGGAAGCCAGGGGGCTGCTGTTACTGTGCCCGCTACTAAATAGCAATGAATACTCACTGCTCAGTGAGTATTCCTGCAGCTGTCCTCTGCTTGTAAGCAGCGCATGACGTCACTGCCATGCGCTGCTTAGAAGCATAAATCAGCTGCTGGCAACAGAACAGGATGCTGCAAGGGAGCGCAGGAAGGTAAATAGGATGGTTTACCTTTATGTTTTTCTGATGGGTGACATGCATACCAGGATAGGGATAAGGAGCCATGCCTACCAGGATAGGAATGAGGAGCCATGCATACAAGGATGGTGATGATAAGACCATGCATAACAGGATAGAGATGAGCCCATGCATACCAGGATAGAGATGAGGGAGCCATGCATACCAGGATAGAAATGAGGAAGCCTTGAATACCAGGATAGTGATGAGGGGGGCCATGCATACCAGGATAGGCATGAGGAGCCATGCACACCACAATGGGGATGAGTAGGCCATGCATACCAGGATTGGGATGAGGAGGCCATGCATACCAGGATGGGGATGAGGGGACTGTGTATATCAGGCTTATACTCGAGTCAATAAGTTTTCCCATTTTTTTGTGGTAAAATTAAGTGCCTTGTTTTATATTCGAGTGGGCTTATACTCAAAGATATACGGTAAGTACAGGAATCCTTTAAGTTAACATACTATACATACAGGTTATAGATAGAATGCATATTCTATAACTTACTCCAAACATTAAAAAGCTAGAAAGTATATTATACCCAAGAGCAGTGGCGTAACTAGAGTCTGATGGGTCCCAGTGCAAAATTTGGACCTGAGCCCCCACCTGGATTTTAGTCAAATGTATGGGCTCTTGTGTTCTAGATCCTATAAAGAAATACATGTTCACCCTGTCCTGTCTTCTACTTGTAATAATCTCGCCCATCCTGGACCCCTTCCAGTAATAATGTACCCATCCTGGCCTCTTCCAGTAATAATGTCCCGCACACTGGGCCCCATGCTACAACATTTTCAACCATCCTGGGCCCCTTCCTGGTATAATGTACCCCATCTAGGCATAATGCCCCCATTCTAGTATAATGTTCTACATTCTGGTTTAATGTCCCCATCCTGATATAATGCCTCATCCTGGTATAATGTCCTCATCCTGGCATAATGGCCACCCGTTATGGTATAACGTCCCCTTCCTGGTATAGTGCCTCCATTCTGGTATAATTTCCCACTTCCTGGTATAACGTTCCCCATGGTGGTATAATGTTCCCCATCCTGGTATGATGTCCCCTATCCTGGTATAATGTCCCCATCATGGTGTAGTGCCCTCATCCTGGAATAACATCCCCAATCCTGTTATAATGTCCCCATCCTGGTTTCAGCTCTAGTAGCTGGGCAGCGCATGATGTCACAACCATGTGCCATGCTTCACTGACTAGCTGCCAGCCTTGATTAGTCAGTGGCGTGTATTACAGTGAATGGAGCCTGCAGGTTTCTACACCGCAATATATTTCACCTGAATGTGCATCCGAAGGTGCACAACCAAGAGAAATTGGTGTCTGTGGCCTTCCCTCCTCCTGCACAGGCCCAGTTGTGTGCGCAGACTGTTGTGCTCCTGTCCAGAAGGCAATATTGCAACTTACCTTAACCATAACATTGATTCAATTATCAGAGAAATTATCAGGCTGATATTCTGTGTCTAACAAGATATAATGAAGCCAGCCCGGTAGTATCTAGCCCTACACTTCTGTGAAGCCCTTGGGGGTTCAAAGTTCTCACCACACATCTAGATAAGTTCTTTGGAGGGTATAGTTTCCAAAATAGGGTCACTTGTGGGGGGTTTCCACTGTTTAGGCACATCAGGGGCTCTCCAAACGGGACATGGCGTCCGATCTCAATTCCAGCCAATTTTGCGCTGAAAAAGTAAAACGGCGCTCCTTCCCTTCCGAGCTCTGCCATGCGCCGAAACAGTGTTTCCCCCCCACATACCAGGTATCAGCGTACTCAGGACAAATTGCACAATAACTTTTGCAGTCCAATTTCTCCTGTTACCCTTGGTAAAATAAAAAAAATGGACCTGAAGTAATTTTTTTGTGAAAAAAAGTTCATTTTTTTAAGCATTCAAAAAATTCCTGTGAAGCACCTGAAGGGTTAATAAACTTCTTGAATGTGGTTTTGAGCACCTTAAGGGGTGCAGTTTTTAGAATGGTGTCACTTTTGGGAATTTTCTATCATATAGACCCCTCAAAGTGACATCAAATGTGATGTGGTCCCTAAAAAAAAAATAAGTAAAGAAAGTGTAGTCAGCTTACCCGTCTGCAATGCAATCCCCAAGCCAACGCCCAGCACAGACTGTGGTGAGCATCCACATCAATTTTTTGCTCCTAAAAAAAAAAATGGTGTAAAAATGAGAAATTGCTGGTCAACTTTTAACCCTTATAACTTCCTAACGAAAAAAAATTTTGGTTTCAAAATTGTGCTGATGTAAAGTAAACATGTGGGAAATGTTACTTACTAAGTTTTTTCTGTGCCATATCTCTGTGATTTAAGGGCATAAAAATTCAAAGTTGGAAAATTGCAAAATTTTCAAAATGTTGGCCAAATTTCCGTATTTTTCACAAATAAACTCAAGTCATATGAATGAAATTTTACCACTGACATGAAGTACGATATGTCATGAGAAAACAATGTCAGAATCACCGGGATCCATGGAAGCGTTCCAGAGTTATTACCTTTTAAAGGGACAGTGGTCAGAATTGTAAAAATTGGCCGGTTATTAACGTGCAAACCACCCTTGGGGGTAAAGGGGTTAAAACAATAAATAAAGATGTATAGCAGACGACATGACACCAGTGTCTTACAACCTGCTCCATATTGATGCTATGGATGGATTGAGGAGCTAAGGGGAAAAAACAATGACTAGTTGATTTTTTTCCCCTCCACTTTCATGTTATCAATATTATCAGGATCCATAGTAAATGAACTATATTATTATTATTATTATTATTATTATTATGCATTTATATAGCGCCATTTATTCCATGGCGCTTTACATGTCAAAAGGGAAATTATAGACAAGTATAATATATACAAGAATAATAAACAAGTGTAAGACAAGGGAGGGACGCACAAGTACATAAGGAGAGGGGACCCTGCCCGCGAGGGCTCACAGTCTACTGGGATGGGTGAGGATACAGTAGGAGGGGGTTGATGGTTATAACTTGTTCTGTAAACATGGATCAGTTTGGCATTATTAGTAACTAATGTAAATTTCAGAAACCAATAACAGTATCAAATTGAACTTGTTATGTTATTTACTCCTCAACATTACATAATGTAGCTTGTTGACCTGTTTACTATTATTGCAGAACAGCGAAGACTCGACTTGGCCTATTACACATTGTGAAAAAATGTGCCTGTCTCATATGACTTACTAAAGAGAACGGACAGCACAGAGTGTATGTCTTCGTTTCCCTGTATCCAAAGCTTCTGATATAAAATTATTTCTTCAGTGAACGTCATTGTGTTAGATTCTAGAACATTTGAAGCATAAACATCCTCATTTATTCAAATTGTACAGTAATTTGAGAATTGAATTTTTTTTTTATTGAAAGTGTACAGTATGTACCACAAGGTCTAAAGCTTTCCATACACATCATAAGCAGACAGCGCTCCGCTAAGCAGAAATCGCGTGGATTGTTCAGATCGCCTAGACCTCCAAAACATGTTAGAATTAACTGGCAGAGGATTTACTTCTTCATATAACTATAGTAAAAGAAAAGATCATATGAATTTGCAAATGATCAAATGTGAGCCACAAACACCCTACATCTAAGGCTACTTTCACACTTGTTATAGGAGGCGCAGCACACGGCCGCCGCACAGCTCCGCCCCCTGCCGTGCCCCCTCTGGACAGCTGCTCCTATGGGCGCATGGCGCTGCATGCGACCTGCGTACCCTATCGTTAGCATTGGGTACGCAGGCCGTGCGCTAGCATGCTTTTGACGGTGCGCCGAGCGCACCAAAATGCAACACAGTGCGTTTGGCGAACGTCGGCGCACCGTCAAAAGGGCACATGCGCCGTCAAAAGTATACCAGCGCACGGCCTGCGTACCCAATGCTAACGATAGGATACGCAGGTCGCATGGAGTGTCATGCGCCCAAAGGAGGAGCTGACCGGTGGGGGCACGGCAGGGGGCGGAGCTGCACGGCGGCCGTGCGCTGCGCCTGCTAACGCAAGTGTGAAAGTAGCCTTATATTTCAGATGTCCAGAAAAATTCAGCATGCCTGTGGTGGTCGCCTCATAACCATGTTTTACAAAGCTAGAACATTGGCCAAAATATGCCTGTCACTTCAGGACAGACCACCATCAGGGTGGTACAGGTGGCACTGTCCCTTCCCAAAACATCTGAATAGTATACATAGGAGATGCAGGTCATAGTCCTGGGGTCCTTACATTTAATGTATGGAGACCATGCATTTTAAGTAGTGTGCCAACATCATTGAGTAATGGAGATATCTCAAGAGCTGGCAGAGATGTACTGCAAATCAGAAGCAACCCTGGAAGGCAAACCACACCAGCTAGCACCCATAATTATTGAGGTTTTGCATGCCTTGCCTAAATATTGTTTTCAGATTTGCTTCTTATTCAGTTGCTGTTTCACTTTTAGTTCTGATGTAAAGTTGGCCACAATGCATGTTAGATATCATGTAGCCAAATGCTATTCAGCTTCTAGTAATTTATTTTGCCCCCCTCCAACTCAAATTTGCGTGTATATTTACTTAAATGGAGATGTCAGCTGCTCTCGGATGCTTCTGATAATGGCTTTTCTCTTATGGGAATAAAGGATCTCTGAAAAGATGAGTGTATGGTTCCCCCAATACATTGTCGCCCCCAATATATCTAAATTTGGCAGATGTGGATGAATTTTATTTAATGTGTATGGGTACCTATAATGTGAGATTCTGATTGAGTGCGAAAACATAATATAAATATATAATGTCTGTTATGTCGGTTTTCTACACCTTTTCTTTTGTGGCTACTTGGAAAACTGAAACATTTTCAGCAGTATTTTGAATCAGATTTTTAGTATTCCATCCAGAAAAAAAAAACAGAAGATTTTTCATCTGTATGTCATTCGTGTGCACTCTGCATGTTCTATTTCTTTTTACATTCGTATGACATCCATTTTATACATAAACAATTCAGTGAATAATAAAAGGACAATACAGTTTTCTATGTTAAAAATAATGATTTCTATAGCGCCAACATACTGTGCAGCACTTCACAATTCAGAGGGGACATGTACACATGGTATCAGATGTTGCAGAGTAAAATATGATTCAACACATACCAAGAGGAGTAAGGACCCTGATTACAAGCTTACATGGGGGGGGGGGGGACAAAAGGTAAAAATAAAGCCATCAGTATAATAAATGGAAGTATTCAAATAATTCTGCATGAACAAGTCACCAGCCAGAATCTGTACAAGTGCAGGTACAAAGTGCTACTGGGTGCTTGGAAGAGAGAACAGGAGAAAGTTAGATTAGTGGAAGAGAGGTATTTGTTCTGTTTTAGATAAAGGGAGAACATGCTGTTAAGGCCCCATCACACATAGTGAGATCATTAGCGAGATCGCTGAAACGTCACAGGTTTTGTGACGCAACGGCGACCTCGCCAGTGATCTCGCTACGTGACACATAGCGGTGACCGGCCCCCCACTGGATATCGCTGATCGTGCTCGAATGTCCTGGGCCATTTTTGGATCGTTGACGTCCTGCTGGCCAGCATGCATCGCTGTGTTTGACACCGACGAGCGACCTCATTGGCGACTCAGAACTCATAGACGCAGGCGGGAGTCGTCAGAATAGCTGCTGTGTGACAAGGTCCCAACGACCACCGAGGTCGTTATACGGCTCGCCGGAACGTTGCTGCATCGTTGAGTAGATCTGTCTGTTTGGCATGGCAGCTTACTAGCGACCATGTAGCGACGTACAAGCGATTCTTACCAGGTCATATCGTTGTCGGATCGCTGAAGCGTCGCTATGTGAAATGGTACCTTTTAGAGACAGCAGTAATGGGGGCTGCTGTCAGGAAGAATCACCACTGTAAGAGAAAGAGGAGGGAAGAAGAGTTGGCAATTGATACACTAAAAGAGCAGTCGGAAAGGTAGGAAGGAGGAGAGCCTTGCGGCCGATAGAGTGGAGCAGAGTGAGGAGCCGATGATCCACAGTGTCAAATGCTGCAGGAGATCAGCAGGGAACAGTGACCGTTAGAACCATTAGATTTAGCTGTTAGTAGATCATTTAGTATGGGCAGTTTCAGTTGAGTGATAATTCAAATGGATTCATAAAAAACAGATGGCATATTGATGGTGTCCATGGGACATCAGTTTTCTTTAATGCACTTATTGAGTGTAATAGAGGAGTCTGATCCAAAAAACAATCTTAGGCTAATTTCACATTTGCGTTTGAAGGTGCAGCGGACGCTTGGCGTGAAGCCCCCCCCGTGCCGCGCCTCCTCTGGTCAGCTCTGCCTATGGGCGCTTGCCACTGCTTCCGGCCTGCGTACCCTAGCTTTAGCATTTGGTACGCAGGCCGTGTGCAGGTATACTTTTGACGCCGCATGCGTCCTTTTGACGGTGCGGCGAGCACACCAAAATGCAAGACGTTGCGTTTGGCGCAGGTCGCCGCACCATCAAAAGGACGCATGTGGCGGCAAAAGCATACCTGTGCACGGCCTGCGTACCCAATGCTAAAGATAGGGTACGCAGGCTGCGTGCAGCGGCATGCGCCCATAGGCGGAGATGACCAGAGGAGGCGCGGCAGGGGGCGGAGCTTCACGCAGAGCCTCCGCTACAGCTCCAAACGCAAATGTGAAACCAGTCTTAATAGCGAATGGTGCGAATTATTACATGCTGAAGATCAATCTGTGTGAAAAATGTTTATGTGAACGATCTCATTTGATTTGAAATGGTCAGTGTGATCTTTGTATACTATCCTTCTTGATTAAGGATAGCACTTGGACAGCTCATCTGAATGATCCCCTTACCATTATTATTATTCTTTATTTTTAGAGCACCAATGTTTCCATGGTGCTCTACATAAGGGGTTACATACAAAATACAAACATAAAATACAGTGAACAAACTAGCAATGACAGACTGGTACAGAAAAGAGATGAAAAGCATTTCATCAGTTATTCTCATATGCAAAAAAACCCCCCCAAACAGATGGAGGTTTCTCAAGTGTCTCTTAAGGATGTAAGTGAAAAACAGAGAATACATGGACCCAGCTTAAATGCCGTCAGTGTCCTGTCCACGTTTGAATCGTGACAAAAATAAAAAATGGACATATAACCATTTTTATTTTGCAGACACTCGGTCTGCAAAAAATGGATATGTGAACAGTCCTACAGACTATAATGGGTATGAGTGCTCTAGTTGTGAAAAACACAAATAGGGCATGTACATGGAAATTGGACGTATGAGAGGAACCCAAGTCTTTTTTGCATTAAAAAGATTGAAAGTGGTTGGATATACAGGGTGGGCCATTTGTATGGATACACCTAAATAAAATGGGAATGGTTGATGATATCAACTTCCTGTTTGTGGCAAATTAGTATATGCTGAAAGTTGGGGATCTCATAAAGTTCCAAATGACCCATCCACCATCCATATGAGCTCACCAAGAGGATGTATGTGGGCACAACCTTGATATAATAAAAATCAGAGTTTGTGTTTTTGTCATTTGTCAGTACTGGAAGGTACAGCTTACCGTGGTTCTGTCCGTTTTTCTAAAAGAAGTACCTCCCTCTGCTAAGCTCTGAGTCATTTCCATGACATAGGTTTAGTACTTTTCCTTTGCTATCCCTTTTATTTTATGAGATTGTATATACTGTGTTGTTTTGTTCCCATTTTGTAACATCTTTGTATACTTTTATAAACACTGCCTACCTTTCCAGATTAAATATATAAAGTGTAATTAGCTCTGTTCCTCTTGCCCTGGAAACCGCACCCCAGAAGCCATACACTACCTGTAACAGGTGTCCAGTCGGCCTATATAAACAACTGTTGGTAAAAGCTAGTTGATCCTTTTGTTATTGTGCAGTCGGCAGTGATTGTATCAGGGTATATACATATATATTCCATGAGTTGGAATTGGTGGTGTATATACGATACGCTCACTGTAAGTTCCCCAATAGCTGGCTTAGTACTGGAAACAGCTGCAGCCTTGTCCATCTCTCATCAATTATCCTGATGTTTGGAGGCAGCAGTGTTGCGTCCCCTGACAAATTAGTGACAGAGGTGGGATCTGTGTGTCTTCACTGGTGTTCTCCCTGACTGGGGGCCTATGCTGGGGCATATACTGTATGTAGAAGGACTTTGTGGGGCTCATACTGTATATAGGGGGCTGTTTGGGGGCTCATAACATATAGACGGCCGGTGCGTGGGCTCATACTGTATATTGGGCAGTATGGGGCTCATACTGTATATAGAGGGGCTGTGTGTGGGCTCATCCTGTAAATAGAAAGGTTATGTGGGGCTCTTTGTCAAGAATACTGCACAGAACTTGCTCACTGAGCCAGTGAGCATGTCCTGAGTAAGACAAATTGTGCTCAAAGATACCTGTGGAGTGGGGCAGCAGCGGTGAAGATGCGTGCTTCAGACTAACAGGACCTGAAGTGTTATGAATGAGTCACCGTAGGAGGCAAAAGCAGAAATACAAGCTAAGTCCAGAAAACCAGAGAAGTTGGCAACTATCAGATTGCAGACCCCTGAACCTATCAACACAACTAGCAGTAGCCGTGGGGGGTTCCTACGATGCCCTAGACCCCTCGATCACAGCCGGAGAAATACACAGGCCTAAAGAAAGAAAGGGGAAATCTAAACTGCCCCAGAGCAGACCCCAAAGCAATAGGCAGCCCCCAACATATAATGACGGTGAAGCAAGATGAAAATACTAACACAGACAGAAAGATAGACTGAGCAAAGACGGGGCCCCAAAACTACCTAGATAGGAAAGGACAGGAAGGCTGCTGTCTGCAATCTGCCAAAACCCTATCAAAGACAAAAGCCAACCAGCTGATATGAAAAAGGCCCTGAAGCAGCTAGGCTTCAAAAACTGAATCAGCACTCAGGTATTTTCAGAAGACAGAGCTAAATGAATTCAGCACACCCCAGCAGGTAATGGCAGAAATCCAGAAAAACAAAGCAAAAACAAAGTCAAAGCAAAAAAGCAAAAGGCCGAGCAGCAAACTTAGCTTTGGAGGAGCAGGAATTCAGACTGGTCTCCAAGGATCCCACAGAGAAATCACCCGCAGGGCAGAAGGGTGTCGGCAGCATTATATCCAGTCCGTAACTCCACTCAGCCAGTCACAATCATCAGCCTCAGGTGTTTGACAATCAGGCTCACTACCTTTCTTTACCAGAAGAGGGAGTTCCTCGGGCCTCAGTAATGAAGGGGAAAATGAACTCACAACAGTACCTCCCCCTTGAGGAGGGGTCACCGAACCCTCAACTATGCCACCAGGGCGATCAGGGTGAGCCCGATGAAAGGCACGCACCAATCGTTTGGCATGAATATCAGAGGCGGAGACCCAGGAATTATCCTCCTGACCATAACCCTTCCACTTAACCAAATACTGGAGTCTCCGTCTAGCCAGACGGGAATCCAGTACTTTCTCTACCTCATACTCCATGTTACCTTCAACCAATACAGGGTCTGGAGGTGCCACCCCCGGAACAACAGGTTCAACAAACCTCTTCAACAAAGATTTATGGAACACATTATGGATTTTAAATGTGACAGGAAGAGCCAAACGAAAAGAGACCGGATTAATAATCTCCACAATCTTGTAAGGTCCAATAAATCTAGGCTTAAACTTAGGAGAAGCCACCTTCATAGCAATATTTTTTGATGATAACCACACCATATCACCAACCTTAAACTGGGGACCAATGGTCCTATGTCGGTTGGAAAACCGCTGGGCCTTCTCCTGGGAGAAAGATAACTTATCCACCACTTGGTCCCAGATCTGGTGCATTCTCTCCACCACAGTGTCAACACCTGGGCAGGCAGAGGGCTCCACCTGCCCTGAAGAAAATCGAGGATGAAACCCAAAGTTACAAAAAAAAGGTGCCATCAAAGTGGCAGAACTAGCTCTATTATTCAAAGCAATTTCGGCCAAGGGCAAAAATGAAACCCAATCATCCTGATCAGCAGAAATAAAACATCTCAAATATGACTCCAAGGTCTGGTTTGTTCTCTCTGTCTGCCCATTGGTCTGAGGGTGAAAAGCAGAGGAGAAGGACAACTGAATTCCCAGCCTGGAACAGAAAGTTCTCCAAAATCTAGACACAAACTGCACTCCTCTGTCAGATACAATGTTCTCAGGAATCCCGTGCAAACGAATCACCTGTTGTAAAAACAGGGGCACCAACTCAGAGAAAGACGGCAACTTAGGGAGTGGTACAAGATGAACCATCTTAGAGAACCTATCACAAATCACCCAAATAACAGTCATCCTCTGAGAGACAGGCATATCAGAGATGAAATCCATTGAAATATGGGTCCATGGCCTCTTGGGGACAGGCAAAGGCATCAACAACCCACTAGAGCGAGAACACGATTTAGACCGGGAGCACGTCCCACAGGACTGCACAAAATTCCTGACATCACGAGACAAGGAGGGCCACCAAAAAAAACGACTCACCAGATCTCTAGTACCAAAAATACCTGGATGACTAGCCAAAGCAGAGCAATGAACTTCAGACATCACTCTCTTCTTCCACTGGTTAGGAACATACAACTTTCCACTGGGACAACGCTCAGGTTTGTCCTCCTGGAACTCTTCCAGAGCACATCTCAAATCGGGCGAGATGGCAGAAAGAACTACCCCTTCGCCTAAGATGGTAGCAGGCTTGGTCACCACAGGAGAATCAGCAAGGAAGCTCCTAGAGAGGGCATCTGCCTTGACATTCTTTGTTCCAGGAAGAAAAGAAACCACAAAATCAAAACGTGTAAAAAAAACAAGGCCCACCTAGCCTGTCTCGGGTTCAAGCGCTTAGCCGACTCTAGGTAAATCAAATTCTTGTGGTCAGTGAGGACCACGACTTGATGCTTAGCTCCCTCCAACCAATGTCTCCACTCCTCAAATGCCCATTTCATGGCCAACAGTTCCCTATTCCCCACATCATAGTTACGTTCAGATGGAGAGAACTTTCGGGAAAAGAAAGCACAGGGATTCATTTTAGATGTTACAGGATCCTTTTGGGACAAAACAGCTCCTGCACCAATCTCAGAAGCATCCACCTCTACCTGGAATGGAAGTGAGACATCAGGTTGCCGCAAAACCGGGGCGGAGGTGAATCTTCGCTTCAACTCCTGAAAGGAAGAAACAGCCTCCGGAGACCAATTTAACACATCAGCACCCTTTTTAGTCAAATCAGTCAATGGCTTGGCAATACTAGAAAATTTTGCTATAAATTTCCGATAAGAATTAGCAAAACCCAAAAAGTTCTGGAGGGCCTTCAAAGAAGTGGGCTGAACCCAATCATGAATGGCCTGTACCTTGGCCGGGTCCATTTCAATAGTTGACGGGAACAAAATAAATCCCAAAAAAGAAATCCTCTGTACTCCAAAAAGGCATTTAGATCCCTTGACATACAGGGAATTCTCCCTCAAGATCTGGAACACAGTCCGAATATGTCCCACATGAGAATCCCAATCCTTGGAGAAGATCAAAATATCATCCAGATAGATAATCAAAAATTTATCGACAAAATCTCGGAAAATATCGTTCATGAAGCACTGGAAGACAGAAGGGGCATTAGTGAGCCCAAAAGGCATCACCAGGTACTCAAAATGTCCCTCCGGAGTATTAAACGCCGTCTTCCATTCATCCCCATGCTTAATGCGAATAAGATTATACGCCCCCCTGAGGTCAAGCTTGGTAAACCAGCAAGCACCTTTAACTCTGGAGAATAGATCAGAAATCAGGGGTAACGGATACTGATATTTAACAGTAATTTTGTTGAGGGCACGATAATCAATACAAGGCCTTAATGATCCATCCTTTTTGGCTACAAAAAAAAAAAACGGCACCCAAGGGTGACGAGGATGGTCTAATATGACCCTTCTCCAACGCCTCCTTAATATAGGCTCGCATAGCCTCGTGCTCGGGCACAGATAAATTGAAGAGCCGACCCTTGGGAAATTTACACCCCGGGCTCAGTTCAATTGCACAGTCATAACTCCTATGAGGAGGCAGAGACGCAGACTCATTCTCACTAAATACATCATAAAAGTCCGCCAAATAATCAGGAACATCATGCGACTGAGGAGAGGTGGAAAACACCGGAGCCTCACTAAAGGCACACCGACAACCCCAACTCACCACAGACACAGATTTCCAATCCAAAACTGGATTATGAATCTGTAACCAGGGAAACCCCAGAACAACAGTATCATGCAGATTATGCAACACCAGAAATCTGCAATTTTCTTGATGGTCTGGGGCGACCCGCATTACCACCTGGGTCCAAAACTGGGGTTTATTTTTAGCCAAAGGAGTAGCATCAATTCCCCTCAAAGGGATAGGCGTCTGCAGAGGTGTCATCGGAAATCCACAACGTTTAGCAAAATCCAAGTCCATTAGGTTTAGGGCTGCTCCCGAATCCACAAACGCCTTGGCGGAAAATGTGGACAGGGAGCAGATCAGAGTAATAGCCAGAAGAAACTTAGGTTGAACACCCACAACAGAAAACGTGTGTGCAAAGCGTTTCTCTCGTTTGGGACAGACAGAAATAATATGCGAGGCATCTCCACAGAAAAAACACAACTTATTACGCCTTCTGAACTCCTGACGCTGCTCTCTGGAAAAAAACTCTATCACATTGCATAGGTTCAGACATTTGTTCAACAGGTGGCAACACCTCTCGTGCAGCTTTGCGTTCGCGCAAACGCCGATCAACCTGAATGGCTAATGACATAGAATCGTCAAGACCAGAGGGAACAGGAAATCCCACCATAGTATCTTTTACGGCTTCTGACAACCCCTTCCGAAAGAGAGCAGCCAAGGCATTATCATTCCAGGTAGTAAGTACTGCCCACTTTCGGAATTTTTGACAGTACAATTCTGCAGAATCATGACCCTGGCTCAATGCCAGCAGGGTCTTTTCAGCCTGATCAATGGCATTAGGTTCGTCATACAACAACCCCAAAGCTTGAAAGAATGCGTTCACATTAGTCAGAATAGGATCATCTGGTTTCAAAGAAAACGCCCAATCCTGGGGATCGCCACGCAGCAAAGAGATGACAATTTTAACCTGCTGCGCGAAGCTCCCTGACAAGTTAGGCTTCAAGGCAAAAAATAATTTACAATTATTTTTGAAATTCAAAAATTTAGACCGATCCCCAAAAAATACATCAGGTGTAGGAATCTTTGGTTCAGCAGCATGTGAATGAGCAAGGTAGGCGGAAATTCCCCGCACTTCCGCAGCGAGCTGCTCCACACGATCAGACAATTGCTTTATCTCCATTGAGAGAAAAAAAAATTCCCCCTACGGCCTCAGAGATATAGAGGAAAAAATATACACTTTTTTTTTTTTTTTTTTTACAATTCTTTCCTGCTATTGAGTACCCTAGAATCTGCGTTATGGCGGGTGATTCTGTTATGAATGAGTCACCGTAGGAGGCAAAAGCAGAAATACAAGCTAAGTCCAGAAAACCAGAGAAGTTGGCAACTATCAGATTGCAGACCCCTGAACCTATCAACACGACTAGCAGTAGCCGTGGGGGGTTCCTACGATGCCCTAGACCCCTCGATCACAGCCGGAGAAATACACAGGCCTAAAGAAAGAAAGGGGAAATCTAAACTGCCCCAGAGCAGACCCCAAAGCAATAGGCAGCCCCCAACATATAATGACGGTGAAGCAAGATGAAAATACTAACACAGACAGAAAGATAGACTGAGCAAAGACGGGGCCCCAAAACTACCTAGATAGGAAAGGACAGGAAGGCTGCTGTCTGCAATCTGCCAAAACCCTATCAAAGGCATAAGCCAACCAGCTGATATGAAAAAGACCCTGAAGCAGATAGGTATTTTCAGAAGACAGAGCTAAATGAATTCAGCACACCCCAGCAGGGAATGGCAGAAATCCAGAAAAACAAAGCAAAAACAAAGTCAAAGCAAAAAAGCAAAAGGCCGAGCAGCAAACTTAGCTTTGGAGGAGCAGGAATTCAGACTGGTCTCCAAGGATCCCACAGAGAAATCACCCGCAGGGCAGAAGGGAGTCGGCAGCATTATATCCAGTCCGTAACTCCACTCAGCCAGTCACAATCATCAGCCTCAGGTGTTTGACAATCAGGCTCACTACCTTTCTTTACCAGAAGAGGGAGTTCCTCGGGCCTCAGTAATGAAGGGAAAAATGAACTCACAACACTGAAGCACGTGACGGCTGGGGCGTGGCCTAAGCTCCAGAGAGCTAGGAGCTGAATGAAAACTCCTAGAAGGGTAACTACGGTACAAAGTTACCAAGTGGCATAGACAGGGATGTAAACCAGATCAGGCCGGCGTCAAAGCACGAGATAGCAAAGGATTAGATAGAACAGATAATCAGGACATAGCAGGAGTCAGAAACCAGAGAAGCAGATACACAGTACAGAATCAAAAGGCAAACTCACAACGGGGACAGAACCAGGTCAGAACCATAGAAGCAAGCTAGAAGACAACGAACAGGCACAGGCGCACAGGGGTCACCACACTCGGCCAAGGGCAAAAGTATAACTGACGGGGATTGGAGTTTCCCAGGGCTATAAGAAGCTCTCCCCGAACCAAAGAGAGGCCACAATAATTAACCCCAGGTGTGCAGGTCAAAGCCTGCACTGGGCTCAAGACATTAACCCCTGGCATGCAGGTCAAAAACCTGCACTGGGATCATGAGACTCTTACTGTATATAGAAGGCTGTGTGTGAGCTCATACTGTACAGTATATAGGGGGTTCTGTGTATGGGGTCATTCTGCATATAAGGGATTTTGTGTGTGTGATCATACTCTTTACAGGGAGCTGGGTGGATGCTCATACTGTATATACTGTGTGGGCTGTATATAGGGGGGTCTTAGCATACTTAATTATGCTCAATATTAAGTGATACAATTAATATTAAATAATAATTATTAATATGTTATTATTAATATTGATCAAAATTAATTTCAGGCTGTTGGTTCGGCCTCCACAACAGTCTTGGTCTCCCATGTGGTGCCTCGAGAAAATTAATTGCCCACTCCTGCCCTAGAAACATCATATGTCGTCCTAAGGCTTTTTTCTGCAATTGTATAATTAACAGAGTTCTCCACTTTATGATTTTGTGGTTCTTACTAATATATAATTATTAAAGAGGCAGAGTCTCTCAGATGCAAAGATGGTCAGAGGTTCACCAATTTGTGAACAACCATGTGTAAAAATTGTGGAACAATTTTAGAAAAATGTTCCTCAATTCAAAATTGCAAAGACTTTGAATATCCCAATATCTCCAGTACAACCTATCATCAAAAGATTCAGAAGTTTGTGGAGAAATCCATGTGCACAAGAGATAAAGCCAATGGTCAATGTAACGCCGGTGTCCCTGCAGGGAGGAGGTAGAGTAACCAACATGCTCACACAGGCTGTATCCCTTGATCTGTCTCCCGCAGCAGCTCCCAGCTTCCAACATCCTTGCACGTCATAAAGGTCTCCCAGCAACGAAATTAGGGCGCGTGTTCTCTGCTTCTTAACAGGGCAGTGTGCGCACTCTGGAAATGTCACCACTCCCCAGCCAACATCTGTGAAGCTTTAGGTATTTAAGGCATCTAAGCAACTTTAGTATCTAGTGTGTCCTAGCACATTAGTCTGTTGTTAGGTACCTGTTACTTAGCCCGTCCTGCAGACTCAAGAGGAAAGGGACTACCCAACTTGCCATCATTGCACAGTTCAAAAGCCTAAATAATTGAAGGCATGTTATTGCATTAGTGCCTATGGCATGGGCAATGTACAGTAGACATCTTGTTGTAGGGTTATTGTGGTTAGCTTCAAGAGCCTATGCAGATTGTTGATTTTAGTTATCAAAATTTTCCAATTTACACTGTTGCTGTTATGTTCATATTAGAGCCAGGGACCTCTATCTACACTGCTCAAAAAAAATAACGGGAACACTCAAATAACACA
The DNA here is from genome assembly GCF_039654945.1 of Dendrobates tinctorius. Lineage (NCBI taxonomy): Eukaryota > Metazoa > Chordata > Amphibia > Anura > Dendrobatidae > Dendrobates > Dendrobates tinctorius. The sequence continues at coordinate 6,371,186 of NW_027361684.1, read as the reverse complement.
TTCTAGATCTAAATGAATGAAATATTCTCATTGAATACTTTATTCTGTACAAAGTAGAATTGGCTGTCAACATAATCATACAAAAATCATCAATGGAAATCAAATTTTTGAACCAATGGAGGCCTGGATTTGGAGAGACCCACAAAATGAAAGTGGAAACAAGTCAAAATGAAAAACAAAACAAGACAAAATTAAAGTGGAAACAAGTCAAAATGATGCTCAGTATTGTGTGTGGCCTCCACGTGCCTGTATGACCTCCCTACAATGCCTGGCCATGCTCCTGATGAGGTTGTGGATGTTCTCTGAGGGATCTCCTCCCTGACCTGGACTAAAGCATCCGTCAACTCCTGGACAGTCTGTGGTGCAACGTGACGTTGGTGGTTGGAGCGATACATGTTATCACAGATGTTCTCAATCGGATTCAGGTCTGGGGAACAGGCAGGCCAGTCCATAGCTTCAATGCCTTCATCTTGCAGGAACTGCTGACACACTCCAGCCACATGAGGTCTGGCATTGTCCTGCATTAGGAGGAACCCAGGGTCAACCGCACCAGCATATGGTCTCACAATGGGTCTGAGGATCTCATCTTGGAACCTAATGGCAGTCAGGCTACCTCTGGCGAGCACATGGAGGGCTGTGTGGCCCTCCAAAGAAATGCCACCCCACACCATTACTGACCCACAGCCAAACCGGTCATGCTGAAGAATGTTGCAGGCAGCAGGTTCACACTCAGCACATGTGACAGACATGACAGTGGCCTGGGACACTGACCGTGAGGTGTTGTGTAGGAAAAGGCGAAAAAGCAACACAGTGCGACGACCTGGAAAGGCAGATACTGAAGGGAGTGCTGGGAAGGTGTTCTCCATCTTTCTGGGAGTTGACTGGGCCCCTCATCTGAAGAACGCAGCACCAAGCGGGCATCTGTTCGAACCAGAACTGTGAGTAAAGCTTTGGAACTGCACCCCGCTGTGTCCTGATTCTTTCTGCAACACCTATTCAGCACTGCTACATCTCTTGCCAAATATACTACACCACCTTCTACAACATACATCTGCCCTGGGACAACAGCTCTGCCTATGGAGAGCTACTCCAATTCTGCTTCATCACACCATCAGTCCCAGAGGATCTGCACTGCAGCTCTGCTTGCCTCTGACCAGAAACCACAGGTGTCGTCACGAACACTTCATTATAAACTTTAGCATCCCTTGTAAATATTCCCCTTCTATTGGACGCCCAGGGCCACGGACGGGGTCACCGCCGCTGTGACACTGCCCCTTTAAGAAGTGGCCCGGTATCGATTACCCCACGGCCCTGGCGGGTGCTCCAGGGTTACTACAGGCAGGGTCCAGGGTTGGAGGGGTCACCGCAGGCAGGGGCCAGGGTTGGAAGGGTCAACACAGGCAGGGGCTAGGTTTGGAGGGATCACCACAGGCGGATTGGAGAGGTCACCACAGAACCATAGGCGGGAGCTAGGGTTGGAGGTGTCACCAATGGTGGGGACCAGGATTGGAAGGGTCACCACAGGTGGGGGCTGGAGTAATGGCACCAAACAAATAAAATACTATCAATACTTGGGTAATCATTTATTTTATTTGTGTTGTAAATCTGTAGTGTTGAATATAGGAAGTGAAATTTTTTTGTGCAATATAATCATTATAATTTTTTATAACTATCCACAGTTAGTTACTATGCCAGGGCAATGCCGGGCTCTTCAGCTAGTTACTTATAATCTTTAGATATTTCCAATTTATCCATAAAAAGTTGACTGTCAGTGATCTTTGAATAGACTGTCCAGAGAAAAAAGGTTGGCAACGCAGTGTCTTAGGAGGACTATATCACATTAGAAGACTTCAGTATTTTAAGTGGCTCATAATTGATGAGGTACTGTTGCAAATGTTGCATTTGGCTAGATATTAAAACATCATGTAACAACTGTTAGGGTATGTGCACATGTTGCGGATTCTGCTGCGGTTGAGCAACGTTTTTGGCCCTGCGGATCCGCAGCAGTTCTGCAGACATGGTACAGTACCATGTTATCCTACGTGTTTTCAAAACCGCTGTGCCCACGCTGCGGATTCCGCAGCGGTTTCGCACCTGTTCCATTGTCCAGGTGTTAAACCGCAGGAAAACCCCAAGTCACTTTACCTGCGGTTTTACCTGCGGATCTGCACGGAAAAACCCGCAGGTGAATCCGCAGCGTGTGCACATAGCCTTACAGTAAGCTGAAAACAGTGATACTACTTAACGTACGTCTTCACGATATGCTTTCTAGCAAATTCGGCGTAGAACTTGCCTGAATAAGCGTGTGAGCTCTGTTTTACCCTCTTTTTCATGTTGCCAGAATACGTTTAGTTGGAATGTGGCCAGAAGTGTGGAAAGGGTGGAAACCTCATACTTGTGGTCACTTGATGGCAGCTCCCAAAGCCAATATCGGAGTATCCTGAAGGTGCACGCTGTGAGGATTCAGAAGTCTGAAGTCAAATAGACTTTAACCCCAAGCCTGGTCAACTCCTTTAATGATCAGTATGGTGGTATTATCCCTACTGTGTATGCTGGTAACATTTGGTTATGGTTTGTTGGTATTTGTTTGTTATATTGCAATATTGTTATTGCAGTATTGTTATTATTATTCAAAGTAATATAGCGATATTTTGGGTATTATTAAAAATATTGGAAATCTTGATTTCCTCCAGATAGTGTGATATTAGTAATAGATATCTTCATCTGGGGCACGGGGTTGGGGACAGCATGGGCCTGTGTGCTTTAAAACGCCAGGGCTGAATTTCAGTCCCAGTCCGTCCCTAATGGGTACATCAGCATCTAAAAGATGTTGTATGCACATACCCTTGTAGTCTTCACAATTGTACAAAATATTGCTGCTTGAAACAAATTTGGATCAACACTACAATGACATCCCTGTCAGCTATGTAGTTCTTGCCTATAATTAGAGTGTTGTACGCCTGTGGGTGTTAGGCGCTGTTTAATTTGCATTAGAGCCTTTTCTCTGATGTATGCGGTATGTTGGAAAGCTTTCTGAAAGTATAGCCATATAGTAACATACGCTGCTAGAAGCTTTTACCAGCAAATAAACTAAGCATAAGGTTCAAATGCCGTGTTTACAAAACCTTAGCGAATCCAGCAAGAAAATGCTATTAATCAGTAGCAACAAGGAAGGAAAAGAAATGTATACGAGTCATACCGAAGTGGAGCCAAGCTGTCCAGCCGTAGACCACAGAGGATTTTTGTCTTTACAGGATGTTATCCGACAGTGATATTTTAGGTGCATTTTTACACATGATAAGCATAGAAACCGGAATCTTTTGTAAGCCAAAACCAACATGTAAAGTGCTGCAACATGAGTGAGGAACCAATAACATATTTCTGCAAATAGTATATTGTACATGAAGAGAACAACTACATATTAATTTGTTGTTGTTTTTTTTATTGGTTCTGGGTTATTTAACTAATGATGCCTTATCTATTGACAAATTAACTTGTCTTCTCACATGTCTTTTTTGCTACAATAAAAGCTTAACTTTAGTCTAAATAGCTTTGGACTCCTGTTTCATTTTTTTCTCCTGTTTCATTTAAGTAAAGGAGTCGTCTCTATTGCATATATTATTGAGGCATATTGTTGTATATACAGGTGATGGATTGAAAAGGTCTTTTTGGAGTATCTTATTCATATTAATTTGTTACACATAGTCAGTGTCGGACTGGCCCACCGGAGAACCGGAGGATTCTCCGGTGGGCCCTGGCATCTGGTGGGCTCTGGCACCTGCTGGCATACAGGGCCAGCAGTTGCCTAGGGCCCCCACTGCTCCAGGGGCCCCCAGCCAGTGCTGTGTCGCTAATATGGTGGCCCGTGCCAGCAGAGCAGCAGCGGGTGACAGGAGGCAGGAGCCCCTGTCCCCGCTGCTAAAGATAAATGAATATTCACTGCTTCCCATGCCCACATGGGCGTGAGAAGCAGTGAATATCATTTCACTTTAGCGGTCTCCACTCCCCCGGGGCCCCGCCCCCAAGCCTAGGATAGCCGGCACCGCTCTCAATTGCAATGGAAGAGAGAGCCTCTCTCCCATCAGTCCCCTCTTCTGATTCACAGCCGATGCGCGATGACGTCACTTCATTGCGCACCCGCTGTGTGTCTGGCAGACGGGGCAGCTCCTGAGACTGAAGCAGGCACCGCATCAGCGTGGGAGCGAGGAGGAGAGGTGAGTATTGTGCTTTGTTTTTTTATATCTCTCTATCTATCTATCCAGTGGTGGGATTCAAATTTTTAACAACAGGTTCTGTGTTTGTGTGTAGGAAAACCACCCCCATTTAAGCCACACCCATTTTAAGCCACACCCATTATCAAGCCACACCCATTTACACACACCTTTTCCTCAAACATATACAAGTAGGGGCGCAGTCAAACAGTTGAAAAAAAAAATAAATTGGAATGAGATCAGAACAGTGCACATTCTGGCCAGCGGCTCTCCTGACCTGAGTGTGACAGCTGCATATATTTCTATGCAGCTGTCTCACTTGACTGTCCGGCTGGCCAGGCTGTGCACTACATGTCTGCGTCCTAATGGAAATTAAAAGTAAAAATAACCATACCCTTCCTGGAAACTGGTGTTACTCAAGTCCCATCTATGTCAAACAATGATGATTTTAATTGCAGGGTTAAATTGGCATACTTCCACAACTAGAACACCACAAAAAGAATGGCTCATGACAATATCACAACCACAAGTATAATCGACAGAGTAATAATAATTTATTAATGTATAGTACTTATAAAATCACATCAGAACTACAAAGTGCCAAATCCCCAATAGGCAGGCACAGGTCCCCAATAGGCAGCATTGTTCCCTAATAGGCAGCACAGGTCCCCAATAGGCAGCATTGTTCCCTAATAGGCAGGCACAGGTCCCCAATAGGCAGTATTGTTCCCTATAGGCAGCACACGTCCCCAAAAGGCAGTCACAGGTCCCCAATAGGCAGCATTGTTCCCTATAGGCAGCACACATTCCCAATAGGCAGCACAGGTCCCCAAAAGGCAGCATTGTTCCCTAATAGGCAGCACAGGTCCCCAATAGGCAGCACACATCCCCAATAGGCAGCACAGGTCCCCAATAGGCAGCACAGTGCTGCACAGGTTCCCAATAGGCAGGCACAGGTCCCTAATAGGCAGTACAGGTCCCCAATAGGCAGCACAGGTCCCTAGTAGGCAGCACAGCACAGGCCCCCAATAGGCAGGCACACAGGTCCCTAATAGGCAGCACTGCACAGCACAGGTCTCCAATAAGCAGCAACACTGCACATATACAACTGACCTGGTGTTGGCCTGTGTGTACCACAGGCTGAAGTTGAACTGAAGACTGAAGTAAATAATCCCTCGGTGAGGCAGGCGGGCGGCGGGCCACGGTCACCACACACAGACTAGTGTCCTCCTGTCCAGGCCGCCGGGGTGTGCTGTGCTGCTCTGTCCAGTAGTCAGCAGACAGAGAGCAGCACGTCAAGTATCAATGCGCTCGGTATCCGGCAGGAAGCAGAGCAAGAGTCCTCCTTTGCTCCTTGCCTGCAGGCAGCGCCGCCAGCAACATCAGAGGACCGGATCGCGGCTCTGGATCTCCCCGGTTCGGGGAACCAGCTGCTTTAACAACCGGTTCCACCGAACCGGGGAGAACCCGCTGAATCCCGCCCCTGTATCTATCTATCTCTATATCTATATCTATCTATATCTCTGTCTATCTCTATATCTATCTATCTATCTCTCTATCTCTATCTCTATCTGTCTCTATCTTACATATAGAGTTAGAGAGATAGAGAGATATAGAGATAGATATAGATAGAGATAGATAGATAGATAGATAGATATATATAGAGATTGATAGATATAGAGATAGATAGATAGAGATACAGTAGATATAGAGATTGATAGATATAGAGATAGATAGATAGAGACACAGTAGATATAGAGATAGATAGATAGATATAGAGATAGAAAGATAGATAAATGTAGCGATAGATAGATAAATGCAGAGATAGATAAATGTAGAGATAGCTAGAGATAGACTATTTATATCTATCTCTATATCTATCTATCTATCTCTATCTCTATAGCTATCTACAGTATATCTATCTATAGCTATCTCTATTATCTATTTATCTATATATCTATCTATCCATAGATCTATTTATTTATCCCATATCTATCCCTATATCTATCCATCTCTATATCTATCTATTTATCCATTATCTATCTTCTATCTCTCCATCTATCCATAGATCTATCTATTTATCCCATATCTATCTATCTCTATATCTAACTATCTCTATCTCTATATCTATCTATTTATCCATTATCTTCTATCTATCCATAGATCTATTTATCCCATATCTATCTATCCATCGCTATATCTATCTATTTATCCATTATCTATCTTCTATCTACCTATCCATCTATCCATAGATCTATTTATCCCATATCTATCTATCTATATATCTCTATCTATATCTATCTATATATAGCATTATACCCTATGAGGGGGCGGCATTATACCCTACCAGGGTATGCATTATACCCTATGAGGGGGGCAGCATTATATTCTATGAGGGGGTGCATTATACCCTATGAGGAGGGGAAGCATTATACCCTATGAGAGGGTGCATTATACCCTATGAGGGGGCAGCATTATACCCTATGAGGGGGTGCATTATACCCTATGAGGAGGCAGCATTATACCCTATGAGGGGGCAGCATTATACCCTGAGTGAGCAACATTATACCCTATGAGGGGGCAGCATTATACCCTATGAGGGGACTACATTATATTCTATGAGATGACTGCATTATAATCTATGAGGGGGCTGCATTATAATCTATGAGGGGCCTACATTATATTCTATGAGGGGGCTGCATTATACTATATGAGGGGGCTGCTTTATGTTCTATGAGGGAGGCTTCCCCAACTCCTGCTACGTAATTAAGACATACTACCTTATATTAAACCCTGATATTAGCGCGTTTTACCACACAGTTGGCGGTCTTGTATTTATTTCTATGTAGCTACATAGTGGGCCCCAAGAAAGATTTTCTCTGGTAGGCCCAAGGTGCTCCAGTCCGACGTTGCACATAGTAATGGCCAAAAGGGTTGGCACTCTTGAAATTGTTCCAGAAAACAAAATATTTCCCCTGAAATGTATTCAATTACATGTTCTGTTATACATTTTATTTCCTTTGTGTATATTGGAAAAACACACAAAAAAGAGAAAAAAGGGCAAGTTAGACATAATTTCACACAAAACCCCCAAAATGGGCTGGACAATATTGTTGGCACCCTCAACTTAATATTTGGTTGGACACCCTTTGGAATAAATAACTGCAATCAATCTCTTCCTATAAACATCACTAAGCTTCTTACACCTCTCAACTGGAATTTTTGACCACTCTTCTTTTGCAAACTGCTCCAGGTCTCTTCTCCCAACATCAATTTTAAGATCTCTGCACAGGTTTTCAATGGGATTTAATCTGGATGCATTGCTGCCACTTCAGAACTCTCCAGCATTTTGTTTCCATCCATTTCTGGGTGCTTCTTGAAGTGTTTGAGATCATTGTCCTGCAAGAAGACCCATGACCTAAGAACCAGCTTTCTGACACTGGGCACTACTTTGTGACCAAAAATCCTTTGGTAATCTTCAGATTTCATGATGCCTGGCACACAACTATGGCACCCAGTGCCTGCAAAACAACCCCAAAACATCTTTGAACCTCCACCATGTTTGACTGTAGGTACTGTGTTCATTTTTTCTAGACCTCATTCTGTTATTGGTAAACAAGGTTTAATTTTCATATTGCCCACACCTGTTACTTGCCACAGTTGAGTTTGAATGAGCATGAAACAAAGTTGTTTACCCACAATTTTGCAAAGGTGACAACAATTTTGGAGGTTTTGTGAGAAATTATGTCTAATTTCACTTTTTTTCTCTTTTTTTGTGTTGTTACAATAAACACAAAGGAAATAAACATGTGTATAACAAAACGTGTAATTGCTAAAATTTACTGGGAGAAATACTTCATTTTCTGGAACAATTTCAAGGGTGCAAACACTGTTGGCCATGACTGTATGTATGTTGCACTAAAAGTAGAAACTGATTCTATTGGGGCATATGAATATTAAGGAGGGGCGTTGTTCACTGGGGACCCACTATGAACCAGAATGGAGAGCTGCTCTATAAGATATGACCATCATGTCTTGCGACTAGTGATGAGCGAACGTGCTCATCACTCTTATCTGAGCACACTCAGGTATTATCCAAGCATCTGGGAGTGCTCGTATATTATGTTCCAGTCCCTGATGCTGCCTGATTTGTGGCTGTTAGCCAGCCTCAACATATGTGGCGATTCCCTAACAAACAGGCAATCCACACATGTGTTCACACTGTCAAACAGGTGCAAGTCATGCAGCCACAGGAACTCGAACATAATATGCGAGCACACCCAAGATAAGACGTTATCTGACCACATTGGCTCATCACTGCTTGCCACTCATTATTGTCAGAGACACCGCACTGAACTTGCTCACTGAGCCAGTGCGCGTGTCCTGAGTAAAGCGAACAGTGCTCAAAGCTACCTGTGGAGCGGGCAGCAACCGAGTAGATGTGTACTTCACACCCGCAGGACCTGAAGCACGTGACTGCTAGAGGCGTGGCCTAAACTCCACAGAGCTAGGAGCTGCAAGACAATTCCTAGCAGAGTAACTGCGAGACAAAGTTACCAAGGGGAATAGACAGTGAGAATAGTCAGGACGTAGCCAAAGACTCACACACAGATAGCTGCAAGGTACAAGAGGGGCGAGCAGAGAGTAATCAGGTCACAGGCAATGGGTCATACACAGATAATAACGCAGTACAAAATCAACAGGCAAACTCACAACGGGAAACAGAATCGGGTCAGAACCATATAAACAAGCTATAGCAACAAACAGGCACATGGGGGTCAGTACACTCGGCCAAAGGCAAAAGTATAACTGGCAGGGATTGAAGCTACCCAGGGGTTTATGAAGCTCTCCCAGAACCAGAAAGAGACCACAATCATTAACCCCAAGTGTGCAGGTCAAAACCTGCACAGAGCTCCAGACATTAACCCCCGGTGTGCAGCTCAAAAACCTGCACTGGGATCATGACAGTACCCCCCTCTCAACGGGGGGCCTCTGGACCCCCAGGCTTCCCCGGGTACTTGGCATGGAACACCTGAACCAGACGATCTGCATGTACCGAGCGAGCAGGGACCCATGAGCGCTTTTCTGGTCCATATCCCTTCCAGTGGACTAGGTACTGCAAAGAGCGGCGCACCCGCCGAGAGTCCACAATATGTCCGACCTCATACTCCAATTGACCCTCCTCCAGCACTGGAGGAACAACAGTCTCAGAGTTCTCTTTGACAGATCCTGCTGGTTTCAACAGAGACTTATGGAACACATTATTATTATTATTATTATTATTTATTGTTATAGCGCCATTTATTCCATGGCGCTTTACATGTGAGGGGGGTATACATAAAAACAAGTACAATAATCTTAAACAATACAAGTCATAACTGGTACAGGAGGAGAGAGGACCCTGCCCGCGAGGGCTCACAATCTTCAAGGGATGGGTGATAATACAGTAGGCGAGGGTAGAGCTGGTCGTGCAGCGGTTTGGTCGATCGGTGGTTACTGCAGGTTATAGGCTTGTCGGAAGAGGTGGGTCTTCAGGCTCTTTTTGAAGGTTTCGATGGTAGGTGAGAGTCTGATATGTTGTGGTAGAGAGTTCCAGAGTAGGGGTGATGCGCGAGAGAAATCTTGTATGCGATTGTGGGAAGAGGAGATAAGAGGGGAGTAGAGAAGGAGATCTTGTGAGGATCGGAGGTTGCGTGCAGGAAAGTACCGGGAGACGAGGTCACAGATGTATGGAGGAGACAAGTTGTGGATGGCTTTGTATGTCATGGTTAGGGTTTTGTAATGGAGTCTCTGGGCAATTGGGAGCCAGTGAAGGGATTGACAGAGGGGAGAAGCTGGGGAATAGCGGGGGGACAGGTGGATTAGTCGGGCAGCAGAGTTTAGAATAGATTGGAGGGGTGCGAGAGTGTTTGAGGGGAGGCCGCAGAGCATGAGGTTGCAGTAGTCAAGGCGAGAGATGATGAGGGCATGGACTAGGGTTTTTGCAGATTCTTGGGTGAGGAATGAACGGATGCGTGAAATATTTTTGAGTTGAAGTCGGCAGGAAGTGGAAAGGGTTTGGATATGTGGTTTGAAGGAGAGATCAGCATCAAGGATTACTCCGAGGCAGCGGGCTTGTGGGACTGGGGAGAGTGGGCAGTCATTTACTGTAATTGATAGGTTCGTAGGGGGGGTCACGTGAGATGGGGGAAAGATGATGAATTCTGTTTTGTCCATGTTGAGTTTCAGATATCTAGTGGAGAAGAAGGATGAAATAGTGGACAGACATTGAGGGATTCTGGTGAGTAGGGAGGTGATATCTGGTCCAGAGATGTAGATCTGTGTGTCATCAGCATAAAGATGATACTGAAAGCCATGAGATTCTATGAGCTGTCCCAGGCCAAAGGTGTAAATAGAGAACAGCAGGGGCCCTAGGACTGAACCTTGTGGGACTCCGACAGATAGGGGGCGAGGTGAGGAGGTGGTGTGTGAGTGGGAGACGCTGAATGTCCGGTCTGTTAGGTATGATGAGATCCAGGAGAGGGCCAAGTCTGTGATGCCGAGGGATGAGAGGGTCTGTAATAATAGGGAATGGTCCACTGTGTCAAAGGCAGCCGACAGGTCCAGGAGGAGGAGGACAGAGTAGTGTCGCTTGCTCTTGGCAGTTAAGAGGTCATTGGTGACCTTAGTAAGGGCAGTTTCAGTGGAGTGGTGTGACCGGAAGCCAGATTGTAAGCGGTCGAAGAGGGAGCAAGAAGAGAGATGGGAGGACAGTTCAAGGTAGACGTGTTGTTCCAGTAGCTTGGAGGCGTATGGGAGAAGTGATATAGGGCGATAGCTAGATACAGAGGATGGGTCAAGAGAGGGCTTTTTGAGGATAGGTGTGATGGAGGCATGTTTAAAGCTTGAGGGGAAAACACCAGTTGTTAGTGATAGGTTGAAGAGATGGGTTAGGGTTGGGATGAAGACTGTGGTGAGGTTTGGGATGAAGTGGGATGGGATCGGGTCGAGTGCACAGGTGGTGAGATGTGATCTTGAGAGTAGAGTGGAGAGTTGATCTTCTGTAATGGTGGAGAAGTTGGTTTTGAAGGTGGAGGGCTGGGAAGTCGGGAGGAAGGGCTCTGGGGGTTGTTGACCAAAACTGTCCCTGATGTTATCAATTTTCTGCTTGAAAAATGAGGCAAAGTCTTCAGCTGAGATGAGTGGGGAGGGAGGAGGTGCTGGGGGGCGGAGGAGAGAATTGAAGGTGTTGAATAACTGTTTAGGGTTGTGAGACAGGGAGGATATGAGAGATGAGAAGTAGGTTTGTTTAGCTGTGGCGAGTGTGGTCTTGAAAGTAGTGAGGGACTGTTTGAATGCGATGAAATGCTCGTTGGAGTGGGATCTTTTCCATCTGCGCTCAGCAGCCCTGGAAGCTCGCCTCAGCTCTTTGGTCAGGCTGGTGTGCCAGGGCTGTCTGTTGATTTTGCGAGTTTTGGTATGTGTAAGTGGGGCAGCGGATTCCAAAGCTACAGCTATTGTGGTGTTATATAGAGCGGCAGCGTCATCCGCATTGTGTAAGGAACTTATATCTGTAAGAGGGAGGAGGGATTCGGAGAATGAGTGTAGGTCAAGGTGTTTAAGATTCCTGCGAGGGTGTGAAAGTTTGTGGGGTGGGGATTGTAGACATGGAGTGAAGAGGGAAGAGAATGTGAGCAGGTTGTGGTCAGAGAGAGGAAGAGGTGAGTTAGAGAGGTTAGATAGGGAGCAGAGGCGGGTGAAGATGAGGTCCAGTGTGTGGCCATCTTTGTGGGTGGCTGTAGAAGACCATTGAGTGAGGCCGAAGGAGGAAGTGAGAGATAGAAGTTTAGTGGCAGCTGAGAGGGAAGTGTCAATGGGGATGTTGAAGTCGCCCATGATGATAGTAGGGATGTCCGCGGAAAGGAAATGAAGTAACCAGGTGGTGAAGTGGTCAAAGAAGGAGGTGGCTGGCCCTGGGGGGCGGTAGATGACAGCCAGTTGGAGGTTGGAGGGGGAGTAGATGCGCACAGAGTGCACCTCAAAGGAAGGGAGGGTAACAGAGGGTGGCAGTGGGATTGGGGTGAAGGAGCAGGTATCTGACAGGAGAAAACCAACTCCTCCACCATGTTTGCTGCTGGGGCGGGGGGTGTGAGAAAGGTGGAAGCCGCCATACGAAAGTGCAGCAGGAGCGGCTGTGTCAGAAGGGGTGAGCCAGGTTTCGGTGATGGCGAGGAAGGAGAGTTTGGTAGTAACAAAAAGATCATGGATGTAGGAAAGCTTGTTGCAGACAGAGCGAGCGTTCCACAGAGCTCCTGTTAGTGGGACTGGGGAAGCGGGGGCTGGGTGAATGGGTATAAGGTTGGAGAGGTTACGGAAGGTTGTGATAGAGCGTGGATGGGAGGTAGAAATGACTGTGGGAATGTGGTGAGGAGGACCAGGATTTGGAGAGATATCACCAGCAGTGAGAAGGAGCAGAGAAAGTGTTACCAGGTGGGAGCAGGAGAGGGCATGAGGGGGCTGTCTGTGTTTGGAGACAGAGGATTGTATGTTAAGGAACAGTTTTGAGGCGGAGGTGAGGTGGATGGGGAGGATTGAAGAAGAGATGAACAGTTCCTTACTAGGAGTAGGGATTAGGGGAATTAGCAGAAAGTGAAGGATTATTGGGGTGAAAGTGAAAACAAACATTGTTTACAGTGACTGTGTCCAGTTACCTTCAGTTCCCTTCTGGTTCAATTCTGGTTTTAATTCTTAAATTAATCTTCACACTTCTAGCACACACTTATAGGAATCACAATGCAGACTGAAGTCTATGCAGACTTGTACTCTGCAATATATGTACAACTAAGTGCAGTCAGGTGTGAAGCAGAGAGGAGTGGTCTCTGCTCATTTTGGTCAGACAATTAAGAGTGGACCAGATGTATATGATCAAGCCAGAGTAAACAAGGTCATAAATAACACTGGGGTAAGCTGGGGTTAGCTGAAAGGCATACCATGTGAATGCTAGGTGCAGAGGCAAGTCTATGTGCAAAGCTGGGTGACGCACTGTGTGTCCTTCATAGACAGACAGCAGGAGAGCAGGAGAGCTGGGTGGATGGACATACCATGTGAATGCTAGGTGCAGAGGCAAGTCTATGTGCAAAGCTGGGTGACGCACTGTGTGTCCTTCATAGACAGACAGCAGGAGAGCAGGAGAGCTGGGTGGATGGACATACCATGTGAATGCTAGGTGCAGAGGCAAGTCTATGTGCAAAGCTGGGTGACGCACTGTGTGTCCTTCATAGACAGACAGCAGGAGAGCTGGGTGGATGGACATACCATGTGAATGCTAGGTGCAGAGGCAAGTCTATGTGCAAAGCTGGGTGACGCACTGTGTGTCCTTCATAGACAGACAGCAGGAGAGCAGGAGAGCTGGGTGGATGGACATACCTGTCGGAAGAATAGAGATGCTTGTTAGAGTGCGATGGTGGCAGGTAGCAGGGCACAGTCTGTATTCATCCTTCTGGTTTTAATTCTTAAATTAATCTTCACACTTCTAGCACACACTTATAGCAATCACAACGGGAGTATTCTCCAGAGCAAGGAGGGACAACAGGCCTGGGAACGATCCAACAGATTTATTGACCAGAAAACAGGAACAACACGAAGATAATTTGCAGAGTCCCAAAATAAGTCCACAGGAAACTGATTCGGGGGCACCTCCCGACAATCCTTGTGCCCCCAACACATTAGATATTTTTAAGGAGGCGGGGAGACGCAACCTATATGCCACAGGGTTGACTATCTCCATAATCTCGTACGGACCAATGAACTTTGGTCCCAACTTAACTGATGGTACCTTTAAGTTGATGTTACGTGTGGAGAGCCAAACCTTCTTTCCCACCTGAAACATGTCTCCCGAGGCTCTCTTTTTGTCCGCAAAATATTTGTATCTCCCCTGGGCCCGAGAGATATTACGCCGGACTTCAGCCCAGAGGTTTTTTAACCGTTGAACAGACCCCTCTGCTCCTGGACAACCGGAATCCACCCGAGAAAACTCCCCAAAATGCGGATTAAAGCCATAGTTAATCAGGAATGGGGACATGTTGGTGGACTGACTCACCTGGTTGTTAAAAGCGAATTCAGCCAACGTTAATGCATCACACCAATCCTCCTGTCTGGCGGAGGTCAGACACCTGAGAATTTGTTCCAGGGATTGATTGGTGCGTTCTGTCTGACCATTACTCTCCGGGTGATATGCCGACGAGAAGGAGAGTGAGATGCCCAATTTCATACAGAACGCCCTCCAAAATTTGGCCACAAACTGCACACCTCTGTCAGACACAACATTCAGGGGTACCCCATGCAATCGGACCACATGCTGCACAAACAATCTTGACAACGTTTCTGCTGAAGGTAATGCTGCCAAGGGAATGAAATGGGCCTGTTTAGAAAACCTATCCACCACCACCCAGATCACGGTATTGCCCCTGGAAGGTGGAAGGCCGGTAATAAAATCCATGGAAAGATGAGTCCATGGCCTATCAGGAACCGGTAAAGGTATGAGTTCCCCAGCAGGTCGGTTATGCGAGCTTTTGGAACGGGCACATATGTCACAAGCAGAAACAAATTCCTTGACATCGGACCTTAATGAAGGCCACCAAAAACCCCTGGCTACTGCCTCTCTAGTGGCCGTGATACCTGGATGAGCACTCAGCCTAGAATCATGAAACTCCTGCAGAAGTCTAGGCCGCAATGAATCTGGAACAAACAGTTTATCGCTTGGCCTGGTTGCCGGAGCTAGGGCTTGAGCCCTTAGGATTTCTTGTTCCAACTCAGTTGAGACCCCCGCCACTACCACCCCTGGGGGAAGAATGGAGGACGGCGGCTCAGGGGGAGACACTGGATCAAAACTTCTGGACAGGGCATCCGCTTTAACATTTTTGGACCCCGGTCGAAAAGTAATTGAGAATTGAAATCGTGAAAAAAAAAGTGACCAACGGGCCTGTCTAGGAGTAAGCCTCTTAGCAGATTCAAGGTATGCCAAATTTTTGTGATCCGTGACAACCGTGATAGGGTGAGCCGCCCCTTCCAAAAAGTGCCTCCATTCCTCAAACGCCAGCTTGACCGCAAGAAGTTCTCTATTGCCTACATCATAGTTTTTCTCAGCTGAAGAGAACTTCTTGGAGAAGAAGGCACAGGGTTTGAGATTGGTAAGGGTGGCCAGACCCTGGGACAGCACAGCCCCCACCCCCACCTCAGAAGCATCCACCTCCACAATGAATGGTTTGGACGGGTCAGGTTGCACCAACACCGGGGCAGACATAAAACATTTCTTAATCGCTGAGAAGGATTCCTTAGCAAGTACAGACCAATTTTTTACATCAGCTCCCTTCTGGGTAAGATCCGTGAGTGGTTTCACCACTTGTGAGAAACCTTTAATGAATCTCCGGTAATAGTTCGCAAATCCTAAGAAGCGCTGGAGCCCCTTGAGATCTCGAGGCTGAACCCAGTCAGCGATCGCCAGCACCTTCTTAGGATCCATACGAAACCCCTCACAGGACACAATCAACCCCAAAAAAGACAGCTCCTGTACAAAAAACGAACATTTTTCCAATTTGGCGAACAATTGGTTCTCCCTGAGTCTCTGGAGAACTGTCTTTAGATGTTGCAAGTGAGATTGACTGTCCGGGGAATACACCAAAATATCATCCAAATAAATAATAACAAAACGGCCTATCAGATCAGAAAACACAACATTGATGAAATTTTGGAAAATAGCGGGTGCATTAGTTAACTCAAATGGCATTACCAGGTTCTCAAAGAGTCCTTCTGATGTGAGGAATGCCGTTTTCCACTCGTCCCCTTCCCGAACCCTTATCAGATTGTAGGCCCCCCGCAGATCTAACTTGGAGAACCATTGGGCCCCAGCTAACTGGTTACATAAGTCTGGGATGAGGGGAAGTGGGTAAGAGTTCCTAACCGTTATCTTGTTCAGTTCCCGAAAGTCGAGGCACGGCCGCAAACCACCATCTTTTTTCTTCACAAAGAAGAACCCTGCTGCCACAGGTGACACAGAAGGCCTGATATGCCCTTTGCGGAGATTCTCAGCTATGTACTCCTTCATGGCTTGGCGCTCAGGCCCAGACAAATTGAACAATCGAGCCTTAGGTAACTTGGCTCCGGGTACTAAATCAATGGCACAATCATAGGGTCTATGTGGTGGCAGCGCCTCAGCCTCACTTTCGGAAAAAACGTCTTCGAAATCTTTCAGGTACTCCGGAATACCTTCCAGATCGACAGACGACACGGATTTAACAGCGTTAACAAGATGTCCCCGGTTACCACATTTATTATTGCATCCCCATTGAGTGATTTCCCCTGTAACCCAATCAATGGTAGGATTATGGCGTTGAAGCCAAGGCATCCCCAGTACCAGTCCTGCAGGCAAATTATCTAGCACCAGACAACTTAGTTTCTCCACATGAGTGGAACCCACTTTTAGAGAAAAAAGTTCAGACCTGCAACAGATACCATCTTGGGTAAGAGGAGATGAGTCAATTGCCACAAGTTTAACAGGATCATGAAGCCTGACTGTCCCTATCTTATTAAGAGTAATAACCTTGGTATCAATCAGGTTCACAGCCGAACCGCAGTCAATAAAAGCAGTAGTCTGAACAGGACCATAACCAAGTTCCAGTTCCACCTGCAGCACCATCTTTGCACATGAGGAAAATTGTACCTGAAGGTCTGGGTAGCCTCCTCGATTACTACCCAGACCTAGTCGTTTCCCGCCATCTTGGAGGATGACGGACAGGAGGGGCAGTCCTTCTTCCAATGTCCAGATTTCCCACAATAGAAGCACAACTGCTTTTCCCGGCGGCGTCTTCTTTCCTTTCCCTCACAGGTGACAGCGCTCACCTCCATAGCCATAGGAAGAGTCTGGGTCTCATCTCCACTGAAGAATAAGGGCGATTCCCGTTGCATAATGCCTCTAGCCCGCAGCCTGCGATCCATGCGAACCGCTTGGACCATGGCATCCTCCAGGGAGTCAGGCGGAGGATGGAGTGCCAAAGCATCCTTCAGACGTTCACACAGGCCTCTGTTGAACAGCCCCCGAAGGGCGGCATCACTCCAGGAAATCTTTGCTGCCCAACGTCTGAATTCAGTACAGAACCATTCGGCCGAGTGCTCCCTCTGACAGACACTCATTACTTTGTCCTCAGCCAACCGCACTCTATCAGGCTCATCATAAATAAGCCCTAAGGCTTCAAAAAATGCATCCACAGACATTCTCTCAGGGGCAGAAGAGGAAAGTGAGAATGCCCAGGCTTGTGGGGACCCCCTAAGCAGGGACATCACTACCCCCACCCTCTGTTTCTCATCCCCAGAGGAGCGGGGTCTCAAAGAAAAAAAAAGCTTACAGCCCTCCTTAAATGCCCTGAAATCATCCTTGTTACCAGAAAATATATCTGGCAATTTAACCGGGGATTCAGGGTTGGGACTAAAATGACATCTCTATTCCCCACCTGCTGGAAGCCTGCGGAAAGTACCCCCTGAACTGAGTCCTCAACCCGCCGTTGGGACTGGGCCAGAGCTTGGTGTTCCAAACTAAGCTTCTGCAGCGACTGAGTCAAGCATTTCACCTGCTCAGATAAAGCACACATTGGGTCCATGCTGCAGAAGTGAGGAGAGAAAAAAAAATTGTAGGCCAGTTATAATGTCAGAGACACCGCACTGAACTTGCTCACTGAGCCAGTGCGCGTGTCCTGAGTAAAGCGAACAGTGCTCAAAGCTACCTGTGGAGCGGGCAGCAACCGAGTAGATGTGTACTTCACACCCGCAGGACCTGAAGCACGTGACTGCTAGAGGCGTGGCCTAAACTCCACAGAGCTAGGAGCTGCAAGACAATTCCTAGCAGAGTAACTGCGAGACAAAGTTACCAAGGGGAATAGACAGTGAGAATAGTCAGGATGTAGCCAAAGACTCACACACAGATAGCTGCAAGGTACAAGAGGGGCGAGCAGAGAGTAATCAGGTCACAGGCAATGGGTCATACACAGATAATAACGCAGTACAAAATCAACAGGCAAACTCACAACGGGAAACAGAATCGGGTCAGAACCATATAAACAAGCTATAGCAACAAACAGGCACACGGGGGTCAGTACACTCGGCCAAAGGCAAAAGTATAACTGGCAGGGATTGAAGCTACCCAGGGGTTTATGAAGCTCTCCCAGAACCAGAAAGATACCACAATCATTAACCCCAAGTGTGCAGGTCAAAACCTGCACAGAGCTCCAGACATTAACCCCCGGTGTGCAGCTCAAAAACCTGCACTGGGATCATGACAATTATACATGAGTGGGCAAACATTGCATTCCAAGCTGAAAACAGCTGATTGCCAGGTGTGAGAAAAGTTGGATATGCACGATCAATGGATCAACGTCCTCAAATAATTGTTTTTAAAGGGTGTATGTTTAACCCCTTTCTGATATCGGATGTAATATTCCATCCATGTGACCTGTTCAATTCTGAACAGCCAATTGCAGCATTTCTGATTGCTTCAGGCAGTCAGATTGCCTGAAACACTGATGTCCCAGCCTAGGATCGAGCACTGATCCTACGCTGGTGCCTGGCAACGCCGGAACGGACTCTGATTGGTGCAATTGACAATTACATTGATCGCGTCAAGCGCAGGGCACAGCCGCGGTGTGACCGCGATGTGCCCTGCCTGTGACCCGCCTAGGATCGGAGCTGTAAGAGCACTGCTCCTAGGCCGGTGCCTAGCAATGCCAGGCATGGCCTGGACCCGCTGATTGGCGCAATGAACGATTACATCGATCACGCCAATCATAGGGCACAGCCGCAGTCTGACCGCGCTTGACCTGGCTGTGAACTGCCTAGGATCGGAGCTGTGAGCTCTCACCCTAGGCTGTTGCCTTGACAATTCCAGCATCATCAGGGCCAGCTCAGCTCTGATTGGTGCGATCGATGTCATCATCAATCGCACCAATGACAGAGCACAGCAGGGGTATGACCGCTCTGTGACCTGTCTGTGATCACGCTGCAGGTCCTCACACAGTTAGCTGAGGATTCCAGGAGAACGGTCATGCTACAGGATCTCCTGCTGTGCTGGGCCTTGTAGTGCCACAGAAGCCTGTGACACCACAATCCCTGCTGAAGAAAGAAGAACAAAGAACAGAGAAGACAGAAGACAAGACAGAAAAAAGAAGAGAGACAACAAGTGTAAGTGTTTTGATCCCTGATCCCTGCCCAATCTCTCTTCATCCACCTCAATCCCCCTCTTCCCCCCTTTCCCCTTCCCATCTCCCCCTTCCTCCTCTTTTTACCCCCTCCACCCCCCTTTGCGCCACCTTTGTGCGCACATTCAGCAGCCGCCGAGCGTTGATTGGTGATGCAGTTCACCGATCAACACTTGTTCCAGCTGTTTTCCACTTTTCTTTTTCACTCCACTTTGTGCCACCCCCGGGCTCACATCCAGTAGCCGCCGAGCTTTGATTAGTGATGCAGTTCACTCATCAGAGCTTGTGCTTGCTGTTTTCCACATTTCTTTATTACCCTCCATTTGCGCCACCCCCATGTGCACATCCAGCAGCCGCCGAACTTTGATAAGTGATGCAGTTCACTCATCAGAGCTCGTGCTTGCTGTTTTACACATTTCACTGACATTTTTTTCTCCTTGGTTGTGCTTTTTTCTTTTAGCTTTTTCTTTTCAGACAAATAAGTTTACACCAATCTCACACACACAAACAGTTAAATAAAGTACTGACACAATCACCATATTCATAAAAAAATGTCGCCCCAACAACACTATTTAGTTGAGGTTGAGGAGGCATATGCTTTCCTTGCCTCTAACACTGATAGCGAGGGAGAGGATCCAACATTTCTTTAATTTTCAGATTCGTCATCCTCTTCCTCCTCCTCACCTTCCTCATTAGGTCCTGCTGATCCGTCACGCATACGTCCCAGGACAGAAGATGAAGCAGCGCCCACCATTCCAGAAGATGAACCTGCACACCCCATTACGGACCCCTATGGACCTCACCCCTCCGAAAATTGTGAGCCACTGATTCCTGATTTTGTGGCAGTTTGATACCACTGGCCTCACAGAACTAGACTTTTTCAAGTCTTTTTCTCTGAGGATTTTGTTAACCTCATGGTGGGCCAAACTGATTTATATGCTCATCAATTTTTGGCACAAAACCCTGGTTCATCATTTTCTAACTGGTCTCCTGTAGACGCAGTTGAAATTATGCAGTTTTGGGGCTTGGTCCTTCACATGGGGATCCTGAAGAAGCCAGAACTTCAGCAATATTGGAGTGTTGATGTTTTATACAACACTCCAATGTTCCGAATGGTCATGGCCCAGACACGTTTTGAGGCCATCAACAAATTCCTGCATTATACAGATAATGCATAGTGTCCCCCACGAGATGACCACAACTTTGACTGTCTGTTCAAAGTTCGGCCGGTCATTGAACACTTCAACAAAAAGTTTTCTGAAGTGTACAAAGGGGCATCTGTGTGGATAAGTTCTTAATTCATTTTAAGGGGGGGACTCAAATTCCGTCAGTACCTGCCCAGCAAGCATTCTTTTAATTGGGTCCTTTTTTGAAGCCTTTTTATATACAGTATATATATACGTTTGGTTCTCCTTTTTTAATGTAGGCCATTTTGGGTGGGGTTTATAAAAGTTTATGGGTGATCTATCAATTTAAAATTGTTAAAAAGTCACAAAATTTGTCGAAAATGTACTCCAGTTTTCCCCCACAGTGATTTTATGTCTAAGAATTATTTTGGCTCAGACTTTGTGCCATTTTACAAAATGTGAAGCTAAAAAGTCATAAAACAGTTGAAGCAAAACAATTTAATAACTTTAGTAGGAAACTCACTTATGCTCAGCACCTCAAGGAACCTGACAACTATTTTTTTTTCTGACAGAATCCTGGAAAACTAACATATTTAAAGGGAATCTGTCACCCTTTTTCAACTATGAGCTGCCGCCACTGACATCAGGGGCTTATCTACAGCATTCTGTAATGCTGTAGATAAGCCCCCGATGTAACCTGAAAGAGAAGAAAAAGGAGTTAGATTATACTCACCAGGGGGTGGTCTGGTCTTGGTCCGATGGGTGTTGCGGTCCGGCGCCTCCCATCTTCTAACGGTGACGTCCTCTTCTTTCCTTCCTGTCGTGGCTCTGGCGCAGGCGCACTGCTCTGCCCTGTTGTCATACATAGCGACGCGCCAGCGATTCCGACAACGATATGACCTTGTCAGGATCGCTGGTGTGTCGCTACAGGATCGCTGGTGAGCTGCCAAACAGGCAGCTTCACCAGCGATCAGCACCAGCGACAGGAGGGTAACAACATAATCCTATTGCTGTATACATTGGTGAGTTAAATGGAGTCATAGGAGCTGATTCATTAAGACTGGCGTTAATGAACGGGCATTAAGACGTGTGCCACTTAATGAATTTGCTGCATCTTGTTAGTGGCTTGAGACTGGTGTAAGAAACACCAACAGGTTTGCAGAATTTTACGAGTGGATGTAGCCACATCTCATCCCTAGCTGAACATATTTTTGTGGAACTGATTCAAATTGATGTGAACAGGCCAAACGTCACAACATTTTTGCACAAACGACTTCTCAAAGCGTTTTACTCCAGTTTTCTGGTGTAAACTCTTTCATGAATAGGGGCCCTAGGTCATGTGCACACATTGAGTATTTGGTGATTTTTTACCCCAGTATGTGTAAGCCAAAACCAGGGGTCGAAAGGTCAGAGGAAAAGCATAATAGAAACATTTGCACCACTTCTGCATTTTTCACCCACTCCTGGTTTTGGCTTACAAATACTGGGGTAAAAAAAATCAAATGCTCAATGTGTGCATGTGGCCATAGGCTTTGATTCATCAGATGGATTCCAATAGAGTGTCCTTGAGGCCTCATCCTGTCATTATTGTAGTTATTTTGCCCTGTATGTAATAGTACTGCACACTACAATTTTTCGTATAGATGGAGAGTGTACAAATGGATACCACATGATACACTTGTTCATTTTTTACTGTGGCAACATAAGCGAATACAGAAGAGGATTCCATTCTCCCAACAAAAACCTCATTCATGTATCACGTTTTCTTGTCGTTGTCGACTGCTTAGTCTTTCTTTTTCAGTAAAAAACCCCAAAACAATAACAAATGAATACTAACCTTTACCTGCTGGACACAAAACAAAAGAGCATTATTTTGTCATCTTTCAGGTTTGTAGAGGCTAATGGACATGTTACAGCATGGCTGATTTGTTAGGGCCCTCTCACCAGCTGAGGCGAGCTCCCATGTGGCCCAGACAAGGCTAAATTGATGGATTTTTTCTGCATGAATTTTCTTGGATCAGCTACACAGCATTTTACAGTAGCAGGAAAATGAATGAGAGTTCTAAAAATCCCATTCCTGTGTTTCTTATATTTTTTTGCATTTTTTTCTTTACCTGCTGTATTTTTTTTTTGTTCAAGACGCAGCATATCAATTCTTTCACTTTTTACATGTTAATATCAATGAGGGTCATAAAGAACGCAGTTGAAAGTTTACATGTGTATTACCTGTTTGTTTGTTTTTACCTTAAAAATGCAAATGTGTTTTTAGGATTGGTGAATACTGCATCATCCAGGAGGACAAGTGAGACGATGGGACCTAAAAACCCGCAATGAAAACTGTTTTAAAAAAAGATCATAATTTGTCAAAAATGGACATAAATGTACACAGTGATTTCCCTACCACTTCTCTGCATATTTCATGTGGAAAAAAAATGCTGCAAAACAGGAAGTTTCGTGCTGCATCTAAAAGATGTTTTGTGCCTGAGAGCTCATTCCCACTTGCGATACAATCGGATAATTGCAACCGAGAATCAGATCACATGCACCCATATATGTCTATGGGCGTGTGAAACATCGCACGCGGATATCACATGAGTGCAGTGCGATTCCCGCCAACGTCGGCAGCAGACAGTGGTGTGACTACAAAGTTATGGGCCCCGGTGCGAACTTTCAAATGGGCCCCATGCCAAAATACACGCACATCTCCGCTCCATACACCTCGTACACGCATGGCTCCGCTCCGCACACCTCATACAAGAGTGGCCCCGCTCCGCACACCTCGTACAAG
Organism: Dendrobates tinctorius; assembly: GCF_039654945.1. Lineage (NCBI taxonomy): Eukaryota > Metazoa > Chordata > Amphibia > Anura > Dendrobatidae > Dendrobates > Dendrobates tinctorius. The sequence continues at coordinate 6,347,839 of NW_027361684.1, read as the reverse complement.
CATGGCTCCGCTCTGTACATCTCGTGCACGCATATCTCTGCTCCGTACACCTCGTACATGCATGGCTCCGCTCCGCACATCTCATACAAGAGTGGCCCCGCTCCGCACACCTCGTACAAGCGTGGCTCCGCTCTGTACATCTCGTACACGCATATCTCCGCTCCGTACACCTCCTACACGTGCGGCTCCGCTCCGTACACCTCGTACACGCGAGGCTCCGCTCCGTACACCTCGTACACGCGCGTCTCCGCTCTGTACACCTCGTACACGCGCGGCTCTGCTCCGTAATTGCGTGGCTCTGCTCCATACACACACGGCTCCTCTCCGTCCACCTCATACACATGCGGCTTCGCTCCATACACTTCGTACACACACTGCTCCACTCCATCCACCTCAAACACACACGGCTCCTTCGTCCACCTCATACATATGCGGCTCCGCTCCGTTCACTTCATACACACACGGCTCCTCTCCGACCACCTCATACACATGCGGCTCCGCTCTGTACACTTTGTACACACACGGCTCCTCTCCGTCCACCTCATACACATGCGGCTCCGATCCGTACACGTCGTACACATGCGGCTCTGCTCCGTCCACCTCATAGACACACGGCTCCGCTCTGTACACTTCGTACACATGCGGCTTCTCTCCGTACACACACGGCTCCTCTCCGTCCACCTCATACCCTCATACACATGCGGCTTCGCTCCATACACATCTTACACGCGGCTCCACGCCGTCCACCTCATACACACGCGACTCCACTCTGCACACTTCGTAGACACAAAGCTTCTCTCCATACACACACGGCTCCTCTCCATACACTTGGTACACACACGGCTCCTCTCCGTCCACCTGACACACATGCGGCTCCGCTCCGTACACCTCGCACACATGCGGCTCCGCTCCACACGCCTCATACACACGCGGCTCTGCTCCGTACACATGCGGCTTCTCTCCGTACACCTCATACACACACGGCTCCGCTCACCTCGTACACACAAGGCTGCGCTCCATACACTTCGTACACACATGGCTCCACTCCGTACACCTTGTAAACACACGGCTCTGCTACATGCAACCTGTAAACCCCTCCTGACCCCACACATAAACTTACCCTCACCCAGCACCATGACAACCAGCACAGCAGAGTCCTGCATACATGGAGGCTCCTGATCATATGACCCCTGACTCCTACCCCCGTGACCTCATCACAGGTCCTGTGTGCACAGAGCAGCCATCGCGTCAGGCCAATTGCAGCCTGGCAGCCAATCAAAGCATGGAGCTGCACAGCCAATGAGCGGCTGCAGCTCCACGATCGGGCCCCTAAGCACTCCGGGCCCCGTCTCAGCTGCAACCGCTAAGACCGCGGTAGTCACGCCACTGGCAGCAGGTGAGATGGAGAAATTACTTTCTCAGTCTCCACCGCAGCTGTGATCCGATTCTGTCATGCGAGAAGATCGGAGCACAGTAGCATGACCCTGGCCTAATTCAGATGTTCCTGTTGCACATACGTGTTGCATCTGTTTTTTTTTTCATAGGTAGAACACGTACCCATTATAATCTATGAGGTTGTTCACATGTCCATGTTTTTTCACAGACTGGGTGTTCGTGCAAAACTCCGTTTTTTTTCCAGCAGCACAGATGAAATGGACCAGTACAAGTCTATGGGTCTATGAAAAACACGTACAGCACACGGATGGCATTAATGTCCAGTCTGTGTGCTTTCCATATTTAACAATGCAAAGGATAGGAAAAGTTTTATCATTTATGCATTTATCCATCCACGAAAACCACTGATGACTATATTACTAGTGCACGCTGAAGATACTCGGATAACCAGGGTCAGACTGGTCCACAGGAGAACCGGAGGATTCTCTGGTGGGCCCAGGCACTGACACCTGCTGGCATACAGGGCCAACAGCTGCTCCAGGGGCTCCCAGCCAGTGGTGTGTCGTTAATAGCAGCACACCACGCAGCTGCTATGGGGGCCCTCTGTGAGTCCTGGTTGCATTATATCCTATGAGGGGGCAGCATTATACCCTATCCTTATATGAGGGGGGCTGCATTATACCCTATGATGAGTGCAGCATTATACTCTATGAGGGTTGTGTATTATACCCTATGAGGGGGGCAGCATTATACCCTATGAGGAAGCAGTATTATACCCTATGAGGGGGCTGCATTATACTCTATGATGGGGTGCATTATACCCTATGACGGTGGCAGCACTATACCCTATGAGGGGGCTACATTATGTTCTGTGGGGGGCTGCATTATACTCTGAGGGGGGCTACATTATATTCTTTGGGGGGATACACTATACTATATGAGGGGGTACATTATATTTTATGAGGGGGCTGCATTATACCCTATGAGGGGGCTACATTATACCTTATGAGAGGGTTGCATTATACTCTGAGGGGGCTACATTATATTCTGTGGGGGCTGCATTATACTATATAAGGCTAGCTGCATTACACCATATGAGGGGGCTACATTATATCCTATGGGGGGCTGCATTATATTCTAAGAGGGGGGTTACATTATTTTCTCTGAGGGGGCTACATTATATTCTATGAAGGGGCTGCATTATACTATATGAGGGCTGCATTATATTCTATGAGGGTGCTACTTTATATTCTATGAGGGGGCTACATTATATTCTATGGGGGGCTGCATTATACTATATGAGGGGGCTATCACAACCCCTGCTACATAATTAAGACATGTACTACCTTATATTATACCCTGATATTAGCGCGCGTTACCGAAAAATTGGTGGTCTTGTATTTACTTCTATGTAGTTACATAGTGGGCCCTAAGAATGATTTTCTCTGGTGGGCTCAAGGTGCTTCAGTCCGACGCTGCGGATAACACCAGTGCATGATATCGGGGCACGTTCGCTCATCATTACATATTGTCAATCCCCCAAGTGAACTGCTGTTGAGCTGAATAACCATGGGGCCATCAAATGTGTTGCCTGGTGAAAACAAGTTATGACTTATCCAAAGGACTCATACAAACGAGCGCAATAATCAGATGAGTGCGATCCATGGATTTGATGGATAGCACTCGCCCCCATGTTATTCTTCGGGGTTGTGCACATGTTCGATCTTTTCCTTGAACCAATTTGGTCTAATGAAAATATTGCCACATGCATGAGAAGATTCCAATAATCGGATGGCACTCTGCCATTCATATCTATGGGTTTGTGAAAACCATCATACATCCGAGTGCAGTCCGATTTTCATGGACACACTACAAGTAGAAGATGAAGAAACTTTTTTTTCTCCACATCTGAGAAAATCGGATCACTATCGATTAAGAAAGTCAGACTATCTTGCTGATGGGTGTCCTCTGAAAATTGGAGCACTTTTATCTGTTACTAGATGGCGTGGCAGGTCAGACGCCCAAACGCCACTGCATTTAATCCTTATGTGGCTGCTGTGTGCTGTAATTTTTCCAGCAGACCCAGAGAGAACGAATACAGCCGTGTTGTGCATCTGACCTGTGGCGCCATCTTATAAGAGGAATAAAGTTCCCCGAACTGCCGATCAGTGCGGCTCCTGGCAGGCAGACCCCATTGATCGAGTTATCACCGCACGAGAAGACAGGTGACAAGCTGTTTAAGGCCACGTTCACACGTTCAGTATTTGGTCAGTTTTTTACCTCAGTATTTGTAAAACAAAACCGGGAGTGGGTGATAAATGCAGAAGTGGTAACGTCTTTCTAGTATAATTTTCCTCATGGTTTTTGCTTACAAATACTGATGTAAAATACCAAATACTGAACGTAGTAACATGGTCATCTAATATATGATCGTCTAATTCTGTTTGTAATGGAAATCCTGCGTCGCTGATTGGTCGCGGTCGGCCGGGCACGACCAATCAGCGACAGGCGCAGTCCAGCCGTGAATTGGCACGGAATTCTGCAGCCACTGCCATCAGGGGCTTATCTACAGCATTCTGTAATACTGTAGATAAGCTCCCAATGATACCTGAAAGATAAGAAAAAAGAGTTAGATTATACTCACCCCTGCGTTCAGTCCGGTCCGATGGGTGCCGTCCCGTCCGACGCCTCCCATCTTCATATGATGACGTCCTCTTGCTTGCTTCTCCCTCGGCTCCTGCGCACGCGTACTTTATCGGCCCTGTTAAGGGCAGAGTACAGTACTGCAGTGCGCAGGACCTCTCTGACCTTTCCCGGCGCCTGCGCACTGCAGTACTTTACTCTGCCCTCAACAGGACCGATAAAGTACGCGTGCGCAGGAGCCGAGGGAGAAGCAAGCAAGAGGACGTCATCATATGAAGATGGGAGGCGCCGGACCGGACACCACCGCCCCTGCCCCCCAGTGAGTATAATCTAACGTGTTTTTCTTTTCAGGCTTTATCTGGGGCTTATCTACAGCATTGCAGAATGCTGCAGATAAGCCCCTGATGGCGTTGGCCGCAGCTTATGGGGCAAAAATGGGGTGACAGATTCCCTTTAAATAAACTACATACATATTCTAGAATACCCGCTGCGTTAGGGTATGTGCACACGGTGCGGATTCTGCTGCGTTGTACAGTACCTTTATTTCCTATGGAAATTAAAAAACGCTGTGCACATGCTGCAGATTTTTCCGCGCGGTTTTGCTGCGGTTTACAATCCGCAGCATGTCAATTGTTTGGTGCAGAAACGCTGAAGTTTTGTCCTGCGGATTTACCTGTGGTTTTCTCTACAAAATCCGCAGACCCAAAACACTCCGTGTGCACATAGCCTTAGAATCTGGCCACCATCTAGTAATCACATAAACCCCTCCACTCTGGCGCCATTCCAATCCCTATGAGGATGACCGTGGCGCTGCTGCAGCGTGTGAATCCAGCCTAAAAAAACTCTAACCAGCCCTTTGCCATTAGGTATTGCATTTTACAGCCTGTAACAGCTCATTAACAGGAACTCAACATCCTTGTTTCACATTTGGCTTCCAGTGAACGCCGGGAAGAACGAGGAAGCAGAACACCGCCATCACCACCACAGCTGGCGGCCCAGCACAGCAGCTAGAATCTGCCAGCCAGCCCTAGCAACAACATTGCGTCACAACCCACCAATCAGCGCTCGCCAAATACCCGCCCAAGCAAAAACCCCTGCTGGAATCTTCTAGAGGTCTCGGCTGCTACGCCACACCCCCTCCGCTATGTATCCCTCCGCGCTGATTTATCGAATGAAGTAATACATTGTATATGAAGTCATTTATGCTAATAAATCAGTGTAAAAAAGCCTCTATTCAACGGCATTCATTCTACCAGAGAAAAAGCGAGTATATTCCAAAGTATAATTCCTACCCGCGCCTTTATCCCGGGAGCTATGTTTTCTTTGTGGCGCATGAGCCAATCAGTTACTTGGTGGTGATGAGTCAGCGCTCTCGCTATAAATAAGAGGCTTGTGACGCAGCGGTATTATTACAGTTTACCACAGCTAACAGAGGAAGCGTCGAGTGCCCGGCAGAAAGGGTTATTGCTAACGCTTGTCTTTTAGGAGGTAAGCTCTACGTGACATATAGTATTATTTTTTTTGGTCGTTGTGCAGTGCTAAATAATGTGAGGTGCGGTTGTGGAAAGGAACTATTCCGCTGGGCGGGAAGGCGGTTTCGATTGGAAATATTATGGCGGGGTCTGTGAGGAGAGCTGAGCGGTCGGACGCGCTGTATCTTGTGAGCTGATGGCTTCTCTTACGGGAAGGTATTGGTAGAAGGTTCTGCGGGGTGTTACACCATGTTATCCGTGGGGTCAGTGTAGTATGACTGGTGTAGCCCGGCAGCCAGCTGTATGTACGGGAGGCCTGGTGACGGCTGGCACAGGCGTTATCAGGAGGTGCAGGTCATATGTAGGAAGAGCTCTGCTGAAGGGCGGCGTGCTGGATTAAGGGGCTATGGTTTTGCTTGTCTCGGCAGCTCACCATATGTCTTTATAGGCGTCTTGCCCTGCCCAGTGTCAATCCGCAGGAACTAGTAACTGTAAGGTTAAATCCATAGCCATGTACAGCTGTAATGGGAATGGTGTACGTCTATCTTCAGGATAAGTGCACACGTAGCAGAAAATTTCTGCTAGAAAACCTGACTCCCTTCCCAGAAACTATTTTTTTTTTTTTTTTTTTTTTGCTGCGAGTTTTCTGCATGTTTTTTCCGCGCATAGAACTAGCCAAAAACGTGGAAAAATCCACCAAATTAATGAGCATGCTGCGTTTTTTACCGCAGTGCAGTCTTTTCGTGGTAAATGCATCAATGTGTGCAAAATGCATAGAAATGACTGGGAAGCTTATTTTTTAGTGGTTTTATAGCTGGTTTATAGGGAAAACAGCTAAAAAAAAAGCTGTGTGAAAACAGCCTAACAGTAAGAATGATAGTATCTGTCTTAAACAAAGGGTCAGTGTGATCTATAATATAACTTTACCTCCAACATCTATCTTTTAAATGAGCTTGATTATGTCTAAGGCCTGTTTCACACCAGTTTTTTTTTTTTGTGGCGTCCGCCAAAGTGTGAAAACGGATCCGTTTCTGTTTTGCCACAAACGGATGCTACCGGATCTGTTTTTTTGGACAGATTTGCTTTAGCCACTAATGCAAGTCTATGGGGGGAAAAAAAACAGATCCACCAAAAAAAGCGGATCTGTTTTTTTTTTTTTTTTTTTCCAAAACGGCGGATTTTGACGGACGTCAAAAAACGATGTGATCCACCCTTTAGATGAGCTTTAACAGACTATGTTGATACAGCTGACTTACCTTGGGTTATAACGTGGCTTAATCTTCTTTTCCTAGGTCAGGATGCAGATCTTCGTAAAAACCTTAACTGGCAAGACCATCACCCTCGAGGTTGAACCCAGTGACACTATCGAAAATGTAAAGGCCAAAATCCAAGACAAAGAGGGTATTCCACCAGATCAGCAGAGACTGATCTTTGCTGGAAAGCAGTTGGAAGATGGCCGCACCCTTTCTGACTACAACATCCAGAAAGAATCCACCCTCCACCTTGTGCTCCGTCTGAGAGGTGGTATGCAAATCTTTGTGAAGACCCTGACTGGCAAGACCATTACCCTTGAGGTGGAGCCCAGTGACACCATTGAGAATGTGAAGGCTAAGATCCAAGACAAGGAGGGCATCCCACCAGATCAGCAGAGGTTGATCTTTGCCGGAAAGCAATTGGAAGATGGACGCACTCTCTCAGACTACAACATCCAGAAAGAATCCACCCTCCACCTTGTGCTCCGTCTGAGAGGTGGTATGCAGATCTTCGTGAAGACCCTGACTGGAAAGACCATCACCCTTGAGGTGGAGCCCAGTGACACCATTGAGAATGTGAAGGCTAAGATCCAAGACAAGGAGGGCATCCCACCAGATCAGCAGAGGTTGATCTTTGCTGGAAAGCAGCTTGAAGATGGCCGCACCCTTTCTGACTACAACATCCAAAAGGAATCTACCCTCCACCTTGTGCTCCGTCTTAGAGGTGGTATGCAGATATTTGTGAAGACCCTGACTGGAAAGACCATCACCCTTGAGGTGGAGCCCAGTGACACCATTGAGAACGTAAAGGCCAAAATCCAAGACAAGGAGGGCATCCCACCAGATCAGCAGAGGTTGATCTTTGCTGGAAAGCAATTGGAAGATGGACGCACTCTCTCAGACTACAACATCCAGAAAGAATCCACCCTCCACCTTGTGCTCCGTCTGAGAGGTGGTATGCAGATCTTCGTGAAGACCCTGACTGGAAAGACCATCACCCTTGAGGTGGAGCCCAGTGACACCATTGAGAATGTGAAGGCTAAGATCCAAGACAAGGAGGGCATCCCACCAGATCAGCAGAGGTTGATCTTTGCCGGAAAGCAATTGGAAGATGGACGCACTCTCTCAGACTACAACATCCAGAAAGAATCCACCCTCCACCTTGTGCTCCGTCTGAGAGGTGGTATGCAGATCTTCGTGAAGACCCTGACTGGAAAGACCATCACCCTTGAGGTGGAGCCCAGTGACACCATTGAGAACGTAAAGGCCAAAATCCAAGACAAGGAGGGCATCCCACCAGATCAGCAGAGGTTGATCTTTGCTGGAAAGCAGCTTGAAGATGGCCGCACCCTTTCTGACTACAACATCCAAAAGGAATCTACCCTCCACCTTGTGCTCCGTCTTAGAGGTGGTATGCAGATATTTGTGAAGACCCTGACTGGAAAGACCATCACCCTTGAGGTGGAGCCCAGTGACACCATTGAGAACGTAAAGGCCAAAATCCAAGACAAGGAGGGCATCCCACCTGATCAGCAGAGGTTGATCTTTGCCGGAAAGCAATTGGAAGATGGACGCACTCTCTCAGACTACAATATCCAAAAAGAATCCACCCTCCACCTTGTGCTCCGTCTGAGGGGTGGCTTTTAAATCTGATTCTTCATTCCATGTTGCTATATGTTGCACTGTTTTGTTTCGTAAGCTACGGTCACATTACTGTAGACCTGTTATAGCTAAATAAAGATTGTTGCACAGCATATGTTTCTTTTTTTTATTAAACTATGGTTATGGTGCAAAAAATCATTCTTAAACAAACTTGATGGGTAAAGTGCCCAGTTCTGCTTGCTTTATTCCTACTGAGATGCATATCTTGCACATCCATACAACTGAAGGGATATGAGGGTTTGTTTTTTTGGCACGGACTTTCAAAAGTGCAGTTGCTCTGTACACTCTTTGCTTTCAGTCTTTGGCTTTATAGAGAGCTGTCAAAAGTTGAGGGGATGTGATATATGGGCATGCTGAGTGTGCACTGAGCAACTTTCTTAGTTTAAGCAGTGCAGTCTTTTTGTGCTGACAGGCTCCCTTAAAGGGGTTGTCCAGGCTTTTCACATAATCTCAGTGCATATCTGGGCTGCAGAATGCTGACTAAGTAATTTACCTTCTGTGGCCAGTTTGTAGGGTTTCCAAGATATGATCTCTTGTAAGAAAAATGTCCAGGGGTGTGTGTTCTGGCATTGAAATGAGAACTGGTTGTTTCCTCCTACTGTACTAAAAACATGCCCTCTATAGCAACAACCCCACCCTCCATAGCTACAGGCCCTCCCTGACCACATGAACAAGCCTATCCCTCACACAGTAACAAATCCTCCCCCTCTATCTGCCTCAGTGCAGAGAGCAGAATTGCCTAGCTGCTCCTCCCCAGACATGCTGAACACTCATCTATGGAAAGTGAAACTATTGAGGTGGAAACAACCAGTTCTCATTTCAATGCCAGAACCCCCCCCCCCCGGACATTTTTCATAGAAGCAAGAGATCATATCTTGGAAACGCTGCAAACTGGCCACAGAAGGTAAACTACTTGTCAACATTCTGCAGCCCAGATATGCACTGAGATTATGTGAAAAGCCTGGACAACCCCTTTAAGTGACTATTTTTATGGCCTTTACCAAGGGGGAGGGATGTTCACTAAACTAAATTTGTATTTTGATTGCTCTGCATAATTTACTATATGAGCAACATCACTTGGTTAAGACCAAATACTACCATTAGAAAAAAAGCCTGAGTTACTCAGTGGGTATAAATGAAACAAGCTTGTTACTTTTGATCTAGTAACTTGCTCTTAAATGCTTAAGGGTGTGTGCACACACTGCAGATCTGCAGTGGATTTGGCTGCTGTGGTTCTGCAGCAGTTTTTGCTTTGGTGTACATTAGCATTCTAAGCTATGGGAAAAATGCTGTGCAGATGCTGCAGAATTTTCTGTGTGGATTTGCTGTTTCAAAACTGCAGAAAGAACTGACATGTCAGTTCTTTATGTGGATTCTGCTGCGGTTTGACATCTCCATTGTGGAGATGAAAAACCGCAGTCTTCTGACCTGCGGATTTTGCAAAATCCGTGTGGCCAAATCCGCAGAGCATTCTGCAGCGTGTGCACATAACCTAAGGAGGTTGTCCACTGCTTTCACCTTGGCCTATCTTTAGGATGTGCCCTCATTGTCTAACTGGCAGGGGTGATACCTGTCACCCCACTGATATGCTACTGGAGTCAGTGGCTGTCTAGTCCAGAAGTACTCCCTGGGCTGCTCCATGTTCTTGTAATGGCTGGGGCTTGGTACTTGCACATCTGTGTCCCATTGATATGAATAGGATGCAGATGTGAAGTACCCTGCAGTGGCCACTATAAGACCGCTCAGGTTAACAAGTGAGTACTTGAGGCTGCTGACACTGATAACTTGATCAGCAGGAGTGTCTGTGACCCTGGCAGATCAGACATTGACTACCTGTCCTAAGGATAGGTCAAAGTAGTGGACAACCCTTTTAAGCAGAGATCACTCTTGTGTTAAATTAATCCCTTCTCCCTACTGGTGGAGGATCCTTGGAAGTTTTCCCCAAAGTACTCCATAAAAATTTAAAACAAGTTCCACAATTTTATGCATTAAACAAAGTCCTCTGCGATGTACTGTGGAATGGTGGTTTACCTGAACAGGGACATGGTCTGGTCAATACCACAGCTCATGGACAGGAAATGAGAGGACACTGACATCACAGCATGGGATCTCAGCTGATCCTTTCTGTTAGGTAAAGCATTTCACTGCCTATTACAACTGGCTGTGTCCTCATGCTGTAATGTGAATCCTCTTGCTTCCTCTGCCCAGGAGCTGTGGCATGATCGGGCCATGTTCCTGCAGTCAAGACACACCAATGTACATGGGAAACATTTAAGATCTTGGCATGTGAATATATATTTTTTCTTATATCCAACTGTGGAAATTATTGTTCAAAGATCTGTTTGCTTAAAGTTACCTTTGTGGTAAAGGCCCTTAACCCTAATAACCTTACCTTGCTCTGGGTCAGCAGGCCCCAGTATAGATGGGACAGATGGACAAAACTGTCCTAAATATGCTTGTAGAAAGCTAGATGGACAAGGTGCACAGACCAAAGTGGTTGCACAACCCAAACTATAATGCACCTTCACACTATCAATTAAAAGACACCTTTAAAATAATTGAGAAACGGAATGAATGGCACCAAGACCAAACCATCAAGCCTGTGATAGTGGATGAATGGCAAAAGGTGAACGGTATGCTGGCTTAGGGTTACTAGTGCACAGCATTGAAAAAACATTCAGAATTAGAAAAAAATGCAGCACTCACCCATAAGCAGTAATAATGAAGTCCTTTATTCAACCATACAAGGTATTTGGACACAGTTTATGGGACAAGCAGGTGCTGGAGGGTAGTGGGGATAGAGCTGGATGACTGTTGTTCCGCGTTGACCCTTCTATGGGTCCAGGTACAGTTGACTAAAGGACTTCATTTATTACTGCTTATGGGTGAGTACTGCAGTAAGTAAATAGTCATACACATAAAACCACAGGGTACTCTGATTTATTTTATTTTTTTTAAATTGTAAAACCATTTTTTCTAACAAGTACCTAAGCAGAATGGTTTCCTAACATCTTTGCATGTGTCAGCAGGCCTCAAAATTGAATTGGGCAGAAAACTGACTGGCTTTCCAGAACTTTCCCTTTGACTGTACATCTAGTCTATAACACTTCATGGGCAGGTGTAAAAAAAAAAAAAGTCAGGTCTAGGTCCATCTCTGGCTGTCTATTTTGAGGCCTGCTGGCATAGGGAGGTGAATTATTAGAGCTAAAAACAACCCTGATTTGCAAGACTCACATGCTGGTACAGGAAGTATTCTGTGATGTGTTATTGCTCCACATCTCTAGGTGTTGCTGCAATAAGTAAACATCTAGTAGGATCTGGCTATAGCACTTCCAAAACTTTTTTCATAAAAGGCCTAGCAACACAAGATGACCAAGCCAAGTACAGGCACTGGGTCTCTCATGGCAGGGCCAATCCTTTTTCTACACCTTAACTTGCTTGTTTTCACTATCTCCACCCCTCTCTGGGCCCATGAAGCTAGAGCTGTCAAAGTAGGGGGGAGTGGAGATGAGAGGGAGCAGGGGAAACAAGCAAGTAGGAAGGTGAATAGCTATGCTTTGATGTATAGAGCAGTCATTCTGTCCTGACAGTTCCTTTAGGCCCTGTGCACACTGTGCAGATTCTGTGCAGTGCTGCAGCAGATTTGGCCCTGCAGAACTACACGTGATGTACAGTACCATTTAAGGCTATGTAAAACAAAAAACGCTGTGCACATGCTGCAGATTTTTCCACTCAGATTTGGTACGGTAGGCTATGTGCACACGGTGCGGATTCTGCTGTGGAATTTTCCATGCAGATTTTGCTAAATCTACAAGTAAAATGACCTGCGTTTTAGTGCAGATTTAGTGCAGTTTTTGTGTGGATTTCCCCTGCAGTTTTCCCCTGCATGTGCACAGCGTTTTTGTTTTACATAGCCTTAAATGGTACTGTACATCATGTGCAGTTCTGCAGGGCCAAATCTGCTGCAGAACTGCACAGAATCTGCACCGTGTGCACAGGGCTTAAAAGAAGCATCATGTCACTTGTGTGTGGTTTTGCTGCAGTTTTCCACCTGCTCCCATTATAGAAATATGCAGGTGTAAACTGCAGGGGAAATCTGCACTAAAACTGCAGGTAAAACGCAGGTCATTTTACCTGCAGATTTAGCAAAATCTGCGGAAAATTCCACAGCAGAATCCGCACCGTGTGCACATAGCCTCAAAGCAGTGTTTTCCAAACGCCAGTCCTCAACATGTCATGTTTTCAGGATTTCCTTAGGCCCTGTGCACACGGTGCAGATTCTGAAAAAAACAAAAACCGTTTATACTCGCCTATCGCCTAATTCCACCGAAGCCCTCATCTTCTGTAATAAAAAAAAAACAAAACATTATCCCTCACCTGTCCGTCATTCTGTCCCATGCCGTAATCCATGTCTGGGAGAAAATTAGTTTTCAACCTGGATGGTGCCAAACCACTGGTGAATGAGCTGCTGCGAGCTCAGCCTCAGTGACTAGCGGGCTTCAGCCCTGCTCTGTCTAGCAGAAATGCGCACTTGCCATGAATGCCGACCGCTGGGTGGCGCTCATAGTCATCTGACTATAGCAACCACAGGGGTCTCCTGCAGACCCCGGGTTGGCATGCCAAACCATCGGTTGATCCGTGGCCATGTGACATGGGCTCTGATGGGCAGCGCTAAGCTGCATATCCAGTTTGCGCAAGTTAAATGCCACTGTGAGAGATTGACAGCGGCATTTAACTAGTTAACAGCCGCGGGTGGATCATGATTCCACCCGCGGCTGTTAGGGGCAAATGTCAGCTGATTAGATCAGCTGTCGTGCTGGAAATATGCAGGCTCATCGCCAGAGCTTGCACCAAAGTGGGGGAGGTGCCCTGTGACAGATACTGCACGTCAGGTCATGAAGGGGTTAAGCCTACACAACATATTTTGATCCAACGGCTACATTGCCATACTGAGCCAATCTCATGGGCTAGAAAAAAAAAATTGAAAGGGGGAATGGGTGTAGTTCTTGCGAGAATGCATCACCAGAACCATGTTTTGAATATATGAGGATTTGGAAAGTTTCTGCTAAAGAAAACGTATTTAATTGTATTGCATGAACCTACAATTCCCAATATGTGGTTATGAAAGGTAAGAAGATACTTGGAGTTGTTACCAGCCATCATCAGAATGCAGACCATACAGGAGCAACAGTACTGTTGAGATGTAGTCAGTATCACAATCAAACATTTACTTCCAAGTACCTTATAATTGACACTAGATGTGTGCCCGAAGCTATCGCATTGGGAGGGCAATGACATCACGATGGGGCAGCTCTGTGGCACTGGGGGTGGTGTCTGTCCCCCCCCTCCCCCACGTGTGTGTACATGTGTGTGTATGAGTATATGTATGTCTGTGTACGTATGTGTGTATGTACATGTGGGTATGTGTGTGAGTACATGTGTGTGTCCCGCAGCTGCCTGCCCACCCACCTCCGTGCAGTCACAGCCGGCAGCAAAGACGGTGGTTTGCGGTCTATGCTGGAGATGGGATGCGGCGCCACTAGAGGGCACCCGCATCCCATCTCCTGCACAGGCTGCAAGCCGTGGTCTTTCCTGCCGGCTGTGACTGCATGGAGATGGGTGGGCAGGCAGCTGAGGGATACGGCGTGTGTCCTGGCGGGGGGGTCCGCTGGTAGTACTGCGCAAGGGCCAGGTACCACCAGCGGGTGCCAGGACTGCGCCCGTCACTGACCATCAGCGACGCGGGATTTCCGTTACAAACAAACGAGATTCTCTGATTAGCTTCGTTCCCAGACCCTTTTGTCTCCATGTAGTACAGATTTCACGCCCAGAACTCATCTCTCCACATTTCACTCTTCTCTGTCTTCAGCAGCACTTCCCCACATGGTGCCCTTTAAAAGTATCAATCTATAGCCCCATTAACAAAAATATCTCCCATGCTGTGCCCCTGAATAAATAATTGCCCCTCACTATGCTTCTTGCATAAACGTCCCCCCAAACTGCCCCTCACCAGAATGTACCCCCCCACTGCCCTTTTCCATATCATTCCTCCATGCTTCCTCACTGCATAATGTCCCCACTGCTCCTTGCTATACTGTGCCCCCTTTCACAATCCTCTTCCATTGCCCCATAATGTGCACTAGCCATAACACAATTCTCCCCGACACCTCATGTTAAATAATAGGACATTTAATCTGCTTCACCTTGAAGCATTTACCGTTGCTGACCTCATCATGCTTCTACATGAGCCGCATTTATAAAGCAGGCAGAGAGAATAAAGTCCATCAAAAGAAATTCAGCAAATTCTAAGCTCCCAAATCCAAATGCCCCCCCTCCCTTCTGAGCCCCAGTCTGCCTAAACCACAATTAGTGCCCACATGTTTGGCATTTCTGTAGTGCTGAGAGCCCACCTAATTTTCATGAGATGCATGAGCTGGGCACAACGTACTGGTCACTATAAAAAAAAGTTTGCAATTTTCACTTGACAACATATTTAGAATTGAGAGTCCTCAGTGGTTGATACCTTTAATGGCTAACTGAAAAGATGGTAACAAATTGCAAGCTTTCAAGACTACTAAGGTCTCTTCATCAGGCAAAGACTACTACAACATCTGAAGAATCACATATTTATGCACAAAACAGCACAGAAATAACGCAATAGATAAGATAAGTGACTTGAAGCAGAATTGTCATTATGGGAAAGGGATAAATATTGGAACAGTTCATAGGTAAGAAGTGTGAAAGTTTTATTGTCCTCTGATTGGGGTCTGGTTCTGTGTTGTGTAATGCTCCCAGAAGGTCTGAAGAGCAAATTCCTTAATTTATGTAAAAAGACAGAAATCCATGTGACACATTCATTCCTGCCCTGAGTGTGTCAAAGGTCATAAATTTATACTCCCAGACCATCCTGTCTCTCTGAGACTTGAAGTTACCTTTTAATACAAGTAATTTAATGTCCATCATGCTATGACCGGGGATACAAAAATGTTTTGCCACAGGTAGATCCATTCTTTTTTCTCTTATTGTGTGGCGATGAGATTTCATCCTTGTTCTCAATTTTTGCCCGGTCTCCCCTACATATAGACACCCAGTTGGACATTTAGTACAAATAATTAGGTACACCACATTAGACGTGATGCAGCTGAAAGTACCTGGTCTGAGAATTGCTATTGTGAAGCACTTGTTACCATGTAGCTCTAGCCTTATCAAGGCCAGTTTAAAACAAAGTGGGGTCCTGGGCAAAAGTTTAAATGCTCACATAATGCACCAAAGCACAATCATTTCGGTAGTATTTATATGGGCTGAGTTCAGGTCGTTAAACGAGGTAATGCAGCCCATAGTCCTTCATAAAGTATAATGCAGCCCCCATAGTCCTATACAGTATAATCCAGCCACCATATAGTATAATGCAACCATAGTCCTCAATAGAGCATAATGCGGCCATCCCATAGAGTATAATGTAGACCCCCACAAAGAGTATAATGCAACCTCCCTATACACGCACACAGGATAATGCAGCACCCCACACACAGTATAATGCATACTTACACACACACCCACGCAGACCCACAGTCCAGCAGTATTACAAAGTATAATGCACAAACACACAATACTTACCTCTCCCCATTCCCCCGTTCCCTCGCTGCTCTGGCTTCTGCAGCATGTCTCATCAGCTCCACTGCTGGCACAGCGTGTCGCACCATGATGTGACGTAATTGCGCGCCTGCTACATCAGCAGAGGGGTAATGATGGGAGAGGAAGCGTCATCTGACACTCTCTCCTCCATCATTGCTTTCAACTGTATTGGCATCAATGATGCCAATAAGTTGAATGCGCAATGCTGGGAGGAGGGCACTCTTACTCACAGGCCCCATAGCGGCCTTGTGGTGTGCAACTATTATTGGCACTCAACTGGTTGTCTGCCCCTAACGCCGGTCCTGAGCCTTATGATAAATATGGCACATCCTTACATACTTTTATCTAACTTTATTCGTCCCCTTGGCTGTTTTACCTTAGATCGAATTTTTGCTCTAAAATTTAGTTGATTTAGTTGCAATGTGGCTCATTCTTGACTAGTTCATTATTTTATAGCACAATCAATATTCTTAAAATATAGAATGAAGCTGTGTTATATGGCAAAGTGGTTGTTAAATAGTGTGTAACTTGTTTAGTTTCTTATAGTCACATGTAAGACGCCTGCCTTCTTTCAAGACAGCACCTGTCAGAAGTCAGAAATATCCCTGTCAGTGGCACTTCACAGACTTATAACGTGACTGGATGTGATATTTCAATATAGAATATTATAAACAATTTTCCCATTCAAGAGATTTTTAGAAATGTTTTCTAGGATGTTTGCTTTTTATTCTTAAAGGAGTGGTCTCCTGAAGAGTCAAACGAATGTATGGGTGAGCCAGGTTAGCCAGAATGGCTCCCAATGTGGTGCCGTTGAGAAGTTCTCCCTGTACATCTATACGATCACTTAGTTCAAACCATTTAAGGATGTAACTTATTTAGAGATTAAAAAGGACTGATCTCCTCAACTTGTATATGTTTTTAACCACTTACCGACATCCTCCATATACAGTCATGGCCGAAAATGTTGGCTCCCTTGATATTGTTCCAGAAAATGAAGTATTTCTCTAAGAAAATTACTGCAATTACACATGTTTTGCTGTACACATGTTTATTTTCTTTTTGTGTATTTGGAACAACACAAAAACATGAAAAAAAGGCAAATTTAACATAATTTCACACAAAACTCCTAAAATAGGCTGAACAAAATTACTGTCACCCTCAACTTAATATTTGGTTGCACACCCTTTTGGAATAAATAGCTGCAATCAATTGCTTCCTATAACCATCAACAAGCTTTTTGCACCTCTCAAATTTTGGACCACTGTTCTTTTGTAAACTACTCCAGGTCTCTCATATGTGAAGGTCGCCTTCTCCTAACAGTAATTTTAACATTAGTGATGAGCGATGTGCTTGTGCGCTAACCGAGTGACTACAGCAAGCTCGAATAATAAGTTTGAGTCCCCGCACCTGCATGACTTGCGGCTGTTCAACAGCCGCAACACATGCAGGGATTATCCAACAGGCAATTCCTGCATGTGTTGCGATTAGTGTTGAGCGATACCTTCCGATATCGTGAAATATCGGAATATCGGATTGGATCGGACCGATACCCAAAAAGTATCGGATATTGCCGATTCCGATACTGGAAACCAATGCAAGTCAATGGGACAGAAATATCGGAATTAAAATAAACCCTTTCTTTCCTTGTAGGTTAATTCTACATGAAGAAAAACAACTAATAATAATGTAGAATGTATTGGGGGAGGTGGAGGAGACATTAAAGGCATAGAGGTTTAGCCCAATCAAATGGAATGGCAGGAATATATATATATTTTTTTTAAGACGTTCAGAGTTACAAAGATATTGACTATGTTAACCTTTTCTATATTTTGTCAGATATGTATGCTTCACTACTTCCATGCTCTTCACCTTCTTTTTTACTTCTCCCACACCTTCATGATCCTCAGCAGCAGCATCTTTTTCATCAACGTCTTCACCTTATTCATCTTCACCTTCTTCTTATTATTCTTTTTTTTACATTCTTCATATTCTTCTTATTCAACTATTATTCTTCTTCATATTCTACTTCTTCATCTTCTTCCTATTCTTCTTCTTCATCATATTCTTATTTGTGACAGGCATTCCTGTAGTTGTTATCTATAAAAGTTTGAAGATTACACCAGCTGTTCTGCCTGTCACAAAAGATTTACAACAGGATTTGTCTGCGTTCAGTTTGGCCTGCAGCAGCAGGCATTTTCCAGGGGCACCTCGAGGAGGAACGGACTCACCCCCATACACTGCTTAGTCTTCTTCTGCTTATAATTTAGATAATATCTTTTGCTCTGATTTTTAGTCTTATGCTTTTTGTTCTGCTTTTTGTTCTTCTTCTTGGTCTTCTGTCTCTTGTTGTTCTGTATCTTTGTGGTTGTCTTCATGTTCTTTGTCCTCTTGGTCATCTTCAGGGTCATCTTTTTGGTCTTCTTTGGGGTGGTCTTCAGGGTCATCGTCAGGGAGATCCAGAGTGATTACCAAAAACCATTTCAAAAAGTTTGAACTTGGAAATGTAGCAGAAGGTACAAGAAGGCTGAGGAACTGCCGAGAACCAGCTGACTGTACTGGAACCCGGATGGGTAGCAGAAGGAACAAGAGCCAATGGAACTACCGAGGACCAGCTGATGGTACTGGAACCCGGTTACTAAGCAGGAAGTACCTGTGCTAGAAAGCACTACCATGGACCAGCAGACGTTACTGGAACTCGGATACCGAAAAGGAGGCACCTAAGCCAAAGGCACTGCTGAGAACCAGCTGATGGTGCTGGAACCTGGATGGGTAGCAGAAGGTACCCATGAAAAACAAAGTTGCAAGGCCACGAGCCGGCCGCAGTTACTGAAACCCACAGTCCTACAGGGGGTGCTTGTCCTATTGGCACTACGGAACCAGCCTTTATTGCCAGAACTCGCAGCCCACATAGGAAGCACCTAAATTGCAGGCACCATAGAGTCGGCTAACCCAACTGCAACATGACAGGACAACGTATTGGTGCCAAAGTGACGTTGACACTTCCCTTAAACAGCTGATGGTGCTGGAACCCGGAGGGGCAGCAGAAGGAACAACAGCCAATGGCACTACCGAGGACCAGCTGACGGTACTGGAACCCGGTGACTAAGCAGGAGGTACCTGTGCTAGAAAGCACTACCAAGGACCAGCAGATGTTGCTGGAACTTGGATACCGAGATGGAGGCACCTAAGCAAAAGGCACTGCCGAGAACCAGCTGACGGTGCTGGAACCCGGAGGGGCAGCAGAAGTAACAAGAGGCAATGGAACTACCGAGGACCAGCTGACGGTGCTGGAACCCGGATGGGTAGCAGAAGCTACAAGAGCCAATGGCACTACCGAGGACCAGCTGACGGTACTGGAACCCGGTTACTAAGCAGGAGGTACCTGTGCTAGAAAGCACTACCAAGGACCAGCAGACGTTGCTGGAACTCGGATACCGAGATGGAGGCACCTAAGCCAAAGGCACTGCCGAGAACCAGCTGACGGTGCTGGAACCTGGAGGGGCAGCAGAAGGTACCAATGAAAAACAAAGTTGCAAGGCCGCGAGCCGACCGCAGTTACTGAAACCCACAGTCCTACGGGGGGTGCTTGTCCTATTGGCACTACGGAGCCAGCCTTTATTGCCAGAACCCGCAGCCCACATAGGAAGCACCTAAACTGCAGTCACCATAGTCGGCTAACCCAACCGCAACATGACAGGACAACGAATTGGTGACAAACTGACGTTGACACCTCCCGGAAACAGCTGGCGTGCTGGAACCAGGCTGGCCAGGAAGGACTACCTGTGCCAAAGGCACTTCTGAGCAGCAACTGGTCGTGTTGGAGCCCAGGGATTACAGTTCAGGTGGTAGAAACATGAACATAACAGGAGACCTGGATACTGTTGCCAACCAATTATTTAATCTGGAAGAGGACTGGCAAATTCAGGTGAGATCCAGGCCTTGTTCATATTCAGAAAAGTAAGCCGGTCAACGTTATCAGAAGACAGTAGCATGCGACGGTCTGTTAGTACACCCCCTGCGGCACTAAAGACGCGTTCCGATAATACACTAGCAGCAGGGCAAGCTGTATAGTACAAGTTATTTTTATATGGTTTCAATCAGTATAATATAATATACACTGAGATGAGGTAGGCAAAAGGTCACTGAAACTTACTTAATATAAAGGAATGTAAATTACTGGTCATTTGTTTATCCGTCAACAAAGGACCATTGATATTCAAGGCAACTAACTTAATTAGATGGGTGTGTTAACTTTCCCCATGGATGTTATCTTGTGCTCCGAAGCCCCTCCTCCAGCTTGCTGTATTTCTGCCATGTGGCACACATGAGGCCCCCTCCTCTAGTTTCCTGTATTATATACTGGTTAAAACAGGTATTGAGGGGATGTGTTTATAGCCAATGAACAATAGACTTGCGACATCATTCCCCACATGGTGGGGCTGGACATTTTAAAAGAACTAGGACACATGTTCTCAGTCTCTCTTGGCTCCTGGAGGATGACTGGTCGACGTCTATCTGAATAATGTAACGTATGAATAATGCTTGTTTCTGATTAATGCATATGTATTTATAGTTTTAAATTGTTTATTATTTAATCTTATCATTTATTAAGTAAATCAATTTAGTAAATTCAATTCTTGTGTGAGCATTTTCTAATGCATTCATTACAATCCATTGGAACCCTTACAATACACAAGCCAGCACCTCCAATGCATACTGGCTAAGCTCTGGCCAGGTATCCAGCTTAGAGACCCAAAACTTGAAGGGGGAAGAGCCGTCTGGGAGTACATTGAGAGGGCAAGACATGTAGTCTGTCACCATCTGACGGAAACGTTGCCTCCTGCTGACTGGAGCCGTCTGTGAAGGTGTAGACATTTGTGGCGGGCACACAAAACTTTGCCACATTTTGGCCATACTGGTCTTGCCTTGTGCTGAGGCGCTGCTTCTGCTCCCTCTTTGTGCAGAGCTTCCTCCACTGCCTCGACGCACAGAGCTGCTTTGTAAAGCACTAGCAGCACTGCTCTCGGGTGGAATGGAGAACATGATGGAATGCACCAGTGTGTCTTTGTACTCCCGCATTTTACGCTCCCGGTTCAACGGTGTTATGAGGCTTTGTAAGTTGTCCCGGTAGCGAGGATCTAGGAGGGTGTACACCCAATAATCAGCCGTGTTGAGAAAGTGGGCGATGCGGCGGTCGTTTCTCAGGCACTGCAGCATGAAATCAACCATGTGCTGCAGACTCCCAACTGGCCAAGAAATGCTGTCATCTCTGCCTGCTCTGCATCACCCCACCCTCGCTCTACATACTGACTACTAGAGCATTGTGTACCTCCCTCCTCTGGAGAGATGTCTTCCTCCTCCATTGACTCCTCCTCATCCTCCTCACAAAGTGTCCCCTGCCTAGGCCTTTGTGAGGAACCACGTTGCGCAGACTGTCCAGAAGCAGATGGCATTTGTGACTCCTCATCCTCCACTTCTTCCAAAACCTCCTCCCTTAGAGCTTGCAGTGTTTTTTGAAGCAGGCAGATAAGGGGGACAGTCATGCTGACTAGTGCATCATCTGCACTCGCCATCCGCGTGGAAGCATCGAAGGTACGCAAAACGTGGCAGATGTCCTTCATAGAGGCCCACTCAGTGGTGGTGAAGTGTGACCGGCGCGCAGTGCGATTTGTTTGCGCCTGATGCAGCTGGTACTCCATTACTGCTGCCTGCTGCTCACACAACCGCTCCAACATATGTAACGTTGAATTCCACCTGGTGGGTAGGTCACATATGATGTGATGTTCCGGAAAGCGGAATCGGCGCTGCAGAGCTGCAATGCGCGATCTTGCCATGCTGGAACGCCGCAAGTGAGCACACTCTAGGTGGACCTTGTGCAGCAGTGCATCAGGATCCGGATAGTCCCTCAGAAAGCTCTGCACGACCAAGTTGAGCACATGTGCCAGACATGGGATGTGAGTGAGGTTGCCTAGGCCCAGTGCTGCCACCAGATTTCGGCCATTGTCACACATTACCAAGCCTGGCTGGAGATTCGCTGGCACAAACTACATGTCGCTCTCCTGCTTGATGGCATTCCAGAGCTCCTGCGCTGTGTGGCTTCGATTCCCCAAAGAAATTAATTTCAGTACGGCCTGTTGACGTTTGGCCACGGCTGTGCTCATATCGGTCGTAACAGGTAAGCATTCACGGGTCCATGTGGAGGTAGACCGTGACGGCTCCTGCAGCGCTGATTCTGAGGAACTAGAGTATGAGGAGGAGTCAATGTGTACAGACTGGATTCCTGCAATCCTTGGCGTTGGTAGAACACGTACAGCGCCACTCTCAAGATCTGTACCCGGCTCTACAACATTGACCCAATGGGCAGTGAGGGAAAGGTATCGTCCCTGTCCATGGTTACTGGTCCACGCATCGGTGGTCAGGTGGACCTTGCTACTGACGGCGTTTAGTAGTGCATGTTTAATTTTTCCCTCCACATGCTTTTGCAGGGCAGGGACTGCTTGCCTGCTGAAATAAAAGTGGCTGGGCACGGTGTATTGTGGGACTGCCAATGCCATGAAGTTACGGAAGGTGTCAGTCTCCAACAGCCTGATTGAGAGCATTTCAAGGGCCAGTAGTTTTGCAATGCCAGCATTCAGAGCCTGTGCTCGGGGATGGTTTGCCGAGTATGGCCGCCTTTTCTCCCATGCCTGTGCTACCGATGGCTGTAGAGTGGCCTGGGAGTGTGAGGATGACAGGGAACGTGGTGCTGTGGGTGGAATGTCACTGGGTCTCTGGACATCAGTGCCAGAGGTTCTTCCATGGCGATCCTGTGAGGAAGCCGAACCAGCTGTGTGTGAGCTGAAGGAAGAGGCTACAACAAGAGCTGAAGAGGTGGTAGATGGTGCTGTAGGTTGGCCTACGTCTTCAGTGTGTCTTTGAAACTCCACCACGTGCTTGGTCCGTACATGTTTCCACATATTTGTGGTATTGAGGTTGCTGACACTTTTCCCTCTTTTGACTTTCTGATTACACAGCTTGCATTTGACAAAGCAAATGTCATCTGCAACTGTGTCAAAAAAGGACCACGAACTGCAAGTCCTGGGAGCGCCCATTTTGGGTTTTGGAAGAGGAATGCTCCCAATGGGTGCCGAAGTGGAGGCTTTAGGCAACCAAGTCTGCCCCCTCCTTCTTCCTCCTGTTTTGGCCGTTCGGGGAATCTCTTCCTCAGAGCTGCTCCCACCACCTTCCTGTTCCTCACGCCATGATGGGTCAAGGACCTCATCATCTACACTCCCCTCTTCAAACACCTGCTTCTCCTGGGTAGTCTTGCCAGCACAGTACGCACCAGAAAGTGGCACCTGAGTCTCATCATCTGATGCGTACTGAGGTGTGCTGACCATAGGCACTGGCCCACCCGCCTCTTCAGATTCAGAGGAACAAAGCAGTTGCGCATCACTGCATACTCCCTCTTCTTCACATTCTAGAATGCTGCTTGGCTGGCCCCCTGTTTCCAAGCCAAGAGATTCAGAGAACAGAAGTAGAGATGGCTCCTGTCCAGGGCTTTCTGACTGCCTGGGCAATTTGGCAGGTGGTGAAGAGACAGATGGTTGCTCTTCAGTGCTTTGGCCCTGAGAGGATGTGGAAGTAATTGAAGTCGATGCGTTAGCTGCCATCCATCCGACAACAGCTTCAATTTGTTCGTCCCGCAGCAGTGGGGTACGGCGAGGTTCTACAAAGCTGCGCATAAAGGACTGATCCCTGGTAAAACTGGGGGATGCTGAGTCACTGGTGCCCGCAGCAGACACAGAATCCCCACGTCCTCTCCCTGCTGAAACTCCACGCCCACGCCCACGTGCCTTACTCCCTGCCTTCTTCATCTTGGTAGACTGATAAAGATAGGCAGAAAAGTACAAAGGGGGGGGCTTAGTGTGCTTATTCCTGAACAGCTGCTAACAGGTATAAGAAACACTAATTTTATAAAGTGTGTGGACTACACAACTGTCAAGTGGAGTGTTTGGTGAACTTTATTTACGTGTTTTTTTTTCAAAAAAACAAAAAGGATGTGACCAAAGATGTGAAAGCGATAGTATCACAAACTTTTTGGAGCTATTACAATGTAGGAAGGTAACCTACAATGCAATAGATGAGGCTCCAAAAAATAGGCTAATACTAATCTGGCTGGGGCTGCAGGGCACAAGCCAGAAAAAGGCTCCTCTATCTACTCCTATATAGTGTTTACAACCAATCTAGCTGGATACAGATGGAAGCACACTACTAGGAGAAATTCAGGAAAAATAAGCAGCACTACAGCAAAAAAACAACAATGTATGAGGCAGTGACGCACGCTGAGCGGACTACAACCAGAGGTAGCTGCAGAACACACTACAGCGTGAGCTGCACTCACACACAGAGACCTCACAGACAGCCGTGAACAATGCAGAGAACTGTGCACTAGCACTGAAATGCTGCAGAAAGGCTCCGCTGTCTACTCCTACAGTTGTGGCCAAAAGTATTGACACCCCTGCAATTCTGTCAGATAATACTCAGTTTCTTCCTGAAAATGATTGCAAACACAAATTCTTTGGTATTATTATCTTCATTTAATTTGTCTTAAATGAAAAAAAACATGGGCCAGACAAAAGTATTGGCACCCTTTGCCTAATACTTGGTTGCACAAGCTTTAGCCAAAATAACTGCGACCAACCGCTTCTGGTAACCATCAATGAGTTTCTTACAATGTTCTGCTGGAATTTTAGACCATTCTTCTTTGGCAAACTGCTCCAGGTCCCTGATATTTAAAGGGTGCCTTCTCCAAACTGCCATTTTTAGATCTCTCCACAGGTGTTCTATGGGATTCAGGTCTGGACTCATTGCTGGCCACCTTGGAAGTCTCCAGTGCTTTCTCTCAAACCATTTTCTAGTGCTTTTTGAAGTGTGTTTTGGGTCATTGTCCTGCTGGAAGACCCATGACCTCTGAGGGATGCCCAGCTTTCTCACACTGGGCCCTACATTATGCTGCAAAATTTGTTGGTAATCTTCTGACTTCATAATGCCATGCACACGGTCAAGAAGTCCAGTGCCAGAGGCAGCAAAGCAACCCTAAAACATCAGGGAACCTCCGCCATGTTTGACTGTAGGGACCATGCTCTTTTCTTTGAATGCCTTTTTTTTCTCCTGTAAACTCTATGCCTTTGCCCAAAAAGCTCTACTTTTGTCTCATCTGACCAGAGAACATTCTTCCAAAACATTTTAGGCTTTTTCAGGTAAGTTTTGGCAAACTCCAGCCTGGCTTTTTTATGTCTCAGGGTAAGAAGTGGGGTCTTCCTGGGTCTCCTACCATACAGTCCCTTTTCATTCAAACGCCGACGGATAGTACGGGTTGACACTGTTGTACCCTCGGACTGCAGGGCAGCTTGAACTTGTTTGGATGTTAGTCGAGGTTCTTTATCCAACATCCGCACAATCTTGCGTTGAAATCTCTTGTCAATTTTTCTTTTCCGGCCACATCTAGGGAGGTTAGCCACAGTGCAATGGGCTTTAAACTTCTTGATGACACTGTGCATGGTAGACACAGGAACATTCAGGTCTTTGGAGATGGACTTGTAGCCTTGAGATTGCTCATGCTTCCTCACACTTTGGTTTCTCAAGTCCTCAGACAGTTCTTTGGTCTTCTTTCTTTTCTCCATGCTCAATGTGGTACACACAAGGACACAGGACAGAGGTTGAGTCAACTTTAATCCATGTCAACTGGCTGCAAGTGTGATTTATTTATTGCCAACACCTGTTAGGTGCCACAGGTGCTGTTAATTACACAAATTAGAGAAGCATCACATGATTTTTCGAACAGTGCCAATACTTTTGTCCACCCTCTTTTTTTATGTTTGGTGTGGAATTATATCCAATTTGGCTTTAGGACAATTCTTTTTGTGTTTTTTCATTTAAGACAAATTAAATGAAGATAATAATACCAAAGAATTTGTGTTTGCAATCATTTTCAGGAAGAAACTGAGTATTATCTGACAGAATTGCAGGGGTGTCAATACTTTTAGCCACAACTGTATATAGAGTTTGCAACCAATGTAGATAGATACGGATGGATGCACACTAATAGGAGAATTAATGAAAAATGAGCAGCAATAAAACAAAAATAAATATGTATGAGGCAGTGACGCACGCTGAGCGGCCTACAACCAGAGGTGGCTGCAGGACACACTACAGCGTCAGCTGCACTCACACAGACCTTGCAGACAGCTGTGAACAGCGCTGCAAGGCAAAAGAAAGCTTCTCACAGTGGTTGCTAAACTAGCCTGGGTAAAGCACAATCTAGCAAATCGATATTTCTAACTGTCCCTCAGAGTCACAAGAGCAGCGTCCTGTCCCTAACTGAATTCACAGCAGAGTAAACCCAAAATGGTGGCGGCTTTTATAGTACATCATGACATCATTTCAGCAGCCAATCACAGCAATGCCATTAGTTAACATGCCTACACTTCTTAGGATTCCTCATTGGCTGAATCAAATCAAACTAGCTCATAGCATTATGGGACCTTCCGATTCTGGTATTCGATATGCAAAAAGTATCGGAACTCAGTATCGGAATTCTGATACCGCGAATATCGGCCGATACCCGATATTTGCGGTATCGGAATGCTCAACACTAGTTGCGACTGTCGAACAGCTGTGGGACATGCAGCGGCATATTTTTGAACATGTTGAAGACACTTGGTTAGTACACGAGTATGCTCAGATAACACCTTATCTGAGCACGTTCACTCATCTCGCCACAGGTGTGCAATGGGATTTAGATCCTGACTCATTAATGGCCACTTCAGAACTCTCTAGCACTTCCATCCATCCATTTCTCCATCCATCCATCCATTTCTGGGTGCTTTTTGTAGTATGTTTGTGGTCATTGGTCTGCTGGAAGAACCATGACCTAGAATGCAAACCCAGCTTTCCGACACTGGGCATACATTGCAACACAAAAGGTTTTGGTAATCTTAAGATTTCATGATACCTTGCACACAGTAAACCACCTAGTGCCAGAGGCAGCAAAATAACCTCATAATAATAATAATAATAAATTTTATTTTTATAGCGCCGACATATTCCGCAGCACTTTACATTTCAGAGGGGATTTGTACAGACAATAGACATTACAGCATAACAATAATCACATACAGTAGATTATAACAAATACCAAGAGGAGTGAGGGCCCTGCTCGCAAGCTTACAGTCTATGAGGAAAGAGGTAGACACGAAAGGTGGGTGGTAACAGTTGCCCTGATTGTATGGACCAGCCATAATGTTAAGTGTGTAACAGTACAGATACAGAGGGCTAATGGATGCATAAAGCATGTGGGAACATGATGCTGGGAACCTGGTTATGGTAAAACTTTTGGCTCTGCCACACAGGGATAGGTTAGATTAATGTGTTGAGGCGATAGGCCAGTCTGAATAAATGCGTTTTCAGGACACGCTTAAAATTGTGGGGATTGGGGACTAATCGTATTGACCTGGGAAGTGCATTCCAAAGAATTGGCGCGGCACGTGTAAAGTCTTGGAGACGGGAGTGGGAGGTTCTGACTATTGAGGATACTAACCTCAGGTCATCAGCAGAATGGAGGGCGCGGGTAGGGTGGTATACTGAAACAAGGGAGGAGATGTAGGGTGGTGCTGAGCCATGGAGGGCTTTGTGGGTGAGGGTAATAAGTTTATACTGAATTCTGGAGTGGATGGGTAGCCAGTGTAATGACTGGCACAAGATAGAGGCATCGGTGTAACGATTGGTGAGGAATATGATCCTGGCTGCAGCATTCAAGACAGATTGGAGAGGGGAGAGTTTTGTAAGAGGCAGACCGATTAGAAGAGAGTTACAATAGTCGAGACGAGTATGAATAAGAGAAACAGTAAGAGTTTTTGCAGAGTCAAAAGTAAGAAAAGGTCGAATTCTAGAAATGTTTTTGAGGTGCAGATGACAAGAGCGAGCCAGTGATCGAATGTGGGGGGCAAAGGAAAGCTCGGAATCAAGTATGACCCCAAGACAGCGGGCATGTTGCTGGGGAGTAATAGTGGAACCACAGACGGAAATGGCAATGTCGGGTGTAGGTACATTAGTAGCGGGAGGAAACACAAGGAGTTCAGTCTTTGACAGGTTCAGTTTCAGATATAGTGAGGACATGATATTAGACACAGCGTTTAGACAATCGCCAGTGTTTTCTAGAAAGGCTGGCGTGATGTCAGGAGAAGAAGCGTATAATTGGGTGTCATCAGCATAGAGATGGTAATGGAAACCAAATCTACTGATTGTTTGACCAATAGGGGCAGTGTACAAGCAGAAGAGGAGGGGGCCTAGAACCGATCCTTGAGGAACCCCAACAGTAAGGGGAAGGTGAGAGGAGGAGGAACCGGCAAAAGAAACAGTAAAGGAGCGGTCGGAGAATAATTCAGTATAAACCTCAAAACATATTTGAACCTGCAGCATATTTGACTGCAGGTACTGTGTTCTTTCCTTTGTAGGCGCCATATTTCATTTTCGGTAAAGAGAATGATGTGCTTTACCAAATAACTATCTTGATCTCATCTGTCCACAAGACACTTTCCCAGAAGGATTTTAGCTTAATCACGTACATCGTAGCAAACTGCAGTCTAGCTTTTTTATGTCTGTGTCAGCAGTGGGGTCCACCCGGGTCTCCTGCTATAGAGATTCATTTTATTTAAATGTCGATGGATAGTTCGCTCTATCACTGATGCACATTGAGCCTGTGTAACAAGGGGGCACGGGGTGGTAGTCGCGGGCGAGTCCACTAAAGCAGATTCAGTACACACCCCGACACCTTGCACATGAAATGACATTTGTAATCACAGCCCTGGGTCACAGTGGGTTACCTCAGTTCTGCGGCTGTTCTCTATGATGGGACAGTGTCCTCCGAAAGAGCCACACTTCGCAATGTACAGGGCCCAACAGTGGCAACTGGTATTTTAATGATGAGGATGTGGAAAATAAACAAGGGAAGTATAATTCCTGCTCTGTCTCTAGTCACAACAACGGCTGCAGTAGCAGGGGCAATGCTTTACAGACAGTCCCCAGACAGTTTCCAGGGGTAGCAGTCTCTGGTAGGGCAGTCGTATAGTCCTTGTTTCCTCTGATCGATACTCCTCAAGCAGCTTTGTCCCTTCCAGGGGCACGGGCAGCTCCCAGGCAGGGGAGCACATCCTGCCACGGGCACGTCTGCCCGGGCACTGCTCCAGAAGCAAGAGCTTCCTGCTCTCTTGAGGCTGCTAGTTCCGCCTCGTCCTATTAACTACTTCTTTCCCTAAGCTACAGACATAATACATTACAATGGTACAACATTAGGACATTACAAACATAGCACATAAACATCAACATTACATTAATACATATAGGGAATATTGCAATACAATACATGTTAATAACAGTGCAAAACACCAGGGGAACCGTATAAGGAGAGAGGGGAGGCAATGAGGTTCTCTGCCACCTCCTTACACCTGCAGGACAGTTTAAATTTCTTTGGAACTTGATTGGGGCTGCTTATCCACCATAAGGACTATTCTGCATTGCAACCTTTCAGCAATTTTTCTCTGCTGTCACTGTCCAAAGAGAGCCATGGGTTGTAAACTTCTTGATTAGGCTGCACACTGCTGACAAAGGAACATTAAGATCTCTGGAGATGGACTTGTAACCTTGTTATTGTTGATATATTTTAACAATTTTGGTTCTCAAGTCCTCAGACAGTTCTCTTCTCCTCTGTTCTCCATGCTTAGTGTGGCACACACAGATACACAATGCAAAGATTGAGTCAACATCTCCCCCTTTTGATCTGGTTTCAGGTGTAATTTTCATATTGTGTATAGCAAAACGTGTAATTATAATTACAATAATTTTCTGGGAGAAGAAATACTTAATTTTCTAGAACAATTTCAAGGGTGCCAACACTTTCGGCTATGTTTGTGTACTCCTAAAGCTTGATTCAAAGCTACACTGTTACTTCTACGTTACGTCCTCCATGCTGCTTCTGCTTTTGAGTATGATATCCAACATGATATACAACAGAATTTCATACTGTATGTGTACAGCCTATGGTAGACATCACAGCAACTTGTCTTTACCCATTAGCTCTGGAAAAAAACAAAATAAGAAGTGGATAATGCAGAGGGGAGATCTGATGAAAAAAGCAAGGTACAAGTCATATAATGGCCAGAAATAATGTTATTCTTCATGTACACAAATTACAGATACGCTTTAAATAATATGACAACTTTAGTGTTCATTGCAATTTGCCATAAATATAAGAGTAACATATGTATATTGTATGTTTATTACCTTTTGCAGCTTTTATTAAACCCTTCCAAAAATATGATATACAACTGCGTGGTACCAATGATGTTGTCATGGAAGAAATCTACAACGCATCCTTAAAAACAAGCCCTCATAACAAAAATGTCAATGAACAAATAAAAATGTAATGGCCCTTCCGAAATAGGGAAAGAAAGAATAAAAGAAAAAATAAACCAGCCCACATTTTGTGCATCAATTATAAGTTACATTGTGAGATAAGCTTTCTGCACTTGCTTTCCTTGTGGCTATATAACGTCCTTCTGAACGACGCTTTGTTGCTTCTGATAACTTCTTAGATATTGATGTTTTCTTGGGTTCTTTTATGTTGTTTAATTCATTTAACTCCAGCTCACGACCAAATATTTCAATCTAAAACATGAAAGTTTAGTTAGAGACATTCATGCAATAAATTACATTTAGTTTACTTCTGATTTACCTGTATTTTTAGCAATGTCCCTATTATTTCCTTTGAGGCTTAATTAAGACAAATAAAATAGTATTTTACACCCTGTATTTTCCACCCTAAGGGTGAGTGCACACAGTGCGGATTTTTTCACGCGGATTTGCAGGTAAAATCGCAGGTAAAGTGACCTGCGGTTTACCTGCGGATTAGCCTGCGGTTTTCCCCTGCGGTTTGACACCTGGACAATGGAACAGGTGTCAAACCGCTGCGGAATCCGCAGAAAGAATTGACATGCTGCGGATTTAAAACCGCAGCAAATCCGCAACATCTGCACTGCTGTTTTGAAATCCCATAGATTTGTACTGTACAATGCCTGCGGATTTGCAGCAGATTCGCGGAGGCAAATCCGCTGCGGATACACAGCAAAATCCGCACCGTGTGCACATACCCTAAGACTGGATTCGTTTTTTTTGTCTAACCCAAAGAATGCATCCTAAAAGTTAGAACTCATCCCACAGCTGTCTAAATTTTATCTGTAGCATACAGTGGCTTGCAAAAGTACCCCCTTTGACTGTTTACCTATTTTGTAACATTATAACCCACGTATAAATATTTTTATAATCCGATTTGTGTGTGATGCATCAACACTAAATAGTTTAAGTTGGTGAAGTGAAGTGAGAAAAATATAGGCACAAATTAAATTTACATAAAAAAAAATTAAAAAAATGTTTCAGCTCACCTCTTAGCGTCCTCTGGATAGCAGGAACCACACCGTCGCACGGAGCCGCCCTGGCCTGGCGGATACAAGTCCAAACACAGTAATCTCCAGCGATCTCAGGCAGGATGGTAGTTCTAAAAAATATTCCTTTATTTCTTTTTGTTAAAAGAACATGTTACAGGTAGTGGATACCCCAGTGGATGGTAAAAAAATCCAACGCGTTTCAACTCAAAAGAGTCTTAATCATGGATTACAAATTCTGACAAAATGTGACATTTTAAAAGTCTCCAGACAGGAGTGAGGAGGTGGTAGGCAATGCCCTCATTAGCATGTTTAATTAATGTATCCAATTATCCACACCCAACCTCCAGGTTGAAGACAAGTTAAAAAGAGAGAGAAAGAGGTTTTTTTTTTCCTCTTTCTCTTTTTAACTTGTCTTCAACCTGGAGGTTGGGTGTGGATAATTGGATACATTAATTAAACATGCTAATGAGGGCATTGCCTACCACCTCCTCACTCCTCTCTGGAGACTTTTAAAATGTCACATTTTGTCAGAATTTGTAATCCATGATTTAGACTCTTTTGAGTTGAAACGCGTTGGATTTTTTACCATCCACTGGGGTATCCACTACCTGTAACATGTTCTTTTAACAAAAAGAAATAAAGGAATATTTTTATAACTACCTTTCTGCCTGAGATCGCTGGAGATTACTGTGTGTTTAAATTAAATTTATGGGATACAAAAACTAAAAATTGATATGGGCATATGTATTCACCCCTTTTGCTATGAAAACTCTAAAATTTCTGGTGCAAACAATTACCTTCATGAGTCACATGCTTAGAGAAAGGGCTTCCACCTATATGCAATCTAAGCATCACTTGGTCTGTCAGTATATACACACCTTTTCTGAAAGGCCACAGAGGCTGCAACACCATTAACCTAGGGGCACCACTAACCAAATACCATGAAGACCAAGGAGATCTCCAAACAAGTCAGGGACAAAATTGTTGAGAAGTACAAGTCAGAGTTGGGTTATAAAAAATATCCCAATCTCTGATGATCCCACGGAGCACCATCAAATCTATTATCATCAGATGGAAAGAACTTGGTACCACAGCAAACCTGCCAGGAGAGGGCTGCCCACCAAAACTCTCAGCCTAGGCAAGAAGGGCATTAATCAGAGAGGCAGCACAGAGACCAAAGATAACCATGAAGGAGCTGCAGAGTTCCCAAGCAGAGACTGGATTATCTGTCCATACAACCACAATAAGCCATATATTCCATAGAAGTGACTTTTCTGGAAGAGTGGGCAGAAAAAAGCCATTACTGACACACAAAAATTGTAAGGCTTATTTTGAGTTTGCCAAAAGATGTGTGGGAGACTCTCCAAATGTATGGAAGAAGGTGCTGTGGTCAGTTGAGACCAAAATTGAACTTTTTGGCCACCAAGGTAAATGCTATGTCTGGTGCCAAACCAACACAGCTTCTCACCCCTAGAACACCATCCCCACAGTGAAACAGGATGGTGGTAGCATCATGCTGTGGGGATTTTTTTTTACAGCAGGGACAGGGAAAATGGTCAGGTGTCGAGAGGAATACGGATAGCGCAAGATACAGGGATATTCTTGAGCAAAACCTGTTTCAATTTGTCAGTGATTTGAGACTGGGGCGGATGTCCATCTTCCAACAAGAAAATGACCCAAACACTATAGTGGTTTAAGGGAAAGAGTGTAAATGTTTTGGAGTGGCCTAGTCAAAACGCAGACCTTAATCCAATTGAGAAGTGGTCAGACTTGAAAATTGCTGTACACCAGAGGTAACCACCTAACTTGAAAGAGGCGGAGCAGTTTTGCCTTGAGGAATTGATAAAAATCCTAGTGGTAAGATGTGGAAAGCTCATAGCGACTCATCCAAAGCGATGTTCAGCTGTAATTCCTGTAAAAAGAGGCTCTGCAAAGTACTGATTTTAGGAGGATGAATAGTTACGCACACAAAAAACAGTGAAATTCTAGGCTCTGAGGTAGCAAAACACGAAAAATGCTAAAGGAGTGGGGGTGAATACTTTGGCAAGCCACTGTATATAGTGCATGTTATCTTAATTTCCGGCACTTTTGGAGCAAAGGATTCTTTGGATAGTTGTTTGATTGGTCAGTGCCTTCACTGCTCTTGCAACTTTTAGGATAGGGTTGTACAACCATTTAGTCTGCATTGTAAAATGAAACCACTCCCTATGCTTGCATTAAAACTTAATATAATATATAATAATATAATTACGGTATGTGGTAAGTATTGTCTTCCATTTTTGGGACTTTCACTGCCTAATAAAACTGAATAAATGTACAGATGCAGATTTTTGTGACTCCATTGCTTTTGCATACAAACATATAGAAATGTACTCTGAGCATGCTTATGTACAGTATATTAATAAACATCTAAGGTCTGAATCTCAAAATTAACATATAAAGCTTCATTACTGATATACACACTACAGTGAAATGTAAAAGTTTGGGCACCCATGTTCAAAATTACTGTTATTGTGAACAGATGATCAAGTTGAAGATGAAATGATCTCTACTAGGCTTAAAGATAAAGATGACACATTTCCTTTGTATTTTAGGCAAAACAATATATTTTCATCTTTTATATTTTAAAAATTGCAAAAAGTAAAATGGGTTGATGCAAAAGATTTGGTACCCTGCATGGTGGTTAGCAGCTAGTAGTACCTCCTTTTGAAATTATCACAGCTTGTAAATGCTTTCTATATTCAGTCAAGAGTATTTCAAATCTTGTTTGAGGGATTTTCATCCATTCTTCCTTGGAAAATTCTTCCAGTTCTGTGAGATTCCTGGGTCCTCTTGCATGCACTGTTTTTTTGAGGGCTAGCTACAGATTTTCATTGATGTTCAGATCAGGGGACTGCGAGGGCCATTGTAAAACCTTCAGTTTGTGCCTTTTGAGGTCATCTATTATGGATTTTCACTTGTGTTTAGGATCATTATCTATTTGTAGAAGCCATCTTCTTTTCAACTTCAACTTTTTTACTATGTTTGCATGAAGAATTTGTTGAAATTTTATTGAATCCTTCTCTCTGCCCTTGAAATGTTACTAGTAACATTGGCTGTAACACAACCCCAAAGCATGATTGATCAACCCCAATTTTTAATAGTTGGCAAGATGTTCTTTTCCTGAAATTCTGTGCCCTGTTTTCGCCGCACATACATTAGATTCTTGTGGTCTTGTGGCTAAAGATTTCTATTTTAACCTCATTGGTTCATAGGAGTTGTGTCAAAATGTATTAGGCTTGTTTAGATATTCTTTTGCATATCTCTGATGCTGAATTTTTTAATGAGGACACAGGAGAGGATTTCGATGACTCTTCCATGAAGGCCATATTGTGCAGGTGTCTCTGAACAGTAGAACAGTGTACCTGAACTCCAGAGTCTGCTAAATGTTTTGCAGTCAAGTGGGGATTTTGATTTGCCTCTCTAGCAATCCTACAGGCAGCTCTCACTGAAATGTTGGTTGGTCTTCCACACTTTATCTTGACCTCCACTGTTCCTGTTAACTGCCATTCTTAATTACATTTCAAACTCAGGAAAGGGCAACTTGAAAACGCTTCTTTTAGCCTTTTCTTGCTTTGTGGGCCACCACCATTTTCAGTTTCAGAGTGCTAGGCATCTGCTTAGAAGAACACATTGCTCCTGTTTTTGGCACAAGGTTAGAGGAAGCAGGGTTTTTATAAAGTTGGGAAATTTGCATCACCCAGCCTTTCTTAATGATGACCATCAACAAGTCTTAACTAACAGGCTAATTAAATTCTGAAACCTTGGTCAAAGTTAACTGAGCACACAAATGTTCAAAGATGCCCAATTTTTTCCATTGGCCCATTTTTCTGTTTATAATTTTTAAAATGTAAAAAATGACGATTTAACTCTAGGCCTTTTAGGGATCATTTAAGCTTCAACTTGCTTTACTGTTCACAATAACAGTAATTTTGACCATGGGTGCCCAAACCTTTATGTCACTGTATACCTATTTATTAGAGGGACTAGTGTACATTTTAATCAAATTGTGAGAGCCCATCCGCCAGCAACAAGGTGACTTACTAGATGGCAACCTATTATAACTGACTTGCCTCTTCTGGCTTTAGCCCTACAAATTTACATGGTAGGTAGCATCCAAAATTAAGTAAAACAGCCTTGAGCATATGGAAATAGTGCAATATGGTGGTGGCTAGTGATGAGCGCAACTGCTCATTACTCGAGTTTGCTTGGGATGCTCAGCTATGCACTGAGTATTGCGAGTGCTCAAGTGACATGTTCATGTCCCTGTGGTAGCAGATTTTGTGGCTGATAGACAGCTGCAAAACATGCGGGGGTTGCCAGACAAACATGAGCAATCCCCGCATGTTTTGTGGCTGTCTAATAGCAGCAAAACATGCGGCCTTAGGGATGCAAATATGTCACTCGAGCACCTGCGATACTGGGTGCATACTCGAGCACCCTCGGAAAATTCGAGTAACGAGCACTTGCGCTCATCATTAGTGGTAGTCATTTACAAATGAACACTGCAAAAAAACTGCTTGGCTCCTTTCCCACAGTATTATTCAGTAGGCAAGTGTGGAAGCTATATTTGATAAGGAAGAACAGCCTTACCATTATTAAAGAAGGCCTTTTACCATATTTTCCTGCTAAACTGGCCACATCATGAAAAAGTGGCTAAAGAGCTGAATAAAAAGTTGTTTTTATTTTTTTATTTCTCACCTCTGTTGCAGAGATGAGCTTGTAAAGTTTATATGCTGATTTCCACTATAACCAAAGGGGCATTATCAGAGATTCTTCTTTGGAGTGTTTATTTTTTCCCTGTATGATGTTGCCCAATCATTGCAGAGAATGCATGCTCAGCACTTTTCATAGATTGTTGGATTAATGTGTGGCTGAACTTTCCTACCAAAGCTAAGATATAATTTTTTGCCCACAGGGATTGTCCACTACATGGATAACCCATTCTTAAATGCAACAGGTATCCATTTTAAATAAAAACATTATATTTTCAATTCCCGGACTGGCGTTGTTCCAGCAGTGTCGGTACTGTGACTGCTTGAGCTCACGTGAAGCGAGCACTCAAGTCCATCAGCGGCTGAGCACTAATATGCTTTAGCACTCATGTCCCCACTGTGAAATAAAGTGTCATTAGTGATGTCCTTTTCAGAGGCTGGGCTAGTCCCAGCTCTATTGAGCATGCATCGATTGTCAATTCCGACGTGCACTTTCATGTCAGCACTAAATAGAATTGATGAGCCGGCAACAGAGTGCACTGTAAGGGCACATTACAATGAAAGAACGCATCGAGCAGGAACCATCCACGCCTTGGAAAGTGACATTGGTTTCGAGGCAGGGATGGTCCCTGCTTGCCATTTGCTCTCCTTACAGTGCGCACTGATAGTGTCCTTTGTTGCCTGGTCATCAATTCTAATTGAGACAGCTAAGGAGCGCACTATCACTGTTTATTGAAAAAAAATATTGCACACTGACAAGGGAGCTTGTACTGAGCATACATCGGAATTGACAAATGACACTTTCTCAATAGAGCAGGGACTAGCCCAGTCCCTGAAATGGACATCATTATTGACATTTCGAATCAGGGTGGGGACATAGGCTGTGGCAGTGACTGCAACCTGTTACCCCTGATGATATCTTGTTTGAGTATCCCAGCATGCACTGCAGATTCACAAATTACAGTTAGGTCCATATATATTTGGACAGAGACAACATTTTTCTAATTTTGGTTTAAACAAAACAATTCAGATGCAGTTGAAGTTCAGACTTTCAGCTTTCGTTTGAGGGTATCCACATTAAAATTGGATGAAGGGTTTTGGAGTTTCAGCTCCTTAACATGTGCCACCCTGTTTTTAAAGGGACCAAAAGTAATTGGATAATTGACCCCAAGGCTATTTCATGGACAGGTGTGGGCAATCCCTTCGTTATGTCATTCTCAATTAAGCAGATAAAAGGCCTGGAGTTGATTTGAGGTGTGGTGCTTGCATTTGGAAGGTTTTGCTGTGAAGGAAACATGCGGTCAAAGGAGCTCTCCATGCAGGTGAAACAAGCCATCCTTAGGCTGCAAAAACAGAAAAAACCCATCTGAGAAATTGCTACAACATTAGGAGTGGCAAAATCTACAGTTTGGTACATCCTGAGAAAGAAAGAAAGCACTGGTGAACTCATCAGTGCAAAAAGACCTGGGCGCCCCCGGAAGACAACAGTGGTGGATGATCGCAGCATAATCTCCATGGTGAAGAGAAACCCCTTCACAACAGCCAACCAAGTGAACAACACTCTCCAGGAGGCAGGCGTATCAATATCCAAATCTACCATAAAGAGAAGACTGCAAGAAAGTAAATACAGAGGGTTCACTGCACGGTGCAAGCCACTCATAAGCATCAAGAATCAAAAGGCTAGACTGGACTTTGTTAAAAAACATCTAAAAATCCAGCACAGTTCTGCAAGAACATTCTTTGGACAGATGAAACCAAGATCAACCTCTACCAGAATGATGGAAAGAGAAATGTATGGCGAAGGCATGGTACAGCTCATGATCCAAAGCATACCACATCATCTGTAAAACACGGCAGAGGCAGTGTGATGGCTTGGGCATGCACGGCTGCCAGTGGCACTGGGTCACTAGTGTTTATTGATGATGTGACACAGGACAGAAGCAGCCGAATGAATTCTGAGGTATTCAGAGCCATACTGTGTGCTCAGATCCAGCCAATTGCAGCCAAACTGGTCGTCGTTTCATACTACAGATGGACAATGACCCAAAACATAAAGCCAAAGCAACCCAGGAGATTATTAAAGCAAAGAAGTGGAATATTCTTGAATGGCCAAGTCAGTCACCTGATCTCAACCCAACTGAGCATGCATTTCACTTGTTAAAGACTAAACTTCAGACAGAAAGGCCCACAAACAAACAGCAACTGAAAACCACCGAAGTGAAGGCCTGACAGAACATCAAAAAGGAGGAAACACAGCGTCTGGTGATGTCCATGAGTTCAAGACTTCAGGCAGTCATTGCCAACAAAGGGTTTTCAACCAAGTACTAGAAATGAACATTTTATTTACAATTATTTAATCTGTCCAATTACCTTTGGTCCCTTTTAAAGCAGGGTGGCACATGTTAAGGAGCTGAAACTCCTAACTAAACCCTTCATCCAATTTTAATGTGGATACCCTCAAATGAAAGCTGAATGTCTGAACTTCAACTGCATCTGAATTGTTTTGTTTAAAATTCATTGTGGTAATGTCTAGAACCAAAATTAGAAAAATGTTGTCTCTGTCCAAATATATATGGACCTAACTGTACATGAATTTTTAATTAAAGTGTATTGGAAAAGAGATTAGCATATTACAATAGATAGACATATAGGATTGTAAGCAACAGTAGTTTCAGACCACCCGTTTGCAATATTTAAAAAGTTTTACTGCAGATTTTATCCTACTTAGCCAAATAACATACAAGGCAGGAAATAATGACGCAAATATAAAAAATTACATACCTCTGCATTCTTTACATCTTCACTATATTGCTTGAGATGTTGTCTTGTAATACTATTTAAAATATCCCGTTCTGCAAGTGTCTGACCATTAATAACTATAAAGTAAGAAAAAAACAAATAATGAAGACTGCGGGGAAAGATAAGCACCAGTCTGTGAGCAACCAAACTGCTGTGCAACACCATTATCGTACAATGATGGCAGATTCTAGACTCCTACCAAATAAACTTATTTGATTTATCACATCAAAAAAAGTTAGGGCATGTTCACACACCTGATATATCATGCTGAAAATAAGACACTGATTTGAAAAAACGTTAATGAGAGAATCTGCGTTTTGATCTTCAGATTTCTGCTGCAGATTTGCAGTGTGCACTGCCGTGGTGCCAATTATGAACTACCCCCATACAAAGAACCAATAGCTTTTTGATTTAGACATTGCCTACGGGCCTGCCTGCCGTGGTTTTTGGGCACAAGCCGCACAGAAGCCACTTACATAAGTGACAAGTTGGAAAAACAGCAAAACAGATCTTCTGCTTAAAACAATGGGGGTTGGTTTATGGGAGTTTAGAGTGGAATAAGTGCTAAAAGTAACAAGAAAAAAAAAAGAATAAAAATAACCTTGTGTACATAACACTAAAAGCCTAGTGCAAGAAGTTTCTGCCATATGTCACATTTCCACAGTGTGGCACTGTTGTCAACTTTTTCTTCATACCGCGTGAAGTTTTGCCCAAGGCGGCCTGCTGCAAAATATTTTTCTTAAGCTCTAAATAGACGAATCAAGCTATGTCCTCCGTTAGCAACTCACAGAAAGTTAGAAAAAAAGTGCATAATATCCCTAAAACAGCGTATGCTTAGAAAAACAAGAGGTCGGGTGAAAATTGGGTGTCAGTGCTAGTTTGAGCAATAAACTTATACGCTCCCGAAGATTGACTGTTTGGACCTGCAGCATGGCAAAAAGGAACTGAGAGCTTTCCCAGGCTGCTGTCAGAAACACAGGGCCACCGAGACTGGACAGATCCAGTGATCCGGCAAGCTTCAGAGCGGTGAGAAAAGGCAGTAATGCATAGATCCTGCCTGTATTGTGTGCTCCTTACCCAGAAACTGGTCACTCTGAGATTGCAGTGGTGGTCGGTAACCTAGGCCACAAGCTGTACTTTATAAAATCAAAAATCCCACTGTCTTTGAGAACGGAGAGGATTTTTAATAAAAGGTAAATTGCAAATTTTATACTTTTTTTGTGTACTTTATTGTTGCTTTAAGAGTTTTATAATAGCAGAATTTCCATTTTTAGTTTTGGATTATGTGTCATATTCATAGATTCCACAACTCTCTTGTTATTATAGAAACATAAAATCCTACGTGTATCTGCAGACTTCATTATCTTCTGTAACAGGTCAAGTATAACAACATCGGTCGTCTTTCCATTTACTTCCTTAACAAAGTTATCTGGGGATGCAAGATAGACCAAGAAATGTATGATGAACGTTTTCAAAAGCATTTCATGTATAAATAAGTGTAAGTTACTGACCGGGTTGCCTTTCGCCAGTTGATGGGCTGCTATCAGTTGTACTAATCTGGGTGGGGGTTGGTGAATTAATGGAGAGAGGTGGCGCCATAAGACTGCAACATTAAAGCATAGGTTATATGTTATTTATTCACAATACAATATACTGTGTAAGTGTAGCGATGGCTTTCATATATTCATTACTGCACTTTCATGTTTCTATTTCCTGGGTGAGATTTTCACACAATTGTTGAAGCAACTAATTTATGGGCTGTGAACTAAAATTGTTCTTTAAAATTCACCTGCAATGTCATAAAAAGATTATTTGCTTTGAATTTCCAAATAATTGCTTCTAGGCTCGCTGTGAATAAGCTAAACTCAGGTGAACTTTGTCAATCTCATCAAATGCCAGCTGGCGTAAGGAGTCTTTGCTACCCCATCTGAAAGCTACATAATCTAATGGCACAGACCCTGATTCCAGCGATGTATCACTTACTGGGCTTCATGCTGCAGGTTTATCAGCCGCAGACCTCCCAATTCTCTGAATGCTGAGCTCTGTATAACTCGCCCACACCATTATCAATAAAAACCATTCCAGTTCTCATCTTATAGCCGTCAGTCAGTCTGGGTTATGGGTGAGATCCGACAGCACTGTAAGATGAGCTCTGGAAGTGTTTGTAGTGATACAAAACTCAGCTGCTCTACTGTATCTCTACACAGTATCTGCAGAGATCAGTGAGGAGTGATCTCCTCTATGTTGTTGCCTGCCTATGATTGGTTAACCTCATGCAGGAGAAGAAGTGCACGCCCCCAGGGACAAATTTCTGCTAACATAAATTTTAGTTGGGAAGTCACTATTCCATATTGTGGCCAGTTTGACATGCTTAAACTGGTGACAGGTTCTGTTTAAATGTTACTATTTGTCACTTTAATGTCCCCAAGCATATAGTCTGTTGATAGTCTCATGAACATGAGGGCCTACTTACTCTCTGCTGACAGATGATGTTGGAGAGATAAGGATTTGACCTCTGTTAGATAAGCTTCTGCCAGAGGAATTTGACAGCAGATCTCATATGCAGAACACAGGAGTGCTCAGGAGAGTGAGCATATAGCATTGGCATTCCTACACGCTTTCCATCCTCCTCTCCCCCTAGCAGGGACACTGACTCTCTTACCATCCCGGCCCTCGGCGCACACTTTATCTTCCTGCTGCTGCGCGGGGTCTGTGCATGCCTGGCAGATCCTCAAGCACTGTGTCTAAGGTGCGCGCACACTCCCTGTCTCTTAAAGAGACAGTGTGTGCTATCCTAAAGTGTCCCCAGCCAATGGCTGAGAGACACTTATTATTTAAGGCAACTCCACCTGTTGGGAAGTGCCTGAGCAAAGTGTTTAGTCAGTTGTCTGCATGCTTGCTAGTTCTCAGGTCTCAGTGCTCATATCTTAGTATACCTGTCCTGTATACCCGCAATTGCCATACCTGCCTGTATTTCAGTTGTATCTTCCAGTATGCCCATCCTGTCTACCAGTACCTGCCGTGCCAGTCTGTAAACCAGTTGTACTTGCCGGCACCTGCCATGCCCATCTGTATACCAGCCGTACCTGCCTGCACCTGTAATGCCAATCTGTATACCAGCTGTACCTGCCTGCACCAGCTGTGCCAGTCTGTATTCCTGTCTTACTTGCCTGCAATTGCCTTATCTTCCAGTATACCTGCTGTGTCTGCTTGTACTAACTAAGTCTACCCATTCCTGGTTATTCCAGCTTCCTAGCCCTTTGGGGGTCAGCTGCCATGTCTGTCCTTGAGTAGCACCTGGTGTCCATCATGAACCAAGTCTAACCACATCTTCAGGGGCTCTAGAAGAGTCAGGTGATCGACTAGTTATGCCCCTCCAGGCTCTCCTCGGCCCATGGCACAGTGGTTCCACCACTGTTCTCGCTAGAGAGCGCTTATGTGTATGGAGGAGTCAGGAGAAATAGCTGATTGCTGACCCACCAATTGACAATAGATATCTGGAGTGTATCGGGGGGGCTTTAGTCTGACATGTTACTATTTTGGTTGTTCATGCAATTGCCCGGACATATGATTCAAGCTCAATATCTAATCAAAAGGAAAAATCTTACGTCTCACTTTGTAAAGCTGGCTATAGACATTGTGGTCGTAATTCATCAAAGCAATTTTGCCATAACTTTGATGTAAATTGGTTTGAAAAATGCAAAATTTTGGTGCAGCTTGGAATTGCGCCAAAATTTTATGACTTTTGGTGTTTTCCCACAGTTTTTCCTATCTCTGCCAAAATGGGTGGAGCTGTGACAGGAAGGAGATGCACCAGAGTGTGATAGCACTGTAAGAAGATGTACCGGACCGGGGGTTCCTCTCTTGTGCCGGTTCCGGAAATGTCGGGACTGTCACCATTGTTGCACGGGGGAGAGATTTCTGGCCCGGACTGACCTATGCACTTGACAGCAGTGGACGGGTTACAGAAAAAAGGGGCTGCGCGCGGGAAAGAGACAAGAGTCCTGGCGAGAGGACCAGCGCTCAGCAGGGTGAGATGCAAGCCTTGTCAGCGGAACATCGCGTGAGTGCAGGCCCACCTTGCATATTTCCTGTGACCGTGTCCACTGCTCACAGACATCAAACTGCTGCGCACCCGACGTCCTTTGTGCCTGGAAGTGAGTCACACGCTAGACCAGTGTGACCCCTGCGTGCATGCGGCCTAGCCGAGAACAGGTGACTAGGCCGAGCATACCGACTCCTCACCCGCATACACCGTGGAGCAGAGCCACGCTCCGGTGGTATTGCATGTAGAGCTGAGATCAGTACAAGGAAACTGCGGGTATGGGAACCCGCCCAGTACAGCAAAGACTCTGTCTGCATCCTGTGCCGCCATTGACGGTGCCGCCGTTGGAGACTGAGACACTGCAATCAAGAAACCTACACACTGATAAGTTTACTCTTTTTTTCTCTCTTGAACATTCACCTAGCCCCTTTCTTTCCTATTCATCCCCCCAGTTCCAGTATTGCTACATACCCTTCCTCCCATATTAATTATCTCCGTGTGGAGTATGCATCTGTTAATAAACTTAACTCTTGCTCTGCCTCCTGTCCGTGACGACATCTCGATCCCTGCAATTCTACACCACTGTTCGTTTAATTCATGACAAGCTGTGGAGTTCGTTATCTAGAAATTTTTCTCCAGTCAGGAGGTGCGTTTAATTTGATGCTACTGATTCTGAAAGAAAGTGTACACCACTTGATGAATCGGAAGTGTCTGACTAGACAATGCCTCTTTGCCGGTTCTTATGAATTGTGCATAGGCAGATCCAACTAAATTTGGTAAAATCTACTGGCAATCTCATGGCTGTAGTGGTCAAAGACATAAGATCAAGAGCAGATGCTACTATACGTTGGATTTAATTAGCATCAACC
Source organism: Dendrobates tinctorius (assembly GCF_039654945.1). Taxonomy (NCBI): domain Eukaryota; kingdom Metazoa; phylum Chordata; class Amphibia; order Anura; family Dendrobatidae; genus Dendrobates; species Dendrobates tinctorius. Next base: position 6,303,830 of record NW_027361684.1, on the reverse strand, counting down.
CGCCATCTAATGTTTATGAGGGCTTCTCCACTGTCCACAACAGATTATGTCAGAGAAGATAAGAATGAGGCAGTTGCAATTAAATCTCCCAATACTTTAAACCGCTGCCAGATGAGGAAGAGTAGACAGAAAGACTTATCTCTCTCTACCCCTCTCTTTCTCCCAGTCCCACTATCTCTCTTACCCACCCTCTCTCAAATACACTCTCTCTCTGATCCTAGTCTCTTTTTCTTGCCTCCTCCATCTTCACCCGTTATAGATATTGATAGTGTTTTCTGCCTACTGGTGAATAAAGTTAATAAATGTAAAGAGACTTTTGTTTAAATTTACCAGTTTTACACTAGTGCTTTTTAGAAGGTACACACTAATCAAATAATGAAAAAATGTAAAAGGTTTTAAACTTTCTGTTCCATTTCCTCATCAGGAGATATTCCCAAATAAAAAAGTTACATCCTATTTAAAGGATAGGGGATATCTTATAGCTAGAGATTCGATTGATAGGATCACCTGTGATTCTACTATCTGTTCTACTTATTGTCAATGGTACTGTTGGAGAAAGCCAAGCAAAGTGGTTCCAAAGGCTTAATCTTGGGATCACAGCAGCTCCCAGTGGTCGGACCACGAGTGATTTTGGTAATAATCTGTAAAAAGGGATGTCCTCTCCTGGTCAACCCCTTCTTAATAGCTCATCAGGGCAAAACAAAATAAAAACACTCACGGTAATACTTAAGTTCTGAACCAGCACCGTTCCTCTACTGTGTCTTCTGAGGGTAACTTTAAATTGTTAAGCCATGTGAATCCTGTAGCCAACCACTGGCCACGGATAGGGGTCAGCCTTCACTATTCTGTCAGAGCAGACTTTTACTATATGACCACCGGTATTAGATTTTTCGTTTTGTCCTTTCGAGCTAGTGAGAAGAGGATGTCTAAAAGTGGACAAATCTTTTAATTGTGAAAACGGGAATAAGAGAAATATATCAACATTACTTATTTTTTTATATTCTGGGTATGTTTTACTTTTACTATTGAGCAGAAAATGCTTTTCATTTTCTCTTTTCTTGTACTGTAAAATTTTTACAGCAGATGCCTTATATACACTCGGCTTCTCCTTTTCATTGACGCTTACTGGACTGTGATAAACGACTCAGGAAAACAAATTAGACGCAGGTTTAGAAATGACAGGCTGCATTTATCATTACCTCTCTACTGAATTGCCACCGAGAGATGCCTAAAATACAAACAAATACTTTACATTACTTTACCTCATATAACTTTATATGAAAAGAAAATCCAAACTTTTTGTTAAATCTCAATTAACACCAATTCCATCATTAATTAGCACCATTCTCTATTCCATTCACTGCAGCGAATTAAATTAAAACTGTTGGGTAAAGAAATTTGTTCTTAATATAACATTATATTAGGAAATCAGCATTAATTCTTCAATTTGGCATTAGTTTAAAGGAAACGACCAGCGTTTTTCTGTAGATAATTAATGCATCATGTGGGCAGCACGGTGGCTCAGTGGTTAGCATGGTGGCTTAGTGGTTAGCACTGCAGCCTTGCAGAGCTGGAGTCATAGGTTCAAATCCCACCAAGGACAACATCTGCAAGGAGTTTGTATGTTCTCCCCGTGTTTGCGTGGGTTTCCTCCTGGTACTCCGGTTTCCTCCCACATTCCAAATACAGTAATGGCCAAAAGTATTCACACCCCTGCAATTCTGTCAGATAATACTCAGTTTCTTCCTGAAAATGATTGCAAACACAAATTCTTTGGTATTATTATCTTCATTTAATTTGTCTTAAATGAAAAAACACAAAAAGAATTGTCCTAAAGCCAAACTGGATATAATTCCACACCAAACATAAAAAAAGAGGGTGGACAAAAGTATTGGCACTGTTTGAAAAATCATGTGATGCTTCTCTAATTTGTGTAATTAACAGCACCTATAACTTACCTGTGGCACCTAACAGGTGTTGGCAATAACTAAATCACACTTGCAGCCAGTTGACATGGATTAAAGTTGACTCAACCTCTGTCTTGTGTCCTTGTGTGTACCACATTGAGCATGGAGAAAAGAAAGAAGACCAAAGAACTGTCTGAGGACTTGAGAAACCAAATTGTGAGGAAGCATGAGCAATCTCAAGGCTACAAGTCCATCTCCAAAGACCTGAATGTTCCTGTGTCTACCGTGCGCAGTGTCATCAAGAAGTTTAAAGCCCATGGCACTGTGGCTAACCTCCCTAGATGTGGCCAGAAAAGAAAAATTGACAAGAGATTTCAACGCAAGATTGTGCGGATGTTGGATAAAGAATCTCCACTAACATCCAAACAAGTTCAAGCTGCCCTGCAGTCCGAGGGTACAACGGTGTCAACCCGTACTATCCGTCGGCATCTGAATGAAAAGGGACTGTATGGTAGGAGACCCAGGAAGACTCCACTTCTTACCCCGAGACATAAAAAAGCCAGGCTGGAGTTTGCCAAAACTTACCTGAAAAAGCCTAAAACATTTTGGAAGAATGTTCTTTGGTCAGATGAGACAAAAGTAGAGGTTTTAGGGCAAAAGCATCCACATAGAGTTTACAGGAGAAAAAAGAGGCATTCAAATAAAAGTACATGGTCCCTACAGTCAAACATGGCGGAGGTTCCCTGATGTTTTGGGGTTGCTTTGCTGCCTCTGGCACTGGACTGCTTGACCGTGTGCATGGCATTATGAAGTCAGAAGACTACCAACAAATTTTGCAGCATAATTTAGGGCCCAGTGTGAGAAAGCTGGGTCTACCTCAGAGGTCATGGGTCTTCCAGCAGGACAATAACCCAAAACACACTTCAAAAAGCACTAGAAAATGGTTTGAGAGAAAGCACTTGGGACTTCTAAGGTGGCCAGCAATGAGTCCAGACCTGAATCCCATAGAACACCTGTGGAGAGATCTAAAAATGGCAGTTTGGAGAAGGCACCCTTCAAATATCAGGGACCTGGAGTAGTTTGCCAAAGAAGAATGGTCTAAAATTCCAGCAGAGCATTGTAAGAAACTCATTGATGGTTACCGGAAGCGGTTGGTCGCAGTTATTTTGGCTAAAGGTTGTGCAACCAAGTATTAGGCTGAGGGTGCCAATACTTTTGTCCAGCCCATTTTTGGAGTTTTGTGTGAAATGATCAATGTTTTGCTTTTTGCTTCATTCTCTTTTGCGTTTTTTCATTTAAGACAAATTAAATGAAGATAATAATACCAAAGAATTTGTGTTTGCAATCATTTTCAGGAAGAAACTGAATATTATCTGACAGAATTGCAGGGGTGTCAATACTTTTGGCCATGACTGTACATACCAATTAAGATTGTGAGCCCATGGGGTACAGTGATGATAATGTGTGCAAATTGTAAAGCACTGTGAAATATGTTAGCGCTGTATAAAAATAAAGAGTATTATTAATGCATGCTGACAATAGAGGGTGTCTTTTTTTTTTATTTCTTCTTCTGCTTTCCAAAATGCTAAGGCTATTTTCTCTGGGTTCAAAGTGTCCGTACCACAGCTCCCTGCATTTCTCCTGCCGCCTTTCGCTCTACTGCCATAGGCAATAGAGAAGGATGCATTACTGATGTCACCAGTGCGGGTCCATCCTGAGCTACTGGTGGTACAAGGAAGCATGGTTCAGACATTTCACTGCACCGCCATGTGACTGCATTGGCCATTTTGGACTAAGAGAAATCCACAAAACTTGAAAAAGGCAGCAGTGGTGATCAAAGCTAGGGCACTACATGTTTATGCATTAGTGATATATATAGTGATATCTGTGCTTGAGGATTACTTAAAAGTTGTTGCCCACCACCCTTTTTTCTGTAAACCTGGACTCAACATGGACTAAAAAAGCAAACAAATCTGTGCTCATCTATTAATCCCATGGCATTTCTCCGTAGAGTTTTGTGGTGATCTCTTTGCTTTTCTCTATCACCAAGGACTGCGCATTACCACTACATTTAATCAATGGTCGTAGGGGTAAAGAAGGCATTTAAATGGAGAAATATGTGGTTACTGAATTAAGGCAATTCATTCCATTTATTATGAGACATTTTCATAAGTATAGAGGTTTTCCAATGATATAGCATCAGGTTGCCAAAATCTAAGGGTGAGAGTTTTTCTCACGATACTAGCGAGGATCTCACCGAGGTCACCACAGTACAGCCTGTCTGGGAACGCAGCCTCAGTGACTGGATGTAACTTCGATGACATCACCACTGGTCTCTGAGGCTGCACTCGCAGCAGTTCAGTCACCAGTGGTTCTCAGCCTGGACGGTCGCATCTTGGCAGCGTCCAGGTTGAAAATTGATTATCCCCCAGACATGGATTACGGTGTGGGACAGAACGACCAACAGGTATGGTATATTGTTGTTTTATTATTTTAGTTTTATTACAGGAGAACGGGGGTTTCGGTGGAATTGGTGCTTGGTGAGTATAACTGTGTTTGTTATTTTTAAATAGAAAAGTAAAAGTGTGTTTAGTCTTATTTCTAATAAAAGACTTTATTCTGGCTGTGTCTTTATTTACAATACAACTATAGGATTAGTAATGGATAGGTGTCTTATAGACACCTCTCCATCGCTAAGCCATGGGCTTGATGTCACCCGACAATACAAAGGTGACATCAACCCCACAAATATGAACCCCACTTGCCACCGCTACAGGGCAAGTGGGAAGAGCCAGGCAAAGCGTCAGAATTGGTGCATCTAATAGATGTACCTTTTCTAGGCAGCTGCGGGCTGCTATTTTTAGGCTGAGGGGGGCAATATCCATATCCCCTTACCACCGTGAGAATACCAGCCCCCAGCTGTCTGCTTTAGCAAGGCTGGTTTTCAAAAATGATTTATTTAAATAATTTAAAAAAACAGCGTGGGGACCCATCTATTCTTGATAAACAGCATTGTTGAAGCTGACAGCTTAGTGTTGCAGTCCCCAGCTGTGAGTTTTGCCTGGCTGGTTATCAAAAATACAGGGGAACCCACACCGTTTTTTAAAAATTATTTATTTACATACCAGGAGCAGCTGATGAATACTCCCATCCGCCGCTCCTGCTCTCACTGTTATTAGCGGCAGCAGGTGTTGGATAATGGGATCAGTAGTCCCTTCAGCTGACACCAGTGACCGGAGGTAAACTTTATGCTTCCGATCACAGCTGAGGGCTCACGCTGTCTTTTGACAACTTGGGAACTGCGGCTGTCTGACCGGCAGGGATGATTTTACCACCGATCAGAAGCGGTGTTTGCCATGCTGTCATGCACATGACAGTGTGACAAACACCCGGTGTTCGGCCAGCCGAACCTGAACAGTAACATGGACTTCCTGGAGAAGTCTGTGCCCGATCAATAGGTGTTCGGTATGGACACCGAACTTTACTGTTTGGGTTCGCCCATCTCTACTCATTATGAATTAGATGAGGTGTAGCGTCATGCCCCTGATCCACTCAACTTTGTCAAAGCAGTGTGACATTGTCTTAAAGTAGTAAACAATAGCTAAATAATTGCACAACTACTCGTTATGACTTTCAAAGGGATTTACGCCTGACTTTTGGCATAATCACTTTGATGAATTGGGACCATAACACATTAACAAAGATAAACAGACGGGACTGTGCCACATTGTTTGATACTGCCCATTTATATTAAATTTTACTAGGCAATATGGGAATATTTGTAGAACAGTATAAGGGTATGTGCACACGTTGCGGATTCTGCCGTGGATCCGCAGCGTTTTTGGCCCTGCGGATCCGCAGCAGTTTCTGCTGCGGTGTACAGTACCTTTATATTCAATGGAAAATGAAAACGCTGTGCACATGCTGCGGATTTTTCGGCGTGGATTTGCTGCGGTTTTAAATCCGCAGCATGTCAATTCTTTGTGCGGAATCCACAGCGGTTTTACACCTACTCCATTGTCCAGGTGTCAAACCGCAGGGGAAAACCGCAGGCTAATACGCAGATAAACCACAGGTCTTTTGACCCGTGGATTTTGCCAAATCCGTGCGGAAAAATCCGCAGCACAATCCGCAGCGTGTGCATTTACCCTAATGTGGCATTGCCCCTCTGTATAAATTGGGCAGTGTCCTAGCTGAAGTTGCAGTTTAGACGTGGCTCAGTGCACATATCTTGGTGATAACAGAAAATAAAAGAAAGCAAAAGAAAAAAGAAAAAAAATTGTGTTCTAACTCTTTCATTGTGTTTAGAGAAGTGGAAAGGACATAATGAGATAAATATCGATCTTTACCTTTCTTTGCTTTAATAGCCTCCTGATCTGTCCTTGTAGCTCATTTATTTGCTGTGTCGCCTTTTTCTCCATTTCGTATCTGTGCTGTTGCTCCTGGTTTAAAGCATAACCACCAAAAAGTAAAAAAAATAATCAATTCATGTTCTTCGTTTATGATACTATAGCCTATAGGAGAAATAGAATTCTTTTTCCAATTACACACTTACTGGGTGCCACCATTGTCATATACATTGTTGCCAACGTCCAGAATTTAGCTGGAAGCACACATGTCTGTTTCTCATAGATTCTATGAGAATTGATATACTGCATTATAAAAGTATTCCCCACTTGAAACATTACTAATAGAGTCATGATATTGGAATACATGGAAGACCTGTGTGTATATAAGCCCTTATAAAGGGAACCCATCATCAGAAAATGACCTATTGTTTAAATCAGGTCTTTGTGTTACATGTATTTTTTATTGTAGCAATGTCCATTTTTTATATTGTAATCTTTATTAAAAGAAATAGTAATCTTGCAATTTTTACATTAAGAAATATTAAATATTTAATTTTAAATTAAAGATAAAGTAATATTCATAATAGATACAATTCAGAAAAAAATAAATATAAAATGTAACGGGACCTGCTTAAGCTGATCTTCCAGAGCTTCTTTATCTTCTTTATATTTTCTTCTAGTTTCTGCCAGAATTTGATTGAGCCTTTCTTCGTGTTGCCTACATTACACATATTCAGCAATTAGCTCATGTATTTAATTATATAGGGTCACTTGCTCTTCTAGTATCAATTCCAAAAAGTATATTATACTTTTGCCAGTGTATATGTGAGGGAGCGCCAGGTCTGTAGTCATGACTGAGAGTATGTACTTTAGCACGCCCTGGTCTCCCGTCACATGAATATTGTGTCCCATCTGCAGCATACCTTCTGCACCATCAGGGTCCCATCGGGCTGGCTGAAGTTCCACTGCTGCCGTCGTTGCATATAAAGACACAGAGTCCGTTTCAAACTTAAAACGCAAAACATTACTTTCTTGCTTTTGCAGCACATCTTTTCCAGATACAGCAACAGCATCAGTGTCTGACTGGGGTGTTAAGGGCCCAGCAGTAACATTGACTTTGGGGGCCCACTTTTCACCTGCATACAAATGTTACACTTCCTTCATTCACAAATTTACCTATATCTCTGTGTAATAATAAACTGGGTAGTTGGGTTATTGAATGCTGCTTTTTTCTGTAGAGAGTGAATCAATTGAATTATGCCAAGTACTGCCCATAGAGTGGGGTCGGCGGTCCTGATCTGCACAGGGGCCCACCGGTGGATTCCCCTGTTACCCTATGGGCCAGTTCGAGCCTGATCAGCATAGACTTCCATACAGAACACATTCTCCACTTTCCCTGCACTTCCTTCTACGTCCCTCAGCACGTGACCGAGTCGTACCGCTGCTTGCAGTAACACAGCATACTCTCTGTTCAGACTCTCTGCCCTTGGGAGTTCCCTCAGCCGGTTTGCCCCGGATCTGAGGGCATCAGCCCATGCGATGATCTGCCACATGATGAGCGACCTGCGTCCCCGTACTGATTGGGACCTCTTCTCTCACTTCTGCTCCACACTGTTGTCAGACTGCTTCTTCAGCTGCACTTCTGTTCCTGGGCCCAGGATGGCTGGGTCCTTAGCTTCCAACGTTACAGAGCTATCTGCCCTACACGGGCACCTGGGCCCTACTCACTACTAACAGGAAGACACTTTTCTCTTAACACGACTAGCTCCTCCTAAGTAAACTATGTACACTAATGTGCCCCATCTAGTGTCCAATTCAGGGTACTACACTCTCCCAATCTCTTCCTAAACACATAACAGAATGACATGAACATCTATATAAATATATACATTACTCTAAGAATGAATAAAGGTAGAAAACGCCATATATGTATACAGCAGCAACAACACATTATACTCTACTTTAAGGGGGTAGTACGTGGAACAGTTTCAGTACCCCCTTACATGTATACAACGAGAACACTATGGGGTTGATTTATTAAGACTGGTGTTGCGCCGTCTTAATGAAGGGCTCATTTTTGTATGATGTGCAAAATTCATTAAGAGGCACTCCTCTTAATGCATTAGGCGCATCTTTTGAGTGCCGTGCGCCTCTGTGCCCCTCGCCAGAAATGCTTCTTCAAGTAGAAACTGGACAAGCATTTCTGGTTTGAGAAATGCTGGCTCTTTTGTTGAATTTGATGGGTAAGCATAGCCATGCCCCGTTTTCTCTCAGCCCCTCTGCAGGTCTGCCCATTTCGGCGGAGCTATGTCAAACTATGTTCAAATGCCAAATGTTGCAAAGTTTTTGCACAACCTCAAAATTTTTCACTTTTCAAGGTATTATGCATCACTTTTCTGCTGTAAAAGTTTTGATGAATTGGTAAATTGGGCCTAGGAGTCCATGCACATGGTATTGCATTGTGCAGCGAAACACAGAGATCTTTTTGTTTTATTTTATAACTCTTCTGTTTGAGTATCAGAATCAGTGAGAAATAAACCTCTGCATGTCTTTGTTTGAAGTCAGAAGCACAGGGTGGTATAGTAGTGCCCCATTACAGATTATATACACCATACAATACTCATCCATAATGTGACCATGTGCATGAGCTATCAAAGGGATATTCTCATGTTGGACACTTAAATATGAGTCTCATCTCTGGAACTTGAAAATGAGTCCCCGGTGCAAGTTTGCGTTGAAATTTTCCTAATTCCCATAGAGGGGACTAGAGAGAGCCACCCAGGGGAGTAACTACAGCGGGTTCTGGGGTTGTAGTTGCACCTTGGACCTAATGCCTAGTGGAGGTTTAGTATTGGGTACCACTACTCATAAGGTTAAAATTTTACTTTTTGTGTCTGCTCTGCTACACCGGCTCTTCCATCATTACATCTATGCTCCCCGCTAAGTTTAGGAAGTGTGTTAAGATCTAAAGTAGATATCCAGGGCACCTGTTATAGTGCATAACTGCACGACGGTTCCAAACAACTCCTGAGTGCGGCATGCACCATCAGGTACCATAATGCCATGATGTATGGAGCATCACTCATACTTAGTACTAGTATCTCCACTGAAAGAAGTCAAAGGTACATGTCTGCCATTTGTATGCTGGCTTACAGTCCAATCTATTAAATTTTTTTATTACATTTTTAGCTTTTCCCAATAAAACATTTTTATGACTAGTTTTATTGAAATAAAATTTTGTGTAGTGCTCATCTTATAGAAATGTTTTTTGCTATTATTTATGTATAAAACATTTTTCACCTTTTTTGTTCCTCTTCTTGCTGAATTCTGTTTTGTTTTTCTCTTTGTTCGTTTTCAGCCATCTGTCTTTTTAACATTTCCCGTTCTTCTCTGCAATTACGCAAATAATGAGAGACATTAAGACAACAACACTGACATTTATATGACTAATAGTATGACTTATTGTGCATTCTCCTTGTCCTTTGCCTGAAATATCGATGGCTCCTGATAACACAGCTCAGGCATTTTTTATTTTCAGCAAACTGTCTTGTTAGCTTTGTTTTTCAATCAGGTTCATTCTAAAGGAAAAATGTACTGTACTCTTACCGATAAGATTGTATTAGTTTGAAGCAAATCTTACCTTGCTTCTCTTCTATCTTGTGGTCTTGTTCTTGGATATGTTGTCAGTTTGGTAACATAACTCCAATGTGGGGTCACTAAAAAAATCAAGTGTATTTATAAAATGTTATAATGCCAATTTTGCTAATTAGATAAATAGATAAACTGATAAATTAGATTAGTTAAATAGATAATTTTAAAGGGAACCTGTCACCATTTTCTTTAGTGTGCGAAACAATGAGCGCCTGTACTGCATTACACAAATGTGTCCATCATCTCTTAACCCCCCTGTATTCCACCAATAAGACTTTTTTATTTTCCATGCACAGTATGTAAATACTTTTGGTCCGGTCCAATGGGCATAATTTTCTCTGCGTCTGTGCGGCCTCCTTGCTGGTGCGCTCAGCGTCATCCACATAGCCGAAAGAAATCTCGCACCTACGCATTTGAATTCTTGGTCTTGCGCAGGCACACCTTGCTCTGCCCTATTGCTGGCAGAACACAAAACATAACTGAGCATGTGCCCGGGAAGCATCATTCTACTTTCTACCGGAACCTATTAGCCGTAAAGACAGTCAGTTATTTCAATGGCCATTATGTAGTGCTACATTTTCCCTGCAGCAGCTGCTACAGATAGTGGCCACGATTTAACAAAGTGTTTTCGACATTTTTTGTCATAAAATACCTTAAAATATCATACAATTTTTGCACAACTCACTTGTCAGTTTTACCAAAGTGTGCAGCTTGAGCGGCATAAGGTGTGGCAAGCGAGCATGGCAAATTTATCAATATTTATGTTATTTTGGTGATGTATATTTCACCAGAATTATACTCCAGTACCTTATTAGGTAACATTTCAAGTGAAGCTAAAATATGCCCAATTCATTTACTCCTTCATGTACGTCATATGTCATGTCCCTGGCTCATTTTCTCCAGATATCTGATTTACGGTAATCGGTCATCATTTGCCTTTACCCTGCGGCTGTTAACCTGTTAAATCTTGCTGTCAATTCCTGACAGTGGCATTTATCACACGTCTGCAGGGGGGCGCGTCATTCAACGTGCCCATCAGCGTGCCCTTGACGTGATCGCGGGACGCCGATGGGTTGCTATGACAGGTTGATGTCTGCTGAACACTGTCATACTTGTTTCTTGTCATGACAATTCTCCTGTGAAAGCCAGCCTTAAGTTTGTGATCTTGATTTTAGCTATACACAGCAGTGCTGATGCAAGTGATCAGACAGTTGCAGCTTAAAGACCCCTAAGGGGAATATTAATTATAGTAAAAAATAAATAAAGGTTTTTAAAAATATGAAGAAAAAAAAAAAAAAAAACACCAACGTTCAAATCACCCTCCCTTTTGCCTCATTAAATTAAAGCAAAATAAATAAAAAAACCCTACATATTTAATATCGCTGCATTCGTAAAAGTTTGATCTATCAAAATATAAATTCAATTATTCCAATCGATAAACGGCGTAACGAGAAAAAACTCGACATGCCAGAATAATGTTTCTTTGGCGGCCGCAACATTGCAGGGAGAGGTGATCAAAACATTGTAGCTAGCTCAAAATGATATCAGTAAAATCGTCAGCTCAAGGAGCAAAAAATAAGCTATCACATATCATAATATCCCTTAAATTGAAAGTGATACGGGTCTTGGAAAATGTTGACACAAGAAAAGTTTTCTTTTTTTAACGAATTTACAAATTTTTTGCCCCACTTAAATAAAAAAAAGTTTACTTGTTTGGCAACTGCATAATCATACTGACAGAATCATATTGCCAAGTCAGTTTTACCATATAGTGAACATGGTAAATAACCCCCCCCCCCAAAAAAAAAAAGTGAAATTGCACTTTTCTGGGGCAATTTTTAACACACTTTAATTTTTTTTCATGCTTTCTGGTGCAACACATCATAAAATGAATGATGCCATTCAAAAGTACAACTTGTCCTGCAAAAAAACAAGTCCTCATATGGCTATGTTGATAGAAAAATAAAAAAGCTATGGCTCTGGGAATAAGTGGAGGAAAAAAACAAAACAAAAAAATGGAAAATCGCCCAGGGTGAAGGGGTTAACAGGAGTAATGTATTATGGTAGGTGCATCTTACACTAGCACAGCCTTCAGTAAGTCGGGAGTGCAAAACTCTAGTTTTAATGAATTGGGCCCAAAATGTCTTGTCGGATGCATCATTCCCTGAGGACAACGGCGTCTGATCAGCCTGAATATTGTAGTTAAAAAGGGCTTGTCTCTTGATAGAAACACCAATAACTTGGTCGTATCAGTGAAACAGTTTGTGCATCCGATGTCAGACTGGGGTGCCCAGGGCCCACCAGTAACATCAACTCCAGGGCCCCACTTTTCATCTACATGCAAATACGACTTTATCCTCATTCTCACATTTCTATAGCAATAAACTGAGTTGTTAACCCTTTAGTGACTGAGTCAATTTTGTGCTTATTGACCAAGCCAATTTTTTACAATTCTGACCACTGTCCCTTTATGAGGTTATAGCTCTGGAACGGTTCGATGGATTTCACTGATCCTGAGAATGTTTTTTGTGACATATTTTACTTCATGTCGGTGGTAAAATTTCTTCAAAATGACTTGCGTTTATTTATGAAAAAAATGGACATTTGGCAAAAATGTTGAAATTCTGCAATTTTTAAACTTTCAATTTTTGTGCCCTTGAGGCCGGCGTCACACTTAATGTATGGAAAATTGGTCTGAGTCTCCCTGCCAAGAGTCACACAAGTGATCTCCTTATGGTCATCCATGTGTAATGTGTTTGCATTGCGATGATGCGATTTTCTCGCACCTATGTATTCATATGACATCCATATGACTTGCGTATGGCTTTACATTTCTCACTGATTGTCCCCATTGAAATTAATAGCTGAATGGGCTTAAATGAGGAAAATGTGTGGGTATTTGTTGAAAGCTAGACGAATAGTCCATGTGGTTTCCGAGTTTTGCTCGCACCCATAGGCTTGCATTGGCGAGTCTAGGACAATATACGTGTACAGATTTCACACGCACGTCGAATACGCCTGAGAAAAAAATACAGTGATGTGAGCTGCCCCATAGATTAACACTGGGCCGAGTGCTTGCTATGTGATGTTTTCTCGCATAGCACTTGTCCGTATTCTATGGTAGTGTGACGCTGGACTAAATCAGAGAGTCGTGGCAAACAAAATAGTTCATAAATAACATTTCCAACATGTCTACTTTACATCCGCACAATTTTAAAAACATTGTTTTTTTAAGGACATTATAAGGGTTAAAAGTTGACCAGCGATTTCTCATTTTTCCAACAAAATTTACAAAACCATTTTTTTAGGGACCACCTCACATTTGAAGTGAGCTTGGGGGGGGGGTCAATATAACAGGAAATACCCAAAGTGACACCATTCTAAAAACTGCACCCCTCAAGGTGCGCAAAACCACACTCAAGAAGTTTATTAACCCTTCAGGTGATTCACGAGAACTAAGGCAATGTGAAAGCAAAAAATGAACATTTTACTTTTTTCACAGAAAATTTACTTTGGACCCAAACTTTTTTCTTTTCACAAGGGTATCAGGAGAAAATGGACCACAAAATTTGTTGTGTAATTTCTCCTGACTATGCCAATACTGTCATGTGGGCACCTTGTCGCGTTTAGAGACTCCCTGATGTATCTAAACAGTGGAAATCCTCCAATTCTAACTCCAACCCTAACACAGGCCTAACCCCAACCCTTACCCAACACACCCTAACCCTAATCCCAACCATAACCCCAACACAACCCTAACCACAACACCACCCTAACCCAAACACCACAACCATAACCCCAACCGTAACTCCAACCCAACCCTAACCCCAACACAAATTTAACCCCAACACAACTCTAACCCTAACCACAACCCTAAACCCAACACCACCCTAACTCCAACACCACAACCATATCCCCAACCGTAGCTCCAAAACAACCTTAACCCCAACACAACCCTAACCCCAGCACAATCAATTCTAACCCTAGCCTCAACCGAAACCCTAGCCTCAACCATAACCCTAGCCCAACCCTATCCCTAGCTCTAACCTCAACCCCAACCCTAACCCTAGCCCCAATCATAACCCCAACTGCAAAGAATTGAAGAAAATAAATTTTTTTATTTTATTATTTTTACTTAACTAAGGGGATAACAAAGGGGAGTTGGATTTACTATTTTTTTTTATTTTGATCACTGTGATAGTGTCTATCACAGTGATGAAAATGAACCAATAGGAAAAATCTCCTATTGTTGCAGCCGGAAGAACTCGGCAGGCACAATGCACATACCCACCATTTTAATCCAGGAAGATGACACGGAGGGCCGGGGAATGGAACTGGAGGGTCCGGGCATGGCCTAGGTACCTGGGTGCTAGGGGAACCCCGTTTCTTTCTACTCTGGTATGCTAGATCATATCAGAGGAGAGAAAAATGAATGGAAAATCTGACTTTTTTTGTGATCGTCGTTTTCGGTTAATAATGGTGATCACAAGACTGGGGACTGAAATCCCAGAGATTTTTCATAGTTGGAGGGCGCTATACACTTATGCCGCCGTTAAAAGGCGGTTCGACGGGCGTTAAGGAGTTAAATGAATAAGATGCTGCCATTGTTTGTACGTACTGAATCAAGTATGTAGTGCCAAGTACTGCTCATGTAAGAGCATGGTGGCCCACTCCTACATGGTGGTCCATAGGAGGATTCTCCTGTTCTTCTCCTGTGGGCCAGTCTGAACCTTGTCGGCATCTGTAGCTTACATTACACACCGTATTATATCAGATTTATCCAGGAAATATGCCACTAACCTTGTGTCGGATCATGAACTGGTAACTGATCGCTACCACCCTTGTGCAATGAAATGAAGAGATCTTGATAAAAATGCTGGTTTATTACAGTCTGAAATTCTTGAACAGATAGCGACACTCCCACTGTCTTTAGTACTGCTTGCATGTCACTCTGCTAAAGGAAGGGAAACACAGCATTACAATTATCATTCTATATCCTTCAAAAGGGAAAAAAATGTGATGAGGGTTTATAATTTTTTTTTAAATAGTGTTATGGGTACAAATAACCATTGACGCCCCTGAGACACACAAAGGTCTGCCCTGTACACAACTAGATATGATGTAGGTAGATGGAATCATTAAAATGAATGTTCCTGGGGCTATATATTATATACTATGTGGTGTGACTGGTGGTCGCATGGTTAATGGGAGGTATATGTCACAGGGATGGATCCTCCCTGCGATACAACCCGGAGTACTTTGTCTCTAGTGTACATGAGCACTAAAGATGTCATTTGGTGCACTGGGTCCGGGTTGCGGGTAGCTATGAGAGATGGGAGGGTCTGGCTACCCATATTGCCTCACCTCTGAGGGTGTTGACTGTACCCCTGTTTTCCTTCAGGACCTGCAGGAGTTTCAGGACCTGCCATGAGGTCATGCCCATGTGATCCATGCCTCACCTGTGGGTGTGGTTACAACCCACATAATGGAGGCTGTGTTTAGCACATGGGCAGTGAGTGTGAGGGAGTCTGTCAGAGTGTGCACAGACTTCCATGTGTCCAGGTGGGACACTACAGAGTAGTCTGTGTTCTTAGGAAGGAGAAGCCCTCCTGTGTGTACGGCTCAAGTCGGAGCCTCCGGGCCGGATATTGTCCTGGCCTGTGTGTGCACAGGGCCTGAGGGAACAAAGCCCAGCTAAGGACTGTTTATGTTGCTTTCGACTGCTGTGAAGGCTGGAAACCGTGTTTTGTTACTGTGAGGTTTATGGAGCAAATAAACCGAATGGACTGATTTTGACCCTGAGTGTGCCAGTGTTTTACCTCCAAGACCGGCAACGTGAGTAATCCCCGCCAACAGACAGTGTAGAATGTTACAACATATAGATATTGCAATTAATACAACCATGTGGCATTCTTTTCAATGTAACCTTTGTTATGTACATTATTCAATACTTACTGCAGTCGAGCCATTAAGACTTCTTTGGAGTAATATTAGGAATGCCAACCCATAAGCTGGTAGACAATTAAACTCTGGCTCATCGAATCCCAGGATATACTGATCCCACACGTAGAGTAATGTATTCATATTCAGATAACCTGTAGTATGCGATGACAGAAATGCCCAATATTGGTGAGCCACGTCTAAAATACATTTCAGTTGTCCAAACCTAAAGGGCAGTGGCGTAACTAGAGTCCGATGTGTTGTGATGCAAAAATTGTATCTGGGGTCTAACCTGCATGTTGGTCAGATGTATGAGCCATTGTAGCATTCTAGATCCTATAAAGACATACATGTCTCCTCCTCATATACTAAAGTTCCTCATCCTGGCACTATCCTCTAATAATGTCCCCTTCCTGTAATAATGTCCCCCATCCTGCACCCCTTCCAGTAATAATGCCCCCACTCTGAACCCCTTCCTGGCACTGTATAATGTTCTCCATCCTGGGTCCCTTCCAGTAATAATATCCCCCTTACTGAGCATCTTTCAGTAATAAAGTCCCCCTGGAAGCACCTTCTAGTAATAGGATACTTCATCCTGGGCCTCGTCCTGATATAATGTTCCCCATCCGGCGCCCGGCCTCTTCCAGTAATGATGACTCTCAACCTGGGCACCTTGTAATAATAATATACTTCATCCTGGACTCCGTCCTCGCATAATGTTCCCCATCCTTCGCCCCTTCCAAGAATAATGTCCCCCATCCTGGTATGATGTCCTCCATCCTTGGTCCCTTCCTTGTATAATGTTCTACATCCTGGGCCCCTTTCAGTAATAATGTTTCCCATTCTGACCTCTTCCTGATATAATATCCACCATCCTGGGCCCCTTCCAGTAATACACATCCATCTGAAATAGTAGCTGGTGTTGGTGGGCTGCCCTTCTGCACGGGCCTGCTGGTGGTCACACCAGGGTTATTCCCATTTCTGCATTTCATGGTCAATGAAGAATAACTACTTCTAGGTTTCACCACTAGAAGCAGCTTTAGAAAAACTACCAAGCCGCAGCTGCATGACTTTGTGTAACTGCCATAGAAATTAATTGTAGTTTTGGAAACTTGGATCTTATACCATCAGCGTAGCTCACTGTTCTACACAGTATATTTAACTCCCATTTATTTCATTGGGAGTTCCAAAAACAGCATCGTTTAGCTATTTTTGGCAACCTCGGCTCTGGTGGGCCAACCTAGAAGCTGTTATTCACGTCTCAAGCATGAAAGTCAGAGATTGGAATGACCCTTCAAGGCACATAGTTCAATTCATTTTTTTTTGTTTCAAATAATAGTCTCACAACCTTTTTGCTTATGATGCTTGTTCTGTATCATCTTCATGGTGACTTTCTTTGGGATAAAGTGTCCTAAAGCTATTTTTAGAATTCTAAGTATGAAGTCTCTGAAGTCATAGACATCGATGACATTTTGTCTTGTTTTCTTTCATGAAAATCAGGTTCTAATGAAAGTCAGACAGGACCACGGCTGCACTAATGCAATGATAATTTAATGATGGCATCATCAGGCAAATATAGGCATATTACAGGCAATATTGTTATTGATTTTTGAGTTTTGTGCATAACTACCTCATATACCGTTTGTAATAACAGAATATTTTTTTCTGTAACATTCACTCAAAGGCCCTGTTTAATAATTTGCGATTTTTTTTTTTTAATATCACTTTTATTTTTTGTCTTGTGGCATTTGTCACCATTTTTTGCACCAAATTCCACAAACTAGTGCACATTAGTAATGAGCGAGTATACTCATGGTCTCCGAGTATTTTGGCGAGCTCGGAGATTTACATTTCGTCTCTCAGCTGCATGATTTACGACTGCTAGACAGCTTGAATACATGTGTGGAATGCCTGTTTGTTAGGGAATTCCCACATGTATTCAGCCTGTCTACAAGTCGCAAATCATGCAGCTGAGACGAAAAACTAAATCTCCGAGCCCGCCAAAATACTCGGAGACCACCCGAGCAACGAGTATACTCGCTCATCACTAGTCCTGAGGCCTATAAGACTCTAGTTATGCCACTGAATCAGTCATTGTTCTTTTAAACTAATATGGTCATCTATGCAAAGTCAGATATGAGTTTACAAAACACACAGATATGTACAAAAGGCATTGAAAAATCACAGCAGTAGCCATGAGAAAATTCTCCTAACACCTATGGAATCTAAATACATAGATAAAATGTGTAGGTTATTAAAGCTAATATAGCGCCCATAATCTCACCACTAAAACATGCTCAAGGTTTATTATGGTTTATGATTTCGCTTTTGGATTGGAATAATTGGTCGGGTAACAATGGAGTCACAAATTTATGAAGGACACCAAGATGTATTTAGGCCCATTATCTAGCACTGACAAAAACTAAATAAACAAATCTATACATTCACATTCAGGATCTATCAAACAGTTATATAAAAGAATTTATACCAACGAAGAAGACCTGGAAGACGGGATGCAGCATCCTCTGTAGACCAAGTATCATGACATCTTCTGAATTTGCAGCTTTTGTAAGAAAAACATAAAATAAATAAGGTAACTTGTTAATTCACTGTTTTATGCATGGAAAGATCATTGAAATATATTGTACCAAAATGTAGACTAAGGCTATGTTCGTGTTTTTTTCAGGGTTTTTTATTGCAAATTTTCACCTGCCTTTTAAAGTACTAGTACACAGTGTATACTTTGTGATTTATAAACAATGCAATCACAAAATTGCCCAATAATCACAAAATCCCAATTAAGGGTAATATACCACCAATAAACAATGTCACTTTATGGTAACCAAGAAAGTGTGAAAAATCTGGTACCACGCAATGGTATAAAAGTACAAAAACCACATCTTTAGTAACATAAAACACATAATAACAATAGAAAGGTATTAAACAATAGGTAAAGGAACTAAAAAGTCCATGGCAAATCCTACCATAGCATATTGTCAGCGACATTTGAGCACACCCATATAATAGGCCAATAAAAATGAGGGCACTATAGTCAAAAAAGTAATCTCAGGCTAGTTTCACACTTGCTTTTTTTTGCAGCGCGTTTTTCCCGCAAAAAAACGCATTGAAAAAACGCATACATAAGCATACAACTGCTGCGTTTTTTTCAAGCATTTTTATGAGCATGCATGAAAAAAACGCAGCGTTTTTATGCGTTTGTATGCGTTTTTAGCGCGTTTTTACCGCGTTTGCGTTTTTTTCCAACATTTTTAGGTGGCCCCTCACACTACCCAAACCATGACTTTACTAACCCTAACCCTGACCCTAACCCTAACCCTAACCCTGACCCTAACCCTAACCCTAACCCTGACCCTAACCCTTAACCAAATCATACTTAACCCTAACCCAAACCCTAAACCCTAACTAACCCTAACCCTAACCCTAACCCTGACCCTAACCCTAACCCTGACCCTAACCCTGACCCTAACCCTAACCCTAACCCTAACCCTGACCCTAACCCTAACCCTAACCCTGACCCTAACCCTAACCCTAACCCTGACCCTAACCCTTAACAAAACCATACTTAACCCTAACCCTGACCCTGACCCTAACCCTAACCCTAACCCTAACCCTAACCCTAACCCTAACCCTGACCCTAATCCTTAACAAAACCATACTTAACCCTAATCCTGACCCTAACCCTGACCCTAATCCTTAACAAAACCATACTTAACCCTAACCCTGACCCTAACCCTAACCCTGACCCTAACCCTAACCCTAACCCTGACCCTAACCCTAACCCTAACCCTAACCCTGACCCTAACCCTTAACAAAACCATACTTAACCCTAATCCTGACCCTAACCCTGACCCTAACCCTTAACCAAACCATACTAAACCCTAACCCTGACCCAAAACCCAACCCTAACCCTGACCCTGACCCTAACCCTAACCCTAAACCCCCTTAACTAACCCTAACTCTAACTCAAACCCCTAAATTCCATGGTTAAAAAAAAAAAACGCATATGCAAAAAAACGCTTACATGAGCATGCCAGTGCGCACATATGCGCATCCATAGGCTATAATGGCCCTTTTTAGCGCAAAACGTGCGCATATGTGCGCATGCGCTTTTTTGCAGGGCCAAAAAATGCAACATGATGCGTCTGGAAAATCCAATCGCACACCCCAAAAAAACGCAGCGCATGAAAATCGCATACATGCGCTAACAAGCGCGCAAGTATGCGCACCCATGTTAAAGATAGGGGAAAAAACGCATGCGCAGGTTAGCGTTTTTTTCCAGCGCTAAAAAACGCAAATGTGAAACCAGCCTAAGGACTATCCATACTATTGTCTATGGCTGACATAATAAAATTAAATAGCCAAAAATAACAGTCCACTCTAACATTACATCCCCTAAACAGCACTAACTGCAGGAAAGGTGAGCAATGAAGGACGTCCCTTCACCACCAGCTGACACTTTTGAGGTATATACCGTTCATTGCTCACCTTTCCTGCGGTTAGTGCCGTTCAGGGGATGTAATGTTAGAGTGGACTGTTATTTTTGGCTATTCAATTTTATTATGTCAGCCATAGACAATAATATGGATAATCCTTAGATTACTTTTTTGACTATAGTTCCCTCATTCTTATTGGCCTATTATATGGGTGTGCTCAAATGTCGTGGACAATATGCTATGGTAGGATTTCTCATGGACTTTTTTAAGTTCCTTTACCTATTGTTTAATACCTTTCTATTGTTATTATGTGTTTTATGTTACTAAAGATGTGGTTTTTGTACATTTATTCCATTGTGTGGTACCAGATTTTTCACACTTTCTTGGTTACCATAAAGTGACAGTGATTTATAAACAGTAGTCTCAGTGTATGCTATCTGACTATGTGATGTACATGCAGCAGTCTCATTGCCTTCTTTGTGATGTATAAGCAGAGTCTTATTGTATCCTATGTCATGAATATGCAAGTCTCAGTGTAGCCTATGCGATATATATATATATACAGTAGTCTCAGTGTATCCTACGTCAGATATAAAGCAGCCCCAATGTGTCTAATTTGATGTATATACAGCAGTCTCAGAGCATCCTACATGATTTATAGTCTCAGTGCATTCTACTTCTATGTGATGCATGTACAGCACTTTCAGTGTATCCTATATGATACAACCACCATCCTCAGTGTCTCCCATGTAATGTACAAAGTCAATTCTCAGTGTATCCTATGTGATGTATTTACAGCAGTCTCAGTGTCTCCTATGTGAATATATACAGCAGTCTCAGGGTCTCTTCTGTGATTATATACAGCAGTCTCAGTGTCTTCTATGGGATGTATATGCAGCAGTCTCGGTGTCTCCTATGGGATGTATGTAAACCAGACTCAGTGTCTCCTATGTGATGTATTCTGCAGACCTCTCAAAGCTTAAGTTCTATAAATGTTGCAAGAGCAGTGATGAATTTCCCTCTTTGATGAGACATGCATTGAAATATGCATCTGTGTTCAGTACTACTTACTGCTTTGAGCATTTTTTTTCAATTTCGCAAAGAGTCACCTGCGCTCCAGACAGACTCAAACGTTAAAAGCAGTTGCGAGTAGCACCATAATCTTACCACCTCACATCACATGTCTGACCAAAGAGAATCACCTCACATTAGGGATGAATTATTGAAATGTTTGACCAAATATAGCAGGGTAATTTTTAGGTCGATAATTTTGAATGGTCCACGAATGCAGATATTAATATCTAACACAAAAAAGGTTCCTCGCCCCCGTACTAGACAATCAGCAAATTGACTTCAGTATTATAGCACCTGCAGGATTTGCCTTAAATATGATAGACTATGTAGATTCACAGCCACAGGTGTTTTACAATAAAATGTGTATGCTGATTATCTGAATCTTCCAACCAGTCACATGCTTTGGGTTGGTACCGTATGGGTAAATTGAACACGATCTCATGTTGCAATGGGTCAAAAAAAGACAATTATAAGTCGAAAATATTGTAACTGGAGGCCATTGTAACCCGAGGGACCACTGTAAGTGCATGTAAAGTTTAAAGGACTGTTATTCCAGCAAGTTATTCCAAGATTATATGAAAATGGAAATTAAAAACAATGAAAAAAAATCTCACCTTCACTTGCATAGATATTTTGGATAGTTTGCGCTAGGCTTTGGTCCACGGTTTGTAATACTGATGACATTTTTTTGAATGTTTCACTTAACTAGGTAAAGTAAAAAAATAAGATGGATTACATATAAATCACTTGATGTACCGTAAGTTAATCAAAC
Source organism: Dendrobates tinctorius (assembly GCF_039654945.1). Taxonomy (NCBI): domain Eukaryota; kingdom Metazoa; phylum Chordata; class Amphibia; order Anura; family Dendrobatidae; genus Dendrobates; species Dendrobates tinctorius. Next base: position 6,281,683 of record NW_027361684.1, on the reverse strand, counting down.
TCCGATCTCAGTCTCCAGCCCTGCGGTCATGACCTGATTCTCTGTGAAGCTGTCTATCTGCACCTTCTGAACTTCTGATAGTCTTAATATATGGCCCACAGCAAATATTAAACAAACATATGCCAACTTTCACCAACTTACTTTTTGATAGTCCAACATAAAACATGAGTTTGACATTTCTGCTTTGCTTTGTTATATGCCCTTGGTGTGACTTTATTATATCCCCTGCATGTGATCTTGTTTCTCTTGTATTTTCCATGGGCTCTCTTTTGTTGCTGGAGTTTCCCAACCAAATATTGTACGAGAAAATTCCCATGGTAAAAAAGATCAGAAGCCACTGATTTAGACACTATTTGACTCTCTTGCTCGGTTTAAAAAAATTAAGTTTTTTGGCTTATAAATACTCCCCATTACCTTTAAAATCATGTAAATGGGGCTCCTACAACCCCTTTATATCCTTATAGGTGCCGCTGCATACAATTGAAAAACTGTTTTATACAGTACATGTCCCATGCTATATTTATATTGTGTGGTCCGGTCTGATGGACAAATCGAAGTTGTAATCAACTCAAACCTGGTCCCTTCAATCGCCACCTCTTCTATCTGGATGGAGGTGGATGATGTCTCTATGACCTACACGCAGTGATCGAAGTCTTGCTCCGATGCAGTGGAATCCTAGACCTGCGCAGGTGCGAGTTACTCTACCCTACTGAACAGCCAGGGAGCTGGTGACGTACAAGTGAAGCTGTCACCTGCACATTACATGTCTTCTTGCTGTCATTTTCTGATTCCATTGCGCCGGCACGAGACTTCGAGCACTGTGTGGATGACAGAGTCGTCATCCATTTACATCTAGAGAGAAGAGTGGTGTTGCTCACAATCCAGATTTGCCCATCAGACCAGACAGTGAAATGTACATGCAGCACGGGAAAACAGTTTTTCAAAAGGTACAGGTGCTTCTCACATAATTAGAATATCATCAAAAGGTTGATTTATTTCAGTTCTTCAATGCAAAAAGTGAAACTCATATATTATATAGAGTCATTACAAACAGAGTGATCTATTTCAAGTGTTTATTTCTGTTAATGTTGATGATTATGGCTTACAGCCAATGAAAACCCAAAAGTCATTATCTCAGTAAATTAGAATACTTTATAACACCAGCTTGAAAAATTAGTTTAAAATCTAAATGTTGGCCTACTGAAATGTATGTTCAGTAAATGCACTCAGTACTTGATCGGGACTCCTTTTGCATCAGTCACTGCATCAATGTGGCGTGGCATGGAGGCGATAAGCCTGTGGCGCTGCTGAGGTGTTATGGAAGCCCAGGCTGCTTTGATAGCAGCCTTCAGCTCGTCTGCATTGTTGGGTCTGGTGTCTCTCATCTTCCTCTTGACAATGGTCCATAGATTCTCTATGGGGTTAAGGTCAGGCGAGTTTGCTGGCCAGTCAAGCACAGTGATACTGTTTTTAAACCAGGTATTAATACTTTTGGAAGTGTGAACAGGTCCTGCTGGAGAATGAAATTTCCATCTCCAAATATCTTGTTGGCAGAAAGAAGCATGAAGTGCTCTAAAATTTCCTAGTAGACGGCTGTGCTTTCTTTGGTCTTGATAAAACACAGTGGACCTACACCAGCAGATGACATGGCTCCCCAAACCATCACTGGTTCATACTAGACCTCAAGCAGCTTGGATTGTGGCCTCTCCACTCTTCCTCCAGACTCTGGGACCTTGATTTTCAAATGAAATGCAAAATTTAATTTCATCTGAAAACAACACCTAGGACCATTGAGCAATAGTCCAGTTATTTTTCTCCTTGGCTCAGGTAAGACGCTTCTGGCGTTGACTATTTGTCATGAGTGGTTTGACACATGGGATGCGTCACTTGTAGCCTATGTCCTGGATACGTCTGTGTGTGGTGGCTCTTGAAGCAATGACTCCAGTAGCAATCCACTCATTGTGAATCTCCCCCAAATTTTGGAATGGCCTTTATTAACACTCCTTTCAAGGCTGTGGTTATCCCGGTTACTTGTGCACCTTTTTCAACCACACTTTTTCCTTCCACTCAACTTTCCATTAATATGCTTGGATACAGCACTCTGTGAACAGCCAGCTTCTTTTCAATGACCTTTTGTGGCTTACCCTCCTTGTGGAGTGTGTCAGTGACTGCCTTCTGGACATCTGTCAAGTCAGCAGTCTTCCCCATGATTGTAGAGCCTATTGAAACAGACTAAAGGGGGTTTTACACTAAGCAATATCACTAGCAATATCGCTAAAACGTCACTGGTTTTGTGACGTTATAGCGATATTGCTAGTGATATCGCTATGTGTGATACTTACCAGCGACCGGCTCCCCCGCTGCTCATCGCTGATTGCGCGAGAATGTCCGGCTCCATTTCTCGTCGGGCGCTTCCTGCTGAGACTTCCTGCTGTGACGTCCAGCGACGCGTGGAGGCGGGCGGGAGGACGCAGGATCGCTGTGTGTGAATGGTAAGTATCGTGCGCTGCGTCGCTGCTGCATCGCTGTGAGGTCTTTCTGTATGAAAGCTCACTAGCGATCATTTAGCGATGCACCAGCGATCCTGACCGGGTCGGATCGCTGGTTGGATCGCTGGTGCATCGCTAAATGTAAAAGGGCCTTAAGGGACCTTTTTAGCCTTTGCAGGTGTTTTTGCTAATTATACTAATTTACTGAGTTAATGACCTCTGGGTGGCTGGAAGCCATAGTTATCAACATTAACAGAAATAAACACTTGATATAAACCACTATGTTTGTAATGACTATAATATATGAATTTCACTTTTTGTATTGAAGAACTGAAATAAATTAACTCTTTGATGATATTCTAATTTTGGGAGAAACACTTGTATGTAGGGGCACATATGAGTATATGAAGGGGTTGTAGATATCCCTCTTACATGATGTAAATGTGATGGGATGGTTTATAAGCCAAAAAAACTGGTGACAGGATCCCTTTAGGCTATGTGCACACAGATTTTTTTGCCTCTGCGGATTTTGAAGTGAAAACCGCAGATAAATCCGCAGGACTAAAGTCCTGCGATTTATCTGCAGATTTGCCTGCGGTTTTGCCATGCGGTTTCACACCTCATAATGGATGAGGTGTGAAACCGCAGCGTTTCTGGACCAAAGGATTGACATGCTGCGGATTGTAAACCGCAGCAAATCCACGCGGAAAAATCTGCAGCATGTGCACAGCGTTTTCCAGTTTACCATTGAAAACAATGGTAATGTACAACGCACCTAAATCTGCTGCGGACCCGCAGCTGCAGAAACGCTGCCTGCGGATCTGCAGCAGAATCCGCACCATGTGCACATACCCTTAAAATATCAGAAATATCTACCTTTAGGTAGCATCTTTTTTTTTTTTTTCTTTTTACAAAATATAGCAAACATGATTTCTAATATGAAAAATAAAGCTACCATTTTGTTAAACTTCAGACAGGATAATGGTGGAGAATTTGCCTTTGAGATATTGCACTGCAAATCCATAGCAATTGCCAGTAAAATACCAGTGGATGTTATTTCAAAAACCTCTCCTTGCGTAGTAAAAAAAAAGATCCTAAGTTGCATTACCAAAAGTGTATTTTTTCAGGTTTAACTACAGTTTGTTTTACGTTTTTCAATTTTCAAAGAAATACAGGCTTAGGATGCTGAGGCATTAATGAACTAAACTGTAGGTTTTTTTTAAAACGAAAAACAAGTTGAAATTTGTCACATGAAAATTTGAAATAATTGCTCAAATAGTGGAAAAAAGTTTTCCATTTTTTTACTATTAGATTAGGTCTGCAGTTTCTCCACGCCAGCTGGCATTGAACAGTTTGATAAATCATTGCTGAAACAGTCTCTGAAGGAAATGAAAAGGATTTCACTACTTTAATCTGTTTACAAAATTGTATTTGATAAATTCAAGTAGACATTATTTAATTTGAACAAGCAGGTAAGCATAGTCAGCATTTTTATCTGTTATTTGTAGTTAAGCATTTCTTTTTATAAAGGCTTATGTTTTCTAGAACTTTTTTTTTGTTTTGCATAAGTAAAATATCAAAACTTTATGCTGCTCTTTGATTTTCATGTTCAACACTTTTTGTGGAATTTTAGTCTTGAAAACGAACATTTCCTAACAAGAATGTATCATTGTCTGCTATGTTAGGCCTCTTTCACACTTCAGTTTTTTGTGTCAGTTAAAATCCGCCAAAAAGGCGGAAAAGCGGATCCGTTCCTAACTGATGTGAACGGATGGCACAGGATCCGTTTTTTGACGGATCCACAGAATGAAGAATTTTAAAGGAACCGCTGGCCGGGAAGGAGAGAGAGAGAGAGAGAGGCATGCCGGCGGACGCAAAAAGTTTGGCGGATCCGCAAAAAAACGGATCCAACGGATGGCCATCCGTCAAGATCCGCCAGTAATGCAACTCAATGGGGCAAAAAACGGATCCGCCAAAAAAAAATGGCGGATCAGTTTTTTTCAAAACCTGGCGGATTTTGACTGATGGTCAAAAACGGAAGTGTGAAAGAGGCCTTACAGACACAATGGATCTACAGTCCAGTCATGGTCACTGTTTCTACAGACCTGCCAGCTTACATTACACTTACCACCCTTCCTTCTAACTTTGAAGTCAGACGGCCAAATAACATGGATGACGATTGCATTGCAGTGCTTGGACTGGCTGTCCGCACTCCTGACCCGCGTGTGATAATATATATTTCTAGGCAGCTGTCAGGCTCAGGTAAGTAGAGCCGCCGGTCAGTCTGTACACTGTGACGTGATCGTCACCCGCGTTATAAAGCCATCTGAAAGCACTCTAATACTGTAGAAATAGACTGATTAAATTAGTTTTGATGCTGCTTTGATCCCAGGTCTTTTTTAGCTAAAAGTTCCCCACTACAGACACACTAACAAATGGTAAATCCTTGTTTGAGTAGGATATTCAAGTCATTTTTTTATTGTTTTTAATTTCCTATCTCTCACTCTCTCAACCTTCCTCTCATTTTCTCTTTCCGTCTCTCGTTCTCTCGTTTTTTCTATCATTCTCCTCGTTATCTCCATTGCTCATTCTCTTGCTCTTATTCTCTTTTTGTTTGCCTCTCTACTCCACTCAGTTTTTTTCGTTCTTTCTCTCTGTCTCTTGTTCCCTTTCTGTCTCTCTCGTTCACACTCCCTCTAGTTTGCGCTTTCTCATTCTCTCTCACTCTCTCTGCTGTTCAAAAATTAATAAACGTATGAAGAATTCTTTTCTTTGAATTTTAGTGTTACACAACTGAACTTTAGAATGTTTGCTCCAATCGCTTAATTAAAAGTTTAAAAAAAAGTTTATAAACTTTCTGCTCCATTTCCCGTGATTTCAAAATCTCTGTTGTCAGTGAATGAATACATTCTTGTTTAGAATTTGAAGTTGAGAACCCAGATGAACCTGTTGCTGGCAATGTATTAACACTTTAACAGCAGCTCCACACACGTCGCTCCAGTGTTGGTTCTAGCTTGCTACAATTTTCAGCAGTAGACGAGAAGAAAAAAGATTAATCTGTACTCTAGCAAGCTATAATTGGCATCAAACAATATATGTAATATACCTCTGGATGCTCATTCCTAAGCGTGATGGATGGCCGGGAGTCCATAAATGTGATGTATTCCTCAGCCAACAGGGTAGATAATGAATCTAGAGATGTACTAGATTTGGATGTTGCAAAGACTGTCTGCGCTAGAGGTACAAGTAAAAGATAGTCTTCTTCTAAAAGGTTTATCTTTCCTTGTTTATGAAAGTAGGACACCACATTTCGCATACATTTTACAATGCCTAAAAATACATCAACATAAACATTAAAAGTGCATGTATGAAGTCTTTTACCTTAAAGCATACCAATAATGGCATTATATTCTCATAGCTACGTTATTTGTAAATCTGGGGAACATCATATGAAATAAAAGGTGTTCCCCTTAAAATTTAAAGTAATAAAAAAAGATATATTTACATAACACAAACCATTTTAAAGAAATGCAAAATAAAAAAAAATTATTAAAAAACACTCCTCTTTCTTGTGGCTGTTTTATGTAAAAAAGAAATGAAACAATTAAATTAAACAAAAAAAAATAAGCTTGAAGGGAATCTGTCAGTTAGTTCAACCCCTCGGAAACTATGTATTTTGGCATACATGTCTTTCAAATGAATAAATCCATTAACACCATCATATTTTCTATCCATTGCTGCCTTCTGAAGAAATTAGTGCTTTAATGCATAAAGTCATGGCTAAAACTGTTGGCACCCTTGAAATTGTTCCAGAAAATGAACTATTTCTCCCAAAAAATTATTGTCCCTGCAGTCTGTTGCTTGGCAGACTCAACCTTTCGCCTACTGTACATTCTAAAAAGAGTAAAAAGGAGGACAGTGACATCTTGTGGCTGTTGGTTAGTACTGCAGACCACAGGAAAATTAACACTTGGTTACCATAAGAAACCATATTTCACATATTTACATTACTTGTTTTTTTCATGTTGGTGAAGTCCTTGGGGATGGAACAACACCGCAAAGGGTTACTGCTGGTTATAGGGTTAATTTGGCTGAACTAAATCCACTTGGAATCTCCTATACACACCAGCTAATTTCTAGAAAGGGTAACACCCAGAAATTCAGTGGTGTTTTTCCCTGGCTTCATACTATATATGCGGTTTCAATTCATTCCTCACTTGGACCTGGAGGAAGGCACTTTTAGTGTCGAAACATGTTGTCCAAAAGGGATTGACTATATGCAAAATTGTTACTGAAGAAACATGGAACCTTTTTTAATGGAAAAATAAAAGCTACATTTTACCCCACCATTGGACTGATCGCTGGAGAACCCATACTATTTCATATATATATATATATATATATATATATATATATATATATATATATATATATAGTGACACAGTCACTGACAAGGTACTGGAGAGAAGATATGTATCACTGAGGTTGTTAGCTTTAGTGATATGAACCTAGGAAAATGCTCTAGCACACTAAGGGTATGTTTCCACGGTCAGTAAATGCTGCGGTTGGACGCTGTGTACAGCTGCAGCACCCAATCCGCAGAGGCCAGATGTTACAGCATAGTGGATGGGATTTTATGAAATCCCATCTCCACTGTGCGTGCAGGGATGTCTCCATATGTGCCATATGTTATGTTTTTTTTTCCTGTTAAGCCAGAAAGGCCATGTTTGTTTTTCCAACGCTGCACTGGTTTAAGCAGAACCTTTAATATGTATGGAAGCCTTAAGGTCTAACACTGATCCAATCTTGACCTCTGTATATTACTTACCTTTGTTATCTTTCAGATTATTAAATGTTTGCTCCTTTGAGAGCAGGTCCTCACAATGCAGAGCTATCTGTAGGTCTAGTGCAGATTGCGCCTTGTTCATTGGCACATGTGTCAGATCCAGGTGGGCTGCAAAGATGGCGCAGTTAATAAATAAAATTGATGGTAGCAATGGTGGCCACTCTAGCATGTCGTGCACACATACACCATTACCCTCATACTTTTTGCTGGAAACTATTCTGACTCTGTGTCTATGTCAGTTAAAGGGAATCTGTCAGTTGGATCAACCCTCCTAAACCATCTATGTGGACATTTAGCTTATAGAAATCTGAATAAAATGATACCTGGATATCTGCGAACCTATGTCTTATTGCAGAGAAATCAATGTTTATTTTAATATGTAAAACATAGATCTCTCTGAGAATCTGTTTGCAGCGATGATTTTAAATGAAAGAGGGAGATATCCATATAATACATGTAGATCAGGAGAGCAGACTGTCAGTCATTACATGTTTTCACACTGGTAACACTTTCTTTTGCAATAAGCTCTGGAGGAAAACATTTCAGGAAGATCAGTGTCCGGCCCACAGATCTTACTAGATCAGTGATGGCAAACCTATGGCACGCGTGCCAAAGAGGGAACGCAGAGCCCTCTCAGCTGGCACGCGGCCTCGCCTCAGTGATCCGGAGCTGCAGCTTCCTCCTTCCTCTCACTTATTGAGCGGAGCTGAATGATGATGTCATCCAGCCGTGGCCACGCCCCTCAATGTGTGAGAGGAACGGAAGCTGCCGGCGCGCGGAGAGGTGAGTGTGGCAGCTGGTGTGTGTGTGTGGCCGCTGGTGTGTCTGGCCTCTGGTGTGTGTGTGTGGCCGCTGATATGTGTGTGGCTGCTGGTGTGTGTGTGTGGCCGCTAGTGGGTGTTGAATGTGGGCGCTGGTGTGTGTGTTTGTGGCCGCTGGTGTGCGTGTGATGGGGAGAGGGCCAATGATGGGAGTGATGGGGAGAGGGGAATGATGGGAGTGATGGGGGAGGGGCTAATGATGGGGAGAGGGCTAATGATGAAAGTAATGGGGATAGGGGAATGATGGGAGTGAAGGGGACAGGGGAGTGATGGGAGTGATGGGGAGAGGGGAATGATGGGGAGAGGGCCAATGATGGGAGTGATGGGGAGAGGGCTAATGATGAGAGTGATGGGGAGAGGGGAATGATGGGAGTGATGGGGAGAGAGGAATGATGGGAGTGATGGGGAGAGGTGAATGATGGGGGTGATGGGAAGAGGGGAATGATGGGAGTGATGGGGAGAGGGCTAATGATGGGAGCAATGGGGAGAGGGCCAATGATGGGAGTGATAGGGAGAGGGCTAATGATGGGAGTGATGGGGAGAGGGGAATGATGGGGGTAATGGAGAAGGCAATGATGGGAGTGATGGACCCCAACAATCCTGGACCCCCACAGCTCATAACCCCCATTACTACCTCTTCCTACCACTCCCTATCTAAAAAAAACTACTGCAATCTTTCCAACTTAAAACCCGTGCCATTGACACCCAACCAGCTGCTCCCTCTATCTGGAGCACTTTGGAATGCCTGCTCCATCTGCAATAAGCTTTATATGATTCATGACCTCTTTCTCTCTCACAATCTTGCCTTTCTCGGCCTCACAGAACCCTGGCTGACACCCTCTGACACCGCCTCCCCTGCCACGCTGTGTTACGGCGGCCTCCACTTCACCCACACTCCTCGCCCTGGCAACAGACATGGTGGAGGAGTGGGCCTTCTCCTTTCTTCCAACTGCACCTTCAACCCAATCCCACCTCTTCCCTCCCTAATCCTCCCCTCTTTTGAAGTCCACTCTGTCCGCATCTACTCTCCCTTCAACCTCCAAGTGGCCGTCATATACTGACCTCCAGGCCCGACCACTGCCTTCATTGACCAATTCTCTACCTGGCTTCTTCACTTTCTTTCAACTGACATCCCCACTATCATTATGGGTTACTTCAACATCCCCACTGAGACCCTTCAGTCAGCAGCCTCCAAACTCCTGTCCGTTATTTCATTCTTTGGACTTACTCAGTGGCCCTCCTCAGCCACCCACACAGATGGACATACATTAGACCTGGTCTTCACCCACCTCTGCTCTCTTTCTAACTTCACCACCTCCTCTCTCCCTCCATCTGACCACCATCTACTCACTTTCTCATCCCTGTCCTCCTCTCCTGGCACCCATGTCCAGCAACATGCGCACCCCCGCAGAAACCTTGCACACCTAGACACCCACGCGCTCTCTGACTCTTTTCTACCACTGGCATCCATATCCTCACTCCAAGACACAGACAGTGCCACTGCTTTCTACAATGCCACTCTCGCATCAGCTATTGACACGGTCGCCCCTCTCATTCATGGCAGAATGCGATGTACCAACAGACAACTCTGGCACAATAACACCACTAAAAAGCTCCGGCAAGTGTCCAGGGCTGCAGAGCGGCGTTGGAAGAAAGCAAATTCGCAAGACAACTTCACTGCATTCAAACAGGAAACACTCGCTTTCAAATCTGCCCTCACCTCTGCTAAACAGGCCTACTTCACAACCCTCGTATCTTCCCTATCCTACAATCCCAAACAGTTATTCAAAACTTTCAACTCCCTCCTCCGCCCACTACTGCCCCCTCCAACCTCCCTCATCTCTGCTGAGGACTTTGCCACACACTTCAAAAATAAGATCGACCAAACAAGGCAAGTCTTCATTATTCAACCACCACAACCCTTTTGTATACCAGACCAATGCCCAAACCCCATAACCTCCCTCTCCAACATCACTGAAGGGGAGCTTAATCGCCTCTTCTCCAAATCGCACCTCACAACCTGTGCACTTGACCCCATCCCATCCCACCTCCTCCCCAACCTCACCACCACACTTGTCCCATCCCTAACACACCTCTTCAACCTATCGCTAACGTCCGGTACCTTCCCTTCTGCTTTTAAACATTCCACAATCACGCCTATCCTTAAAAAGCCAACCCTCCACCCAACCGCTACGTCCAGCTCTCGCTCAATATCACTGCTCCCATTCGCTTCCAAACTCCTGGAGCTGCACGTCCACACTGAACTTTCCTCCCACCTCTCAGCTAACTTGCTCTTTGACAATCTACAATCTGGTTTCCACCCCCATCACTCCACTGAGACAGCCCTGACCAAAAGCACTAACGACCTACTTACAGCCAAAGCAAACGGACAATACTCTATACTTCTGCTTCTAGACCTGTCCTCTGCATTCAACACAGTTGACCACTTCCTCCTACTACAGATCCTCTCCTCCTTTGGCATCAAAGACCTCGCCCTATCCTGGAACTCCTCATACCTCTCAAACCGCACATTCAGCGTCTCCCACTCTCACACTACCTCCTCATCCCACCCTCTCTCTGTTGGAGTCCCCCAAGGCTTTGTTCTAGGACCCCTAATCTTCTCAATTTATACTCTTGGCCTGGGTCAACTCATAAAGTCCCATGGATTCCAGTGCCACCTTTATGCTGATGACACTCAGATTCTCTCTGGCCCAGACTTCACCTCTCTGCTGTCCAGAATCTCGGAGTGTCTATCAGCCATATCCTCCTTCTTCTCCTCTCGCTTCCTCAAGCTCAGTGTGGACAAATCCAAACACATCATCTTTCCTCCGTCTCACAGAACATCCTTACCTGAACTATCTATCACAATTAATGACATCACGCTTTCCCCAGTACCTAAAGTCCGGTGCCTTGAAGTAACCCATGACTCTGCCCTGTCCTTCAAACCACATATCCAAGCTCTTTCTACCTCTTGTTGCTTCCAGCTCAAAAATATTTCCAGAATCTGTCCTTTCCACAACTCTCAATCTACTAAAATGCTTGTACACGCTCTCATCATCTCCCACCTCAACTACTGCAACATCCTTTTCTGTGGTCTCCCTGCAAACACCCTCGCACCTCTCCAGTCCATCCTTAACTCTGCTACCCGAGTAATTCATCTCTCTCCTTGCTACTCCTCCGCTTCTCCCCTCTGCAAATCTCTTCACTGGCTTCCATTCCCTCAGCGTATCCAGTTCAAATTACTAATACTGACCTACAAGGCCATCTATAACCTGTCTCCCCCATATGTCTCTGAACTAATCTCCCGATACCTTCCCTCACATAATCTCCGATCCTCCCAAGACCTCCTTCTCTCCTCCACAATTTTCGCTCCTCACCCAACCGCCTCCAAGACTTCTTGCGAATATCCCCCATCCTCTGGAATTCTTTGCCCCAACAAATCCGACTATCAACCACATTTGGATCTTTCAGACGGAACCTGAAAACCCACCTCTTCAAGAAAGCCTACAGCCTGCAATGACCCCACTACCTCCTCACCACTACTGGAGATATCACCTTAACCAACACCGGAACTGCTGCAACCCCCCAACCTACTGTCTCCTTCCCCACCATCCTGCAGCATGTAAACCCTAAAGGGCAGGGTCCTCTCCCCTCTGTATCAGTCTGTCATTGTAAGTCTGTTGACCGTAAGTGATATCTGTAATTTGTATGTAACCCCTTCGTACAGCACCATGGAATCAATGGTATTATATAAATAAATAAATAATAATAATAATAATTGCAACTCTGTGTTGTGCTGTTCCTCTATCATTCCTCTCAAATGTGCATGACTAAATTGATAACTGTGTCTTGCCATTTTCCTATGATTTTAGGATATGCCCTAAAGTATGAATGAAGATCTAGTGTAAGCCTTGACCAAACTAGAGATTTGGACGTCCACCAGCAGAGCACTGCATGTTGGTCTGAGATTCTACATCCACGTTTCACGGTTCTAGGATGGACCATGATATATGAACTGGCAGTGGACCTATTGATCAGAACTCAACATATAAGATTATGAAATTGTTGCGTTTGGGTCAGGAGACCTGTGGGGGGTCAGAACATCATGGTCTGCATTCTGACTGTGAAACAGGCCTTACTTGTTTCTTTTAGGTCACAATTCAATGAGTCAGTATAACATTTATGAATAGGAAATAGGGAAGAAGTTGAGAATGGTTAGGTGATCGCAAGCGTGTTTAAAGGTTACACAATGCAAAATGAAATTAATGTATATTTACACACATCAGAATCCATTGCAGAAATCTGGGGGTTGAGACATGTGCACGTGTTCATCATTACCTTTTGCATTAGATAATTGCAATTTCCAGGTCAGAGTTCTGAGTGTGACTGGTATGGGTTGATTTAAAAGAACATGCAATTTTACCTTCATGCATGGTCTGCTTTCTAATATGCTGATCTAAAAAAATAAATATTAAATATGAAAAAAAATGTACCAGAAACAAATAACATTTGTGGTAAAATGTAGTAACCATAGTACAATATATGTCTTTCTCCATAAGGGTGAGGATATAGCAATCTTAAATACTTTTATAACTTGGAAGATTCTTGGAACTAAGCTCTTGTAGAGCTCGCCATTATCTAAAGTTCCATCATTTCAAAGGGTCGATATTGACTTACGATATTGATATAGGATTACTACTTCCAATAGGTGGCAATATAATTCAAGTCCTGTTCCTCTCTAAAGAGACAATTTGCATATTTAATTTCCCAGAGGAGCATGCAAAGTATTTAAGTCTCCTCATACTGGCATGCCAATCCTGGCTTGTCACTCTCCACAAGGAGAAACCTTACCTCTTAAGTCACAGTCTTATCCTCTTACCTAGCCAAATCAGATCTCACACTTTGCATTAATGAGGGGCAATGCCCCGAAACACTGTGTCTGCAAACTGGGATTCCGGTTTGGCTTTTATCCTAAAGGGCCTGTCACACTAAGTGATATCGCTAGCAATATCGCTATAACGTCACTGGTTTTTGTGACGTTATAGCGATATTGCTAGCGATATCGCTATGTCTGATACTTACCTCCGACCGCTCCCCCGCTGGTTATCGCTGATTGCGCGAGAACGTCCTGGGCGGTTTCTCGTCAGCTTCCTGCGTCGCTTCCTGCTGTGACGACGAGCGACGCGTGGACGCGGGCGGGAGGATGTCAGGATCGCCTCATCTGACAGGTAAGTAGCGACCCCCGACTCCTGCGATGTCGCTGGTGTGATCTGCCTGTGTGGCAGCTCACTAGCGACCACTTAGCGATGTACCAGCGATCCTGACTGCGTCATATCGCTGGTCGGGATCGCTGGTGCATCGCTAAGTGTGACAGTACCTTTAGTCAGGTGGCAAGGCTCGTTAAAAGGTTGATGTTGACTTATTGGATTGCTACTTCCAATAGGTGGCGCTGGAGTTGAAGTCCTCTTTCTTTCTGAAGAGATAATTTGCATATTTAAATTCCAAGATGAGCATGCAAGGTGTTTAAGTGTCCTCATACTGGCATGCCAGACGTGGCTTGTCACTCTCCACAAGAAGAAACCTTACCCCTTAGATGGAAACCTTCCTTCCAAAACATTTAAGGGACAATTCTTCATTGTTTTTACGCTTTTTTGGAGTAAAATGGTTCTCATGACGACTTGTATATTTGTTCCTCATTCATTGTTAAATTTGAGCCTTTATGTTAACTTTACTTGACTTCACCTTTTTTCTTTTTTTTTTTATAGCATTGGTGTGATTTTGGTTATCCAGATATATTAGCCCGACTCATCATTTACAAGTTTTGGAAATGTAACAAAACGTTTTCATTGCTGTATTGTAGAATGATAAAACCTGTCTAATGTATTTTTTACCATCAAAAAGGTGTCCATAAGAAACAATAAAAAATATGGCACTTCAACTCAGATATGTAACACAAATCCTTTCTTATAATAAAGAAGCGAAAAAGAAGAGATCCGTAAAATCATCATATTTCTTTCCACCATTAAAATATCCAAGAAGTATCATTTCTCCTTGCGGAGAATGACATGCTAAGCATGTCGAGGTGAGGAGACTTAAAGCCGCAATGCTCCTGGAAATATGCTAATTATGCAAATTGTCTCTTCAGAGAGGAAGAGGACTAGAACTCTAGTGCCACTTATTGGAAGTAGCAATCCTAGTGGCATGTCATTCTCCGCAAGGAGAAATGATACTTCTTGGATATCGGTCAGACGCCTCTTACACAGCCAAACTAGATCTCACACTTTGCACTGATGAGCGGCAAAGTTTCCTGAATACCTTGAGTGCTGTCTCTTGGCCTTCTGGCATCGCCACTTCGGTGGCTTAAGCCGGTCGCTGCTTTTGGGAGATAGCCAGGAGGGATTCGGGGAGGAGATCCTTGGAGCTGTGGACGATGGGAGTCCGACTTCAATTCTCTGGGACCGGTGATAGCCGGGTCAAAAATGTATTCAGGATTGACATCGCTGAAGATAACAAGTTGCATTTTTCTCTGGGATATTTGGTCAACATGGTGTTTTATGACGTCCTGAAGATTCGGAAGTCTCATATAATATGCCTGCAGGAGTTTAGGAGGGAAGGCAGGTATGTACTGGTGCTATCTTCTATGGCAGCTTGCCAGAATTTGTTTACTGCCCTGAAAAATGAAGTTGCAAATCCTTTGCTGGAAGGTCTTACCTTTACTGTGCTGTACTCTAAGGGAGATATCCCACTTGTAGTTTTGATGCACAACCCTTTTGTTTCCCAGGAGGACATTGCTTTATTTTTGAAAAGACATTGCATTTATGTTCAGTACTCTCACAGGGTCCTGAATGGAGAAGGGCTCTGGACCGGGAAGTACAAATTTTTTGTGAGATTTGGGATGGATCCCCAAGGTCCAGGAGGCATCCATTACCCCCCTCTTAATTTTTCAATTGGGAAAAATAGTGTTTTTTTGTTCTTTCCAGATGCCCCGATGTATTGCAGGAGGTGTAAACATTTTGGGCATACCCAGGATAGTTGCAAGGAGATGCCAACTTGCAGGAATTGCAGTGCTTCTGGCCATATGGCAAAAGACTGCACAAATCCTGTTATGTGTAATGCTTGTGGTGAGGAGGGCCATAAGTATCGGGACTGTAAGGCCAGGATCAGTCCTAGGTCTTACGCTGAGATCTCAGGTTGGGCAGCTGCGCCCCCTGCTCCTGTTGCTGACATTCCACAGGTTTCAGACCTGGATCTTATTGAGGAACCTGAAATCATGGATGCACATGAGGAGGCCCTACCCCAAACGGAGTCTCCCAGCCCAGAGGTGGCAGTTTTGGAAGTTGCAGATGTTGAATGTGAGCTCCCTCATCAGTCTGATGTCTGTGGGGAGGGGGAGTTGGAGAGTACTCTTGGCAATACCCCAAGTGTATCTTGGTTTGCTACTGAGGAGGAGTTGGCCAGTTGTGGAGATCAAGGTGACTTCACTCTTGCGAGGTCCTCTGAGGATGAGGAGCCTGAAACTTCCTGTAAGAAGCCCAGAACGGATTGGGCAGACCCCGGTGAAGTTGGTTTAAGTCCGGTGAGGGAATGTAGTTACCCTCAGAATGTCTTCTCTCCTGACACCAATGCTTTCTTAGGCATTCCCGAAGACGTAAACAGATTCAGGGAGTTGCAGTTCCACATGGAAGACGAAAACGGCTGAAGAAGTGGCGTGTTTGTCGTCATGTAAATAAGGCTGGTTTCACATTTGCGTTTTTTTGCGCTGTAAAAAAACGCATACGTACGCATGCGTTTTTTCCCCTATATTTAACATGGGTACGCATACCTGCGCGCTGGTAAGCGCACGTATGCGATTTTCATGCGCTGCGTTTTTTTGGGGTGTGCGTTTGTATTTTCCAGACGCAGCATGTTGCATTTTTTGGCCCTGCAAAAAAGCGCATGCGCACGTTTTGCGCTAAAAATGTCCATTATAGCCTATGGATGCACATACGTGCGCACTGGCATGCTCATGTATGCGTTTTTTTGCACATGCGTTTTTTTTGTTAACCATGGAATTTAGGGGTTTGGGTTAGAGTTAGGGTTAGTTAAGGGGGTTTAGGGTTAGGGTTAGGGTCAGGGTCAGGGTTGGGGTTAGGGTCAGGGTTAGGGTTAAGTATGGTTTGGTTAAGGGTTAGGGTCAGGGTTAGGGTTAAGTATGGTTTGGTTAAGGGTTAGGGTCAGGGTTAGGGTTAGGGTCAGGGTTAGGGTTAAGTATGGTTTGGTTAAGGGTTAGGGTCAGGGTTAGGGTTAAGTATGGTTTGGTTAAGGGTTAGGGTCAGGGTTAGGGTTAGGGTCAGGGTTAGGGTTAAGTATGGTTTGGTTAAGGGTTAGGGTCAGGGTTAGGGTTAGGGTTAGGGTCAGGGTTAGGGTTAGGGTTAGTTAGGGTTTAGGGTTTGGGTTAGGGTTAAGTATGGTTTGGTTAAGGGTTAGGGTCAGGGTTAGGGTTAGGGTTAGGGTTAGGGTCAGGGTTAGGGTTAGGGTCAGGGTTAGGGTTAGGGTTAGGGTTAGTTAGGGTTTAGGGTTTGGGTTAGGGTTAAGTATGGTTTGGTTAAGGGTTAGGGTCAGGGTTAGGGTTAGGGTCAGGGTTAGGGTTAGGGTTAGGGTCAGGGTTAGGGTTAGTAAAGTCATGGTTTTGGTTAGTGTGAGGGGCCACCTAATGTTGGAAAAAAACGCAAACGCGGTAAAAACGCACTAAAAACGCATACAAACGCATAAAAACGCTGCGTTTTTTTCATGCATGCTCATAAAAATGCTTGAAAAAAACGCAGCAGTTGTATGCTTTTGTATGCGTTTTTTCAATGCGTTTTTTTGCGGGAAAAACGCGCTGCAAAAAAAAGCAAGTGTGAAACTAGCCTAACACAGTCATGTTATGGCTCCCCAAGCTGGTTGGGGCATTGCGTCCCTTAATGTCAGGCAAATTAGATCCAAATTCAGGAGGGCAATCGTTCTAGATTATATTAAACAGATGAATGCTCACATCTTTTGCCTTCAGGAAAGTGGGATTGTGGACTCTCCAAGCGATAAGGACTGGCTTACGGACAGCATGTATGGTCTGGCTCATGTGTTAACAGGAATGATGGTGTAGGGATATTAATGGGTAACAGGGAGATTAGTTTAGATAGCTACACGGTGGTAGAGGTGGGTAGATGTATAATTGCACATGTTAGCTATAGGGGGTGGCGGGCTAGAATTATTAATGTGTACTGTCCATCAGGACACGACAGGAAAAAGGAGCGTCTGGCTCTTTGGGAAAAATGAAGTTTGTTTCTTCTGGGCAAAATGCCTACAGTTTTAGTTGGAGACTTTAATTGCGTCACAGAAGGAAATTGTGACATAACTGGTAAAAAGTTATCCAATCTTATTTCTGGTTTTTCCCTTCTAGATGCTGCTGCTCTGAAATTTGGCATCCCACCACCGCCAACGTACCATGCTGATAAGGGTGGTATTGCATCCAGGATAGATAAAATGTTGTTTTCCAAAAATATGTTGTGTATGAATTTTGAACAAAATGCTGTACCTTTTTCTGATCATGAGTGTTTGAGAGGTGCGTTTAGTGCGATTGATGACCGTGTGTATGGGGGTGGGGTTTGGAAGCTGAATGTAAGATTGTTAGAAGATGAGGATCTGATGAAAGAATTAAAAATAAAGTATAAAGAGTGGAGAGTATGTAAGAATGATTTTGCGTGTGTGCTGGAATGGTGGGACTGGGTTAAGGTGTGTTGCAAAAAATTCTTTAAAAAGTGGGGTTATAAAAAAGCTGCTATTTATCGGAGTAGATTTAATGATTTACACAGGCATTTAGACTGGTTAAGGAAGTGTGGAGAAAGTGGGATGGATGTGTCTGATCTGCTGGCTGAGACAAAGAGTGAATTAACCCCTTCCTGACATCCGACGTACTATCCCGTCCATGGGACCCGGGCCCCTATGCCCATGGACGGGATAGTACGTCTACCGCGATCAGCGGCGCCCACGTGGTGAGCGCCGCTGATCGCGGCCGGGTGTCAGCTGATTATCACAGCTGACACCCGGCACAATGTGTCAGGGGCGGTCACAGACCGCCCCCAACACGTTAACCCCTTGCACACCGCGATCAAACATGATCGCGGTGTACCGGGGGTTAAAGGGAAGCATCGGCAGGGAGGGGGCTCCCTCCGTGCTTCCCTGAGCCCCCCACGGCAGCGCAATGTGCAGCGCTGCTGCGGGGGGCTTCTTTCCTGCAGGCCCCCGAATCCAAGATGGCGACGGGGGCCTACGGGGGCCTGCAGGAAGCTGGCTTCCTCAGTGCCTGCAAAGCGCAGGCATGAGGAAGCCTTCTGCACTGCCTGTGACAGATCGTTGATCTGTCACAGTGATCTGTGATGTCCCACCTGGGACTATTTAATAAAGTAAAAAAAAAAATAAAAAAAAGTGTTAAAATAATTTTAAAAAAATCGCCAAA
This sequence comes from Dendrobates tinctorius, assembly GCF_039654945.1. Classification (NCBI taxonomy): domain Eukaryota; kingdom Metazoa; phylum Chordata; class Amphibia; order Anura; family Dendrobatidae; genus Dendrobates; species Dendrobates tinctorius. Next base: position 6,263,053 of record NW_027361684.1, on the reverse strand, counting down.
TAAATTAGAAAAAAAAAAAATATTCCCCCAAATAAATCCATTTTTTGGAAATAAAAAACAAACAAACAATAAAAGTACACATATTAGGCATCGCCGCGTCCGTAACGACCCGCCCTATAAAACTGTCACATTAGTTAACCCCTTTAGCGAACCCCTTAAAAAATAAAAATAAAAAACGAAGCAAAAAATAATGATTTATTATCATACCGCCAAACAAAAAGTGTAATAACGCGTGATCAAAAAGACGCATATAAATATCCATGGTACCGCTGAAAACGTCATCTTGTCCCGCAAAAAACGAGCTGCCACACAGCATCATCAGCAAAAAAATAAAAAAGTTATAGCTCGCAGAATAAAGCGATGCAAAAATAATTATTTTTTATATAAAATAGTTTTCATTGCATAAAACCGACAAAACATAAAAAAAGACCTAAATGAGGTATCGCTGTAACCGTACCGACCCAAACAATAAAACCGCTTTATCAATTTTACTGCACGCGGAACGGTGTAAACGCAACCCCCCAAAAGAAATTCATGAAACGCTGGTTTTTGTTCATTCTGCGTCCCAAAAATCGGAATAAAAAGAGATAAAAAATGTCACATGCCCGAAAATGGTACCAATAAAAACGTCAACTCGTCCCGCAAAAAATAAGACCTCACATGACTCAGTGGGTCAAAATACGGAAAAATTATAGCTCTCAATATGTGGTGATGCAAAAACTATTTTTTACAATAAAAAGCGTCTTTTAGCGTGTGACAGCTGCCAAATATAAAAACCACCATAAATAGTAAAATCAAACCCCCCGTTATCACCCCCTTAGTTAGGGAAAAATAATAAAATAAAAAAAATGTATTTATTTCCATTTTTCCATTAGGGTTAGGGCTAGGACTAGGGTTAGGGCTAGGGTTAGGGTTAGGGTTAGGGCTGAGATTAGGGTTAGGGGTGTGTTGGGGTTTGGGTTGGAGTTAGAATTGGGGGTTTCCACTGTTTGGGCACATCAGGGGCTCACCAAATGCAACATGGCGTCTGATCTCAATTCCAGCCAATTCTGAGTTGAAAAAGTCAAATTGTGCTCCTTCCCTTCCAAGCTCTGCCATGCGCCCAAACAGTGTTTTACCCCACATGTAGGGTATCAGCCTACTCAGGACAAATTGCAAAACAATTTTTGGGGTCCAATTTCTCCTGTTACCCTTAGGAAAATAAAAAATTGGGGGCAAAAATATCATTTTTGTGGAAAAAAATGATTTTTTTTTATTTTCACGTCCAAGCATTATAAACTTCTGTGAAGCACTTGGGGGTTCAAAGTGCTCACCACACATCTAGATAAGTTCCGTGGGGGGTCTAGTGTCCAAAATGGGGTCACTTGTGGGGAGTTTCAATAGTTTAGGTACATCAGGGGCTCTCCAAACGCACATGACACCCGCAGACCATTCCATCAAAGTCTGCATTCCAAAACATCACTGCTTCCCTTCCGAGCCCCGACGTGTGTCCATACAGTAGTTTTCTCCCACATATGGGGTGTCAGCGTACTCATGACAAATTGGACAACAACGTTTGGGGTCCAATTTCTCCTGTTACCCTTGGGAAAATGAAAAAATTGGGGACTAATTGATCATGTTTGTGGAAAAAATGCGATTTATTTATTTTCATGCCCGGGCATTATAAACTTCTGTGAAGCCCTTGGGGGTTCAAAGTGCTCACCACACATCTAGATAAGTTCCTTAGGGGGTCTTGTTTCCAAAATGGGGTCATTTGTGGGGGGTTTCCACTGTTTAGGTACATTAGGGGCTCTCCAAAGGCAACATGACACCCGCAGAACATTCCCTCAAAGTCTGCATTCCAAAACGTCACTACTTCCCTTCCGAGCCCTGACGTGTGTCCATACAGTAGTTTTCTCCCACATATGGGGTGTCAGCGTACTCAGGACAAATTGGAAAACAACTTTTGGGGTTCAATTTCTCTTGTTACCCTTGGAAAATAAAAAATTGGGGACTAATTGATCATGTTTGTGGAAAAAATACAATTTTTTTATTTTCATGCCCTGGCATTATAAACTTCTGTGAAGCCCTTTGGGGTTCAAAGTGCTCACCACACATCTAGATAAGTTCCTTAGGGGGTCTAGTTTTCAAAATGGGGTCATTTGTGGGGGGTTTCCACTGTTTAGGTACATTAGGGGCTCTCCAAAGGCAACATTACACCCGCAGACCATTCCATCAAAGTCTGCATTCCAAAACGTCACTACTTCCCTTCCGAGCCCCGACGTGTGCCCATACAGTAGTTTTCTCCCACATATGGGGTATCGGCATACTCAGGACAAATTGGACAACAACTTTTGGGGTCCAATTTCTCCTGGTACCCTTGGGAAAATAAAAAAATAGTGACTAAAAGATCATGTTTGTGGAAAAAATACGAATTTTTTATTTTCATGCCCGGGCGTTATAAACTTCTGTAAAACACTGAGGGGGTACAAAGTGCTCACCACACATCTGGATAAGTTCCTTGGGGGGTCTAGTTTACAAAATGGTGTCATTTGTGGGGGGTTTCCACTGTTTAGGTACATCAGGGGTTTTCCAATCGCGACATGGTGTCCGATCTCAATTCCAGCCAAAAACGTCAAATGGCGCTGCTTCCCTTCCGAGCTCTGCCATGTGCCCAAATAGTGGTTTACCCCCACATGTGGGGTATCAGCGTACTTAGCACAAATTGCACAATAACTTTTAGGGTCCTGTTACCCTTGAAAAAATAAGAATTGAGGGTGAAAAGATAATTTTTGTGGAAAAAATATGATTTTTTAATTGTGCGGCTTTATGTTATAAACTTCTGTGAAGCCCTTGGGGGTTCAAAGTTCTCACCACACATCTAGATAAGTTCCTTAGGGGGTCTAGTTTCTAAAATGGTGTCATTTGTGGGGGGTTTCCACTGTTTTGGTACATCAGGGGTTTTCCAATCGCGACATGATGTCCGATCTCAATTCCAGCCAAAAACGTCAAATGGCACTGCTTCCCTTCCGAGCTCTGCCATGCGCCCAAATAATGGTTTACCCCCACTTGTGGGGTATCAGCGTACTCAGGACAAATTGCACAATAACTTTTAGGGTCCTGTTACCCTTGGGAAAATAAAAATTGGGGTGAAAAGATCATTTTTGTGGAAAAAATATGATTTTTTAATTGTACCGCTGTACGTTATAAACTTCTGTAAAGCCCTTGTGGGTTCAAAGTTCTCACCACATATCTAGATAAGTTCCTTGGGGGGTCTATTTTCCAAAATGGGGTCACTTGTAGGGGGTTTCCACTGTTTAGGTACATCAGGGACTCTCCAAACGTGACATGGCGTCGGATCTGAATTCCAGCCAATTTTGCATTGAAAAAGTCAAACGGCGCTCCTTCCATTCTGAGCTCTGCCATGCGCCGAAACAGTCGTTCCCTCCCACATATCAGGTATCAGCGTACTCAGGACAAATTGCACAATAACTTTTGCAGTCCAATTTCTCCTGTTACCCTTGGTAAAATAAGAAAAATTGAACCTGAAGTATTTTTTTTGTGAAAAAAAGTTAGATGTTCATTTTTTTTTTAAATATTCAAAAAAATTCCTGTGACGCACCTAAAGGGTTAATAAACTTCTTGAATGTGGTTTTGAGCACCTTAAGGGATGCAGTTTTTAGAATGGTGTCACTTTTGGGTATTTTCTATCATATAGACCCCTCAAAGTGGCTTCAAATGTGATGTGGTCCTAAAAATAAAATGGTGTTGTAAAAATGAGAAATCGCTGGTCAACTTTTAACCCTTATAACTTCCTAACAAAAACAAATTTTGGTTCCAAAATTGTGCTGATGTAAAGTAAACATGTGGGAAATGTTAGTTATCAAGTTTTTTGTGTGCCGTATCTCTGTGATTTAAGGGCATAAAAATTCAAAGTTGGAAAATTGCGAAATTTTCAAAATTTTCGCCAAATTTCCATTTTTTTCACAAATAAACGCAAGTTATTTGAATGAAATTTTACCACTAACATGAAGTACAATATGTCACGAGAAAACAATGTCAGAATCACCGGGATCCATGGAAGCGTTCCAGAGTTATGACCTCATAAAGGTACAGTGGTCAGAATTGTAAAATTGGCCCGGTCATGAACGTGCAAACCACCCTTGGGGGTGAAGGGTTTAAAGAGTGTTATGGATGAAAAAGGGAAAGAAATAATCTATCGCACCAAAATAGAACATCTTGAGAAAGATGAAAAGTGCACGAGGTTCTTTTTTAAGAAAATGAATGGGAGAAACCTTGATGTGGATAAAATCCTGGATAGGAACGGTTTGTGTGTGTCAGGTGAGAATGTGATAAAGGAGGTGAATAGGTTCTATAGCAAGTTATATGATAAAAAATGGATTGATTCTGGACTTGTTTCAGAAGTGCTGAATGGGTTAGAGAACAAGTTGGATAGTGGAGAATGTGATATTTTGAATGAGGACGTAATTATGGAAGAAGTAGAAAATGTGATGAAGAGTGCTAAAAAGAATAAGACATCAGGTACAGACGGATTGCCGGTAGAATTCTATGTGAAGGCGTGGGATTTTCTGGGTGCTGATTTGACTGAGATATGTAAGTATATGTGGGAGAGTGGTAAGTTGTGTGAATCAATGAAAGAGGGGGTGGTTGTGCTTGTGCCTAAGAAAGGTGAGAGAAAGTGTTTAGAGAATTGGAGACCTATAACATTGCTGAATACAGATTACAAAATCTATAGCAAATTGTTGGCGAATCGTATGCGTGAGGTGATTGGTAGAGTTGTGGATGAGGATCAAGTGTGTGCTGTGCCTGGAAGAAGTATGAGTGATAACTTATTGTTATTAAAGGATTTGATTGGAGACTGCAAGGAAAGGAAACGGAAGTGTATGGTTCTGTCAATTGATTTTGAGAAAGCGTTTGATAGGGTCTCGCATGTGTTTTTGTTTAAAGTTCTGGAGAGAATGGGATTTCCTCAAAAATTTGTGAATGGGATAATGTGTTTGTATGATTGTGTGCCAAGTGAGTTTCTTGTTAATGGGTGGTTGAGTGAGAAAGTGAATATTAAGTCTGGTGTAAGGCAGGGGTGTCCCATGTCCCCTGTCTTGTTTGTATGTGTGATTGAACCTTTGTTGTGCTTGGTGAGACGTGATAAAATGATGCGAGATTTGTTGGTACCTGGGAGTGGTGTGGAAGTTCTTGGATATATGGATGATGTTGTGGCTGTGAGTGAAAGTGTTGCGTCTATGAGTAGGGTTAAGTTGCTTCTGGAGTTTTTCTGTGGTGCATCTGGCTTTAGAGTGAATTGGAATAAATGTAGTTTTAAATGTTTTTGGGATGACAGGGTTTAAAATGGAGAGGGTAAAGTGTATGGAGGGTGCTATCAAAGTGCTGGGAGTATATTTAATAAGGAATTGGAAGGTAAGGAGAGCTGGTAGGAGTGTGGATTGCGCATAGAGCATAAGTTAAATTTTTGGCGACTGAGACACTTGACCTTGAGTGGTAAGATTTTGGTCGCAAAAGCGGTGATTCTTCCGATTTTGCTTTTTATTGCAACAGTTTTTCCACCGTCGTGTAGGAAAATAAAAAAAGTGGAAAAGTTAGTTTTTACTTTTTTCTGGAGCAGTAAAATAGAGAAACTTAAGAGAGAAAGTCTTTTTAAAGCGTGTCACCATGGTGGCATGGCCTTTCCAAACATTGAGATTTTTCTGGGGCTTCAGTATATCAAAACTGTTGTTATTTTGCTGAATAAAGGAAATAAGGGAGCGTATATGGAAAGTTATTCTGCTGTTGGATGTTATATGGCTTATGTTGGAGAAAGAGGGATGCTAGAGTGCCTGTTGCTTTCCAGTGTCTGATCTGGTATGAGGTGATTGAGAAGTTTGTGAGGAAGCATGATTTACTGAGTGTGCCAATGAATGATTTTAGAATGGCTACGAATGTGATGAAAATAATACATAAGAACGATGTGGAATGTAATATTGTGGGGTTGAGAGGAAATGAAGTTTCGGTTGCATGGAAGAGTTTGGGAACGCACGGGATGTCTAACAGACAAAGGGATATTGTATGGATGTCCTTGCACAATATTTTGCCTGTGCGACAGGTTCAGAAGAGACGAGGTCTGACCAGAACTGATGTGTGCCCGAGGGAAGGATGTGGTGGATGTGAGACTGTGTTGCATACTATGTGGGATTGTGATTACGCATGCAGTGTGTGGAAGTGTGTAGGTGGGTTGTGTAAAGAGTTAGCGGGTGTAAGTTTTATTGACTGGCATGTTGCAATGTTTGGAATTTAGAAATTTTCAAAGCGAAGCATGTATCTGTGAATAAGTGTGTCGGGCTGATCCTTTCTAGATTATACTTGATTTATAAATTAGACAGCGAAGGCGATGGTGGTTCTGATGCAGAGGGTGTCTGTAAATTTAAAAAATGGCAGCACCTGATCAAATATCAGTGAATTTTAGTGATGTTTAATAACATGCTCCATACATTATGCCCCATAAGATGCTCCATAGAATATGCCCCCATAAGATGCTCCATGGGGTGTCAGAATGGGCACCACAACTTGCACCAGGTGAATCGTTCTCCCTGTTATAGATTATATATAGATTATACCTTCTTATATTGACTTAGCATGTATTGGGATAATTCAGCACTTACCTCTTCAGCCCTCCATGGCTCGTAACATTGTTTAGCAATATAACTTGGCACTAGGTTTATCGCTCTCTCTACCATGAATTATACTTTCTAATAGTGACTTTGTACATATTGGGATTATTCCGCAGTTACCTCTTTAGCCTCTTATGGCTTTTTACTTTGTTTAGCCATATTTATTGATCTATATTTGATTGGAGTGGTACATTTCATGGAAATAGCATCTTATATCCTCTCTCTAGCTATTAATAATATACTTATTTATTGTATGTATTTTGGCATGGAGAGCCCGGCGCTGCCCGGGCATAGTAACTAATTGTGGCTAGTTATAGCAAATTATAGTTATCCTCTATCCCATAGTCCCGTGCCCATATACCCATCATACATATCCACGATCCCATAGGCCTGTGCCCATATACGCATCATACATATCCTCCATCCCATAGTCAAGTACCCATCACACATCCTCCATCCCATAGTCCCATGCCCATATACCCATCATACATATTCGTCATCCCATAGTCGAGTGCCCATATACCCATCACACATCCTCCATCCCATAGTCCCGTGCCCATATACCCATCATACATATCCTCCATCCCATAGTCCAGTGACCATATACCCATCACACATCCTCATCCCATAGTCAACCATTATGACATCATAATGAGCGGCGGGGCTTGCAACCTATGATGACATCAGCGTCGCCATGGCAACCATTATGACATCATAATGAGGGGCGGGGCTTGATACACACTTTTTCCCCATTATGTAGATAGGGGCAAAATTGTTTGGTGAATTGGAATGTGCGGGGTTAAAATTTCACCTCACAACAAAGCTTAGGACACTCTCGGGGTCCAGACGTGTGACTGCCAAATTTTGTGGCTGTAGCTGTGATGGTGCAGATGCCAATCCCGGACATACACACACACACACACACACACACACACACACACACACACACACACACACACACACACACACACACACACATACATACACACACTTGAGCTTTATATATTAGATTTACCAGTAGCTGCTGCATTTTCCACCCTAGGCTTATACGCGAGTCAATACGTTTTTCCAGTTTTTTGTGGCAAAATTAGGGGGGTTGGCTTATACTCGGGTCGGCTTATACACGAGTATATACGGTACTTACAGAATCTGGTTTAGGTGGATTAGCTTTCTGAGTTCTGCTCCATATTAAGTCTAAAAACTCTGATTGTATCACAACTGCTGCACCCAGTAATAAATGATACATCCTTGGAATCAGGGTCTCTTACTCTACATTATGCTGCTTCTGATGAAGTAGCAAAAAACCTGATGACAGATTCTATTTAAAGCTTACTAAAATGAAAATGATTGTGTGAAAAAAATCATCTTAAAATTTGTGCCAATTCATCAAACAATGTGCACCAATTTTAATGAATTTATTGCTCTTTCCATCAGCACAAAAAATGAAAGAAAAGGTAAAAAATTGGAAATGAAGAATTGGGGCTTTTATTTGTCGATTGATTTCCTCCCAGTTACATGAAGTAAAGGTTCGCCTATTAAATTATATATTAATGGGATAATATGTTTCTTGTGGAATAGTTTGATATAAGTCCTATCTATGTGGATGTTTTTATAAGTATTAGAACAATAAAGCTGACTTTGACTCTTAATAAGTGCTCGGGTTGGTGCAACTGATGAACTTCTGCACTAGGGTCAATGATCCTTTAACTATGTTTCTGATCTGTCACTATATTTTCCAGCATGAAATAATAAAATGGGGCTTTGCAGGTTTTGTACAAATTGCCAGTCCCTTACTTTTTATGTGAATAAAACCTGTTCTTACCTTCTACTTTTGCAGGAAAGAGAACAAGTTTCACCTACCACTCCATCCTGAATATGAGAGGACACCACTTCTGACTGCCTTCTTGGAATGTTGCCATCTTGTTCTTGATCTTGAGCAACATAACTGAGTAGATTTTCTTCCAAACTGGAGCTGATCCGAGCTGAAAGTTCACTGTAAATGGCACCTGGAAGTGACAGAATTCCATCTGTGTCTATAGATTTTTGTTTACCATTTTTAGAAAAAAAATGATCAGGGTCAGCTTTGTAGATGATACCTCTACCTTTTCTGCGTCTAAAATATTTTATAGCAATTCCCCAAATGGTGCTGATTCATGTAGGCATCCTAAGTGAGTGTGTATTCAGCCATCAGTTTTTCATGTACAAGTTCTACCTGTGGTTTTAAGGAATAAAACTTGTACCTATGAATGTCTATATGGCTGTTCAATTTTCAGTGTATTTTTACACATCAAATATTTACACAAAAGTTCAGAAACATGTCCAATTTTTATCAGCGCCTAGGATCAAAATTGACAATGCAAGTTTACGGCCGCTTGAAAAAAATTGGCCAGCACTAGAATGCAATCCATATGCTGTCCATGTTTCATAGACTGTTTCATAGAAGAACTTGAGAAATCATCATCCTTTTTCTTTTCATATCTGAGAAAAACTGATGAAGCTTTTACTAAAACTCTTATGACACTAGGACCAATATTTTCGTACAAGAAAAATCGCTATCGTCTAAATGAGGCTAAAGGGTGTATTCAGATTTTGGGATTAAAAACTGAATCAAAGACAGTTTTATTTTGATTTGATGCAGTTGTTCAATGCCGTAATTTACTATTCATTTCTTACAAGGAGACATTTATTTTATGTTCCACTTCTAAATAATATATAATTAATTACGGCATCTCAAACCAATATATATATATATATATATATATATATATATATATATATATACTGTATATATATATATTTTTTCAGGTCCAGTTTTGATGCATTTCTAACTATTGCTTGATGGCAAGGTATGAATGCAATCTTATGCTTTTATGATTTCATTGAGTACGGGATCACAGCCGCCACCTTCTTTCTTGCTGTTCTTTTTAAATCCAGCTAGTTCACTCATTTGGTGCCCGAGTGTCATTTCTGTTCAGCCCTTTCCTTTAGTTTGAATTGAAGTCTGATAGCTAAAGGCCCAAAAATCTAATTTTAACCAATCCAAAATAAAACAAAACTTGTTGTAACCATTAAATTAAAAATATGAGTAACTAGTGCAAATCATATGTTACATATGCACAGTAAAGTTACACTTTGTTTCTTATTGGTCCTGCATATTGGTCTGGTCTGTACCTTATTGGTCCTTCCAGTGCATTTGCTTCATTACCCTGATGAAGACTGTAAGGGTGAAACATGCTGAGGAGGCTCTTTCTCTATTTTAATAGCACCTTTTTTCACTGGTCATTGCAAAATAGGATACAATCCCTGATGGTCAGATAATGGATTGCAGTGCTTTTGCTTTATAACAGTTATTGGGGATGAGTGAACATACATAGTGATACTCAGATATCACTCAAGTATCTGGGTGCTCGGACCTACTCAACACTTAGCGAGCATTAGCTGATGCTGGAATTTGAAATTCGAATCGCCATTTCTGCACCAAATGGTTAACGTGTGTGTACTTTTTTTGCTTGCTTTACTCTACTATTTGCAGATCTGATTGTCATTAATACAAACTGTGGCAGTGAATAGGTTGTACCTACACTGTAACTTGGCAAACAATTACTTACTGTTAAAAGGTTTGTCTGATGCCTATAATGCCTTCTGTGTGATGGCGCTGCAGTCACTCACCCTGATTCTATAAACGCCCGTAATGACAATTCATTCCATGGTGGTGATAGAAGCTGTGAGGCGGGGTTGCTGTCACTTACCCTGCTTCTATCACTGCACCCTGATGATGATTAATTCCATGGATCTGGTAGAAGCTATGAGGTGTCGCCGCTGTCACGCACACTTCTTCTATCACCGCCCCCTGATGACATCTCAATTCAGGAAAATAGATGGCGATGTCAGACACAGGAACTGTGATGGCAACTGAAGTATCATTACAGCTATTAAAGATGCCTACAGGTGTCTGCAGGACCATGTAGTACCACTGGATTTTTCATACAGGGGCACACATTCATGGGCGAAAGATTCGGTACCCTTGAAATTTTTTCAGAAAATGAACTATTTTTTCCAGAAAATTATTGCAATTTGACATATTTTGTTATACCTATGTTTATTTGCTTTGTGTGTATTGGAACAACACCAAAAAATTGGAAAAAAAGGCAAATTGAATATAATTTCACAGAAAACCCCAAAAATGGGCTGGACAAAATTGTTGGCACTTTTCCAAAATTGTGGGTAAACAACTTTGTTTCAAGCATGTGATGCTCATTCAAATTCTTCTGCGGCAAGTAACAGATGTGTGCAAGATGAAAAAATCACACCTGAAACCAGGTCCATGGTGCGCAACATAATCAAGAAGTTTACAACCCATGGAACTGCAGCTAATCTCCCTGGACATGGACAGCAGAGAAAAATGTATGAATGGTTGCGATACAGGATTCTCTGGATGGTGGATAAGCAGCCCCAATCAAGTTCCAAAGAAATTCAAGCTGTCCTGCAGGCTCAGGGTGCATCAGTGTCACCCCGAACTAGCCGTCGACATTTGAATGAAATGAAACGCTGTGGGAGGAGACCCAAGAGGACCCCACTACTGACACAAAGAATTAAAAAAGTTAGGCTGCAATTTTCCAAAATGTACATGAGCAAGCCAAAATCCTTCTGGGAAAGCATCTTGTGGACAGAGGAGACCATGATATATCTTTTTGTTAAAGCACATAATTCTACTGTTTAACGAAACCAGAATGAGGTCTACAAAGAAAAGATCACAGTACCTACAGTTGAATATGGTGATTTAAATATGTCTGGAGGTTGTTTTGCTGGCTCTGGCAATGGGTGCCTTGACTGTGAACAAGGCATCATGAAGTCTGAAGATTACCAAAGGATTTTGGGTTGCAATGTACTCCGCAGTGTCAGAAAACTGAGTTTGAGTTTTAGGTCATAGGTCTTCCAGCAGGACAACTTATTTCAAGAAGCACCCATAAATGGAAGGAAGCAAAGTTCTGGAAAGTTCTGAAGTGACCAGCCATGAGTCCGGATCTAAATCCCATTGAACACCTGTGGAGAGATCTTAAAATTGCTGTTGGAAGAAGGCACCCATCAAATACGAGAGACCTGGAGCAGTTTTCAAAAGAAAAGTGGTCCAAAATTCCAGTTGAGAGGTGTAAGAAGCTTGTTGATGGTTATAGAAAGCGACTGATTGCAGTTATTTATTCCAAGGGGCGTGCAATTAAATATTAAGTTGAGGATGCCAACAATTTTGTCTGGCCCATTTTTGAGGTTTTGTGTGAAATTATGGCCAATTTGCCTATTTTTCAGTTTTTTATGTTGTTCCAGTGCACACTAACAAAATAAAAGTGTATTACAAAACATGTGTAATTGCAAAAATTTTCTGGGAGAAGTACTTCATTTTCAATACTTCAATTTCAAGGGTGCTATCACTTTTGGCCAAGACTGTAAATCCAAGTCTTTGTGTAACACAGTCATTGATATTGCGTGTGTCTTTTTACAGGTTCTGTACACAAAGATTCGCCTTATGCATGAAATATTATTCATTCACAGTACCTGACTTTAGAGCTTTGGCTGCTTTTTCTAGGACAAAAATCTTTTCTGTTTCTGACAGGTCATTGAAGAAGTTGATGTTATTCTCAGTCATCTGTTGTTGCACGGCATCATATAATTTACTTGAAAATTCCTTCCATTCCTATCAATGCAGATAAAAGGAAACAGATCTATTGGACACCATTACCAAAAGAATTTGTAAAGCGTACTGTCTTTCTCTACCTAAATATTTCTGGCTCAACGTTCAGTATTTGGTCAGTTTTCTACCTCTAAGCCAACACCAGGAGTGGGTGAGAAATGCAGAAGTGGTGATGTGTTTCTATAATACTTTTCCTTTCCTGGCTTTGACTTAGAAATACTGATGTAAAATACTGACCAAAAATTAATATGGCCAACCACGGGTCTCCAGACTCAAGTGTGACAACTTCATATATTTCTATGACGCTGTCACACTTGGGTGGCCTGCCTGTGCGCTGTGGTCCCATATCAGACAGATTTGCATGGAACCCCTGATGAAGGTACACAGAAATGCGTGTCGGGGTGGGCGAATGCTATGAATGCAGGAGGTCATACAGACTTAAAGGGGTCTTCCCATCTCCAAGATCCTATCCCAATATGTAGTAGATGTAATAATAAGAATATTAGCAAATACCTCCAATTAAAAATGTAGTATAGTTCTTCTGATTCACTGTTTCTTTCCTCATGTGCAGGCATTGCAGGAACTTAGGTATCCATGGTTATAGTTAGTTAGCTAGTTCCTAGTGGTCGTAACCATGGATACATAAGGTCCTGCAATGCCTGCACATGAGGAAAGAGACATAGCGAATCAGAAAAACTTTACAACATTTCTAACTGGAGGTATTTGCTAATATTATTACATCTAGTACATATTGGGATAGAATCTTGGAGATGGGAATACCCCTTAAAGCCACAGGCTCAGGTACATACAATTTCCCTTATTATATCTAGCTAATGGGATTATGTGCACTTTTGCTCTTTTGAGTACCACTGTCTGATCACCTTTGTACTCCCCCTTTTAGGGACTATTTAAAAATGCACAATACATCATGATTCATCGGCACTTTACAATATATGCGCCATGACTATATGTTGACATATACAGCTCTGGCAACATCAAAACCATGTCATGGCCAGCCCATTCTCCATACTTGAACCCCATTGAAAACCTCTGGAATGTAATCAAGCGGATGATGGATAGCCACAAGCCATCAAACAAAGAAGAACTGCTTACATTTTAGCGCCAGAAGCAGTGTGAAAGACTGGTGGAAAGCATGCCAAGACGCATGAAAGCTGTGATTAAAAACCATGGTTATTCCACAAAATATTGATTTCTGAACTCTTCCTGAGTTAAAACAATAGTGTTGTTGTTTCTAAATGATTATGAACTTGTTTTCTTGCATTATTTGAGGTCTGAAAGCACTGGGTTTTGTTTTTTTTTTACATTTTGACCATTTCTCCTTTTCAGAAAAAAACCCCCAAAATGTATTGCTTGGAAATTCGGAGACATGTTGTCAGAAGTTTGTAGATTAAAAGAACAATTTACATTTTATTCAAAAATATACCTATAAAGAGAAAAATCAGACAAAATGAACATTTGAAAGTGGTCTCTTAATTTTTGCCAGAGAGAGCTGTATATTAGAGTTATCACTTCTTACTAATATTTTTGTATTTTTATGGGATTCATTTGTTTCATCAGATTATTATTATTGTCTGATCATACTTGTGCACCCCCATGTAGGGGTTATTTTTTGCACAACACATCACAATCTATTTGCACTTGCACTTTGGTACTTATAAAATATATGTGATGTGGGCATAGTGACTAAATTACATGGTAGTTTTTTTGTACCTTAATACCTGATATTTGCACTTTGGTATATATAATATGTGTTATATGACTATATGTAAACAAAGAAACTAAATTCTATGTGACTTTTTCTGTATTTTTATATTTAACCAGACCAACTGATTTCTAAATGGGGACTCATATAGATTTATTTGTTAATATTCATTTCCTTATGGAGACACATGCATAGCAACCCTGTTATACCAACCTGATAGACAGGTATACCATTTGACAGCAGGTCTACTCCCATCTTTCTTTCACATTTTTTCATCATTATTGTGATGCCAATTTTTCTTTGTTGCATCCTTTTACTTTTACATGACATGATATGCGTCTCCTATAGTTTCTTTTACATATCCATTGCTGACAATAGTTATTGTTTCATAATAAAATTTATATTTTATACATTGATATGACCTGATCTTGGTTTCTTTTTCATTTTGTTTCACTGTGAATATCACATTTTATTTACTATTGTATCAACGTATATACGGTATGGGTATAGACCTTTTTTGTTCTTTGATGCCCATTCTTAACTTGAGATTTGCATGGACGTCTACATGAGCCCTCAGGCTATGTTCCCATGATAAGTGTTTGGAGAACCTTTGGGCCTCGTGCACACGATGAGTATTTGAACCAGCGATTTCTAATTTTTCCAACAAAATTTACAAAACCATTATTTTAGGGATGCAGGTTCAGTTAAGGTTGGTTTCACACTAGCATTTTTTTGCGCTGTGTTTTTGCACATACATGCGCATGCGTCCTTTTCCCCTATCTTTAACATGGGTGTGCATGGTCTAGCGTTTGCACACGTTCGTACGCGTTTAGGTGCGCATGCGTTTTTTTGTAGTGTGCGCCCAAGCGCGGCGGACACAACCGGTTGCATTTTTGGTCCGTCCGACCTGTCTCAAAAAAACGCATGCAGACGGAATGCGCAAAAAAACACATTACAGTCAATGGGGACGCAGATGTGCGCATGGATATGCACATGTCTGCGTTTAAAACGCATGCATTTTAAGAGTAAAAATGGCTAAAAAATGGTTAAAACACATGCGCAAAAAAGCAGCAAACGCATAAAAAACGCATGATGCGTTTTTTGTATGCGTTTGCACTGCTCAAAAGCGCAGCGCAAAAAAAACGCTAGTGTGAAACTAGCCTAACCTCTTTTGCCGTGCGGGCCTGCATGGCAATAGTTAAAGCCACCAGCCAATCGGAGGCTGGCAGCTGACGTCAGCATGCACATCGCCGGCGTATGACGTCATTGTGCGCTTGAAACGCCTGGAGGGATCATCGTCGCAGGAGCTCGGCCAAGTAAGGAGAAGATTTTTTTTTTAAATTTTAAATCAAAGCGGCAAGCTGCAATATGTATGTTTCACTGGCAGGGTGGAGACACATGGACCATGTGTCTCCATCTTGCCCGGGGCAGAATGGAGATATGGGGGCAGGATGGGAGACACGGGGGCAGGATGGGAGACACGGGGGCAGGATGGGACACACGGGAGCAGAATGGAGACATGGGGGGAAGGATGGGAGACACGGGGGGCAGAATGGAGACATGGGGGCAGGATCGGAGACAGGGGGCAGTATGGAGACACAGGGAGCAGGATAGGAGACATGGGGGTAGGATGGGAGTCATGGGGGCAGAATGGAGACACGGGGCAGGATGGGAGACACGGGGGCAGAATGGAGACACAAGGGCAGGATTGGAGACACAGAACAGGATGGAAGACACAGGGGCAGGATGGAAGACACGGGAGAAGAATGGAGACATAGGGCAGAATGGGAGACATGGGGGCAGAATGGAGACACAAGGGCAGGATTGGAGACACAGAACAGGATGGGAGACACAGTGGGCAGGATGGAGACACAGGGGGAAGGATGAGAGACATGGAGGCAGGATTGGAGACATGGGGGGCAGGATGGAGACACAGGGGTAGGATTGGAGACACAGGGGCAGGAGGGCAGGAAGGGAGACATAGGGGCAGGATTGGAGACACGGGGCAGAATTGGAGACACAGGGGGCAGAATGGATACTCAGGGTCAGGATGGAGACATGGTGCAGGATGGAGACATGGTGCAGGATGGAGACATGGTGCAGAATGGAGACATGGTGCAGAAGGATGGAGACAGATGGGGCAGGAATATTGGGCAGGATGGAGACAGATGGTGCAGGATCATGGGGCAGGATGGAGACATATGGGGCAGGATCATGGGGCAGGATGGGGCCAGATGGAGACACACGAGGCCAGATGGAGACAAATGGTGCAGGATCATGGGACAGGATGGATACGATGGAGACAGACCGGGCAGGATCATGGGACAGATGGGGCAGGACGGGGAGATCATATAGGGCCAGGATGGGAGTGCATATGGATATTATTACCATAGGGGCTAATTAAGGGATATTATTACTGCAGTGATGTATTTATTTTATTTTTTGAGGATGCAGTTTTAAATGGGGGCAGCGGTCCTGTTACTGTGCAAAGCGACACTATCGCTTTTTTTTCTTCATCTGGTGTAATTTAGAATTTGGGAAAAAATTAAGTAATTTGTTCTGCAAGTGGTGCTCTAGGTAACTGTGTTATTTCCTGCAGAGACGAGCCGTGGCAGGAAGAAATGATGGCGGTCTGTGCTGGATGAATATGAAAAGCGAAGATGAAAGACTTTACCTAGAGACATCACTAGTGAGCCATTGTATAACCTGTACACTGATACTATACACTGTATACTATATACAGCAGTCCTGTGTACAATGTCACCAGTGATCACTGTATTACCTTTACACTATACACTATATACAGAGCTCCTGTGTATAATGTCACCAGTGATCACTGTATTACTCGCACACTGACATTATATACAGAGCTTTTGGGTGTAATGTCACCGGTGATCACTGTATTATCTATACACAGACACTGCATACTAAGTTCACATCTCCTGTGTATAATTGCACGTATGGTGATATTAGTATTGAGGGTTTTTTTTTATTAATGATCAGTATTGTAGTATTCAGTCACTATGTGGTGGTAATATGTTGTCCAGAGATAGTGTGGCTGTATTTGTTCCTTGTATGTGCTATTATTCAGTTACTGTTCCTGGTATGTGGTATTATAGGTCTCTATGTGGTGGTAATATGGTGTCTGGTCATGGTGCGGTGGTATTTGTCCCTTGTATGTGATATTATTGGTCATTTTAAAAATTGAAAAATAAAGAAAAATATACCTAAATTGTATTGGATATTTTAACAAATGTTTATTAGGTTAGAGTAGGGCCTGGCCAAAAGAGTCTACCTCTGTTGTGGTGGCGGCTTAAAAAATCTTTTGGCCAAAACAAAAGCAGCCGGCTATGTGTGTTGTCTGGTATTTGGAACTGTTAATGTGTGATTGGTGAGAAGTGGAGTTTTTCCAAGAGAGAGCGATGGGACTGTGGACAGTTCGAGGGGTAGAGGCAGGGCTGGGGTGGAGGTTGAGCGGAGTCTCAAGGGGGCCATGAAAATTTTGCCAGTATGGAGTCACAAAATTCATAGTGGCAGCCCTGGCGATTGCATCTGTGAATCGGATCGCACGCACCCATGTAAGTCTATTGGTGCATGTGAAGCATCGCACTGCACTTAGATATCATTCAAGTGCAGTGCAATTTCCGCTGATGCTGACAATGGAGGAGATGCAAAAATTACTTTCTTCATGTTTTCCCACCATGCTTCATGGTTGGGAAATTGTTCCAGGGTTTGTCTTCAGCCTTCTTCTTCCCTAAAACACAAGTGGAGTTGATACCAAAAGTTTTCTTTTGGTCTCATCTGACCACATGGCATTCTCCCATGCTTCCTCTGGATCATCCAGATGGTCGTTTGCAAACTACAGATGGGCCTGGAAATGTGCTGGTGTAAGCAGGGTGACATTGCGTGCCCTGCAGGATTTTAATCCGTGATGGTGTAGTGTTTTACTAACGGTCATGTTGGGGACTGAGGTCTCAGATCTTTTCAGGTCATTGATCAGGTCCTCCCATGTATTTCTGGGCTGATGTTTGATCTTTCCCAGAATCATCCTTACCCCACAAAGCGACCGAGGAGGACTGACAGTTATTTTGTGTTTCTTCCATTTTCTAATAACTGTGCCAACAGATGTTACCGTCTCACTAAGCTGCTTGCCCATTGTCCTGTAGCCCATCCCAGCCTTGTGCAGGTCTACAATTTTGTCCCTGGTGTCCTAAGACAGCTCTTTGGCCTTGGCCATGGTGGAGAGGTTGGTGTGATTGTTTGAGTGGACATGTGTCTTTTACACAGGTAATGAGGTCAAACAGGTGCAATTAATACAGGTAATGAGGGCAGAGTAGGAGGGCTTCTTAAAGTAAAACTAAGGTCAGTGAGAGCCAGAATTCTTGCTGGTTAGTAGGTGATCAAATACTTATTTCATGTAATAAAATGCTAATTAATTATGTAAAAATCATACAATGTGAATATTTGTTTATTTATTTTTATATTCTGTCTCTCACAATTGAAGTGTACCTATGATACAAATTACAGACCTCTCCATTCTTTGTAGGTGGGAAAACTTATACCACAAGATATGGCCTTCCCAAAACCCTGTCTGATGACAAATGCACATGTAGCAGGATGCAGCAGGCCTCCACTAATAAAGGCAAGGGGCAGCTCAGGTGAAAACTACTGATAAAAACAACCACCCCACACCTACCAGACCATGGAGGGGTTGGCTGCCTAATAGAAAAAATGCACATAGATAAGGCTTTCATAGGACGCCAGTCATAAATATAAGTGTGATGCCAAGTGTCTGGCTTGCAACCTATTAATGACGCCCATAGTATTCTCAGGTGGGCTGCTCCAGCACTATAACATGCAACACACAGTAACAGACGCCCTAATAGACCAAGCCAACAAAAAGCGGCCCGGCTGCATCCTGCAAAAAATTATATATTGCCAAAAATTAATGCATACAATGAGTACATTAAATGAGGTATTGGTTAATATTTTGGCCAAAATAGATAGAGCCTGCAAGCCGCGTCAAGGCTCCTCATAATTTGCAGGTCCCTAACACTAATATCAAAACAACTAACATAGAAAAAATTCAAAAAAACTCACACAACAAGATATGGCCTTCCCAAAACCCTGTCTGATGACAAATGCACATATAGCAGGATGCAGCAGGCCTCCACTAATAGAGGCAAGGAGCAGCACAGGTGCAAACTACTGATAAAAACAACCACCTCACACCTACCAGACCATGGAGGGGTTGGCTGCCTAGTTTTTTAGGGTTTTGGGAAGGCCATATCTTGTGGTATGAGTTTTTTTTTAATTTTTTCTATGTTAGCAGGTGGGAAAACTTGCAAAATCATCAGTGTATCAAACATGTATTTTCTCCATTGTATATCTTATGGCCAGTCACATGACCCTTTATATACTGTTTTTATAAAAAAATTAATTAGTACAATTTAAGGCTTTCTATAAGAACATTTATTTAATATCCAGCAATCTGCAATGTATTTGATTTATAGAGGCTTATTTACCTGTAGATTTTGGATCTGTAATTTAGTTTTTTCCAGCCACATGAGACTTGCTGAGCTCGCTGCCATGCCTTCTCCTGATTTGTATATTACCAGCAAAGAAGTTGCTACAACAAACTATGCAAATGTGTACCGGATAGACAGGCGAAGGCGGAGTACCTGGGTATATTTACATGGTAAGGAAACAAAAGATTAACCCAGTATTTGCTGGAAGATCACTGCAAACAGTAGCCATGTGTTCATCTCTACAGTTATGAAACGGTATCATAGAGTTGGTAATATACAGTACTTTGCCCATAATTCAGACATTAAAGGGAATACTTGTCTCCAGCGCATAATTCTGATTTGAAGATATCTTCTGCATTCACTGTATACTGCAAAATTAGAATAATTACAGTTATAATCTGTATTAACTTCTTACAAAATCACAACTTAAATTTTTTTTTTACAGACAGGACAAAAAAGTGCCTTATGTTAACAGACTGTCCTGGAATTTCTGGACAGTCAGCAATCATGGTTTGATGTCATTTTTTATGATGCAATATATATAATCAAAGACTACATCAAGATGTTCAAATCTTAAAGTTCCTATACACTCACATCCCATTACATTAATAATAATAATAATAATAATAATAATCTTTATTTATATAGCGGCAACATATTCCTAGACGCTTTACAGTTTAACAGTTTCAAAACACAAGTCATAAATAACAACGTTAACAATACAATAATTAAAGCAAAATAATAGTTGTATAGGTTTTCCAGGAGTTTATTAAAAAAAATTACCTTAACATCAGTGACAATTGTAAAAAAAAAACCAGCCAGACATTAGTCACCTGCTAAGTCTCATGCTAACCGATAGTCTTCTCCTCACTAGTCTTTCTTTATTTCCCTGCAGCAGTGGGAAGCGATGTACATCTAACCACTGGCAGAGACAGACAGAAGAGGGCTCCTGTACAAGAATATGGGTCCTTTTCAATCTAATGGCTCATCATAATGCACAACTCCAGCTGCTTTGGAGGTTGAAGTGGCCCCCTTTCCTTTTGGGCTGTTGTGTGGCTACATAGATTGCACCAATGGTATGTCCACCCCTACATCTAATCGATTTCTGTGACCATTCAGTGCATATATTGCATGGGACAGCTAAGGCCAGGCATTGGTTGGCCATGCACAGAATTACTTTTTCCTGAGGCTTGTGATACATTATGCAGCATGTAATTTTTTTAACGCTAACATTCGCTTCTTTGCAGTAGAGGAGCATGCCCTCAATAAAGATATCAAGACCTGACAGCCAGGGGAATTGATGATGTTAAAAGGGGCAGGATTCCGGTACGTGTTCTGAACTGTGAAGAGGAGGAAGCTTGCTTGCCCCGTTATGCAAGCGTAGCCAAACTGTTCACAGTCTGTAACAATGATATTCAGGCTGTAGGACCCTTGACTCCGTCAGAAGCGACGGATGGCAATGGCTCTTCTGTCCAGATGGAGGAATGGTTCCAAAAGATACATGTTGGCACCGACCCCACTAATGTACATCAGAAAAATGGAGTGCAGCGGGTGGTGCAAGAATACGAGAGGGTTTTCAGTAAGCATCCTTTGGATTTTGGGCAGGTAAAAGGGTTTCAACATAACATCCCCACAGGAGATCACCCACCTATCAAAGAAAGGTATGTCCTGTACCTCCAGCTCATTATCAGTGTGCAAAAGGTATGCTAAGAGAAATGAAACAAGCAGGGGTAATCAGAGATAGCTACAGTCCTTGGGCAGCTCCCCTGGTGTTTGTCAAAAAGAAAGATGGTACAATGCGCATGTGTGTAGATTACAGACAACTTAACAAAATTACCCACAAAGATGCATACCCCTTACCGCGCATAGAGGAGTCTCTAGCAGCATTAAAATCAGCTACTTCTCCACTTTGGTCTTAACCAGTGGGTACTGGCAGGTTCCTGTTGCTGAGGCACACAAAGAAAAAACTGCGTTCACTACTCCTATGGGGCTATGTGAATTTAACTACATGCCATGCGGACTGAGCAGTGCTCCTGGAATCTTTCAGAGAATTATGGAATGTTGCCTGGGACACATGAACTTTGAGACTGCTATTGTACTTGGATGATGTGATTGTATATTCCAGGACCTATGAGGAACATCTGCAACACCTGGCAGAGGTCTTGGAGGCGTTGTCCAACTTCGGCTTGAAGGTAAAACCATCGAAGTCTCATCACCTAAAGCCCAAAGTGCAGTATTTAGGCCATGTCATGAGTGCAGAAGGAGTAGCACCCGGCCCAGACAAAGTGACTGTCATCAGAGACTGGCAGGTACCCACCAACATCCAAGAGGAAAGCATAACTCAGAACTGTACATATATAACCCTTTTGTGGCGATAAAGACACAGGGTGCCACACTTACATTGCTGGGAGAAAATTTAGGTGGCAATTACTTTTCCCAAGCACATTTGCAATCACTTGGAAAACCAACCATGTGATAAATTGATTTTGATTCAACAACAAAATTAACAGATACCAGATTCTTTGGTTGGTTGAACACAGACTAAACAATTACAGGTAGGAATGCTGCATTTTTTTATGCAAACCTCATCAAATTTGTTCATTTTTAACCACATGCAGTGTAAAATCTCAGACACAAGCCTTAACATTCATTACAAATGTACAAAATGCTGTATGAGTTCATTACATGTGAGACACAGGATTATTTATGAACTGAAAAAGGCAATGAATTGAAACCCCCCAAAAAGCTTACCTTCCCTACGCAAATATCTTTTAGCTTAATTTTCAATGATTTGCAGAATGCACTTAATAAATATATTGTCAATAGGAGAATAAAATATATAAACTTAATGTTTGTCAACATATACAGTACTGTGCTTAAAAGTTTTAGGCAGATGCAGAAAAATCCTGCAAATTAAGAATACTATGAAAAATAGAAATGTTAATAGTTTATTTTTTTTTTTTAGCAATGAACAAAATGTTAAGCAAATGTACAAAACAACAGAAATCTATATCCAGTCAAAAATTGCTGGGCCGCCCTTTGGCTTTAGAACGGAATCAAAGCATAAATTCGTCAAGGTACATTTGCTCAAAGTTCGGCAGGAAGGTTGTTCCAAATGTGAAGGTTGGGGGGATGTAATGGCAGCTTACAATTGTCCTGTAAGAATGTGTTGCTCTAACAAGACACCTGGCTTAGCTGGTGGCCCTGCTTTTGAGCTGCAAGTCAGAATTCAAACCCCGACCAGCTAGCTAGAATCCAGCTCCTTCAAGAAGACCCCTTTGTGGATCCAAACCATGCGTTCCGCTTTGTTCAGACAGCTAGTATTTTATAATGAGAATATGGGCTTAATATACACCCTAGCCACACACCGGTTACATTTTCGTGATCTCTGGACTGGACCGAGTGTCTTCCTAGGTCTTGATCCGTTCTAGCACCCAGGGTATGGAGATGTATAGAACAGCTACTAGAAGTCAGGTAGTAAAACTGTGTTTGGTCTTAACTCGTAGCAGGGACCCAGCTGGATCTGATGGTGCCAGAACTGCTGTTCCTAAAGATGTCCAAAAAGAAGTTTTGATCTTTCATAGGTTTTGAGAGACTTGGCTACCAACCTCCAGGGGAGGGAATTTAGGTTCAGTCCAGAGGGCAGGAGAGGAGTTACCTAAAAGGGATAAAAACTAGTGTAAGGCCTAGTAGTCTGTCTGTCCCTCTATCTCTCTCCCTGTTGCCTGCAGTCCACTTTGAACTGGGATCATGACGAGTAACAGGCTGTGAATGACCTAGGATCCTTCTGGAAGCCAATGCCACTGAGGTCCAGTGTAAACAAGATAGAACATCATCCAGTAATTGACATGATTCATCTGCTCATACTTTTGTACTACCACCTGACCATTGTATATGTATAACCAGTGTGTATATAGTGTATTGTCTAGTGTGCCCGTAAGATGATTAAATATATAATTTAACCTAGGGCTGCTCTTTTATATCGATCCTCGAATGTACACGTCCGTTTCTCAGTTTAACTTTCCATGCTACCGGGGCTGGTTCTTGGCCCGATATAACCCTATTAATGGACCAGACTTATATAGAAAGAAGAGCTGGCAGCAGTCTTACCAGGTGGACCTGGCGCTGTTTCACTGGTGTTAGTGAAAGGGGCCTCTCAGCCTGTCAGGATTGTGCATGAGTGTGGCGAGACGTCAGTGTTGGCGTGGGCCATATCCTCTCATTCTCTGTGCCTCCCTTGGTCTGTGTGGACAGGAGGGATGTCTGTGTAAAACTGTACCAATCTGACCTTACGTGTCCCCAGGGTGTGCGGATTGTCATGCTGGTGCAAGTGGGGAAACCTTACCATGTGATCCCGCTGATGTAATATTGACGTCAGGTGGGGTGGCAAGGTGCAGATCCTTCACACCAAACATTTTGAAGAACCAACTGTTTATCTTCTGAGGATGTAGACTTCTGCAAATCGTTCTATCTCTCCATGTAATGTGATATAATCATCACTTCCGTGAATTCTTATTTTTCTTTACGCTGAAGATAGTTTTTAAAAGGGTGGTCCATTACATAACTAGCATTTATTTTAATCCCAAGTGTCTGTCTATTTAATGTTATAATCTAATCTCTTTTCTAATATACTTTAAGTCCATATTGTCTCCCCCACTATGCTATCTAACTGCTTAACTGCTTTATTAATTTTTTATATACTTCCTGTTTGATGAGAAACCCCACTGCATGCTGGGATACTTAAAATGGAGACATAATTAGGGCGCAGAGGCTGCAGTCACTGCCGGAGCCTCTGCCACCACCCTGATACAAAGTGTCATAAGTGATGTCTGTTTCAGGGTCTAGGCTAGCCCCAGCTCTACTGAGCATGTGTTGTGTGACAATTCCAAGTATGCTCAGCAGACTCTTGTAAATATGCAATATTCTGCTTATTACACAGTGACAGTGCGTTCTGTTGCTGGCTGTGATGATAAATGACAAGTCAGAAAGAGAGTGCACTGTCAGTGCATATTGTAAGAAGATAGCCTGGTGAATAGAGACCAGCCCCGTCCCTACAATTGACGTCACTTGTGGTGACGGAGCTGGTCTCTGCCCACCAGGTTTCTCCTTACAATACACACTGACAGTGCACTCTCTTGCAAGTGATGACTTTCCACAGCTTCTGTCCCAGCCATCTCCTGATGATCTCCTGTGTTGGGTGTAGTGGGGCGGGGTGATAGAAGTGACTGTGGGTCCATTCTCCGGTGATGTCTGCTTGAGTCTCCCGTGAAAGAAAATGTCACAGGAAGTAAAGTACAAAGACAGAGACGGGGAATAGCTGTATAGGGAGAATAGTAGGGACTTGTATAATAAAGTAGACTACAAAAATGGCTAGGGCTTAAAGATAGATATTTATAAACGTCATTATAGGCGTTGGACAACCCCTTTAAGACTTAAATTTAAAGGGAATTTTTTTTAGCTAAATCCATCATGTGACAGATATCAAGATTTCCCAATGACTCATGACTTATAATAGTATCTAATAATTTAGGCTATATCTCTTATGATAATATAAAAATGTGTGCAAACTGTAAAGCGCTGCGGAATTTGTTAGCGCTATATAAAAATAAAGATTATTATTATTATAAAAGAAAAAATACTGAAGAGCATGGACCTTTAAGACGAACCAGTCCTAATTTCTGATCAGGACTCTTTTTCCCCACAAAAAAAGTCCAAAGTTGTAATTTGGAAAATTGTCACCTTACATTACATTAATGTGTGATGCAGTTTACAATAAATTGTCTTCTATACTTTATATATGTTTTCTGACATGGATTCCAGTGGCTCCTATAGATATTTGCCATCTAGTGGCCAAACACTGTACATCAGATGTCAATTCATCAGTGCACAAAAATGAGGGCAAGCACAAGATACCTTAGAGCTGGGCATCTGCCCAAAACATATCGCCAAAAGTGTTTTTAAGCACATAAAAACCCTTAATTCCTGTACAATGTGGAGACGACTCAGTAAGGGTATTGCGCACGTTGTGGATTAGTCTGCGGAATTTTCTGCAGAAATCCGCATTTCTTGGCAGAAAACGCAGGGTAAATCGCTTGCGGTTTTCCTGCGGAACTGATGCAGATTCCTTGCGGATTTTACTGCGTTTTTGCTGTGCTGATTTGGAGAGATAGAGAGAGAGAGATTTTTATGGGCCAGACTGGAAAACGCTGCTGCGGATCCGCAAAAAGAATTGACATGCTGCTGAAGAAAACTGCTGCAAATCTGCGCGGATTTTTCCGCATAATGTGCACATCGATTCTTCATTTACCATTCACTATCATTAGCTGTGCACTACACTGCGGATTTGATGAAAATTGCAATTAGATTTCTGCCCTTTGTTTGCTATTTCAAGCAGCTGTTCCGTACCAGTGCACTTTATCTCTTTTCTATTAGACCACGTTCACACATTCAGTATGTGGTGAGTATTTTACATCAGTATTTGTAAGCCAAAACCAGGAGAGGAACAATCAGAGGAAAAGTATAATAGAAACCCGTCACCACTTCTGTATTCATCACCCACTCCACATGTGAACATGGTCTTCACGGACCTAATAGACAATCTTACTTATGAGGGTCTGTCATAATGACAAATGTGACAAATGACCTAATTTAACATTGATTTATAATAATAAATCTCCCATGGGTAGCCCTGCAAGATTACTTCCCTTACTGCTCTACTTTGTCCAGGAAGACTGGGTGATAGCTAGAACAGATGTCATGTTTTGTTTGCCATCTTGCCAAAATCAGATATCACTAATAAAAGGCCAATTGCACTTTAAATAACTTGGTCAGCTTGTATTCACAGGTCATTTTTCCTTTTTTATTTTTTTTTATTTAATTAATATATAAGCATTTATTTTCCCTTAACTAATGTGATATTGCTTCTGTAAATCAAAGTCAGAAATCTCAATGTCACAATTTATCGTTATCAATATCCGATACAATTGTTTGTTTAAGTGCAGACGTTGAATCCTTATTTTTTCATATCTCCTCCTGATTTGTATGTTCAGAGCACTAAACCATCCCATACTATGTAAGCCATGCAAAATAGGGCAGATACCAAGGGCTTATTTACATTGTAAGGAAATACTGCAGCTTAGCTGATTCATAAACTCATACACATAGTTTTCCATGTGCCAGATTAACTGAATGTACCGCACTTGTACCATTTTGTTCTGCTCGTGTAATAGACCCATTTGATATTATGACCTGCTTCCAAAAAAAGTAAAGTGCAGCCACCAGGAGGCAAAATGGCATCGTTCTTTTTCTTGTGCTGCTGTAACTACATTCAAGCAATTAGGAAAAAAATGAGCTGGAGTATAAGTTAGTACGCATGCAAAGTGTAGGAGCTTGTTCACACTGGCGATTAAACAGAGAAACCCTAAGATAGAAACACAATGAACATATACCCTGCAGTGAGTAAAAATCAATAGTGCATATAAATAACATAGGGAACTTAGTAAACCCTGTTTTTGATATAACAGCCATCCCACCAGCTCCAAGGTGTACTCAGTCGGGATGGACATTTTTCGCACGTTGGTCGTCGGGACGCAGGCAATTTCAGAAAAAGCAAGCTGGTCAAATGTAAATGTATTTCATGAGCTGATGAACACAGACAGGTATTTATATATGTAGATTGGTAATACGATAAATTGGTTTGCTAAGTAGAGGCCAAAAAATGTTTTCCAGGTTGAGGCGCCACCTGCAGGTCATTGTTTCTTTCTACAGGTTTATGAAAATGAATGTTTAAACTGTATTTAGTCATAAAATCTTGAATGTGTGTTTTTTGGCTCTTTTTTTGCTGAAAGAAGAAAGTTTATCTTTGAAATTGTGTATCATTTGTGTGTGTGGGGCGAAGTAATCAGCGAAAAAGCAGTGCATGTTTACAAATGTGTTTACATATGTGACTCACCTGTAGTGAAGTGTGCAATCTTCCAATGTGCCTCAAATAGGCTGAGCACGCACTTGAGCAAGCTGGAAAGACCCCAAGGCAAATGTTTGGATTTGTTTGTGACGTCTGTAGGCAGCTTTGTGGTAGTGTGCTTTGGGGTAGTGTGCTGCCACCTGCAGGTCATTTGACCTTTCAAATGGTGTATCATTTGTTTGTGTGGGTGGAGTATGAATGGAGCAAGTGTGCAATTCAATAGGCAGTGCATGTTTACAAATGTGTTTAAATATGTGACTCACCTGCAGTGAAGTGTGCAATCCTCCAATTTGCCTGAAATAGGCTGGGCAAGCAGTTTGGCAAGCTGGAAAGCCCTCAAAGCAAATGTTTGGATTTGTTTGTGATGTCTGTAAGCAGCTTTGTGGTAGTGTGCTTTGGGGTAGTGTGGTGCCACCTGCAGGTCATTTTTCCTTACTGCAGGTTTATGAAAATTAATGTTTAAACTGTATTTTGTGATCAAATTGTGGATGTGTGGTTTGTTTGGCTATTTTCTTGCTGAAGGGGGCAAGTTTACATTTCAAATGGTGTATCATTTTTGTGTGTGGGTGGAGTATGAATGGAGAAACAAAGTAATCACCAACAAAGAGTGTTTAGAAAAAATAGAATAGATTCCAACCACTTACCCCTGGGCTTCTAAAACATTTTCTAGTGAGACTTTACCAGAATAACTAAGCTGATGCGTGGGGGTAATCTGCCCACTAGGCTAGTGAAATTAAAAATATCTTTCAATTTTACTTTTTTTTGTCTCTTGTGTATAATATTACAATGAGTACAGAATAAAGACCCCCCTATACACAGTGGATGAAAGAGGACCAATAAACAATTGTTCACCGACTGCCCAAAATACATCTCAGATCGCATTGACCATTCTTGACCTTAAAAATTCCAACACGTCCAAACGGTACACTAATAAGTGTTCATCTGTTAGTTATCGGCAAAAACAATTATTCGCTTTAACTAAATGCTCCATAAACGTTTGTTATGGACAAAATCAGCCATTTCCATTCTTATCAAATGCGAATGGACAATTTGAGTCAAATACATTAATAAAGTAGAAATTCTTTCAGACCTTAAAAGGATTGAACACCGTATGATCACTTCTATTAAAACTGCCCCTATAGCTGCGCCTCATCAACAACTAAGGGGCACCTCACTGGTGAGGTCAAGATCAGAGAATAAGAGGACCTCACTGAGCCCAGAGGTGGACATAACCAAAATGTAATAGGGCCACTACCACCTCAAAAGCAGGTAGAATTTTGCATTATGAAGAGTTATTACTCTGAAAAGAGGATACTGTGTAGGAAATGTGGATTAAATCCGCGCTGCCTTAGCAATAAGATTCCAAAGGATGACCCTATTTTGCGCTTTGTGTCTCCCTCTTTTCAAATAATACTCTGAAAAGGGCACATAGACTGCTCTTGCACAGGGGCCCTCTTCTGTCTGTGTCCGCCCCTTTCTCAGCTAATATTATAACTGCATTTTATTTTGACCTTGTCACCATTAAACTTGAGTTATAGGAAAACATAATCCAGTTTCTATTCATCATCTTGATTGCCAAAATCTTTTTTTTTTTCCCCGCAGTGGTTTATAGGACTACTTGTCCAGCAAAGGTTTAATTACGTAAATCAATCCAAATTGTGAACAGGAAAGTGAAAGCTTTCTCTATGGCCTCATTCAGGCATCCATTTTCAGATAGGACTCGTATTTATTATAGTGAATTGGGTCTGTGATTTTCCGTATCCTGGAAATCAAGGAGACATGTCCAATTTTGATCCCAGAGTAGGATCAAAATTGGCAAGTCTAAGGATCCATGAAAAAACACACAGCGCTCAGATGCCATTCGAATGCAATTTGATTTTCACTGATAGTTAAATAGGAGAAGGCTGAGAAACTTTTTTTTTTCATGTACAAGAAAAACTGATGAAACCTTGGACCAAACCGTGATAAAACTCGGATGAAGCTCTGACCGAAATCAAGGATGAAACTCCGTCAGTTTTTCTTGTATGGATCACCCCCAGGGCTGTGGGGTCACTCGGTACCGGGCTGGTCTCTTAAAGGGGATGTGTCACGGTGGCGGTCACCCTGTCCGTGG
Organism: Dendrobates tinctorius; assembly: GCF_039654945.1. Classification (NCBI taxonomy): domain Eukaryota; kingdom Metazoa; phylum Chordata; class Amphibia; order Anura; family Dendrobatidae; genus Dendrobates; species Dendrobates tinctorius. The sequence goes on along the minus strand of NW_027361684.1, from coordinate 6,233,378 downwards.
CCCTGGGTGTCCATGTGAAATAGGTGGAATTGAATAAAGTTTATATGTAGATAGTTCATGATGCCACCTGTGGTTTCTGGCCAGAAGGGGGACCAGCGCTGCAGTACAGATCCACTGGGACCGATGTTGTGGTGCAGCAAAGATGCAATAGCTCTCCACAGGCAGAGCTGTAGTCCCAGGGTAGTGATAGTAGATGTTGCGGTAGATGGTGTAGTGTTAGGCACAGAGATGTAGCAGTGCTGAGTAGGTTGGCGCAGGAAGAAGGCAATGACACAGCTGAATGCAGTTCCAATGCTTTACTCACGTTTCTGGCATAGACAGGTGCCTGCTTCAGCGCTGTGTCCTCCAGGTCAGGGGCTCAGCCAACTCCCAGGCAGATGGAATACACCCTTCCAGCACTCCCTTCCAAATGTGCCTTTTCTGAATGTCTCCTTACTAGCGCTAATCTGAAGTACGTGCAGTTATGAATTACACTCAAGTTCCTCTTTCTTGCTGTTCCTTACAACTCCTCTCGCATGACGGGCAGCTGTAGCCTACTTCAGAGACTCCTTACAATCCTGCCCCGGCTCACACACGTTGCTGCTGTGTCGTCGAGTCTTAGGTGGGAATAAAGTGGTCACAACTTCTATTCCTCCGGTTTCTGCTGTAGGATCATTAGCATCACACACAGCATCGGATACCGGCGCCCGGCCTTTGGCGCATTAGACTTAGCGAAGGGCTCTGCTCTAGCTCCGATCCCAGTTCTCTCTCCTCCTCACATTCCATACTTTTCTATCTTTCTTCTGAACAACTGATCTTTCTCTTTCTTTCCTTGCCAACAGCTCCATCTCACAGGAGGCTGCTGCAAACACGTCCTCTCTCCATCCCCCTCCGGGGATCTTTTAACTAACTTCCGAGGTGCAGTACCTCACATCTGTGCTGCTGCATAGGGTACAGTCGGCAGCATTTCCTTATTGTGTTTTAGGCCTCATTCACAAACCAGTTTTCTTTTCATGTGCATGTGGCGCCCCTGAGGGTTCAGTCGCCACAGAGGTACTGCACCTCGGAAGTTAGTTAAAAGATCCCCGGGGGGCTGTGTGGACTGCCCGGGGTCTGTACCGGCCTGCCGGGGGGCTGTGCCGGCCTGCCGGTGGTCTGTGCACCCTGTGGGGGTCTGTACCGGCCTGCCGGGGGGCTGTGCCGGCCTGCCGGTGGTCTGTGCACCCTGTGGGGGTCTGTACCGGCCTGCCGGGGGGCTGTGCCGGCCTGCCGGTGGTCTGTGCACCCTGTGGGGGTCTGTACCGGCCTGCCGGGGGGCTGTGCCAGCCTGCCGGGGGGCTGTGCTGATGTCCGGGGGTCTGTGCAAGCATTGTCCGATGGGACTACAAGTCCCATCGGGCGATGCCTGCTACCATGACAGTGATTGACACATTAGCCAATGATGGGACAGTAGTAGTCCCATCATCCGGCTAATGTGTTAAATGTTAAAAAAAAAAAAAAAAATACTACATACATACTACATGCATGCTACATACATACTACATGCTACATACATACTACATATATACTACATACATACTACATACATGCTACATACATACTACATGCATGCTACATACATACTACATGCTACATACATACTACATGCATGCTACATACATACTACATGCCACATACATACCACATACATACTACATACATACTACATACATACTACATATATACTACATGCATGCTACATACATACTACATGCTACATACATACCACATACATACTACATACATGCTACATACATACTACATGCATGCTACATACATACTACATATATACTACATGCATGCTACATACATACTACATGCTACATGCATGCTACATACATACTACATACATACTACATGCTACATACATACCACATATATACTACATACATACAATACATTCATACAATACATACATAGACATACAGTACATATAACATAGAGTAACATACTTACCAATACTTGTCACATTGTTCCCCGAAGCCATTGTCTTTTCCGGAATAAATATTAACATAACAAACCACAAAAATACTCACCCACGATCCGAAGCAGTCCACGAGTGTGTCCCACGACGATCTTGGGTAGAGAACAGCAGCATCAGATGATGCTGCCGTTCTCTACGGGCTGCAGGAATCCAATGACGGAAGGTAGGTATCCTTCCGCACTGTATTCCTCCGCCACTTAAAAAAAAAAAAGTCCCTAGTCTCACTTTATGCCATTGCTGCGTGGGAAATTCCCACACCCTTAACAAAACCATACTTAACCCTAATCCTGACCCTAACCCTGACCCTAATCCTTAACAAAACCATACTTAACCCTAACCCTGACCATAACCCTAACCCTGACCCTAACCCTAACCCTAACCCTGACCCTAACCCTAACCCTAACCCTAACCCTGACCCTAACCCTTAACAAAACCATACTTAACCCTAATCCTGACCCTAACCCTGACCCTAACCCTTAACAAAACCATACTTAACCCTAACCCTGACCCTAACCCTAACCCTGACCCCAACCCTAACCCTAACCCTGACCCTAACCCTAACCCTAACCCTAACCCTGACCCTAACCCTTAACAAAACCATACTTAACCCTAATCCTGACCCTAACCCTGACCCTAACCCTTAACCAAACCATACTTAACCCTAACCCTGACCCAAACCCCAACCCTAACCCTGACCCTGACCCTAACCCTAACCCTAAACCCCCTTAACTAACCCTAACTCTAACCCAAACCCCTAAATTCCATGGTTAAAAAAAAAAAACGCATATGCAAAAAAACGCATACATGAGCATGCCAGTGCGCACATATGCGCATCCATAGGCTATAATGGCCATTTTTAGCGCAAAACGTGCGCATATGTGCGCATGCGCTTTTTTGCAGGGCCAAAAAATGCAACATGCTGCGTCTGGAAAATACCAACGCACACCCCAAAAAAACGCAGCGCATGAAAATCGCATACATGCGCTTACCAGTGCGCAGGTATGCGCACCCATGTTAAATATAGGGGAAAAAACGCATGCGCAGGTATGCGTTTTTTTCCAGCGCTAAAAAACGCAAATGTGAAACCAGCCTTATGTATGTGGTATGCATGTAGCATGCATGTAGTATGTATGTAGTATGTATGTAGTATATATGTAGTATGTATGTAGCATGTAGTATGTATGTAGCATGCATGTAGTATATATGTAGTATGTATGTAGCATGTAGTATGTATGTAGCATGCATGTAGTATATATGTAGTATGTAGCATGTAGTATGTATGTAGCATGCATGTAGTATATATGTAGTATGTAGCATGTAGTATGTATGTAGCATGCATGTAGTATATATGTTATGTATGTAGCATGTAGCATGCATGTAGCATGCATGTAGTATGTATGTAGTATATATGTGGTATGTATGTAGCATGCAGTATGTATGTAGCATGCATGTAGTATATATGTAGTATGTATGTTGCATGTAGTATTTATGTAGTATGAATGTAGCATGTATGTAGTATGTAGTATGAATGTAGCATGTATGTAGTATGCATGTTGTATGTATGTAGCATGTAATTTTTTTTTTTTTTTTTTACATTTAACACATTAGCCGGATGATGGGACTACTACTGTCCCATCATTGGCTAATGTGTCAATCACTGTCATGGTAGCAGGCATCGCCCGATGGGACTTGTAGTCCCATCGGACGATGCCTGCACAGACCCCCGGAGCCTGCACAGACCACCGGCAGGCCGGCACAGACCACCGGCAGGCCGGCACAGCCCCCCGGCAGGCCGGCACAGCCCCCCGGAGCCTGCACAGCCCCCCGGCAGGCCGGCACAGCTCCCCGGCAGGCCAGCACAGCCCCCCGGAGCCTGCACAGACCACCGGCAGGCCGGCACAGACCACCGGAGCCTGCACAGACCCCCTGGCAGGCCGGCACAGCCCCCCGAAAGGCCCGTACAGACCCCAGAGAGGCTGTACAAGGGCAGGAAAGGGTTTTTCTTATTCCGATACCGGAAGTCCCATAGACTTGAATGGGACTTCCGGTATCGGAATCGGCGATACCGATACTTTTTTTAAAGATCGGCCGATACCATCCGATACGATACTTTGAAGTATCGGACGGTATCGCTCAACTCTAGTCATGACTAGCGCCCGTGACTGCTGATCTCCAGAAAACACGAGAGTCCAGCTACAATGTTCCCGATATCAGTGCCAGCTGCTCTTGCACTTGGTCGGTGGTAAGCTGACTGCTGGCACCATTGGTGGTTCAGTGATCGCAGCAGAGACCGCCATTTGTCCTCCCTCCTGACTGCGCAGACACTGTGCTTGCACAATCACACAATTGAGCATCAGTAGTTCTAATAATAATGTCCATCTAATCATTAGTGCACCTCTGGAAATTGCTGTAAATGGATCATTGCTCCCCCGTTCAGTTAAGTTGGAGAAAATCCAGAAAGCTGAATCTCATTACTAAACAGCAATCACTCGTCCTCCTCTTCTTGTTGCTGAGCGAGGAAGAAGAAAGCAGAACAGAAGCAAAATGATTAGTGAAGTAAATGGTAGATTTTCCAAACTTCGATGCTGCTGCTCTGCCACGTGCCGATTATAACTCTGTGCACGTAATTCACCCACTACGACAAATTTGTATTTGCTACTGAAAAAGCCAGAGGTGCGGAAGATAAAGTAGACAGCACATTAATAAAATCCCTGCCAGAAACATGTGGAGTCTGGAAAACGAGGAGAAGAAAACGATCACTGTTCAAGTATTTTCTTTAGTCACACTGCCATCAGAAACCTTCTATAGTGGATAGAAAAAGTATACACACCCTTGTTGAAATGCCAGGTTTTTGTCGTGTAAATATAGTTGTACCAAGAAAAAGCATTAATCTCGCCCATAACACTGTTCTACAGCCAAACTGGGCGAAAACAGTTGAACGTAACTAATTTTGTGATGTTCAAAACGAATATGATGTTTAGGCTGTGTGCACATGTTGGTATTTTTTAGCGTTTACGCGGCATTTTTCCGCTGTGAAAACGCACCCCCATGCAATCCTATGGGATTCCGCATTGCTGTGCTAATGCTGCGGATTTTACCACTGCAGAATCGCATAGCGGTAAAATCCGCAGCATGTTCATTCTTTGTGCGGAATCGCGGCGATTCCGCACCCATAGGATTACACTGAAGTGTCTGCAATGTAAAATGCATTTACAGATGTTGTATTTTTCTTTGGCAAGGTGCAGCTGCTCAAGATTCACTTTACGCATATATGGATTACTGTTGGAAAATGTGACCTATGTTTCTTGTGGAAAAACCTGACATACTTGGCAACAAACGCGCACACGAATAATAGCTGGTGTATTTTACACATTCAACGATTACTACTTCACCCATCAATATTTGTCCATTATCTTCAAAGGAGGAAACACAATTATTTGCTATTCCCAGGACTAATTATATCTATAACATTGGGAGTGAAGAATTTGCATGTTTTCATAGGCAGCTAGTTCAACAGGCCACCACTTGGGTACATAGCCGGCCCTCCACAGAACAACCTGCTAATTCACTCACACAGATATTATAATGAATTGTTACTCAGTGCATTTTAGCACCAAGTGGTTGTGGTTTATCTCAGTTTTTTTTTGCACTTTCCATAAACAGTAAAATACATTTTTTTAATTGTAGAAAAGAATCTATCTAAATACTTCCAGATTTAGTGGTTTTATAGAATAACTATGTAGATTCCCTCAGTGCCAGAAAAAGAATCTCAGTCTGTTTCTTATGAGCTTTTGAGACATGACGTGATATGTAGAGATGCTTATACTGTACAGTATATGTCACGTGATTAGAGAGTTGAAAAGTTCAAATGATAACATACAAAGTATTACCATTAGAGTTGAGCGACTTTTGGTTTTTTTAGGGTCGCGTTTCGTTTCGTGAAACCCGACTTTTCCAAAAGTCGGGTCGAGCAAGATCGTCCGGTTATAGGGAAAAGTCGGGGTCGTCCCGAAACACGAAACCCAATGTAAGTCAATGGGGAATAAAAGTCGGCAGTGAGAGGAGGACAGGAAACACACCTACAGTGCCCATTTGAATGCCAAAAGCATCAATTCTTCTTACTTAAGCTTGTCAACCTTAATTAACTTCATAATACAAGTTACGCACTGAAAAATGGGGGTTATTTGGCTAAAGTTGTGGGGGGGTAGGGCTGGCTCCAGGTTTTCATGTGCCCTGGGCGAAAGAGCGCCCCTTTAACACATACCACAACTCATCATGCTCCGATACGGCAGAGAAATAGCGGTATAGTACAATGAAAAATACTTCACTTTTTACATCTCATGACGAGGCCCATCTATTTCTCCATACAGAATCATTGGTCCCATATAATGTTTGAAACAGTATATGATGAGCTCCACATAATGCTATAGTATATGTTGGTCCCCATGGATGAAGCTCCACTGTCTTATGGGCCCAAATAATGCTCCAAACATAATGGGCCCCATTTCTAATGCTCTAGTGTATAATGGGCCCTGTAAATGCTGCTCCAGTGTCTGATGTCCACCTTTGGAATGTTCCAGTGTATGGTGGGCCCCATCTATCATTCTCCAGAGTATAGTGCTCCCCAAAAATTGCTGTCCCAACATTGAAAACAATCAAATAAGTCTCCTCGCTAGGGAATCCCTGTACTTGTCTGGACTCCTCGTCGTCCCCATCTTCCATCTCACTGCACAGTATTTCAACTTTGCAAGTGCTGTGATCCTTAGCAAGCGGGGGGGGCCCACTCGTTGGCGACGGCACTGGCACAGGGCCCCTGATAGTACGGTGGTGTGTCTGATGGCGGGTGGGCCGAACCTGCACTTTCATCTGCAGCTTCCTCTTTGTCACCGTGTAAGATGGAACTGTATATGGGAAGGGTAACCTGAGTTTCATCAGGGTCAGATTCAGGCCGTGTAGCGTGCGAGGGGAATGTAGTGGTCTGGGTCAATGTACCAGCAGATTCATCGAGCAGTGGCTGGGCATCAGTGCACTTGTGTCGCCCCCAGGAGTACGGTCGCCACAGTGGCATTACCTTCTTCCTAGGGAGTGTGATGTCATGCTTGGGAGCAACGAACGATCTCTCTAGCAGGTTAACTGATTGGGCGGCGTTATTCCCACGAGTCATGACCCTCCAAACAGCGTTCATGAAGGCAAAGTGTTTGTTTTACGTGGGCAGTATGGTTGCAAAGCTGAACCTTAAAGGAATGTCCAGAAGGGCACCACCAGGAGTGGAGCCTACGGTTAAATTCGACTCCACCTGGGAAACCTCAACCATGCCAGCTACAGAACAGATGCACACATTGCAAGCTTAATTCCGTTAACGAACGAGACTCCGTCATGCCCCGCGGTCCGAGTCCGGCTTACTAGAGGGACACGTGAGGCTCTGGCACATGAGATTGGCCAATAACTGGTGTGTCATGCCCTTACATGTCCGTGGCTGCATGTGCGCTACACTGAAAAGGCCAGTGTTTGTCGCTTACAGGTGCAGATAACCCGCTGAACAACGTTAGTGATGGGGATCACTGATTACAATTATTACCCGCGAACAATGATTTCCCAGTAAGTGCAGGTCAACCGCAGTTCCGGAATTAGGCCTAACCGTCATTCCTGAAAAAATGAAAAACTTACGTGTGCAAACCACAGGTGCTGTAGCTTGCTTAACAGCTCGCCAGCCGTTCTCACGCCCAGTATGGATTGCACGTGATTGCACAAAGGTTAGAAAGGGTACCGTATCCCCGGATAACATGTATGGATAGCGTACACATTCAAAATATATGTCTATACATCAGGAGGCAGGCTCAGACGGTGTTAGGCCCAGTATGGATTGCACGTGATTGCACAAAGGTTAGAAAGGGTACCGTATCCCCGGATAACATGTATGGATAGCGTACACATTCAAAATATATGTCTATACATCAGGAGGCAGGCTCAGACGGTGTTAGGCCCAGTATGGATTGCACGTGATTGCACAAAGGTTAGAAAGGGTACCGTATCCCCGGATAACATGTATGGATAGCGTACACATTCAAAATATATGTCTGTACATCAGGAGGCAGGCTCAGACGGTGTTAGGCCCAGTATGGATTGCACGTGATTGCACAAAGGTTAGAAAGGGTACCGTATCCCCGGATAACATGTATGGATAGCATACACATTCAAAATATATGTCTGTACATCAGGAGGCAGGCTCAGACGGTGTTAGGCTCAGTATGGATTGCACGTGATTGCACAAAGGTTAGAAAGGGTACCGTATCCCCGGATAACATGTATGGATAGCGTACACATTCAAAATATATGTCTGTACATCAGGAGGCAGGCTCAGATGGTGTTAGACCCAGTATGGATTGCACGTGATTGCACAAAGGTTAGAAAGGGTACCGTATCCCCGGATAACATGTATGGATAGCGTACACATTCAAAATATATGTCTATACATCAGGAGGCAGGCTCAGACGGTGTTAGGCCCAGTATGGATTGCACGTGATTGCACAAAGGTTAGAAAGGGTACCGTATCCCCGGATAACATGTATGGATAGGGTACACATTCAAAATATATGTCTATACATCAGGAGGCAGGCTCAGACGGTGTTAGACCCAGTATGGATTGCACGTGATTGCACAAAGGTTAGAAAGGGTACCGTATCCCCGGATAACATGTATGGATAGCGTACACATTCAAAATATATGTCTATACGTCAGGAGGCAGGCTCAGACGGTGTTAGGCCCAGTATGGATTGCACGTGATTGCACAAAGGTTAGAAAGGGTACCGTATCCCCGGATAACATGTATGGATAGCGTACACATTCAAAATATATGTCTATACATCAGGAGGCAGGCTCAGACGGTGTCAGGCACAGTATGGATTTGACGGCCCAGATTACACAGCAGAGGAGCAGGGAGAGGTAAAGATTGCAAATGCTGGGGCCCTGCCCAAGCAAGGGGGGCCCACTCGTGGGCGTCGGTACTGGCACTGGGCCCTTCATAGTACAGCGGTGTGTCTGATGGCGGGTGTGCACCACCACCGTCAGAGACACTTGATTGCACTATGAGGGACCCTGTGCCAGTGCCCGCACCAAAGAGTCGGCCTACCCACCTGTCCAGGGCAACGGCACTCACACGGTGTCGTGCGCTAGGTGGTGACCCCGGCCATGGGGGGGGAGGCAGCACAGTTAGGGAGTTTTAGAAAGTGGCATATGTTGATGTTGGACATTCAGCTGATGCAAAAGGCGAAATAGGTGAAGTCCCAGGAAGAGGTGGACCAAAGCAAGCCATTTTTCTGTCACCCTATGTGTCATCAGGGGAAGGTGGGACAAAATCCTTGGAAACCCATGCATGGTTCATTTTAATGAAGGTTAGATCATCCACATATTGGGTTGACAGACGGGTCCTTTTTTCTGTCAGGATTGATCCAGCTGCACTGAAGACTCTTTCCGATAGCACACTTGCAGCTGGGCAAGCGAGCTCCTGTAAGGCATATTGGGCCAATTCAGGCCAGGTGTCCAGTTTAGCGGCCCAATAGTCAAAGGGGAATGACCTGTGTGGGAGAACATCGATATGGGAGGAAAAGTAGTTTGTAACCATAGTTGACAACTGCTGTCTCCTGTCACTTTCCATCGATGCAGTATTACCAGTTGTGTGAGCGGTATTTGAAAAATCAGTCCACAACATTGTCATGAAACCCCTGTCTCCAACGCCACTTCTGCTGTGTGCACCATGAACACCTCTGCCAAGCTGCCCCCGGCCCGTACGGCTCGTGTGAGAACCATCACCGCTGCTGTTTGCTGGGAATGCCTCAAGCAACCGATTTACCAGAGTTGCTTGTTTATTAGCCAATATTAGGTCAAGGTTCTCCTGTGGCATGATGTTTTGTAATTTGCCTTTATAGCGTGGATCCAGGATGCTGGCCAACCAGTAGTCGTCATCGTTCATCATTTTGGCAATGCGTGGGTCCCTTTTTAGGATCTGCAAGGCATAATCTGACATGTGGGCCAATGTTCCCGGTGTCAATGATGCACTGCGAGTGCTGGTTGGAGGAGCACTTTCTGGCAAATCCACATCCCTCCAGTCACGCACAAACCCTGTACCAGACCTTGCCACGCCAACATTTTCACTTGCCCCACGAGATGCATCCTCCTCCCCTAAGTAATCATCCCCATCAACCTCCTCCTCCTCTTCTTCCTCCACCTCGTAGAGGAGAGGTCCCTGAGCAGACAATGGCTGAATGTCATCAAGGATTCCCTCCTCCTCTTCCTCCTCATCAACATTGGCTGCAGACGCCTCCTCCTTAAGGTGCGTCAAAGTTTGCATGAGCAGACGCATAAGTGGGATGCTCATGCTTAGGATGGCGTCGTCTGCGCTTACCAGCCGTGTGCATTCCTCAAAACACTGAAGGACTTTACAGAGGTCTTTCAGCTTCGACCACTGCACACCTGTCAACTCCATGTCTGCTCTCAAAGTGCCTGGCCGTGTATCCTCCCACAAATGCATTATGGCCTGCCTCTGCTCGCACAGCCGCTCCACCATGTGCAGGGTGTAGTTCCACCTTGTTGCAATGTCGATAATGAGGCGGTGGTTGGGAAGGTGGAGCAATCGCTGCAGCTTCTGCATACGAACGGAGTGTACAGGCGACCGGCGGATGTGCGCGCACAGTCTTCGCACCTTCTGGAGCAGGGCTGTTAACTCCGGATAATTTTTGAGGAAGCACTGCACCACCAGGTTCAAGGTGTGAGCCAAGCAAGGTATATGGCTGAGTTTTGAAAGGGCTATGGCTGCCACAAAATTACGGCCGTTATCACTAACTACCTTGCCTGCCTCAAGATGTACACTGCCCAGCCATGACTCAGTTTGTCGCTTCAAGTACTCGGCCAGCACCTCGGCGGTGTGTCTGTTGCCCAAACACATCATCTGCAACACAGCCTGCTGACGCTTTCCACTAGCTGCTCGATAGGGGGACACATCGTGTGCAACAGTGGCAGCTGCAGATGGAGTGCTCGTACGACTGCGCTCTGTGGACGAGCTTTCGCTTCTGGAGGAGGAGGAGGAGGGTCGAACGCCTACAGCCAACTGTTTCCTATACCGTGGGCTAGGCAGCACTGTCCCACCACCGCTGTCCCCAGTGGACCCTGCATCCACCACATTAACACAGTGCGCAGTGATGGACACGTAACGGCCCTGGCCATGCCGACTGGACCATGCATCAGTTGTGAGGTGCACCTTTCCGCTCACTGACTGCTTGAGTGCATGGACAATGCGGTCTTTCACATGATGGTGGAGGGCTGGGATGGCTTTGCGAGAGAAGAAGTGGCGACTGGGTAGGTCATAGCGTGGTACTGCATAGGCCATGAGTTCGCGGAAAGCTGTGCTTTCCACCAACCGAAAGGGCATCATCTCAAACGAGATTAGTTTGGCAATGTGGGCGTTCAAACCCAGTGTACGCGGATGAGAGACTGAGTACTTTCTTGACCTACTCATAGTGTCTGGGAGGGTGAGCTGGACTTGAGAGCTGCATATGGTGGAAGTAGCGGTGGACAGGGCGGACTGAGAGAGGGTTGATGATGGTGATGGAGTTGGTGTTCTTTCTGATGGCCTAGAATCAGTCTTTCGTTGATATAACAGTGGGATTCCCTGACTGCTGTGGCCTTGCAACGACACCTCAACATTTGCTGCTGTGCTAACCGGTGGGCTTACAGTGGGGGAAACAATGTAACGTTGATGACTACCTTCGTTGTGATCAGTTGCACATGTGGCACTTGAGGTTTGGTGTTGTGTCCACGCTTGCAAGTGCATGCTGGTTAAATGTCTAAGCATGCAACTGGTATTCAAATTTTTCAGATTTTTCCCTCGGCTAAAGGTCTTTGCGCACTTCTTACAGATAACCTTGGCCTGATCATGAGGATTTTGTTCAAAAAAGTGCCACACTGCACTCTTCCTACTTTGGCAGACATTTTGCGGCCTAGCACGCTGTGATCTTTTGACCCTCTGGACAAGCTGTCCAGCAACTCTTTTGATGTTTGGAACCTGTCTTTGGAGTGCTCCGGGCCTGCCAGATAACAGCTGTTGCGATGTCGATGTCTGCTGTGGATGCTCCTCATCTGAGCTATTGGAAGCAGCACCCTCTTCCCCCAATGGATGCCAATCTGGGTCAACAACTGGGTCATCCATCACCTTCTCTTCTATGTCATGTGCACCTTCCTCTGTGTCACCGTGTATGGTGGTATAGTGTGCGGGAAGGGGCACCTGAGTCTCATCAGGGTCAGAATCTGGCTCTGTACACTGCGAGGACAATGTAGTGCTCTGAGTGAATGTACCAGCAGAATCATCCATCAGCGGCTGTGCATCAGTGCACTCCATGTCAGATTCATCTTGGCCTGGGTAATTCACCATTTCACTTGATAATCCAGGCATGGTATGTGAAAACAGCTCCATGGAGTAATCAGTAGTATGGCCTGCGTCATCCTTCAATCTTGGTTGGGGTGAAGGACACAAGGAAAGGTGTGGTTCATGAACATGAGCCTCCAATGACGACTCAGTGCTTTTACTTTTTACAACTGAAGAAGAGGAGGCGATAGAGCTGGAGGCTGAGTCAGCAATGTAAGACAAAACTTTTTCCTGATGCTCTGGCTTTAAAAGCGGTTTGCCAACTCCTAGAAAACTAAGCGTTCGAGGCCTTATGTAGCCAGACGATGACGCAGGCTCAACACCTCCTGCATTCGGTCCTATTTTGCTCTTGCCACTACCATCAGATCCACCACCAACACCATCATTACCAGCTGCCAACCCCCGCCCAATTCCACGGCCTCTTCCACCAGCCTTCCTCATTTTTGGTAGAAATGTAGACAAAATCCAACAAACTATATAGTAATGTAAAACAAGGTACAAGGTGTCTATAGGACAGGGGAGATTTTGAATTTCTGCACACACTTGTGGACACTGGACACTTTTGGATTGTGTGAGGCCCAATGAATATCTGAGCGCTATGTGACAGGCTCGATGGCACAGCTGTGACCAAAGTGACTAGAGGATAAGGGAGATTTTGAATTTCTGCACACACTTGTGGACACTGGACACTTTTGGATTGTGTGAGGCCCAATGAATATCTGAGCGCTATGTGACAGGCTCGATGGCACAGCTGTGACCAAAGTGACTAGAGGATAAGTGAGATTTTGAATTTCTGCACACACTTGTGGACACTGGACACTTTTGGATTGTGTGAGGCCCAATGAATATCTGAGCGCTATGTGACAGGCTCAATGGCACAGCTGTGACCAAAGTGACTAGAGGATAAGGGAGATTTTGAATTTCTGCACACACTTGTGGACACTGGACACTTTTGGATTGTGTGAGGCCCAATGAATATCTGAGCGCTATGTGACAGGCTCGATGGCACAGCTGTGACCAAAGTGACTAGAGGATAAGTGAGATTTTGAATTTCAGCAGACACTTGTGGACACTGGACACTTTTGGATTGTGTGAGGCCCAATGAATATCTGAGCGCTATGTGACAGGCTCGATGGCACAGCTGTGACCAAAGTGACTAGAGGATAAGGGAGATTTTGAATTTCAGCAGACACTTGTGGACACTGGACACTTTTGGATTGTGTGAGGCCCAATGAATATCTGAGCGCTATGTGACAGGCTCGATGGCACAGCTGTGACCAAAGTGACTAGAGGTTAAGGGAGATTTTGAATTTCTGCACACACTTGTGGGCACTGGACACTTTTGGATTGTGTGAGGCCCAATGAATATCTGAGCGCTATGTGACAGGCTCGATGGCACAGCTGTGACCAAAGTGACTAGAGGATAAGTGAGAGTTTGAATTTCAGCAGACACTTGTGGACACTGGACACTTTTGGATTGTGTGAGGCCCAATGAATATCTGAGCACTATGTGACAGGCTCGATGGCACAGCTGTGACCAAAGTGACTAGAGGATAAGTGAGATTTTGAATTTCAGCAGACACTTGTGGACACTGGACACTTTTGGATTGTGTGAGGCCCAATGAATATCTGAGCGCTATGTGACAGGCTCGATGTCACATCTGTGACCAAAGTGACTAGAGGATAAGGGAGATTTTGAATTTCTGCACACACTTGTGGACACTGGACACTTTTGGATTGTGTGAGGCCCAATGAATATCTGAGCGCTATGTGACAGGCTCGATGGCACAGCTGTGACCAAAGTGACTAGAGGATAAGGGAGATTTTGAATTTCAGCAGACACTTGTGTACACTGGACACTTTTGGATTGTGTGAGGCCCAATGAATATCTGAGCGCTATGTGACAGGCTCGATGGCACAGCTGTGACCAAAGTGACTAGAGGATAAGTGAGATTTTGAATTTCAGCAGACACTTGTGGACACTGGACACTTTTGGATTGTGTGAGGCCCAATGAATATCTGAGCGCTATGTGACAGGCTCGATGGCACAGCTGTGACCAAAGTGACTAGAGGATAAGTGAGATTTTGAATTTCTGCACACACTTGTGGACACTGGACACTTATGGATTGTGTGAGGCCCACTGAATATCACAGCGCTATGTCACAGGCAGAAATTGGCTAGTGTATCACAAACTACAAGGTGTATGTAGAATTGGGCAGAATAGGAATCTCCCTAGAGTGCAGGTCTGTAAGAACGGAACATGTCCTCGTTTTATTCTCACAGAGTGACACACTGATAGCTTCACTGTGGCTGTGATAACAGCCGTTACACGGTACTGTGTGAGGAGCGTACACCGCTGTATGGTGTGAAAAAATGCACGCTCAGTACCTCAGCAGGACAAAAAAAAAAATTGGGATTGCTTTTAAAAAAGCAGTTTGCGGAGCAGTGGGTAAACAGCAATGCAGGAATGTCAGGAAGCCTTAGAAGGCAGCCCAACAACCAACACCACTGATACACCACTATATAGCCTCCCCTTGTACTGCACACACAGTGACTGGTGTGTTGTACAGGCAAAATCGCTAGCAGCAGAAGCAGTTTTTTTTTCTTCTCAGCAGGACAAAAAAAAAAATTGGGATTGCTTTTAAAAAAGCAGTTTGCGGAGCAGTGGGTAAACAGCAATGCAGGAATGTCAGGAAGCCTTAGAAGGCAGCCCAACAACCAACACCACTGATACACCACTATATAGCCTCCCCTTGCACTGCACACACAGTGACTGGTGTGTTGTACAGGCAAAATCGCTAGCAGCAGAAGCAGTTTTTTTTTCTTCTTCCCTGCCTAACGCTCTCCCTACAGAATCAGCAGCAACCTCTCCCTATGCTAAGATCGGCAGAAGTAAGATGGCGGTCGGCGTGCATGCCCTTTTATACCCCCTGTGACGCCCACCAAAGCAAGCCAATCACTTGCATGCCCTTCTGAAAGATGGTGGTGACCCGTGCCTATGTCATCACGTTGCCCACAGTGTCCGTGGATCCTGATTGGCTGAAAAAGAGCGCAAAACAAACTTTTGAAACGCGACTTTGGCGCGTAAGTCGCCGACCTCGTGGGCGACTTCATCCTAGGGTCGGGTTTCGTTTCATGAAACCCGACTTTGCCAAAAGTCGGCGACTTTTGAAATTTTTCGACCCGTTTCGCTCAACTCTAATTACCATATATATACACTCACTGGCCACTTTATTAGGTACACCTGTCCAACTGTGTGTTAAGACTTAATTTCTAATCAGCCAATCACATGGCGGCAACTCAGTGCATTTAGTCATGTAGACATGGTCAAGACAATCTCCTGCAGTTCAAACCGAGCATCAGTATGGGGAAGAAAGGTGATTTGAGTGCCTTTGAACGTGGCATGATTGTTGGTGCCAGAAGGGCTGGTCTGAGAATTTCAGAAACTGCTGATCTACTGGGATTTTCACGCACAACCATCTCTAGGGTTTACAGAGAATGGTCCGAAAAAGAAAAAAAATCCAGTGAGCGGCAGTTCTGTGGCCGGAAATGCCATGTTGATGCCAGAGGTCAGAGGAGAATGGGCAGACTGGTTCGAGCTGATAGAAAGGCAACAGTGACTCAAATTGCCACCCGTTACAACCAAGGTAGGCAGAAGAGCATCTCTGAACGCACAGTGCGTCGAACTTTGAGGCAGATGGGCTACAGCAGCAGAAGACCACAATGGGTACCACTCCTCTCAGCTAAGAACAGGAAACTGAGGCTAAAATTTGCACAAGCTCATCGAAATTGGACAGTAGAAGATTGGAAAAACGTTGCCTGGTCTGATGAGTCACGATTTCTGCTGCGACATTCGGATGGTAGGGTCAGAATTTGGCGTAAACAACATGAAAGCATGGATCCATCCTGCCTTGTATCAACGGTTCAGGCTGGTGGTGGTGGTGTCATGGTGTGGGGAATTTTTTCTGGGCACTCTTTGGGCCCCTTGGTACCAATTGAGCATCGTTGCAACGCCACAGCCTACCTGAGTATTGTTGCTGACCATGTCCATCCCTTTATGACCACAATGTACCCAACATCTGATGGCTACTTTCAGCAGGATAATGCGCCATGTCATAAAGCTCGAATCATCTCAGATTGGTTTCTTGAACATGACAATGAGTTTACTGTACTCAAATGGCCTCCTCAGTCACCAGATCTCAATCCAATAGAGCATCTTTGGGATGTGGTGGAACGGGAGATTCGCATCAGGGATGTGCAGCCGACAAATCTGCGCCAACTGTGTGATGCCATCATGTCAATATGGTCCAAAATCTCTGAGGAATGCTTCCAGCACCTTGTTGAATCTCTGCCACGAAGAATTGAGGCAGTTCTGAAGGCAAAAGGGGGTCCAACCCCTTACTAGCATGGTGTACCTAATAAAGTGGCCAGTGAGTGTATATATATAGTACTGCTCAAAAGTTTGGATACACCAGTTAATGCAATAATTTTCCTTGTTCTTATTGGAATGCGAGGCTGGACCGGCCATCGAGTGACTGGAAAATACCAGGTAGACCATACTGTTGACAGTTGTGGCAGAGAACAGAGCCCTCGTCTCCCTACTCCTCCAGGTACCCCAGTAAACTGCTTCCGTCAAGTGGCCTGTTGGAGGCTGGCACCATGCAGGCGATTGTTGGACGGCGTGATGACATCATTGCATCACATTGCCTGTACAGGACCACGGTTATAGCAGCTGCAAGAGACAGAGGCTGTAGTGGACAGGGATCTAGGCCTAGGTGAGCATAAGCATCTTTTTTAAAAAAAAGTCTTTTATTATTGGGCTTGAGAGTCCGAAGGGAGGGCATAATCGTCTATGAGTGGCTGTAGAAGATATCATACTAGAAATAGGGGGCACAAGTGGATACCAAACTGTATGGGTGGCTATTTATTATTATATAGCAGTTTTATTGAAAATATTGGTCTTAAATTCCTCCAGGCAGGGTAATATTAGCAATAAAGGCCCCATCTGGGAGGATGGGGAGGGGCTGGGATATATTGCTAGGGTTGAATTTCAGATTTCAGTCCTGTCCAGTTAAAATGTACACAATGTAGATAAACATAATATAGATTCAGAATAAAGGCAGAAAAACCACAAAGGAACACATATTGAAACAAGGAGTAAATAAACACATGTGAAAGAAGCGAGAATATGTATTAAACTTTTAGGCTATGTGCCCACGTAGTGTTTTTCATGCAGAATATTCCTGAGTGGAAACGCACACCCTCTTCCCCGGAAAACGCATGCGTTTTATGAAGCGTTTTTGTAAGCGTTTTTGACGCTTTTGTTAAGCGTTTTAGCATGCGTTTTCCTATGCATTTTTGCAATTCAATTGAATGTATGCGGAAACGCATGCGTTTCGGCAAAATTAATGAACATGCTGCGTTTTTTTCTGCTAAGCGTTTCCGCAGCGGAAAAAAACGCACCATTAGCACAACATGTGCGGATTCCATTATGTTTCCATGGGATGCTTTTCTTAAGCATTTCCGCAGCAGAAATGCGCATCTAAAAGCGCTGCAGTAGTGATGCTAGTGTCCTTGACAGCCAGTGCACTAGATAGGGTTTAATGAGGTGACAGCTAGGGACGAGGCAGGTGATGGCGGCGGGGGGGAAGTACCCGCATATGGCTTTAGGGGAGCTTGGGGATAGTCACAGGCTGTGTTAGGAGGTGCCCCATCCCTCGTTCCGAATTGTTAGGCCCTTCCTCCCCTTTTTCCATACCCACTGTTGGTGTTTGTTGTGCCGTCCACTGGTCCGACCCTTGTGGGTCATGACACTGAAACATTTAAGTGAGACAAAGATGCAAAAGAACAGGAGACCAGGAAGGGGGAAAGTACTTTTTCGCACAGCTGCATTTGGAGTTATATTGAACTGAGAGTGTACTGAGCCTTTTATGATAAAAGCAAGCATTTTTATATTAGTTTTAAAACATTTTCTTAATAATTTTTACCAGCTTATTAGCAAGAAAGTGTGTTCTCCTTGCAGCTGGGTATTACTGTATTACATATAGCTATGAAGGTATGAAGATTATGATTATACTTATAAGATCAGATGCCTTCAAGTCTTTGGAAGGATAAAGCATTAGTTCTCTTGGTTACATTTACAGCAGGTCTGGTTTTTCTTTCCTCCTTAAGGTAACAGAAAAATATAATGCAGACACATGAAGGCAAATAGTCTAGCTGAGAAATGAACTTTGCTTATGAGCATGAAGAGAATGAAGAATGTTTGACTCATGTGACCAGGATGTTTTTACAATCCTGCAGCGATGTAAGCTCAGTATTTATACGCTGTCATTTTCACAGCCATCTTAGCTCAGAAATAATCACCAGGTCTTGTCCTGCAGATTGTCTCCAGTCTGATTGTCTGTTTGCCACTTTTAAATAGATTATTAAAATGCAACTGATTTCTGGTGGGAAATGGCCTTGTACATTGTACATGTGTATTGTACATGTCCCTGGGATAGGACTTTACTACCTTCTGTAAAATGCAAAAAGTTAGTACCGTAATTAAACTAACGAATTTTGAGAAAGATGGCAGCATTGTTTGTGAGCGGATCAGACCTTTTGCGTGGTCCTTGGCCCCCAGTCAGAGTTCCCAGCTTGAGTATGTCACAGTGACGGACACAGACATGTCAGGGTGAGGCATGCACAATGTTATAAAAAGATAACTGGCATAGTCCTAAAAAATTACTTGCTGGCAACAAACTCAGTCCAACAGTTTTAGGACAGTGCAGATATCACAGCACAGCTTTCAAGTATATTACACCAGAGCAGTCCTTAAGTGCTATCTCACAGAAACACAATGTAATATTTACTCACAGATCCAGAACACAAAAGAGCTTGGAGATGTAAAGGCTTCCATCAGGTCTCCTGGTGAAGTCCTCAATCCCTTTCTCTGGTCATGGTGGGCTTAAGGTAAAGGCCACATTTTTTTCCACAGTCTTTCAACCACGGCACCACTAGTCGTTACAGGCCAATACCTTATCATAGTGTTACGCCGCACTTTTTCACCACAAAAGGTTGCAGTCCAAGTGGATTGGCACACTCAAACACCGCAGGTCACGTTAGGGTGTAGTTTGTTCTGTACTTGCCCAAGGGTCTATAATTTTGGTCAAGGCATTCCTCCAATCCTGAGGTCACCTCACAGATCATCAGGGAGCAATCTGTAACCACTTACTGGATTTAGAGCTACTTAACACTATCTTCCACACTCAGGTATCCTGCAAAGGTGTCCTGTGACCTGCAAAGGTGTCTTGTGACACTGCACATAGTACACATCAAAACACCAATGCCTGCACCACACACATTTACCTTAATTCCCAGATATTATACAGCATGTAAATTATAGGGTGAGGTTTGCCTCGTTCACTGGATGCATTATGACCATAGTGAGACATTTCAATTAAAGGGATATTTTCAAGTTTACAAGTTATCTCCTATTCACTGGATAGGGGATAACTTATCTGTTACTGATGGTCTGATCACTGGGACTGGGACTCTGAAGAGCCCAAGGTGAATGAACTGGTAGTCGATCATATGCAATGCTGCTCTATTAATAGATTAATTCTTATGGGAATGCCGGTTCTCAGGATTAGTGGGGGTTCCATTGGTCAGACCCCAGCAATCAGGGAAGTTATTACTAGTACCCACATTACTCTTTTCAAATTATCAGAAAACTTGAAGTCTGGCCAGTGAGTTAATTCACTGGTTTAGCGCAAAAACACGGTTCAAGGATACATCTTCTTCAAAGGGGTTGTAACATAATTGCACAGCCAAACCCTTAGCCTTAATCTGAGTTTGCACAAAAATTGGCATTCTGGGCTATGAAAATAGCACATGCTATGATTTTTCTTAGGTCCATTTGGAAAATTCCTAAATGGCTCATGCACTAGCCCATTGGCTTACGTTGCTCAGTGAGTTGTCTGTTTGCAATGTGTTGCACACAAGGACAGGACACAAAATGAAAAAAACAGTTATAGGATGTAGCCTATAGCTTCCCATACAGGTGTCATGCGTCTGGGTTCGAACCCTTAAGTCTGTGCTTTGTGGTTGGCTTCTCTTTATGCTGTGTCACATCATATACATCTTTTCTCTAGGTGTTTTGTTTCTGTTATCCTTGCTTTAGTCTTTTTAACACTACAAGTGTTTTCATTCTCTCTTTTGTCTAACGTATCTCCTGTTGGTAATAATCTCCATTTGGATGTGCAGCCATATTGCGGTAGTTTAGCCAGTGAAAGACCAACTAGGGTTTATCTCTTTGCCGTTTTTGTTCATTCCCACCTGTAGGCAATGTACACTTTGATCTGCCTTCCGGTTCTTTAGGATGTATGTGAAGCACTCAACGGCCTTTTAGGTAGTGTAGGTCCGAGTTGCCATCTTCTAGTCAGTGGTTAGGGCTTTTTTTATTTAGCGCAGTTACCACTTGGGACTGCGAGGTCAGGAGGACCTCTATTCTGTGCAGGAACAGTTCGGGGTCAGTTACAGTTCTTAGTGTGCTAGCCTATTTTTCCTTAGTGAGTTGCTTCACTATCATAACATTATCAGCAGCTCACACCATTTTTTGTGTGCTGAGAAAACGTTATGGATGCCCTGACCACGTCATTGCCGTCATTGTCTTTGGATGTGGCAAACATCAAGCGGTAACAATAGCATGTGTTATCCACAGCTACAGTGGGGAAAAAAAGTATTTAGTCAGTCAGCAATAGTGCAAGTTCCACCACTTAAAAAGATGAGAGCCGTCTGTAATTTACATCATAGGTAGACCTCAACTATGGGAGACAAACTGAGAAAAAAAAATCCAGAAAATCACATTGTCTGTTTTTTTTTTTCATTTTATTTGCATATTATGGTGGAAAATAAGTATTTGGTCAGAAACAAAATTTCATCTCAATACTTTGTGATATATCCTTTGTTGGCAATGACAGAGGTCAAACGTTTTCTGTAAGTCTTCACAAGGTTGCCACACACTGTTGTTGGTATGTTGGCCCATTCCTCCATGCAGATCTCCTCTAGAGCAGTGATGTTTTTGGCTTTTCGCTTGGCAACACGGACTTTCAACTCCCTCCAAAGGTTTTCTATAGGGTTGAGATCTGGAGACTGGCTAGGCCACTCCAGGACCTTGAAATGCTTCTTACGAAGCCACTCCTTCATTGCCCTGGCGGTGTGCTTTGGATCATTGTCATGTTGAAAGACCCAGCCACGTTTCATCTTCAATGCCCTTGCTGATGGAAGGAGGTTTGCACTCAAAATCTCACGATACATGGCCCCATTCATTCTTTCATGTACCCGGATCAGTCGTCGTGGCCCCTTTGCAGAGAAACAGCCCCAAAGCATGATGTTTCCACCACCACGCTTTACAGTAGGTATGGTGTTTGATGGATGCAACTCAGTATTCTTTTTCCTCCAAACACGACAAGTTGTGTTTCTACCAAACAGTTCCAGTTTGGTTTTATCAGACCATAGGACATTCTCCCAAAACTCCTCTGGATCATCCAAATGCTCTCTAGCAAACTTCAGACGGGCCCGGAGATGTACAGGCTTAAGCAGTGGGACACGTCTGGCACTGCAGGATCTGAGTCCATGGTGGCGTAGTGTGTTACTTATGGTAGGCCTTGTTACATTGGTCCCAGCTCTCTGCAGTTCATTCACTAGGTCCCCCCGCGTGGTTCTGGGATTTTTGCTCACCGTTCTTGTGATCATTCTGACCCCACGGGGTGGGATTTTGCATGGAGCACCAGATCGAGGGAGACTATCAGTGGTCTTGTATGTCTTCCATTTTCTAATTATTGCTCCCACAGTTGATTTCTTCACTCCAAGCTGGTTGGCTATTGCAGATTCAGTCTTCCCAGCCTGGTGCAGGGCTACAATTTTGTTTCTGGTGTCCTTTGACAGCTCTTTGGTCTTCACCATAGTGGAGTTTGGAGTCAGACTGTTTGAGGGTGTGCACAGGTGTCTTTTTATACTGATATCAAGTTTAAACAGGTGCCATTACTACAGGTAATGAGGGGAGGAAAGAGGAGACTCTTAAAGAAGAAGTTACAGGTCTGTGAGAGCCAGAAATCTTGATTGCTTGTTTCTGACCAAATACTTATTTTCCACCATAATATGCAAATAAAATGAAAAAAAAAACAGACAATGTGATTTTCTGGATTTTTTTTTCTCAGTTTGTCTCCCATAGTTGAGGTCTACCTATGATGTAAATTACAGACGCCTCTCATCTTTTTAAGTGGTGGAACTTGCACTATTGCTGACTGACTAAATACTTTTTTTCCCCACTGTATGTAGGTTATACTCCACCCAAAACAGTCTCCTGAGCCTAAGGAAAATTGTTTCAACTGGGACCAAAGTAAGTTTTACATCTTTTTTTCTTCATGTAAGTTTTGTTTTCGCCTCCATCCTGCCTCATCCAGAGGAGAAGGTCAACGTGTGAGGATTGTTCTTTCGTTACTCCGTGGAGATCCTGAGCCTTAGTCATTTTCTCTGCCTGAGGATTCTCCAATGTTTTCCTCAGTTGACACCCTCTTCTTTGCTCTGGCGATTGATCTCAGACAGCGCGTTGTGGAAGCTCAGGTTGGTGCACCACAAGCTTTTTGTGCTGTCCTCGATTTGTACTGATCTTCTTAACGAAATGCATGACTCTGTGTTGGCTGGACATCCTAATTCCTCTGCGACTTGGAGAACTGTTTCCGTGTCCTTTTGGCGTCAGAGTTCTAGAAAGAATGCTGATGAATTTGTCTGTAAGTGCAGAGTTTGCACCAGGTCAAAAGCCTCTCGCCAATCCCCGTCAGGGTTTCTTTTGCCTAGCAAGGTTCCGTTTCAACCTTGGACTCATTTGTCCATGGATTTCGTCCTGAATTTGCCTTATTCTAGTGGTAATACTGAATTATGGGTATTGGCTGACTATTTCAGCAAGATGGTTCACTTGGTTCTGCTACTAAAATTACCTACGGCTAAGAGTTTACCTATATTTTTTTTCTCTCATGTCATTGTTACATGGTGTTCCTAAAAACATTATTTCCTATTGGGGGGGTTTCAGTTTATGGCTAGCTTCTGGAGTAGTTGTTGCTCCAGATTGGCAATTAAGCTTATGTTCTCTTCAGGTAATCATCCTGAGACTAATGGTCAGATGGAGAGAATTAACCAAGAATTAGAACAATATTTAAGATATTTTGTTTCATCTAATCAATAGGACTGGGTGAATCATAGTAACATAGTAACATAGTTTTGAAGGCTGAAGGAAGACCTTATGTCCATCTAGTTCAGCCTATTTTTAGTGCAGCTGTTCTGCATTGTTGATCCTGGGGAAGACAAAAAAAAAAAACCCAGAGAGTAGAAGCCAATTTTCTCCATAGGGAAAAAAATTCCTTCCCCTAAGCTGGGTCAAACATCTACCTATAATATTATGTTATTCATAACCTTCTATACTGTTACTCACAAGAAAGGCATCCATTCCTTTCTTATATTCATTCAGTGAGTTGGCCATCACCACTTCCTCAGGAAGAGAATTCCAGAGCCTCACTGCTCTTACCGTGAAGAACCCTCTTCTATGCTGGTGCAGAAATTGTCTTTCCTCCAAACGAAGAGAATGCCCCCTTGTTCTTGTCACAGTCCTTGGTAGAAACAGTTCATTGGAGAGATCTCTGTATTGCCCTCTGATATACTTTCTAGACTAAATAGACCTAATTTTGATAACCTTTCTGGGTATTGTAGTGAACCAACTCCATTTATCATTTTAGCAGCCCGCCTTTGAACCCTTTCAAGTTCAGTAATGTCTTTCTTGAGCACCGGCGTCCAAAATGGCACACAATACTCCAAGTGTGGTCTGACGAGTGATTTGTACAGAGGGAGAATTATGTTTTCATCTCGTGTCCCCAGACCTCTTCTAATGCATCCCATGACCCTATTTGCTTTGGTGGCAGCTACCTGACACTGGGCACTCCAATTTAGCTTCTTATTGACTAAGATGCCTATGTCTTTTTCCATGTCTGATTTCCCCAGCAGTTTCCCATTTAGTAAGTAATTGTAGCATCTGTTTCTCCTTCCCATGTGCATAACTTTACACTTATCTGTGTTAAACCTCATTTGGCATTTTTCAGCCCAATTCTCCAATTTACTCAAATCTGTCTGTAGTTGCAAACTGTCCTCTTTTGTGTTAACTACCTTACATAGTTTTGTATCATCTGCAAATACTGATATTTTACTGTGTAAGCCATCCACTAGATCATTAATAAATATATTAAATAGTAGGGGGCCCAATACAGAACCCTGCGGTACCCCACTAGTAACCCTGGCCCAATCTGAGTATGCACCATTAATAACCACTCTTTGTTTTCTATCACTAAGCCAGCTACCTACCCATCTACAGACATTTTCCCCTAGCCCAAGCTTTCTCATCTTACTTACCAATCTTTTATGTGGGACAGTGTCAATTGCTTTAGAGAAGTCGAGACAAATGACATCCAATGATTCGCCTTGGTCCATTTGAGAGCTTACATCCTCATAGAAGCTGATCAGGTTAGTTTGACAGTAGCGATCGTTCATAAATCCATGTTGATATGGAGTTAAACATTTATTAACATTGAGATATTCCATAATGGTATCCCTTAGAAACCCTTCAAAAATTTTACCCATAACAGATGTTAAGCTTACCGGCCTATAGTTTCCAGGTTCCCTTTTACACCCCTTTTTGAATATTGGTACCACATTTGCTTGCCGCCAATCTTAAGGAACAGACCTTGTTTCTATAGAGTCTTTAAATATAAGGAATAGAGGCCTGTCTATCACATTACTTAACTCCCTTAATACCCGAGGGTGAATGCCATCAGGGCCTGGTGATTTGTCAATTTTAATCTTACTAAGGCGGTTCTGCACTTCTTCCTGGGTTAGGCAGGTAATACTTAATGGGGAGTTTACATAATCACTCTGCATTTCCCCTGGCAAATACTTTTCCTGTGTGAACACTGTTGAGAAAAAAGTATTTAAAACATTTGCTTTTTCCACATCGCTCTCTATGATTTCACCCTCATTGTTCTTTAAAGGGCTGACACCATCAATTTTAATCTTTTTACTGTTTATATAATTAAAGAATAGTTTAGGGTTTGTTTTACTTTCCTTAGCAATGAGTCTCTAAGTTTACACTTTTGCTAAATCTTTTTCTTCTGGCTTAGTTCGCTCTCAATAACCACACTTCTACTGCTACCGATACCTCTCCTTTTTTTGTTGTTGTGGGGGATTTTATCTAGTATTTTTAAAGTTTTTTCTGATTTGCAGTCTGCGGTCCCAGAGGATGAAAGATATTCTTCTCGTTTCATTAAGGTCTGGAGAGAGGTTGAAAAAATATAACTTAAGATCAGACTAAGAGAACTGCAAACCGCAGATATAGGAGGGCCCCTGACTTTAAGGTGGGAGATTTTGTTTGGCTATCCACAAAAAATATTCGTCTTAAAGTTCCATCAAGGAGGTTTGCTCCTAAATTTGTTGGTGTGTATAAGACGATTAAGATAGTTAATCTTGTGATGTTAATCTTCAACTCCATGTTGCATTGAGGATTAATAACTCCTTCCATTCCTCTCTTCTTAAAAAGTTTGAGGGGGCAGCGAATTCTCAGAACATCATTGAGGTTGACTTGAAGGAGGATAAAGAGATAGAGGTGGAACGAGTTTTGGCGTCCAGACCTGTCAGGCATCGACTACAATATCTCATTAAATGGAAGGTTTTGGTTCCAGTGGATAATTCCTGGGTTGATGTGGAGAATTTGCATGCAGATCACCTAGCGAGGGATTTCTGTCAGTGGCAAGAGATCTCAGTGGGTCCATAGGCTCCTCGTCGAAGGGTGGTACTATCATGCGTCTGGGGTCTAAATCTTTGCTGTTTTTGTTCTTTCCCACCTCCAGTGTAATTTGTACTTTGCTCTGCCCTCCGGTTTTTAGTAATAATAATAATAATAAATTTTATTTCTATAGCGCCGACATATTCCGCAGCACTTTACATTTCAGAGGGGACTTGTACAGACGATAGACATTACAGCATAACAATAATCACATACTGTAGATCATAACAGATACTAAGAGGAATGAGGGCCCTGCTCGCAAGCTTACAATCTATGAGGATGTGGGGAAGGTGACTTGACGGACAGACTTGACTGGAAGTAGGAGGGGACGATTTGTGCACTACAGACGGAGGTTGGCAATGACAGAAAGGTAACAGCAGGGAAAGACAGAAAAGGGAGTGCAGTGCCGAAATTTGACCACAAGATGGCAGGGGGAGTGTAGTTCAGGACTTAACATCAGCTTACGGCTATAGAAACTGCTTAGTCATGGGGGCGGGGAGATGGGAACCCAGGAGGGGAATTCCCAGTGAGAGAGGGGATAAATAGGACTGGTTGGGGTTTCAGAGGTTAGGTTAGTCCCGGGAGGAGCTCAGCAGAGGAAGACTCAGGACAGAAGACGGAGAACGGTGAAGAGCTCGACCAGGAGACTGACAGGAGAAGACAGTCAGGGGGGTGGCCTTGACACGACGTATCGCAGGACAAACGAGGCCCCGGGGGTACCGGTTGGACGACGACCTCAGGCAGGTGAAGCGCTGGCGGTAGATTGGTCTAGGACAGCCCCAGCGAAAGATCCGCGAGGGACGTCATCATGACTAAAGGAAAGGTGAAAGGTACTCGGGCCTGGAAACGGAGAGCTGTAAAGGAACTGCGATGCATGGCTAAGGTCATCAGGAGGACGGCCAATAAACCCGGATCTGTTACAACTGAATTCTGCCTCCGTCTCGTCTTTGCATCGTCCGGTCATGGTAAGCAGTGGACCACCCCCCAATCCGGCCCCCTACCACAAGGAAAAAAGGTAGACATGAAAGGTGGGTGGTAACAATTGCCCTGATTGTTTGGATAAGCCATAATGTTAAGTGTCTAACAGTGCAGACACAGAGGGCTGATAGACGCATTAAGCATGTGGGAACATGATACGGGGAACCTGGTTATGGTAAAACTTTTGACTGTGCCACACAGGGATAGTTAGGTTAATGTGTTGAGGCGGTAAGCCAATCTGAATAAATGCGTTTTCAGGGCACGCTTAAAATTGTAGGTATTGGGGACTAATCGTATTGACCTGGGAAGTGCATTCCAAAGAATTGGCACAGCATGTGTAAAGTCTTGGAGATGGGAGTGGGAGGTTCTGATTATTGAGGATGCTAAACTCGGGTCAAGTGTAGTAGGCAAGTGAAGCACTCAACAGCCTTTCAGATAGCATAGGTCTGAGTTGCTATCTTCTAGTCTAGTATTTTGGCTCACACATTTACCACTAGGGGCTGCAGGGTCAGGACCTCTATTCTGTGCAGGGACCGGCAGAGTAAGTTGCAGTTTTTACTGTGTTACTTGTTTTTGCCTAGTGAGTTGCTTCACTATCATAACAACAAATTGGAAGGCTGTTGGCTGAACGATGCTTTGGCTGATTGTTCAGCCGATAGCCATCTCGGCTGGTGCCCCCAAAACCGATAGACCTCGGATGAACCCATAGATATCAGTGGGTTCTTCTGACATTTGTGTAATGTGCATGTGAGCCTTAAAGGGATTGTCCAGGCTTTTCACATAATCTCAGTGCATATCTGGTCTGCAGAATGCTGACAATAAGTAATTTACCTTCTGTGGCCAGTTTGCAGCGTTTGCTAGATATCAGCTCTTGCTTGTAATAAAAACGTCCTGGGGGGTGTGTGTTCTGGCATTGAAATGAGAACTGGTCATTTCCTCCTACTCTACTAAAAACATGCCCTCCATAGCAACAACCCCACCCTCCATAGCAACAGGCCCTCCCCGACCATATGACAAGCCTATCCCTCCTCACACAGTAACAAATCCTCCCCCTCTAGCAGCCTCAGTGCAGAGAGCAGAACCACCCAGCTGCTCCTCCCCCAGACACACGCTGAACAGTGATCTATGGAAAGTGAAACTATTGAGGCGGAAACGACCAGTTCTCATTTCAATGCCATAACACCCCCCCCCTGGACTTTTTTCTTACAAGCAAGAGCTGATATCTTGTAAACCCTGCAAACTGGCCACAGAAGGTAAATTACTTATTGTCAACATTCTGCAGCCCAGATATACACTGAGATTATGTGAAAAACCCGGACAACCCCTTTAAGAATGCATTATTCCAAAACAGATTAATGACACTTGTAAACGAACACCATAAATTATGAAAAAGGTGAAAAACATCCGAGAGAATTATTACTTTTGTAGAGACTTTTTTATCATTAGACAATGAAAGAGTAAAACATTCCACAGATTTTTCAAGTATGGCATGTCTTGTGGGAAGAAAACCCTTACACCTGGATGACATGAGACAGCGGACTTCCATTTTCCTGATGCAGGCCTATACTTGTTCTATTTACTCATTGCATAATATGTGAGCTGTTTGCTGCTGAACAATCACCATTCTCATATCTTCTTTGTGGGAAACTATTCCATTTGACATGTTTGTATGTCATTTCCCAAGAAAGAAAATGAGCTAACCAAAACTGCTGTAGGGCAACCTGATAGGCGTCAATGAGACAAATGCTGGAGAAAAAATCCTGAGTGAGCTGCCTGCTAACCCCAAACACTCCTGCTTCTTGACAAGACTGATGCAAGGCATTTCGAGGTCAATGCAAATTTCAGGAATTTTTAGAAAAGAAAGCAATTGATCATTAGTAGAGATAATTGGGAAATTGTTTTAATGGAATACTTATTAAAATAATGAGGCTCTGGACTGCACGTTCAGGTTATATACCTTATCTATGCCTACCTATATCTGTGCTACTCATTCATTCAGTACACCTCCTTACAGGCCAATCCAATTTACTATACTATTAGCCTAATCAGCTTATTCATGTACCTTTCTTTGTACTCACATACACGTGCATGTCAGAAAATTAGAATATCATCAAAAAGTTAATTTATTTCAGTTTTTCAGTACAAAAAGTGAAACTCATATATTATATAGAGTCATTACAAACAGAGTGATCTATTTCAAGTGTTTATTTTTTTAATGTTGATGATTATGGCTTTAAAACAGCCAATGAAAACCCAAAAGTCAGTATCTCAGAAAATTAAAATACTTTATAACGCTAGATTGAAAAAATGATTTTAAAATCCAAAATGTTGGCCTACTGAAATGTGTGTTCAGTAAATGCACTCAATACTTGGTCGGGGCTCCTTTTTCATCAATTACTGCATCAATGTGGCGTGGCATGGAGGCGATCAGCCTGTGGCACTGCTGAGGTATTACGGAAGACCAGGTTGTTGTGATAGCAGCCTTCAGCTTGTTTGGATTGTTGGGTCTGGTGTCTCATCTTCCTCTTGACAATACCCCATAGATTCTCTATGGGGTTAAGGTCAGATGAGTTTGCTAGCCAATCAAGCACAGTGATACTGTGGTTTTAATACCAGGTATTGGTACTTTTGGCAGTGTGGACAGGTGCCAAGTCCTGCTGGAGAATGAAATTTCCATCTCCAAAAAGCTTGTCGGCAGAGGGAAACATGCAGTGCTCTAAAATTTCCTGGTAGACTGCTGCACTGACTTTGGTCTTGATAAAACACAGTGGGCCTACACCAGCATATGACATGGCTTTCTAAACCATCAATGATTTTGGATACTTCACACTTGACCTTGGAAATCAAGGACCCAGAGTCTGGAGGAAGAGTGGAGACACTGGAGAGGCCACAATCCAAGCTGCTTGGGGTCTAGTGTGAAGTTTCCACATTCAATGATGGTTTTGTGAGCTATGTCATCTGCTGGTATAGGTACACTATGTTTTTTCAAGACCAAAGTCAATGCAGCCCTCTACCAGGATATATTAGAGCACTTCATGTTTCCCTCTGCCGACAAGCTTTATGGAGATGGAAATTTCACATGCTGTGAGAGAACCACTTGTGTCTGCTGTTTCCCTATTTAATCTGGCTCCACTGTTCAGGTAATGTCAGCAATGGTTCTCTATTTTGGTCTGGAGAGTTGGACACATCCTGATTATAAGCGATTATTTCATAACTTGTGAGCGGTGTTTGGTTAACCCATTCCTTTTCCCATAGTTATCTTTTTATTACTTTGTTGCCTTTCGAGCTGTACACTTTATTTTCCTCTGTGTATTTCCCTGAGAGAGTGTTGAGTGATTGTGCTTCCATTTCTGCACTGTCTACCTTGTAATGTCTTTCACCATACAATGTATAGACTAGTGCTACTTAGGAGCATAGGAAGGAATGAGGCTCATGCATCTCCACCTTCAGGGTAGTCCTATGACAGGGATATCCAGCGATGACCCCTAGCCTGAGGGTTAGTAATAGGTGCACTTCTATTAGCCTACAACAGTCACACCATGATACTATTAGAACACATACACTTGACAAGGGTCATCTCTGCAAGTCATGCTATTCAATTCATTAATCAAGGAAACGGTCACTGAGTTTCATGATTCTTAAACAACTTTATAAAGTTATTCTTCACTTCTAACTCCTCATAGCAGCAACTACAGTTTAGAATAACTGCTCTACTGGAATGTACTAGCAGCAGTCTTTCCAGTCTTTGCCACAATAGCAGTGGATTAACATCTACTACTGGTCCCTGTATCATGACAGTTACTTGCACATTTCCTCAACTCCACCCTACTTACCATGGTCACTGCGCTGTTTCTCCTCATGTCAGACTGTCTTGCTGAGTTTGCTTCTTGCAGCACTCCTGAGCACTTCTGTATCTTCCTGCTGTTCTCTCCTGGCTATATAGGGGTGCATCTTTTCAGGATAATAACCCATCTGTGTCCTTTAGAGATTAGGTTCTCTGGCCTATCCTGGCAACTCCTTCCACCATCTGCTAGTGTCCTGCAATTGTTTGTATTGTTACTCCCGTTACTGATGACCTGGATTGTTTACCTCTCCTGCCTGACCTCTCCGCTCCTGACCTCGGCTATGTGTATCGAACCTGTGCTACCTTCAGATAGCCTGACCACATCTTTGCCTTTGCCCTCCTGTACCTTGTGCCTATATCTCTGACCCTCCGGTCAGCTGCTGCAGACCCTGGGACTGCCCTGGAGTGGTACCTGTTGACTACCAGAAGACAAGTCTGTCTTCAACATCAAAGTCTCTAGTGAATACCTGATAGTCACTAAGTCACTCCCCTCCAGGGTAAGATTGGCCTGTGGTGCAGTGGGTTCACATTCATCAGCATTACACCCTGAACCAGTTGGTGAAAGAGGGGTGCAACTCACATTTTGAGGCTATTTGACAACATCAGGCTTTTCCATTACAGTGTGGGAAAAAAAAGAGGTTGTGTTCACCATTGTTTTTTTTCTTTCTACTTATTTAATAAAATGACAAGCTGGGCACAAGAAAGGAGCTGACACCCTAGATGAAGGAGCGAGTAAGAAGGATGACATTGGAAAAGCGATATTGGAACTTTTACTGGTTGTAGACACTGGTCTCAACTGAACCATGAAGGTGGAAATGAGTCTATATTTCTGCACTGTGCAGAACTATCCTGTTGAGATGACACCACAGGAGACTCAGGTGGACAACACCTAAGCCATTTGGAACCATAATTACAGAACCAGTCTTTTGAGACTATCCACTATTACTAAAAGGGATGGGTTATCTTATTGCTGAGCCCTTCCTTCCTCTTACCTTTTTTTAATCCTCAACTTAAATGGGTATTCACAGCATCAAAATCCTATCCCAATATGTAGTAGGTAATAGTAATAATATTAGCAAATTCCGCCAATTAGAAATGTAGTATGGTTTTTCTCAGGAATTGCAGGACATTAGGTATCCATGGTTCTGACCAATGCTATAGTGACAGTTAGTTAGTTAGTTAGTTAGTTGCTAGTGGTACACTTAGTAGGTACAGACAACTGTCATTTAAAAGCCAAAAATAGCTTTATTCCTCATGTTCACACATGACAGATTATTCTGAAAAACTACTTGAATCTCCAGGTATGCTTTAAGGTGATTGGGAAATGGGCCCTCAATCCTACTGGTTTTAGGTCAGGTGTGGGCTTTAAAGTCTCTTGAGACCATTCACTGTTACTAAAATGGATGTAGGTGTCTACCCTGTAAGTTACTGTGTAACCAACCATCTATAGAACCTTGAATCTAAAGATATGAGAGTTATATCTGTGTGTTAGTATGATTCCTCCCTGGAGGTTCGCACATAGGAACTATAGAGCATTATTGTACATCTTAGACAATGCTTTTATCCCAGGAGAACAAAATGATAAGAGAAACATGATATTATTCTAAAGAATTTAATAGTATTAGTGAGTAGAACATTTCCTCTTCATTACGCCAGAGGTCTAATTACATTCCTAATGTTATATCCAATATCACTGTAAACAATGAAGAAGAAGAAGAGAACAAACCGTGAGAACCAAGCGAAAACCATTATATATACACTACCGTTCAAAAGTTTAGGGTCACTTAGAAATTACCTTATTTTTGAAAGAAAAGCACAGTTTTTTCCAATGAAGCTAACATTAAATGATTCAGAAATACACTCTATACATTGTTAATGTGGTAAATGACTATTCTAGCTGCAAACGTCTGGTTTGTAATGCAATATCTTCATAGGTGTATAGAGACTTATTTCCAACAAACATCACTCCAGTGTTCTTATGATACGTTGTGTTTGCTAACTGTGTAAGAAGGCTAATGGATGGTTAGAATACCCTTGAAAACCCTTGTGCAAGTATGTTAGCACAGCTGAAAACAGTTTGGCTGATTAGAGAAGCTATAAACCTGACCTTCCTTTGAGCTAGTTGAGAATCTGGAGCATTAAATTTGTTGGTTCCATTAAACTCTCAAAATGGCCAGAAAAAATGAACTTTCATGTGAAACTCGACAGTCTATTCTTGTTCTTAGAAATGACGGCTATTCCATGGAAGAAATTGCCAAGAAACTGAAGATTTTGTATAACGGTGTATACTACACCCTTCAGAGGAGAGCACAAACAGGCTGTAATAAGATTAGAAAGAGAAGAGGGATGCCACGCTGCACAACTGAGCAACAAGACAAGTACATTAGAGTGTATAGTTTGAGAAATCGACACCTCACAGGTCCTCAACTGGCAGCTTCATTAAATAGTACACACAAAAATCCAGTGTCGACGTCTACAGTGCAGAGGCTGGCCTTCAGGGCAGAGTTACAAAGAAAAATCCATATCTGAGACTGGCTAATAAAAGGAAAAGATTAATATGGGCAAAAGAACACAGACATTGGACAGAGGAAGATTGGTGAAAAAGTGTTATGGACAGATGAATCCAAGTTTGAGGTGTTTGAATCACACAGAACATTTGTGAGACGCAGAACAACTGAAAAGATGCTGGAAGAGTGCCTGACGCCATCTGTCAAGCATGGTGGAAGTAATGTGATGGTCTGGGGTTACTTTGGTGCTGGTAAAGAGGGAAATTTGTACAAGGTAAAAGGGATTTTGAATAAGGAAGGCTATCACTCCATTTTGCAACGCCATGCCATACCCTGTGGACAGCGCTTGATTGGAGCCAATTTCATCCTACAACAGGACAATGTCCCAAAGCACACCTCCAAATTATGCAAGAACTATTTAGGGAAGAAGCAGGCAGCTGGTGATCAATCTGTAATTGAGTGGCCAGTGCAGTCACCAGACCTCACCCCATTGAGCTGTTGTGGGAGCAGATTGACCGTATGGTAAGCAAAAAGTGCCCATCAAGCCAAACCAACTTGTGGGAGGGGCTTCTGGAAGCATGGGGTGAAACTTCTCCAGATTACCTCAGCAAATTAACTGCTAGAATGCCAAAGGTCTGCAATGCTGTCATTGCTGCAAAGGGAGCATTCTTTGACGAAAGCAAAGTTTGAAGGAGAAAATTATTATTTCAAATAAAAATCTTTTTTTCTAACCTTGTCGATGTCTGGACTAGATTTTAAATTCATTTGGCAATTTATATAACTTATAACTATAAGTTATACTATATAACTTGAGATGTTTCCTCTCCTGTAGGAATTTCTCATGGTCAGCCAGACATTTGTCAGTCTTTTCTTTAAGAGTAGACCATTTGGAGGATGAGATGATAGAGGAGAGTTGAGTTTCAATAGCTGTAATATTCTCCTTATCTTCGGAGATAGCCTTCTGTAAGAATTCAATTGTTAGAATGATAATATCAAGAGAACATTTGTTTAAGATCTTCTTATATTTGTCGCAGAAATCCTGATTATCGGAAAAAAGGGTAGGGCGAAGGTTGCACCTAAGGCCCCTGGGAATTTTGCCTTGCTTATGGTACTCGGCCAAAGTTATACTGTGTAAATCATACGATACCAGTTTACGTCTTTCTTTCTCGTAATTCCTCGTTCTTAGTTCCTGTAAGAGGAGTTTTCAAAAATTCACTAGAATTCGAGACTTGTGCCAATATGGTAGTGCTGGTTGCAGAGTCATAGGCAAAAGTGTTAAGAGATATGAGGTAGACCAGTGCAGATACCAAGAAAAAATTCAAGTAGAAATGGGTATTGGTGTGATTTACCAATATATTACCCATGTTGCCATAATTATACAGGACATCCATTTATATTTGTATGATATATATTTTTCCTATAAGTAGCCTACCATAACCTGATTATTATTTCTGGTTGCGTACTCTGTTTTTAGATCTCATTTTGAGGGTTTTATTTCTGTTTTATTTTCTTGTATATTTAGTTCTATTCATAGTATGTTCTTGTACTTGTTTTTTTATATGCCTGTCCTTTGTCTTGTAGTAACTGCATGATTAAGACCCGGGAGGGTCGAAACGTCGGATGTTTCTATTGACTGGGTGTTGGATTGAATAAATCCATTTTTGCTTGGTAATCAACTTTTTGTTTTTGTCTAATAAACGTTCACTAATGGTTGCAAATAACTCTATTAGAGTGTGCGGTGAATTTTTGATATTTACTTCAGGGACCATAAGGCTATGTGCACACGTTGCGGAATTGCCGCGGAAATTTCTGCGGCAATTCCGCAACTCCCTGCCGCGGGAAATATGCTACAATTCCGCATGTGTAATTCCCACACATTTCCCGCGTTTTAACTAGCATTTTGCAAGCGTAATTAGCTTGCAGAATACTAGCGTATTCCAAGCGATCTGTAGCATCGCTTGGAAAACTGATTGACTTGGAAAACTGATTGACAGGTTGGTCACACTCGTCAAACATAGTGTTTGACTAGAGTGACCAACTTTTTACTATTGAGGCTGCCTATGCAGCATCAGTAGTAAAAATATATAAAGTTAAAAATAATAAAAAAAGCAAAAAATCGTGTTATTCTCACCTTCCGGCAGCCCACGCAGCGTCCCGATCCTCGCGATGCTCCGGCCAAGTCCCGTTCCCAGCGATGCCTTGCGACAATGACCTTTGATAACGTAGCATCTCGCGAGACCGCTACGTCATCAAAGGTCATTGTCGCAAGGCATCGCTGGGAATGGGACTTGGCGGGAGCATCGCTGAGGCCTGGGAACGCTGCGGGGGCTGCCGGAAGGTGAGAATATCACGATTTTTCATTTTAATTCTATTTTTTACAGGGATATGGTATCCAGGGCCTGGAGGAGAATCTCCTCTCCTCCAGACCCTGGGTACCATCCTCACATTTTCCGCTTACTTTGCGCATGGTGGGCATAGCCACATGCGGAAAGTAAGCGGAACAATGCATTCCTATGTTTGCAGAATTCCTGCGATTCCGAACAAAGAATGAGCATGCTGCGTATTTTTCCGCGATGTGATTTTGCCGCGGAAAAATACGCAGCATTAGCACAGCATGTGCGGAATGCCATTGAATACAATGGCTTGCTTATTTTATGCGTTTTCGCAGAGTTTATGCCGCATTTTCGCAGCAAAAAAATGCTTAAAATACACGGGAATTCCGGACATGTGCACATAGCCTAACAGTCCGTTCCACCAGCACCTCGCCTTTTCAGTGAACCTGAGTGCACACCAATACCCATTTATTCTAGATTGTGATATGGAACAGAAATGGACATACATCAGCCAGGACTTGCTAAAGGCTATTGATAATGGAGATCTATGGTTACCTTGCACTTGAAAATTTATCTGGGACATAGTGATCAAGCTACATGTACAAAAATTCTGGCATTATTTGCACTGTTTTCATGATTTGCACCATTTTTCTGTGTTTAAGGGTCCCGTTACATGCTTCAATGTCCCAGCGATCCCACCAATGATCCGATGAGGATGGGATCAATGGGACATAGTTAGCTGATCACTGGTGAGCTGTCACATAGACAGACCCACCAGCAATCAGGACCAGCGAGCAAGCTGGTATCCAGGGTAAACAGCGGGTAACTAAGAGATGCGCGTCTCTTAGATACCCGCTGTTTACCCTGGATACCAGCGCCCTGGGATCCAGAGTGCACAGCGGGTATCTAAGAGCCACGCGGCTCTTAGTTACCCGCTGTGCACTCTGGTATCCAGGGTAAACAGCGGGTATCTAAGAGCCGCCCGCTGTTTACCCTGGATACCAGCTCCCAGCGTCGCTGATCATTGGTCTCTCGCTGTCACAGGCAGTGATGTCTGCTGCCAAGCGGGAGACCAACCTCAGAACTGTGGCCCAGAGCATTAAGCAACGATTAACGATCAGCCAACTGATCGATGATCATTGCTACGTATCACACGCAACGATGTCGTTTCGACATCGCTGCAACGTCACCAAACTGGTGACGTTGCAACGATATTGTTCACAATATCGTTCTGTGTAACGGCCCCCTTAGACACGTTTTATGACTTTACCAACCAGGGGGCATGATCTCACTGAGTAGAGGTGAGAGTTACCAAAACTTGGCATAGTCTAACATAGGATACAATGCTCCAAAATATGTGCTAAAATAGTATCTCACATTTCCGGCATACATTTAGCAGAGAATAAAGTAAACGGGCACCATGTGAAATGTCAATTAAGGTGGGATCACCTAGTGCATATAAATTTACATAAAAAACACACAAGAAGAAGGTATATGCACAAAGATATAGGGATCACCACCAAGTTATATAGTCAAAAATCAACAAATGAATTTATTTTAGTGAACACAACAAACAAAACACTTGTTTAAAATCAATTAAAAAGTCTGAAGAAACAGACATAAATCGAACGACATACAATGGGTCAGAACAGTAAGCAGATAAATACTAAGAGCCCCAGATTAGCCATAGAATCAGTGTGCTGTAGACAAAGAACATATACTTGCTGGTTGTCAAAACCCAACTAGTGCTGTAACACTAGTATAACCATATTCTGTTTGCATATAAGCCTCCAATAAACAATATTGATGGTATTAAATATTAAATCAAAAAACATATATCATGGTCACATCAGAATACAGACCAGTTATAGAATTATGCCACACAAAAAACAGCATATTATAATATTATATTGTATTACCAGCAAACCAGGCCATTGAGGTATGGATGAAATCACCCCTTCACCCAGCGTAATAACAGCTGGCCCCTGAGCACAAGCACACGGCTAAATTACATGGGGCCCCGGACCCACGCGTATCGACACAGTGATGTGCCTTTCTCAAGGTCAGTGCCAATTTAAGTCATAAAGCAAGCCAATTAATAGGTGCTGAAAACCTAGGGTACCGTTACACCTAGCGATGCACCAGCGATCCCGACCAGCGATATGACGCGGTCAGGCTCGCTGGTACATCGCTAAGTGGTCGTTAGTGAGCTGCCACACAGGCAGATCTCACCAGCGACATCGCAGGGGACGGGGATCGCTACTTACCTGTCAGACGCGGCGATCCTGCGTCCTCCCGCCTATCTCCACGCGTCGCTCGTCAGCGCCACAGGAAGCGCAGCAGGAAGTGACCGACGAGGAATGGTCCAGGAGCTTCTCGCGCGATCAGCGATAACCAGCGGGGGAGCCGGTCGGAGGTAAATATCAGACATAGCGATATCGCTAGCAATATCGCTGCAACGTCACAAAATCGGTGACTTTACAGCGATATTGCTAGCGATATTGCAGTGTGTAACGGGGGCTTTAGACTAGTCTTAAAATTAGATTTATCAAACAGCATGAACCACTATGATAAATTTAATGCATTTTAAGACTGTGTTGTCGAAGTATGCACTGTCTAAGAATTAGTTTTATAAATACGTATCGACAGAATATAAAATATTTGTTCTGCAATTAATTTACATGGAAACAAGTCCCAGCCTTATACAAAAGCATTCAATCTTTTTATTAGCAGTGATTAACTAACTTGCACACAGATACTAAAATGTTTGTTATTTTTTTCATTCTTGTGTTATATTTCCAGCATTCAATTGTGACACAAGTAATATGGCTAGCCACACACCCAACAAAATATCTCTAAGACCTTTACAATAAAAGGCCGTAGTAACTTACAATGCAATCAAATGTAGGTTTCAGCCAATTTGATTTAAATATAAACTTGTAGAATTGGAATAAATGAAATAGTTCTTTAAACACATGTAAAATATCAACTTCTATGACAGATCAGGATAAAAATGCTGAAACACATGTGTTGTAAGACTTGGGCCAAGGTCAGATGAATGAAAATCAGGTGCCACACAGACGTAAAAAAGGACACACGATGACAATGTGGATGATCATCGGGCAAGTTTTCTCGGTGAAACTCAGGTAATTATCATTCACACTGTCATCCGTGTGTCTCTTTTTTACTTCTGTGTGGCATCATATTTTCTACATCAACAGTTTATTATGTTCCCGATCAAATAGTTTCCTAGATTAATAATTGCAATGCATCCATAAAAATTGGATGCTACAGAGACGATCCATATGGAATCTGATTTTTTTGCGCACCCATAGAATAGATTAGGCGATTCTCATCCGATACTTGGAATTAAATAGTGCATGCATGCAGTCCATATGAAAGAAACTCTTCCGAACAGCTGTATTGAATTACATTGGTCAGTTTGTGGCCGATTTTTACTCAGACAGCACACTCCCGTATTGCATGCTTGTCTGAACAAGCCCTTAACCAAAAGGCACTTTTACATAGTACACATTTTGCCACAGTGCCTGATATAATCGATAATGCCTGCTTTATAATATTACAGTATGGCTATTACGATACTGAAGGGCCCCAGGGGCTGTGGGTAAATGGGTACCTGGCCGGTTGTCTTAAAGGGATGTGTCACGGTGGCAGTGACCCGGTCCTTGG
Source organism: Dendrobates tinctorius (assembly GCF_039654945.1). Lineage (NCBI taxonomy): Eukaryota > Metazoa > Chordata > Amphibia > Anura > Dendrobatidae > Dendrobates > Dendrobates tinctorius. The sequence continues at coordinate 6,193,742 of NW_027361684.1, read as the reverse complement.
CCCCAAGCGTTCATGTAAAAGAGGTGGAATGAATAAAAATAGAGTTTATGTGAATAAGTTTGTGACGCCACATGTAGTATCTGGTCAGAGGTGACCAGCGCTGCACTGCAGATCTTCTGGGACAAGATGGTACGAGGCAGCAGAGGTGTAATAGCTCTCCACAGGCAGAGCTGTAGTTCCAGGGCAGTTGAGAGAGGTTTAGAGATGGTGTTGTAATGTGGAATAAAGGATGTAGCAGTGCTGGGTTGAGGACGCAGGAAGAAGGGAGATGACACAGTTGAATGCAGTTCTAAGACTTTACTTACAATTCTGGTGCACACAGATGCCCGCCTCAGTGCTGTGTTCTTCAGGTGAGGGGTCCAGCCAACTCCCAGGCAAGATGAAGTACATCCTTCCAGCACTCCCTGTCAGTATATACCTTTCCTGGCCATCTCCACAATGCTGCTTTCCACTTACCTTCCTTCCCAGCACCACACAGTGTCAAGGGCCAGCAGCTGCGAATCCTGTCAGACAACGTGTACAATCCATTTCTTTGATCCTATGTAGCTGCCTTTCTGGTGAGAATAACTGTGGTAATTTGCCGTGGCCCATAAAGTGACCACAACTGTCAGCTTGCTAGATGAGTTCATTGTACACTCACTAGGCTAGGGGCTGAAACCTGACCTGGTTTCTTCCTCCACCTGACGTCCGTCTGCGTGGAATGAGACCCACGGGGAGCATGCTTCAACCGTGCCTCTGGAAGAACCCCTTTCCTATCCAGGGATCTTTCTTGTTAAAGCCAATCCATTGAGCAACTCCTACTGCCAGGAGCTGCTCCAGACACGTCTTGTCACTTCCCCTCCCTCTGAGGGAACTCTCTTCACATCCTACAATTCTCCCGCTCTCCACCTAAGCTCCGCCCACCTCCCAACACCCTTCGTGTACCAAGCAGGGGCCATAAAGGGTGCTCTGCTTTTCTACCTGTGTGTAGGATGCAGGTGTGGAATGTGGTCAGGTGTCTCCATCTTACCTGGTCGTGGGATAACACACCTCTGGGTGAGGTGCAGTACCTCTGTTGCAACACAATACGATACGATTCGATACACTTTATTGATCCCGAGGGAAATTATGGTATCACAGCAGCATTACAAACAAAACATTACAAACAGCATTACATAGACTAATTACTAGACACAGGTCTTGCACATGACTAACCACAATACGTTACAAACAAAGGTACACAAAGGTACAGCCATCTTTCACCCTTAGTGAATTGTTATACATCCCCATAACAGTAGGCACAAACGATTTCCTGAATTTCTCCTTCTTGCACCTTAGTAGGATTAGACGGCTGCTGAATCTGCTCTTCTGTTTCAAGAACAGCTCGTATAGTGGGTGTGTATTATTGTTCATTATAGCCCTACACTTCTTCTGAATCCTATCCTCCACAACATCCTCAAAAGAGTCAAGATGGAGGCCAACAGCCGTGCTTGCCTTCTTGATAAGTTTCTTGAGCTTATTAGCATCGGCTACTCGCACACTACTGCCCCAGCAAATGATAGCAAAACAGATGGCTCTTGCTTCAATGGACTGGTAAAACATTTCCAACATTTTACTGCACACATTGAACGACCTGAGCTTTCGCAGAAAGTACAGTCTGCTCATTCCCTTCTTGTGAACCTTCTTCTGTATGACACCCCCCAATCAAGTTTGCTGTCAAGGTGAACCCCCAGATATTTGTAGCTCTCAACCATCTTCACCTTCTGGCCAGCAATAGTGATCGGTAAGTAATCTTCCATTTTCCTTCTATAACTCACCACCATCTCCTTGGTTTTCTTTACATTTAGTTCTTTGGTCTGGCACCAATCTACAAAGTCAGAAACTACCCTTCTATATCCCTCCTCACCCCGGTCCCCCACAATTCCCCCTACAATCACTGAGTCATCTGAGAATTTTTGGAGGTGACAGAAATCAGATTTATACTGAAAGTCAGCTGTATACGATGTGAAGAGGAAGGGCGACAGCACTGTACCCTGAGGGGCTCCCACACTGCTCTGTACACTGCCAGATATCACCTCTCCCATCCTTACAAATTGCGGCCTGTCCATCAGGTAGTCGCTTAGCCAGTTCACCATCCCCTCATCCACTGCCATATCAGTCAATTTATTACGTAGTAAGAGCGTCTGTAAGGTATTGAAAGCACTAGAGAAGTCAAAGAACATGGCGCGCACTGCAGTTCCATCATTGTCCAAGAATGAATGTATTGTATGTATCAATAGTATGTATTATTTAATTTAATATGAAACTGTTATTACTCTGGTCTTCTGACATGACATCGAGAATGTAGATAAGTTAATATACTGTACTTTAGAAAAAGATTTTGGAGTGAAATCCACTTTAGATTTAGGATAGCTTAAAGGCTCCATTAAAGGTTAGATAGCTGTTGCCTTAATGTTCTTCTGACTCTCTCATACATAGGAACTTTCGGTGTGACTCCTCTGGCGCAACAGCTTATGTCCCGTATAACAAACGGATAAAAAAATCCAACAGGTTGGAATCTTTTCTTCCCTAACATAATCAGTTGGGGATGAATCGGGAGGCCTCCTTCAAGGTCAATCTTCGCTACGTACTGTCACACAGGTTGCCAAACTGCAGACTGCAGTGGGGGATAAGTGCATTACATCAGCTGTTGCAGGGGATGGCGCCAGCTTTATTTTCATCCAGCTACATTGCCTACCTCCCACAGACCTGTGTCTTCATCTGGGAACAAGTAGGTCTAGAGCTAGTTTGCAAAGGAGAATGGGCAAAAATGACATCCTGGAGATGTGCTAAACTGGGAGAGACAGACACCAAAAGTCTTGCAGCAGTAATTGCCATGAAAGGTGGTCTTGTAAAATATTGATTTAGGGTACTGAATACAAATGCACGTCACAATTTTCAGATTTATATTTTTAAAATATTTAGAAAACCATGTACCAATTCCTTTACACTTCACAAATACTTTTTGTGTTGGTATATCACATAAAATCCAAATAAAATGCATTTAAGATTGTGGGTGTAATGTTGTGAAGTACAGTATTCAGATGTACGGGACATCTTGTTCTTTAGACTCCATTTTTGTGCTTGCGACGCCATTTTGTTGTTTATGAGTTAAATTTTGTAACTTAACTAGATGAAAGTTCACGGCTGTTATGAAACCAGACTGTTCCAGCTTGTACAAGATATGAGATGAGACCCTAAAAGAATGTGCTATTGTTCTATATTCTACGTCACGCAGCTGGGGACATATTCCGATTTTCTTGCAATACTATTGGCTTAAATGTATTACGATTCTATTGGTAGCTGTATACTTTGCATAATTAAGCAGAATGCTATGTAATGTGAGATTCAGTAAAGGGGCTCAGTGATCTGCCTCGATCCTCCCGTACAGAGACCCCTGTCTCCGTGTGGTCATTCCCAGTTGCTAGCAACGCCCTGTGAATTAATTTGGAAATCACTGGATCAACCGTGAAGGGTTAATTTAGCCCTACCTCAACAGTTTTGGTGCCCAACGTGCGGCCCCCGGAACAGGGACGCCTCTGCCCCCGGAGGACAACAAGACAAAGGACCCTCGGAGTGGACACAGGTGCTGGAAAATTGGGACTGATCACCCCCCCACGACAACCACGGTAAGTTGGCAGTTATACTGTTCAGACTGACCGTTGGTGTGGTTTTCCTGTGCTTGTTGCTGCAAAGAGGATCTGAGGTTTGTCCCCGTGGTGGGGTGATTCATAGGTGGAATCATATAGAGGTGTAGTCCCGTTGGGGGCCCAGTGCTCGAACCGTACCTCATAAGGGACTGACACCCCGGATTGACCAGTGATTGTGGCTCTCTTTATAGTCAAAATATCCTGAAATTCCCGATCATTATTAGTATTGGGTGTGGTCATGGGATCGAAGATGGGTAGGATACGTAACTCAGGTATATATAGATAGATATATATAACCAGAGGTGTCCGGAGGGATAGTCTGAGACGCCCTCCTCCTTTCACTGAGTACCGCGAATTTTGGGCTTCCCAGAGGGGGTTGACCTGGTGGAACAAACTGAGACGGCCGCTCCAGTATTGTGCACAACTAAAGGATATTTAGCTCTAAATGAGAGAATCCGTGGAAGGAAAAGAAGAATTTTGTGGCTTGGCACATGAATTGTGTGACGAAGGTGTTAGGAAGAACTGAGAAAGTGAATTCTGATTGTTTCTGTTACTGCTATGTTGAAGAAGGAAAAATTGTCTTTTATTATGGAAAAGACTGATTGTTTGTGGTTCAAGCAAGTGACTGTGGTGTGAGAATGTGATTGATTAAAGAAGGAACTAAGATCCAGACAATGTGTCAGGCAGTCGAATAGTTAAAAGAATGATTTGAAAGAAGAGGTCTCCCTGCTAGATGACAATTGTACAAAGAGACCGAGAGTCGCAGCCCCCACCTTTGCTGCCAGCCTCAATCCCCGTTCACCCGATCCAGAGGAAAATGAAAAAAAAAGTTTTCAGAAGAATTTAACCCGTCTGTTCAGCGTACAGAAAAAAAAAAAAAAAAAAGCAAACAGCAGCCTCCAGCCCCCACTGCAGCTGCGAGCACACAGTGTGCCCTTCAGCCCACACGGCAAACTTTCGCCCCCCCAGACTTCAGCTACTGGTAACCCTGCTCCTCAGCCCCTCCCTGCTAATTATGGCGCTGTGCCAGACTCGAACACATTCAGAGATTGTCATTCTCCTGCTGTTTTGATCGGAGTAGATGGTAGACCCAATTAATATTCTTTCATAAACCCTATTTCTGTGGGACCTTTTCCCAAGGTTACTGTTCAGTTCGTAATCTCTCCCACATGTCCAGTAAATTTACTAGGGGCAGATTTATTATCACAGTTCCGCTCCAGAATACAATTCCAAGATGATGGCCAGATGGTTCTTATGCTATAAAATCCCTATGTAGATGAAGACAGTGAGGAAATCTGTATTTTGCATGCCCTTCCTACAGTTATGATGGCCCTGATAGGCTCAGATCCACCCCCAATATTGCCTGAGGATCAATGACTCACCCCTTACCTCTCAGAGATACTATCTAAACTCTGGTAAAAAGGGCCAAATGATATAGGGAAAATGCCCGTAGAACCAGTAAAAGTGTTTCTCAAACCTGGTGCCTAATCCTCATACTCTTTTGTCCCAAATACCCCAGGATGCTGCTTGGTTTACAGTTATTGATCTTACCAATGCCTTCTTTAGCATTCCGTTACACCCAGACTGCCAGTTTCTATTTGCCTTCATTTATCAGGGACAATAGTTAACATGGACAGTTATGCCACAAGGGGCCCAAAACAGTCCCAACCAGTTTGCAAAAAAATATGAGCTGGTGTCTTTTGCCATTTCTGCCATTGTTAGCCTCCTTAAGTATCTGGCAGCACTAAACTGTCGGGTTTTGGCCTCGGGACTTCAGTTCTGCCTTGGTCAAGTGATATTCTTGGGTCACTGTCTCCTTCTTGGTGCCAGACACCTCGCAGAAGAAAGAAAAATAGCTGTCAGCTCCCTTCCTTTCCCAAAAGATGAAACTGAACTCCAGCGTTTTCTTATGCACTTATTGTTGTCAGTGGATACCGGATAAATCCCGCATAATGCAACCCCTTTACAATGCCTTGAAAGACGGTATAACGAACTAGAAGGAAAGATGGCAGTGATGAGGATTACCTCCAACATGATTGTTCCCAACTTCTGACTGAAGAAACAGCTACTCCATCAAATGTCAGTGAGAACCCACTCCCAAATCCTGATCTGGTGTTATACACGGATGGTTCAAGATATGCCGACGAGTTTGGTAGATTCCACACGAGATATGCTGCTACCACAGAGGACACTGTAGTGCACGCAGCTGCACTCCTGCCATCACAGTCAGCACAAGAAGCAGAACTCCAGGCTCTGTCTACTGCATGTACTTTGGCCAAGAACAGACGGGCTAATATATACACGGACTCACGGTATGCATTTGGTATTGCTCACGATTTTGGGGCTCTATGGGCCAATCGAGGGTTTATTACTATTGCCGGAACCCCAGTGAAAAATGCTAAAGCTGTTAAAACCCTCATGGACTCGATCAAATTACCAACTCAGGTGGCCATTATCAAAGTTAAGGCGCACGGTCCTAGGACCAGTCCACAGACTGTTGGCAACGCATTTGCGGATATGCAAGCAAAAGCCGCCGCTCTTTTACCCGTTGAACCAACCATACCAACTATGGTGACCACACGCTCTCAGCGTAAACAGTTACAAGAAGCATTGACCCTACAAGAACCTGAAGATCTACAACAGACTGAAGTTTTCTGTCGGACCCCGCGAGACCGCTTAATGACAACGCAGAGAATGTCTCCAAAGGAAGAGGTGAAGCAATGGAAGACTGATAGAAGACTGATGGAAGACTGATGGAGCACGTATTGATAATGGTCTCTGGAAAAAGGACCAACTTGTGTGTCTCCCTAAGCGGATGTGCCCTGCTAATGCCATATGGGCACATGGACCTACTCATCGAGGAAAGAATCAGGCCCTCGCACTGGTGCAAAAATTCTACTGGGCTCCGGTTCTCCAGTTGGCCTGGAAGCATTCCCTGTTACCAATATGACTGCAAAGACCACAGCGAAGAAACTGGTGATGGAAGTTATATGCAGATATGGGGTTCCAGAAGTTGTTGAAAGTGATCAAGGTCCGGTCTTTTCTTCTCATATGTACCAAGAAGTTCTGACAATGCTTGGATCCACTGTAGCCCTCCATACTCCGTACCACCCACAATCCAGTGGGAAGTTGAGAGGCTGAACGGCACACTGAGGGGACAATTGACCAAAATGATGCAGGAGACTACGGCTCCATGGCCAGAGCTCCTACCCATTGTACTCTACCACATCCGTACTACCCCTATTGCAAAACCTGGCCTGTCCCCATATGAGATATTGTTTGGTGCTAGGCCCCCAGTTGCAAATTTCCAGCCTCAGCAGTTATCAGAAGAAACTGACCGTGCTGTTCAATGTGTTATTCAGCTTAGCAAGATATTTTACTAACACCTATGTTCTAGTTTCCTCTTCTTTTCCAGATTCAGCAGAAACCGACACCTGCTATAACCTGAAGCCTGGTGATTTGGTAGTCGTGAAAAGGCATGTCAGGAAGCACGGACTAGAACCCTTGTATGACAGTCCCTATGAAGTCCTCCTCATCACCCAACAAGTCAATAGCAAATAAAGGGGCATAATGTTTTGGGTTTTTTTTGCATTTTTCATATTATTATTGGCAACTGCATGGGACAGCCTAAATTCCCCAACGTCCTTGAATAATAAGTTTACACCACATCATGAAAAATTACTGAGAGATTTGTTGGACAATCCCCAGTCTCTGGCAGACTGATGGATCTGCACGTATTCACCAGTGTCAGCCACAAGCATTCCCTTTTTGGCTATCCCTGTTCCATCCGAGGAGTTATTTGCTTGGACTGACTGTTCTGACATACTCGCTAATAATGCCACAGATAATGCTAAGTTATGGAATTTAACTGTTGGTATACCCATTGTGGGATGGGTGGGATACCCCTGGTGGCAAGGTAACCTTTCAGGAAGTAATACACAACTTCAATATTTGGCCTACAAAGGAGGGGCATGGGTCCCTAAGAATAAGACTAGTTTAATCAATCTGGGGCAAGTTCCAATTTATGGTCTACAAGTCAGTTTCAATGTAACTTCACACTCTACTGATGCTTTCAAACCAATGTTGCTAGAAAGAAGGTTACATAATATGTCATGGGAATTTTCTAAGTTGTTTCCCCAGAGTTCTAACGAAACCTGTGCCAGTATTCCTGGCACTATATCTTGTAGTGAGTCCTCTGAATATGTACCCGGAACCCCCACTTGTGGAAATCCTGATGTAGGTTATTGAAGTCCTTTAGGACAATCTCCAGCTTGGTGTATGCTTGGGAATGCATCTGCATTCATAGACTTAGCTCATAGATTGGTACTGCAACATTCAGCCCTATGGGATTTACCTGATGACATGTTCTGGGTATGTGGAGACAATGCTTATAAATGGTTGCCAGTAGGGGTAAGAGGTACTTGTACTCTGGGTCGCTTGACCCCGGCCACCTTTGTTATTCCGAACAAAAAGTTGGATACACAGGCTATACCCAAACATACATTATACAAAAGAGCTGCAGACAATTAACCCCGCCCTTCAGGGAGACCACATATAGTGCAGATGAGTGTGGCAAATAAAATTGTCAGTTCTATTTTCATTTACCCAATGATTACACAAATGTGGGATAAATTGGTTAGAACCACAGATTATCTAGATGATCAAATTTCGGATATACAGTGGGGCAAAAAAGTATTTAGTCAGTCAGCAATAGTGCAAGTTCCAGCACTTAAAAAGATGAGAGGCGTCTGTAATTTACATCATAGGTAGACCTCAACTATGGGAGACAAACTGAGAAAAAAAAATCCAGAAAATCACATTGTCTGTTTTCTTTTCATTTTATTTGCATATTATGGTGGAAAATAAGTATTTGGTCAGAAACAAGCAATCAAGATTTCTGGCTCTCACAGACCTGTAACTTCTTCTTTAAGAGTCTCCTCTTTCCTCCACTCATTACCTGTAGTAATGGCACCTGTTTAAACTTGTTATCAGTATAAAAAGACACCTGTGCACACCCTCAAACAGTCTGACTCCAAACTCCACTATGGTGAAGACCAAAGAGCTGTCAAAGGACACCAGAAACAAAATTGTAGCCCTGCACCAGGCTGGGAAGACTGAATCTGCAATAGCCAACCAGCTTGGAGTGAAGAAATCAACTGTGGGAGCAATAATTAGAAAATGGAAGACATACAAGACCACTGATAATCTCCCTCGATCTGGTGCTCCACGCAAAATCCCACCCCGTGGGGTCAGAATGATCACAAGAACGGTGAGCAAAAATCCCAGAACCACGCGGGGGGACCTAGTGAATGAACTGCAGAGAGCTGGGACCAATGTAACAAGGCCTACCATAAGTAACACACTACGCCACCATGGACTCAGATCCTGCAGTGCCAGACGTGTCCCACTGCTTAAGCCTGTACATGTCCGGGCCCGTCTGAAGTTTGCTAGAGAGCATTTGGATGATCCAGAGGAGTTTTGGGAGAATGTCCTATGGTCTGATGAAACCAAACTGGAACTGTTTGGTAGAAACACAACTTGTCGTGTTTGGAGGAAAAAGAATACTGAGTTGCATCCATCAAACACCATACCTACTGTAAAGCATGGTGGTGGAAACATCATGCTTTGGGGCTGTTTCTCTGCAAAGGGGCCAGGACGACTGATCCGGGTACATGAAAGAATGAATGGGGCCATGTATCGTGAGATTTTGAGTGCAAACCTCCTTCCATCAGCAAGGGCATTGAAGATGAAACGTGGCTGGGTCTTTCAACATGACAATGATCCAAAGCACACCGCCAGAGCAACGAAGGAGTGGCTTCGTAAGAAGCATTTCAAGGTCCTGGAGTGCCCTAGCCAGTCTCCAGATCTCAACCCTATAGAAAACCTTTGGAGGGAGTTGAAAGTCCGTGTTGCCAAGCGAAAAGCCAAAAACATCACTGCTCTAGAGGAGATCTGCATGGAGGAATGGGCCAACATACCAACAACAGTGTGTGGCAACCTTGTGAAGACTTACAGAAAACGTTTGACCTCTGTCATTGCCAACAAAGGATATATCACAAAGTATTGAGATTAAATTTTGTTTCTGACCAAATACTTATTTTCCACCATAATATGCAAATAAAATGAAAAAAAAACAGACAATGTGATTTTCTGGATTTTTTTTTCTCAGTTTGTCTCCCATAGTTGAGGTCTACCTATGATGTAAATTACAGACGCCTCTCATCTTTTTAAGTGGTGGAACTTGCACTATTGCTGACTGACTAAATACTTTTTTGCCCCACTGTATTGGATATACTTAATACTACTGTTACTGTCCAAAATCAACTTATTATAGTCACTAATCAACATATTATAGTGCTGGACTACTTAACAGCAGCACAAGGTGGTATGTGTCAGGTCATTGGACCCGCTTGCTGTCATTATATAGATCCTAACAGTACTATGAAGTTAAAGTTAGAAGATATTCAAAGACTCAGAGATCAATACGATAAAGACAATGATCGTAATAAGGACAGTTGGTGGTCAGACACCTTCTCCTTTCTCAATCCAGCCAATTGATTTAAGGGAATTGGGGGCTGGGTAGCTGGGATCTTACAGAGCTTGTTACACATTGCTACCTGAATCCTTGTTGTATCTGTGATACTAAAACTTGTTCTTTGATGTATTTCTGTATGTATTAGGAAATTCTACACTAAGACAGCTAATGATGATACCAAAGGTGTCGTTGCCCCTGCCCTTCTCTGCACCAATCTCAAAAGGCTACTTGATGAAGATGTTGAAGCCAAGCGCATGGCTACCTACAAAAGATCCCCACCACCGTCATCAAAAATTGTTATTCGTAAATTGTAGTATACAGGGGGGACGGGTGCGCCGCGGCAGCCATGACTGATAACACGGCATCAGTCATGTGAAGACCAGTACCCCTCGAGCTTATGGCTTGGGATAGCACCTCTGATGCTGCATATGTGTTATCAAAATTTATCTAGTGGGGAATTGTGAAGTACAGTATTCAGATGTACGGGACATCTTGTTCGTTAGACTCCATTTTTGTGCTTGCGACGCCATTTTGTTGTTTATGAGTTACATTTTGTAACTTAACTAGATGAAAGTTCACGGCTGTTATGAAACCAGACTGTTCCAGCTTGTACAAGATATGAGATATGAGATGAGACCCTAAAACAATGTGCTATTGTTCTATATTCTATGTCACGAAGCTGGGGACATATTCCGATTTTCTTGCAATGCTATTGGCTTAAATGTATTAAGATTCTATTGGTAGCTGTATACTTTGCATAATTAAGCAGAATGCTATGTAATGTGAGATTCAGTAAAGGGGCTCAGTGATCTGCCTCGATCCTCCCGTACAGAGACCCCCGTCTCTGTGTGGTCATTCCCAGTTGCTAGCAACGCCCTGTGAATTAATTTGGAAATCACTGGATCAACCGTGAAGGGTTAATTTAGCCCTACTTCAACAATGTGGACAAATGTGTGGCGCCCCTGTGGGTCCAGATGCCACAGAGATACTGCACCTCAACCAGAGGTGTGGTACCCCACGACCAGGTAGGGTGGATGCACCTAACCAGACTTCAACACCTCACATTCCACACATAGTAGTATAGCAGAGCACTCTTCATGGCGCCCTGCTTGGAACACGAAGTGTGCTGGGAGGTGGGCGGAGCGTAGCAAGGAGGGAGAATCTAGGCTGAGGTTAGACAGATCCCCTGAGAGGGAGGAAAGGAGAAGGACGTGGTCTGCGCAGCTCCCAACTGTATGGCGAGTGCCAGATAGATTGGACAGAAACAGCAGATTCTCCGTAGGAAGAGTGGTTCTTCCAGGGACTCGGTTGGAAGCTATCCCGTGGGTCTCATTCCACGCTGACGGCTGTAAGGTGGAGGAAGAAACTGCATTAGTCGCAGAAGGGACTCGGCCCCTTAGCCTAGTGGAGTGGAACTAAGGACTTAACTAGCAAAGCCGACAGCTGTGGTCCCTTTAGGGGCCACAGCCACCATCCACAGTTAGTCTAACCGGAAAGGTGGCTATACAGAGTCACAGGAACAGTGAGTTGTTGCCTGAACAGGACTCGCAGTTGCTTGCCCGGACTGCTAATTGTGAGGCGCTGAAGTGAAAGAAGGAGTATAAGCAGCATATTGTTTGGAGACGGCCAGGGAAGGAACACACTAACAGGGAAGACTGGGGAAGGTGCATTAAGTCCTATCTGGAAGTTATCTGGACCCCTTTCCTGGAGGAGTCAGTACTGAAGCGGGCATCTGTATGCGCAACAGACTGTGAGTAAAGCCTTGGAACTACAAGCCCTTGTGTCCTCCACTTATTCCTGCGCCTGCGCCACTCATCCAGCACTGCTACATCTCTGTGCCTAACACTACACCATCTACCTCAACACCTATTACTACTACGCTGGGACTACAGCTCCGCCTGTGGGGTGCTTCATCATCATTGCTGCACCACACCGTCCGTCCCAGAGAAGCAACCCTGCAGCGCGGGTCAAACTGACCAGAAAGCACAGGTGGCATCACGAAACATCTCAATAACTTTATCCCCATCACTCTACCCCTTTTACATTGACTGCCTGAGGCCACAGACCGGGTCACTGCCACTGTGACATCTCCCATTGAAATCAACGGGCCTGGCACCGAGTACCCCCCGGCCTCCGGGGGCGAGTCAAATGTAGAAAATGTTATGGGGCATGAATGTATGCTATTAAACTGTACAGAAAGCTGTTCACATAAACTGAACTGTTTTTTTTTCTGCAGTAGCCTTTGGAAAAATGTTGAACCCGATGAACCAGCAGACCATCACTCTGAGCAGGAAACCCTAGCCCAAAGTGAAAAACAGCCAAAAATATTTTTTACTATAAGCCAAAAATATTATTTACTATATATGACATACTAGTCCTAAGGGGGCTAGTTGATGACTAAAGTCTGGGGACAGTTATTATTTTCACATGCTGTGTCTTGTGTTAATTGCATTTCTGGGTGTACATATATTTATTACTTTTACTATTTATTATAGGTTAATGAGTAACAGATATGAACCGTCCATTAATTGAGTGCAGACTTTAAATTTGTTTTCCTATTCTTTTTAATTATGTATTGAAACTGCCTACAGAAAGAATTAAAACAAAACATAACCAATAATAACAAAGTTTAAAGAAATGGAATTTAATGCATTATTGATGAAGGAGTTAAATATTAATAGGAGAGTTGGAACGTTTGTTCAGTTCACAGCTTACTGGAAATAATACATACTCCTGTCTTCACTGGTCATTCCATCTTCCATGGAAAAATCACAAGTATAGAAGTTCTACATGAGTTTTCCTAATAAACATTGCGAGCATACTCATTGTACATGGTGCTCAGACTATGGGGCTCTGACTTTGCTACTAGTGACCAGCGAGTGTGCTTGTCATTGCTCGTTACTCATTGAGCATCAGTGTGCTTGGAATGCTCAAGTGGGAGCTCGAGTCCCCGCTCTGCATTTTTGGCGCTTTTAAGACAGCCAATAAACATGCGGAGATTACCTGCCAGTCACTGTAATACCGTAGCCATCTCGGTTATGGGATTACTGTGATTAGCTGGCTGCATAGCATCATCAGGTCTATATAAGACCCTTGGCGCCATGCTCGGCACACTGTACCCCAGAAACAGGCAGAATCGGGAGTGGTGCTGCTGAAAGAGGGACAGAACCTATAGACAGGTATTCAACCACATTTATATTTCTTTCAAATACAACAACAGTCCTTCTTAGGGTTAATCAAAATCAATATTCATACTGCTGTTAGCAGCACTTAGGTAGAGATTGGGGTGAAGAGATAGTTTAGGGCAGAATAATGATAATTACACTTCCTTCCTTTCTGCTGAAACTCATGCCAAAAGCCCTTCTCAGATCTTATAATATTATTTTTTCTCTTAATCCTGTAAATTGTTCTGAGCAGGGAAATATTATACACCATTTTTACTGTGTGAAAAGCATACAGCCAGACTTAGTTGGATCTCAATAGCAATGGTATATTGCTCCTGCCGTGTAACCAGTCCTTCAGAGGTGTGTAAATTTTCCAGCTATAGTAATACTGAAAATTTTTTTCAGCAGTGAAATATTATACGACGTTCATAGTGCACCAGTTTTGCTTTAAAAGCATACAGCCAGACTTGTTTGAATCTCAATAGCATCGCTATAATGATACTGCAGTATAAAAAGTCCATGTGAGGTGGGCAAGTTTGTGTGCTCTAGTATTTCTGCCAATTTCTTTCAGCAGACAAATATTATACACCATTTATACTGTACCAGTTCTGCAACAAAATAAAAAAGCCAAATTTTTGTTTTGAAACAGCATCACTATATTGCTCTGGCATAGTAACAAGTCCATGTGAGATGAGTGAATTTGTGTGTTTTAGTACTCCTGCCATTTTTTTAGAAGGCAAATATTATACATTATACAAGTATTATACACAATTTATATTGCACCAGCTATTGCCAGAGTTTTTTAATAAATAGCATCACTATCGATCTGGCACAGTAACAAGTGCATGTAAGGTGGGCAAATTTGTGTGTTCTAGTACTCCTGCCAATTTTTTTCAGCAAATATTATACGCCATTTATACTGCGCCACTTGTGCATCAAACTAAAAAAGCCAGACTTGGTTGGTTAGAAATAGCATCGCTCTATTGATACTGCAGCGTAAAAAGTCCATCTGAGGTGGGCAAATTTTCCTGCGAGAATAATACTGCAAAGTTTTCACAACAGGGATATTACGCAATTTTAAATGGGCAAGGCGCGTGGTAAGGGATGGGGAAGTAGATGTGATACTAATGGTGTGCCTGCCGCGAGAGCACAACAAACACACATTATGTTGATCTAGCTTCCTGTCCCACTTTGTAAGGGGGTGCAAAGCACCACTTTTGAAGCCTGACCAGTGTGAAAAGGTTATTGGATGGATAGCAGATAATGCTTTCAGTCACTTTACCAGCACCACCTTGCCTTCCACAGGTCGTCTCAGTAGCCGTGATTCTGGCCACATAATCCTCACCCTGATCCTTCTTCCTCTCACCATGCCAAGTGACCGGAGACAAGTGATCCCACACTTCGACACTCTGAAGAGCTGTTCACATTTCCATTTACAGATTCTGGCCTCTCGCCCTGCCCGTTTCAAGCGGGACATGAGCAGATCATATGTAGCGATGCCAAAATATATGAGCAGCCATTCTTTTAAGAAGGCGATGGTGGGAAAATGCAATTACTGTTGCAAGAGGTCGATGATGATGAGACACAATTGCCAACAAGTGATGTTGTTACATCAGCGAGTCAGGAGGAGGACCAGAGTGAAGAAGTGGAAGACAAGGTGGTGGATGATGAAGTCACTGACCCAACCTGGGAAGGTGATATCAGAGCTAGGACAACAGACTGATCTGTGGCTCTCACCCCTGAACCTACAACCAGTCATGGTCATGTGTGACAAAGGCCATTACCTGGTGGTGGTTCTGAAGCTTGGCAACCTCGCAAACGTGCTATGCCTGGCCCGCGTACTCAACTTAATGGTTCAGCGGATTCTCAAAACCTACCCAGATCAGCCTGAGCTACTTCTGAAAGTATACCACATGTGTGTCTATTTCCACAAGTCAGCTGCTGCTGCCGTTGCCCTGGCAGTGCTGCTGCAGCAGCGTATGCAACTTACAGCTCACCAACTGGTGTGCGATGTCTTACACCATGCGTAAGTGGGTCGCCCTCACACCCAGGGCAGCGGGGTACCCGGTACCGGGCCGGTGTCAGGGGGATGTGTCACAGCAGCAGTGACCCGGTCCATGGCCCTGGGCGCCCAATATCAATGGCGGGGATGTTAATAGTGTAATAGTTTATTTGGATAGTTCGTGACGCCACCCGTGGTGTTTGGCAAGGGAGATGTTAAGCCAACGCTGCATGCAGATCCGCTGGGACTGATGATATGTTGCAGCAAAGATGGTGTAGCTCCCCACAGGTGGAGCTGGAGTCCCAGGGCAGTGTAGGTGCAATGGACGAGGAGAGGTGCAGAATGCTATAGATGCTGTTACCAGATGTAGCGGTGCTGGAGGTGTTAGCGACGAATGAATGGAGGACACCAGGGCTTGTAGTTTCAAAGCTTTACTCACAGTTCGTGGTACCCACTGGTGCCTGCCTCCGTGCCGTGTCCTCCGGGGTAGAGACTCAATCAACCTCCCAGGCAAGTCAGGGTTCTCCTCTCCAACACTCCACCAACATGTGCCTTTCCTGAACGACTCCTCTATTGCGCCTTTTAGTGTGAAGAACTCCAGTACCGTGGTTCTCTGAAGTTCCTACTGTCAGATGTTCCTATAACCTTACTTGTATGAGAGACAGCTGTAGCCCGATCAGGGACCTCCTGGATCCCGGCTCTCTATCCGTGTTGCTGTTGTGTCCCAAATTTCAGATGGGAGTAGTGCATTTACAGCCAACTACTCCACTGGTGTCTGCTGCAGAACCATAAGTGTCCATACAACCTCGGGGACTGGGCCCCGGCCTTGCGCTGAGAACCTATAGGCAGGGTTCCTCTTCCAACCCACAACTCCTCTCTGTTCTCCTACTCCTTCGTTCCGCGCTGTTCCTTCTCTCTCTTATGGAAGCTTAGGTTGCAGTTCTATGTCTTTCTCCTTCTCTTCTCTTTCCTGTGCCAGCTGGCTCAGATCACTGAGGCAGCTGCAGCACTCTTTCTAAACTGAACTCAAACTGAACTCAAAACTAACTTCAGAACTGAACTCCTCTCGCCTGACCTCCTGTCAGACTGACCTGCAATTCTAAACCTTCCCACTCTTTTATATGGATCTTCACTCCACCCACCTCCCAGCACATCTCGTGTTACGAAGCAAGGAATCACCAGAGGTGCTCTGCTACCCTCTAAGCATGAGCTGCAATGTGATCAGTGCTGAACTATCCTATGTGTGGGATGCAGGTGTTGGAGTGTGGAAAGGAGTTCCCAACTTACCTAGTTGGTGGGGCACTACACCTTAGGAGAAGGTGCAGTACCTCTGTTGCGACTGAGCCTCAGAGGCGCCACATTAGAACTCAAAGTTACATATGTTGGCAGGGCTTTGTGAGCAACAGAGGGCAGTAGTTGAATACCAGCTACATCAAGCCCATCTATAATTCGATCAGCCTCCGAACATAAGAGCTGATGAGTGGGCTTGGATGTCTGACATCTGTGTGTGCGGTTCTCCAAAACTTTGAGGACTCAACCAAGATGGTGAGCGGCGATGATGCCATAATCAGCATTACCATCCCACTTCTCTTTTTACTGAAATGCTCACTGCTCACAATTAAAGATGAGGCTTTGCAAGTGAAGCAAGTTGAGATGGAGCTATAAACTATACTGGGTGATGCTACACAGCCCAGCCTTATTCCATGTTCTCAACTGCAGTGAACATTGGGAAGACAGCCCTAAGCAAAAACCCCATCCACTCTTTTTCCTTTTATGAGCTGTGATGGGAAAGCTGGAGTTGACACACAGTTGCACAGTGAAGCCTGTGAGGAGATGGAGATGACAGTAGCATAGTGACAGCGGTAGAGGAAATGGAGGTGACAGCAGTACAGTGAGAGGTGGAGAGTGGAGAAGAGATGAAGGAGACATCATCACATTGAGAGTCAGAGAGGAGATTGATGTGATAACAGCACAGTAAGGGATATAGAGGAGATAGAGGTGACAGAAAAAGTGAGAGCTGGATAGGAGATTGAGGTGATAGCAGCACAGTGAGAGCAGCAGAGGAGATGGAGGTGACAACAGCATAGTGAGAGCTGGAGAGGAGATGGAGGTGACAGCATCATACCCAGAGCCGGAGAGGAGATTGATGTGATAGCAGTACAGTGAGAGCTGGAGAAGAGATGGATGTGATGTAATGACCAGAGGTCCGAATAAGATCCAGTGGGTCCCAAACCGAGACTGAGGCAGAAATCCCAAAAGAGTCTTTACTCAAACAGCAGATAAAGTAGAACTTAGTATGTGGAAGAAACAGACTGAAATACCTTTATACAGTACACTCACTCAGCCGCAGCTGAAATTACTATTACAAGGTTACCTGAAGAGTGTATCTCTCTCTTTCTCTCTCCCCGGATGGGTGTTCCTTTAAATTTCGGGTGCAGCGTTTCCGTCCAAAAACTGGATCCGGTATCATCAGTTTGTGGCAAAACATAAACGGATTCGGTTTTCCACACTTTGCCGGTTTGCAACTGACGGCAAAAACCTGAAGTGTGAAAGTAGCCTAAGCGTGATATTAGAAACAGAGCTAGTACAGGCAGTGAAATCTTCTGTAAGCAACTGCTAAAAGCATTTTCTAGCAGTATGGGAAAGTTAAAGAGTTGATTATGATGGTGCAACAGAAACATCTTGAAGAGTTGATAGACTTGGACTTTACTAACAACTATGTGAGGAGTAAAGGTTGTGGACAGTGCAGAGTTCAAGGAGGAACAGAAGAAAATGAATAAGCTGCATATGAAAAGGAGATCCTCAGCCCTATCTGCTACAGCAGCTCAAAGTAGAAACAAATCCCCACTCCCACTTCCTGTGATCTGTCTCTGCTTCTCTGTTGTTATACAGTACTGACCTAACAACAGGCAGGGGACAGGAAGGAGGGAGAAACAAAGAGGAATAACATTTTATGTAAATGAAGAGATCTACTATTTTTCTATTTAGCACACTGGCTATCAGTTTATGAAAACAATAGTGACAACTGAATAACTTTTGGTTGTTGCTAACTTAATTAGGATAGATATAAGAGGAATAAATTTGTGCACCCGAGAGAAAATCAACAAGCAAGTTCAAGTAATAATGATGTAATATTGTTTGAAAGGTCTGTGTAAAGACATGCTTATATCTCATGTACTGTAGGTCGAGGGGAGGCGGCTCATGCTTCTTCAGCACACGTTTAGTAATAATGTATTACCATGTGATAACAAATATAATAACAGCTAATTTGAAGGTTTTTTCCATAATTGACATTATTCGTCGTCCAGATAAGACAACCTTCTAATTGATAATATTGTTTATTTTTTGTGCAAGTACGCTTTTAAATATGGGCCAAGTGACCAGTGTCTTTAAAGGGAACCTGTTAAGTGAAAGCAAATACGCTATTAATCTGTCACTGACTGACAGCCGGCTCAGCATTAGAACTGTGAGTGTCGGGGGCTCAGGTTACAGCAGCCACTCTCTATACACTAAGCGGTGACTGACCCCGCGCTGGCGTTGCCCCTATGACTGAAACCCGTAGGCTGCCTGGAGGAATAATGTTAATTTTCTCCCAGCAGTGGGGCTAAAAATGTGGGCGCCGCTCAGGTTCACAACGATATTATCCTGCAAATTTCATAGTAACCTAACTAACATGCCCTAACATGTTGATTAACCCCATATCTGTAGGTTAATAGTATTTTTTCACATGACAGATTCCCTTTGAGAGTCAAATAGCGTTGCAAATGATAATTAAACCATATGAAATATGTCAATGTGGATGAATCTGAAATACATGAATTAAAAATAGAATGCTCAATAGGATTTTATATTACAAGGCCTTGTTTAAAATATATTAATGGTGCACATCCCATAAACTTCTGATAGGTGCATTGGATTTTATTGGATAAGGCCATAAAAAGTGAGCAAGGGTTGCTTTTATATTATAACTTAGTGAGACTCAATGACAAGCTGTCAGTTCTATTGACAAAACTGTTTTAACAAATCCTTATATTATTCATGAATAGAAGTTCTGGAACATATTTGTTTAGAATTCTGCCCAATGCCATTCCTTTACTATTTCTTATGAAATGTCCAAAAACATTGCAGCAAACAGTTGGACAACCTGATCAATTCAGGCTACGTTCCCACGACTAACTTTTGGGGACTTTTTGATGTTACAGATTTTCTGCATTTTTTATAAATTAGGTTATTTGCTTTTCTTTTCTTTGCTGTTTTGAAAGCAATTTTTTAAATGCATTTGTTTTTGCATTTTTGATGCTGCGGTTTTTGTCTCTTTTTGGTGTGCATTTTATTAATTTAAGCTGATTTTTTATATTTCCCAATGCCTCATTGACACAGTCCTTCATCAGGCGAATGCCAAAACGCGCGTCGGGGATGACGCCTCACCGCCACACTCATCCTTAATTGCCATACAGGTACAGTCTACTAATGGTCCTATGTAATATATACTACCTGATATAGCCTGTGGGCAAACCCTATTATATTGTGCCATATATATCTATTTTTTTTCCACAGTGTTCCTTCTGTGACTTTGGACCCTCAATGTAGACATATGCACATGAACCTATTTCTAAACACTCATGTTGCTTACAAAATACACCCTGCCTTTAGCATTACCTGCATGCATTGATATAGCTTTATGGTCAATACACACAGAGTGTTGATACCAGTATATTAATTTAAGCTATAGCATTATTAATACTTTAGTAATTCACCTTTTCCATGTGGATTTATCCTGGTCTCCACATCAATGTCTATCAGCTATGGTAATTATTCATCATAATTAAGTATATGTTCATAATTTTTATGTGAGTGTTGCTTTGTACTACCAGTTATTTTTCCCCACCACATACGTTTTAATGTATTTGACTAATAAAGCTGTATATTTTTTAATCACACAATTAGGCTTGCATCCTCGGTTCTTTCTTCTTCTCCACGTATGCTCACCAATGAGTCCATAATAGATTCATAAATACACATGTGGTGTTAGTAGAGGACTTTCCCTTCTATTTATTCCTTTCCACATATTTGTCACAATTTTATACTACCTACATGTGTATCTTCATCCTCATAGCCCCCTTTCCTTTTTTGAAGTCTTGTTAACAGTGGACAAAGGAATATCAATATCTATGGAGATGGACTTGTATCCCTGAGAGTGTTGATATTGTTCAACAATTTAGGTTCTCAAGTCCTCAGTCAAGTACTTCTCTTCTCCCCTTTCTTTTCTCCATGCTTAGTATGGCACACATAGACACACAATGCAAAGATGGAGTAAACTTCTCCCTTTTTTATTGTGGTTTCAGTTGGGATTTTCATATTACCCACACCTATTACTTGCCACAGGTGAGTTTGAATATGCATTGGTGTGAAATTGTATGAAATTTCCCTTTTTCTCTGTTTTTTTGTGTTGTTCCAATACAGACAAAGGAAATAAACAAGTGTATAAAAAAAACACGTGTAATAGCAAAAATTTTCTGGGAGAAATACTTCATGTTCTGGAACAATTTCAAGGGTGCCAACTCTTTTGCCATGACTGTGTATGTATGGTGGTTATTAGGTGTTTGTTGTCAGTGTTGATAAACTATTATCAAAAGTGAGTGAGAGCCGCTTACTCTAGCTGTTGACTAGCTGTGCATGTGCCAACAACTACCAAAGGTGTAAAACAACAAAAACCTTATGGAACCTAAGCCAATGGTATTCATCTGGATACATTTTGAAAAAGGATCCATTGATTTGGTTTTGACTCTGTTAAAGAGAACCTTTCAGCTGTTTCACACAGCCCAAGCCACAGACAGCAGGAATAAGAGACTGTCAGTGTCTCCATTATTGCAGTCATGTATGTTTCATAATGAAACACTATATACACCCATAGGGTGCGAATGGTCAGTAGCAGGGAGAAGCCGCCGAGGACCATCTTCAAACTAATCCTCAACGAAGCATAGTCTCCAGCCGCGGTTCCAAAGTCTGTTTTCTCTTAAATGCTGCAATGTTTCAGAGTAAAACACACACGGCTGAAATAATGGAGTCCTCTCCGATTCATGCTGCCTGAGGTTCAGTCAACATGAGTCAGGTGGAAGGTTTCCTTTAAGAAACAATGATGTTACAGCTGAGAGCGTCTTGTCACAGTTTTTTTTTGTTTTTCATTTTGATTTCCTGCTTCACTTTCCCTTTAGAGGTGGGTGTCTGGTTGGTAAAAGTAAGGCTTATATCTTTCTTGATCCATTTACAGTATATACTGCATATTCAGTTTTTCAAAATGGCTCCATCATTCCAGCTTGTTTTTGTTTTTACTCTGTCGAGCATTGACTGAAATGTACTTAGTACTTATCACCAGTTCCAACGGAACATTCTTAGGGCTCGTTCACATGTCTGATATTCGTGGACGTGTACTATCCGTGGTGTTGATGGATAGCACTCGTACCTATGATATTCTTTGGGACTGTGCGCATGTCCGATTTTTTCCTCGGATCAAGTGGTCTGTGGAAAATATCAGGGACATGTCCAAACTTGAGCCGAGGGTCGGATCAAAATCGGCAATGCAAGTTAATGAGTCATGAAAATATTGGACATCACTCGGATGACCTCTGATTTTGACAGACTGTCAGAAAGGAGGTGGAGAAACTTTCGTTTTTTTCTTCAAGTACATGAAAAACTGATGACACGTGGACCACACTATGATCAAATTCTGATCAGAATAATTGGTCCATTTTTCTTGTACGTGGAAAATACTGATGTCTGAACGAGCACTTAAAAAAGACCTGTCACCAACTCAAAAACGTAAAGTTTTTTATCTTATTTTATTCCCGCTGTTCTCCTGGCCGTTGTTGTGTGTGTGATTCTCCTATAGGCTATGCCCAAGGCCATCCCTGGGAATGAGGGAGGTCTGTCCACTAGGGGGACCACACTAAATACAGAAAGATATCTTGCACTACACTAGGGATAAGATAGTTAATAGAGTTGGGATTAGTCCACAGTTTGTGAGGGGTTAGACCAGTTTTTTAAGAAAAGTTTCTGGGTTAGGAGAGGCAGTCAAAGTCCAGGACTCAGTCAAGTGCAAGTTTAGAGAGGAATGGAGAGTAAAGCTGGACAAGAGAGTGTTAGCAGGTTCTAGAAGCGTCAGATGCATCTGGGCTGAACAGATGATGTCAGGTCATGTTTCCCCACAGCATGAGGACACAGCACGAGATTCGTCTGAACGCTGGGACAGTCTTGGGCTTGAGGTCCGGAAGGGGTTATGAGAGTCATACCCTTGTCCATACTGTGAGGAAGATGTCAACCAGGTCACAGAGAAAGGAAAAGTTGCAGTTCCTCTGGGAAACTGTTATGCCAGGAGGAGAGTCGCTAGGGCCGGCTAGTACAGTTGGGCTAGGGACAAGTTGGGCAGAAAGGAGACGAAGACAGAAAGACCAGGAAACAAAGGAAACCACTAAAAATGGGACTATGTCTTATTCTGTATGCTGCAGCCATGTATCACCGAATTGCACCGTAAAACTGAATCTGTTAACCCGGACCTAAGGTCTCCTGTCTTGTCTGAAACTACAGCCGGACCCAATCCCATGGACGAGGAGGTAGAATGTACTCCAGAAGGAACAGTGAGTAAAGAACCAACTCCACGGCATCACACATTAATGACAGAATCCTGTTTAGAAGATGGGTTTCAGGGAAAACAGAACTCAGTTCCGGCCCTGCAGCCTCCTTCATTATTGAAGGAGGGGGGGCCCTTTGGAACTTTGTGATGAGACTCAGCGCTTACATGTTAAGCCTCTGGCTGCAGGTTATTCAGAAATCAGTTGCTGCTGGGACAAGTTCTGTTTAGCGTCTTTTTGTTGTTGATGTTGCTTTTAGTGTGCTCGCTATATTTTTGTAGACTTGTACTTTCTAGTCAATGTTATAATGATGTAACATTGATAAACATAGAATATAGCATTGGTAATGTTTGCAACGGCCGTGTAAAGACATGCTTACACCGTTTATGTTTTCCTGATAAGTGATAACTGAACTGTGAGGTCATATTGACCATATAAAGGAAGGTACTGGTGATGAGAAGTCTTCTCTATTAGCCAGAGAGAAGAACTGCTCATCATCTAGTAGCCCTTTACCAACTTGTACCAAATTTGCATTGGATTCAGAGCTTCCTCCAGTGATAAAGGTAATCTCTGCTTTAATTATCTCTCGCAAAGTGCTATACTTCCCTCTGTAGATAGTCAGTGGCACACAGAGACCCAGTAGGGTCACGAAGCCATTCACCACTATGGGAACCATCTTATGATTCTGTACAATTCGGAGGTTGTATGGATTATATGGAACCATAATATGGTGGTGCACATGGGCCTTATTTGCACTGTGTGCACGGCATAATTAAGGTGTTTTTTTCCAGGAAAAATGTAAGGAAAAGTATAATAGAAGCATGTCATCATTTCTGTATTTATCACCCACTCCTGGTTTGGCTTGCAAATACCGACGTAAAATACTGACCAAATACTCAACGTGTGAACGTGGTCTTAGGACTGGCCATCAATATCAGTAGTAGGGCTCATACTCACTTGCAAGAGACTCGCACGATTCTAGTGCGAGTCTCTTGCATGAGAACCTGGCTCTGCCGCCGGCACTCAGACCGGAGCGTGCGGCTACATGTATTTCTATGCAGCTGCACGCTCCAGTCCCAGTGCCGGCGGCAGTGCCAGGTTTTCATGCAAGAGACTCGCACTAGAATCGTGCGAGTCTCTCATAAGTGAGTATGAGCCCGTAGTCTTACTATTGATATAAGTGTATTGCTGATCAGCAGGTTCCTGGGTCCTAGAGCTTCTATAATAATTATATTCTTTTGTCTACCTACTTGATATCTACGTATTAGTGAAATTCCAGGGTATTGAAGGGTTATTCGCCATTGAATTGGACAACACTGCATTATCCTGCACCACAGCTACTAAAGAAGGTGCAGGATGCAGAGAGTTGCTCCCATCCAATCTTCTATTCACATAATAGGCCATTAATATTTTTCCTTTATTAATGTCACCATACAATACATTGTTTCCTGTAGTCCTTTCCTTTTACAAAGGTGCTGCCCAAATTCTCTGTAATCTTGGCATTGGTAACGGTGATAATTGGTAATGGCAGGAACTTTGGATATTATAGAAAGTGTTTTTGGAAATTCTTTTCTATCAATAGTGTTCTTGCCTTGTCAAGGACAGAACTGGGAGGAAAACACTGGTATCTTTGTTACTGTCTGTGTTGCAGTGCATTTTCTCTCCCACTCTCTGGCGCTGCTGTAAGGGACGTATTATTCGTCTTCATAGACGATCACTCCAAGAGTTTAATGGTCTCCTATTCTTTAATGAAACAGGAAGCAGATTAAGATAATCCGTATTGTCTGCAAATTGCTCTATTAGAAACTAGTGAAGTCATGGAGCGATTCTCACATTTTCCCACTGAAAAATTAATTGTAAATGTTTCTAAGTTCATAAAGGAAATCTTTAATGAGGTGTACAGTTTTTGTCGAGATGGAACCTGGAAACACATGTAACAGAAAG
The DNA here is from genome assembly GCF_039654945.1 of Dendrobates tinctorius. Lineage (NCBI taxonomy): Eukaryota > Metazoa > Chordata > Amphibia > Anura > Dendrobatidae > Dendrobates > Dendrobates tinctorius. The sequence goes on along the minus strand of NW_027361684.1, from coordinate 6,168,801 downwards.
CAGAGTGGTCAGGAGTGAACAAGCGTCCCTGGTGGGCTCTCGGGGGTACTCCTCAGCATGTAGATGCTGGATGGCTGCTATTCTGATAAACAATTGAAGTGTCACAGCAGCAAATACACTCATGATGCCAGTGGACTGTACTGCATGTTTTTACGAGTGTCTGTTGAGTTTTTCATATTGCAGATTTTCTACACAATTTCTGAACCTATTAGGTAAAATAGGTCTCTTCTGTATATGTCCTCCGTTTCCCTGCGTACCTATTTTTAACATTGGGTATGCAGGGACATGCGTTGTATGCGGTTGCGTCTGCATGCGGCGATTTGACGTGTGCGGTGACCGCACAAAAATGCTAAATTTTGCGTTTCCGTGCGGTCACCGCACACGTCAAATTGCTGCATGCGGATGCATCCGCATACAACGCATGTCCCTGCATACCCAATGTTAAAGATAGGTATGCAGGGAAATGCAGGACGCATACAGAAGTGGGCGGAGCGTAGGCAGAGCTTCATGGAGGAAGAAAGGAGGAAGTAGGCAGCCATCGGCTGCCCTCCTAAACGCAACTCTGAACCTAGCCTTATAGTGGTGAAAACAGGTGACAGGTTCCCTTTAAAGAAAAAACAACAGCAAAAATTTTTGTTATTTCGCTATGTAGCCACTATTACATCCTGTGTTTAGTTCAAAAAATGTCTCTCAATTACCAACCTCAGAGCTTGATGATCACCTGAAAGGTGACATCAACCCCCCAACTATTACCCCATATGCCACCGCTACAGGGCAGTGGGAAGAGAAAGGCTATGTGCCAGAATTGGCGCATCTTGGAGATGCGCCTTTTCTGGGGTCGGCTGAGAGCTGATGTTTTAAGCCCGGAGGGGCACTATTCATGGTCCCTTCTTTGGCTATTAACAGGCTCGGACTGTCCCACAGTGGAACCTGAGAATCCTCTGGTAGACCCCTCTGAAGGAGTGCTAATGAGTAGTGCTATTACACTTAATTTACAATTTGCAGAAAAAGGTATACTCTAATCATTCATTAAACAAGCTAGCCAAATTAATATTACATAGATGCAAAATTAAATGTACGCTAGGGTCAGGTTATTCTTGCATGTAACTGAACAGTGGGCCCCAAGAATTAATGTTAATGGTGGGCCTTTGCCAAACCAGTCTGACACTGGCTATTAACATCAGCTGTCTGCCTAGCCATTGCTGGCTATTAATTGTAGGGGGACCCCACCTCATTTTTTTCCGTGAAATAATCTTTTATTAATTAAATACATGTCCAGAATTTTGCACACACAATGTACTAATTGTATTTGTCTCTGAAATCTATATATCTACCTACTCTATATGGATTTACTGTATGTAATCCATCTCGCCTATCCTGTCGGCTCCTGCAGTGATTTTACAGAAGCCGGCAAAAGAAATTACCGGCTATTCTTCTATATCTCTTTCTGCAATTTAAATATACAGCCCCCATCTGTGGACGTCGGGCACTCAGTCCATCCTCATGGAGTCGGTTTCTAACCGTTTGTGCAGACACATGCACATTTGTAGCCTGCTGGAGGTCATTTTGCAGGGCTCTGGCAGTGCTCCTGTTCCTCCTTGCACAAAGGCGGATGTAGCGGTCCTGCTGCTGGGTTGTTGCCCTCCTACGGCCCCCTCCACATCTCCTGGTGTACTGGCCTGTCTCCTGGTAGTGCCTCCAGCCTCTGGACACTACGCTGACAGACGCAGCAAACCTTCTTGCCACAGCTCGCATTGATGTGCCATCCTGGATGAGCTGCACTACCTGAGCCACTTGTATGGGTTGTAGAGTCCGTCTCATGCTACCACATGTGCAAAAGCACAACCAACATTCAAAAGTGACCAAAACATCAGCCAGAAACCATTGGTACTGAGATGTGTTCTGTGGTCCCCACCTGCAGAACCACTCCTTTATTGAGGGTGTCTTGATATTTGGTAATAATTTCCATATGTTGTCTATTCCATTTGCACAACAGCACGTGAAATGGATTGTCAATCAGTGTTGCTTCCCAAGTGGACAGTTTGATTTCACAGTAGTTTGGTTTACTTGGAGTTATATTCTGCTGTTTAAGTGTTCCCTTTATTTTTTTGAGCAGTGTATATATATATATGTGTGTTTGTGTGTGTGTCACCGACATCTCTCTCTATGCAGCACAGGCAAAAAATGAGAGACCACGTTCAAATGTTCAATTTGTCTGATTTTTCTCTTTATAGGTATATGTTTGAGTAAAATGTAAATTGTCCTTTTAGTCTACAAACTTCTGACAACATGTCTCCCAATTTCCAAGCAATAAATTTTATATTTTTTTACTGACAAAGAAAAATGGTCAAAATTAAAAAACAAACCAAAACAGTGCTTTCAGACCTCAAATAATGCAAAGAAAACAAGTTCATAATAATTGAGAAACAATACTAATGTTTTAACTCAGGAAGAGATCTGAAATCAATATTTTGATGAATAATCATAATTTTTTAAAACAGCTTTCATACGTCTTGACATGTGCTTGCCACCAGTCTTTCACACTGCTGCTGGTGCAAAAATTTAAGCACTTCTTTCTTTGATGGCTTGTTACCAGGGGCGTAACTACCATGTTTGCAGCAGTCGCCACTGCGACCGGGTCCGGGGGGGTCAGGGGCCCGGCAGGCATATCTCCCAACCGTCCCGATTCTCCCCCGAACAGTAGTAGATGAGATGTAACCCATTGAATAATATTGGTCCGAGTGCAATCCGATATTTTATAAGATTGCACTCGTCCGTATTTCTTGCAAATGGGTATAAAATGAGAAAATGATGAGAACGCTTTCCATAGGACAACACCTGGTAGAGATTACGTTATTTGTCAGGTGTATAATAAACTGTTATCTCTATGGGTTATGCTTAGATCATAACACCTATAAATGCCTGTCATAAACCAGATGGTGGATGACTTCCAGACCTCTCTCCCTCAACTGCCTGCAATAAAAAAGTAATGTTGTTACTGTAAATTTGTAAGTGGTACAAATCTAGCACTGTATATATCAGTCTACCAGTATCTATGAGATGAAGAAATAGGTATAGCTCGGGACATTTTATCTAATAGAGAGTAGAAACAACTGTATTTTTTAAGATGGCTATGAGCCCTCTTGCCTGCAGAGTGCATAGGGTGCACATTTTGGTAATAAAAACTGATGTGTAAAAAAACATGGAAAGCTATTGTGTATGCAATGTTTGCCCAATAATTTGTGTCATTTTACGTTGCTCTTGGCACTTTCAAAATGGATGGGGTTTAGAGAAATGGGAAAAAGCCATGGACCGAATGACAAATTTACTAAAATTTTCTGCTGGAACTTGGTGCAAATTTATAATGCAAATGCATGTCTGGCCAAGGCCGGTGTAGATCTGATTTTCTGGTGTACGCACAACAATAGATATCTATGCACCTCTTAATAAATGGGTCATATTTTACTTCAGTGTGCTATTTATTAAGCCTGGCTCAAAATACACACGTCTTACTAAATTCCAGTTAATTTACAGTTTTTGTGGCAGTTTCACATGCCATTTTTAGAGTTAAATCTCTTTGCTGGTTTCTCTTCTGACTTTGGCGGCTGAAGTAAATATATAAAAATTGCAGATGAAAAAATGTGGAAAAATTCCGGCACAACCCTGGATCCTGTGATCACCAGTGGAAACGACACCCTCAGGAGGAGCCTAATTTATGTCTACAGATTCTCAGCGTGGTAAGCGCCTTCGTCCCTCTCCCTGCATCTCATCAAAAATTGCAACTTCCCCTCATGTCACTGACTCTAGGGTCGCCCTAGCTATGCCTGTTCCCCAGGGTACTTCTAATGGTGAAGATGCTTAGGCCATTTACTTTGATGTACTCCTGAATCAACCCTCATCTGTCCCCTCCCCCACTCAGGGTACTGGGGAGTAATAGTGTATGTATATAGACAAACAAGCGAGGACATGCAGGGATAAATGAATGTACCAATCATACAAAATATGCAACCACAGACAACAGAGGGAAACATCAAAGATATAAGGAAGGTAAACTAAATAGGAGAGTATGGGGTCTATGCACACAGCCAAAACACCAAGCAACAGTCACAGAACAACTCTCGAACACTGTATCCTCCACTCCTCACCAGGTAGTACAAGACTTACAGTGGGTATGGAAAGTATTCAGACTCCTTTAAATTTTTTACTCTTTGTTTTATTGCAGCCATTTGGTAAATTAGAAAACGTTCATTTTTTTTCTCATTAATATACACTCTGCACCCCATCTTGACTGAAAAAAAAACAGAAATGTAGAAATTTGTGCAAATTTATTAAAAAGAAAAACTGTAATATCACATGGTCATAAGTATTCAGACTCTTTGCTCAGTATTGAGTAGAAGCACCCTTTTGGGAGCTACAGAGACTCTTGCTAAACAGTTACCCCCTGCAGTGTTGGAAAAAAACCTGCACCATTTAATATGAGGGAAAAATGCTTCTATTCAGTGCAGGAGTGGGAGGACTCAGACGCTGAGGTCTTCTGGCTCTTCTATGTTGCGGCAAACCCATGACACTAAGGGATCATTCAGATGTTAGTGCAAATTGGTTGGAAATTGGACTGCAATGCACGGACTGGCTGCAGGTCTCCCGACTGGAGTATAATGGTTTCATATATGTGTATGGGGCTGTCATGCTTGGGTCAGGAGAGTCGTACTTGGACCGACCGATTCGCACAGATGCCTGAATGAGCCCTTAGTGTGATACTGTCCTCACACAAACTATTGTTACATTGCTTTTGAGTGCATGTCTAAAAAGCCATGAATTTCAAGAACATTTTTGTGATGTTTTTGATTTTGTAAATTTTTTTTTCAGTATTTTTCAAAAGTTTGCAGTACTGGGGTCCTGGGTTCAAAGGACAACATCTCCACGGAGTTTGAATATCCACCCCGTGTTTATGTGGGTTTGATTTGGATTCTCAGATTTCCTCCCACACTGTAAAATCATAACAATAGGCAATTTAAATATGGAGCCCCAATAGAGGCATTGATGATATTGTTTGCAAAGCGCTGTGGAATTAATGGAGTGATATAAGTGAATAAAATAATAGTAAGCCTATGGGAACACCCTTACACCCCAAAAGCACCATAACAAGGGCAAATTACATGTTGAAAAATCAGCGCTGAAACTCGACAGTGTTAGGTAATATTGAAAACCCAAATATGGTGTATGTCAGACCTGGGCAAAGTGCGGCCCGCGGGCCACATCCGGCCCTCTGGCTGTCTCAGTCCGGCCCGCTGACCGCGACAGCCGTGGAGCTGGAAGCCTGAGGTCCGCGGGTCGCACCGTGCCCTACAACCCACTGTCTCCCGTCCGCTGTCTCCTGCCCGCTGTCAGCATTGGTGGAGGAGGGGCCTCCGGCCACTTCCTTCACCAATCAGCGTGTGAAACAGCTGACGCGATGACGCTCCGGAGGCAGAGAGAAGATCAGAGCCAGGGAACGGGACGAGGTGAGTATGTGGTGTTTTTTATGTGTAGGAATATGGGGTGAATATGGGGTTGGACATGGGGATTCTATGGGGGTGAACATGGGGATTCTATGGGGCTGAAAATGGGGATTCTATGGGGGTGTCATGCAGCACATGGTTAGGCAATGGAGGTGACAGTACATAGGGATTCTATGGGGGTGAAAGTACATGGGGATTCTATGGGGGGTGAAAGTACATGGGGATTCTATGGGGGTGAAAGCACATGGGGATTCTATGGGGGGACAGCACATGGGGATTCTATGGGGGTGACAGCACACAGGGATTCTATGGGAGTGACAGCACACGGGGATTCTATGGGGTGACGTGCAGCACATGGGGATTCTATGGGGGTGACAGCACGTGGGGATTCTATGGGGGTGAGGTGCAGCACATGGGGATTCTATGGGGGTGACAGCATGTGGGGATTCTATGGGAGTGATGTACAGCACATGAGGATTCTATGGGGGTGATGTGCAGCACATGGGGATTCTATGGGGGTGAAGTGCAGCACATGGGGATTCTATGGGGGTGATGTGCAGCACATGAGGATTCTATGGGGGTTATGTGCAGCACATGGGGATTCTATAGGGGTAACATGTGGGCCTCATGCTATACATGGGGAGGCTGTGTGGGTCTCATGCTGTACATGGGAGGCTGTGTGGGGCTTATGCCATACATGGGGAGGCTGTGTGGGGCTCATGCTGCACATGTGGAGGCTGTGTGGGGCTCATGCCATACATGGGGAGGCTGTGTGGGGCTCATGCCGTATATAGGGAGGCTGCGTGGGGCTCATGCCGTATATGTACAGTTGTGGCCAAAAGTATTGACACCCCTGCAATTTTGTCAGATAATACTCAGTTTCTTCCTGAAAATTATTGCAAACACAAATTCTTTGTTATTATTATCTTCATTTAATTTGTCTTAAATGAAAAAACACAAAAAGAATTGTCCTAAAGCCAAATTGGATATAATTCCACACCAAACATAAAAAAGAGGCTGGACAAAAGTATTGGCACTGTTCGAAAAATCATGTGATGCTTCTCTAATTTGTGTAATTAACAGCACCTGTAACTTACCTGTGGCACCTAACAGGTGTTGGCAATAACTATATCACACTTGCAGCCAGTTGACATGGATTAAAGTTGACTCAACCTCTGTCCTGTGTCCTTGTGTGTACCACATTGAGCATGGAGAAAAGAAAGAAGACCAAAGAACTGTCTGAGGACTTGAGAAACCAAATTGTGAGGAAGCATGAGCAATCTCAAGGCTACAAGTCCATCTCCAAAGACCTGAATGTTCCTGTGTCTACCGTGCGCAGTGTCATCAAGAAGTTTAAAGCCCATGGCACTGTGGCTAACCTCCCTAGATGTGGACGGAAAAGAAAAATTGACAAGAGATTTCAAAGCAAGATTGTGCGGATGTTGGATAAAGAACCTCGACTAACATCCAAACAAGTTCAAGCTGCCCTGCAGTCCGAGGGTACAACAGTGTCAACCCGTACTATCCGTCGGCGTCTGAATGAAAAGGGACTGTATGGTAGGAGACCCAGGAAGACCCCACTTCTTACCCCGAGACATAAAAAAGCCAGGCTGGAGTTTGCCAAAACCTACCTGAAAAAGCCTAAAACATTTTGGAAGAATGTTCTCAGGTCAGATGAGACAAAAGTAGAGCTTTTTGGGCAAAGGCATCAACATAGAGTTTACAGGAGAAAAAAGAGGCATTCAAAGACAAAAACACGGTCCCTACAGTCAAACATGGCGGAGGTTCCCTGATGTTTTGGGGTTGCTTTGCTGCCTCTGGCACAGGACTGCTTGACCGTGTGCATGGCATTATGAAGTCTGAAGACTACCAACAAATTTTGCAGCATAATGTAGGGCCCAGTGTGAGAAAGCTGGGTCTCCCTCAGAGATCATGGGTCTTCCAGCAGGACAATGACCCAAAACACACTTCAAAAAGCACTAGAAAATGGTTTGAGAGAAAGCACTGGAGACTTCTAAGGTGACCAGCAATGAGTCCAGACCTGAATCCCATAGAACACCTGTTGAGAGATCTAAAATGGCAGTTTGGAGAAGGCACCCTTCTAATATCAGGGACCTGGAGCAGTTTGCCAAAGAAGAATGGTCTAAAATTCCAGCAGAGCATTGTAAGAAACTCATTGATGGTTACCGGAAGCGATTGGTCGCAGTTATTTTGGCTAAAGGTTGTGCAACCAAGTATTAGGCTGAGGGTGCCAATACTTTTGTCTGGCCCATTTTTGGAGTTTTGTGTGAAATGATCAATGTTTTGCTTTTTGCTTCATTCTCTTTTGTGTTTTTTCATTTAAGACAAATTAAATGAAGATAATAATACCAAAGAATTTGTGATTGCAATCATTTTCAGGAAGAAACTGAGTATTATCTGACAAAATTGCAGGGGTGTCAGTACTTTTGGCCACAACTGTAGTAGGCTGTGTGACGCTCATGCTGTATATAAGGGGCTGGGGGAGGGGTTTACAGATATATATAGAGGGGTGTCAGCATACTTAATTCTGCTCAATATTAAGTGACACAATTAATATTAATAAGTTAATATTGAGCAGAATTAATTTCAAGCTATTGGTTCAGCTTCCACAACAGTCATGGTCTCTCATGTGGCCCCTCGGGAAAATTAATTGCCCACCCCTGGTGTATGTGGACAGCTGGCATCAGCATTTTTAGTCTAAAAATGGCTATAAAAAAATCAATAGATATGCAAAAAAAAAAAGTTTAGCAGAAGACTGTGTGTATGGAATCCAGCCTGAAGGAGGTCCCAATTATAATAATAATGACTGTGTACTCTACTCAACTTTTTCACAATGTTGATGATGATGATGATGATGGTGATGATGATGATGAATTACAGAATAGAATATTTCATGAGAAGTTTTCACCAGTTCCCAGACTGTCATTTTTACTGTTCGTGAGAATATGCATTGATTTGCATTGCTGTCTGAGAAAAGAAAGGTGAATGTGAGAACTGGTATTTGTCATGATCTGCAAGGAAAGGAGAACAGAAGAGATTAACAAAAGGGAAGTGTTAATTACTGGAGACGAAGCATCACTAATGCCATAAAGTATCAGGTTCAAAGGTGTGTCCCTGTTATTACTAAGTACCTGTCTATTATCCCACAATGTGTCCTTATTCCTCCTACATAGACATTTTTCTTATTGCTGGATGTAATGGTGACAGATTGTCATTACTATATTTAATGGTTTGCATGGTATAACTAGAAATTAATTTACCATGATGGGAGTGTTAATATAAATTTCTTGTAGTTTTCCGGCATACTCTGTGCAACTTCTCTGACACAGGTAAAAGGAAAGAATATCTTCTTTTTTAAGCCGTAACCGGGTGCAGCTATAAACCATGGAAAAAGAATAGCCACACAGACAAATACTTTCTCTGTGTGATATCTGCAGGTGCTTCTCACAAAATTAGAATATCATCAAAAAGTTAATTTATTTCAGTTCTTCAATACAAAAAGTGAAACTCGTAAATTATATAGAGTTATTACAAACAGAGTGATCTATTTCAAGTTTTTATTTCTGTTAATGTTGATGGTTATGGCTTACAGCCAATGAAAACCCAAAAGTCATTATCTCAGTAAATTAGAATAATTAACAAAAAACACCTGCAAAGGCTTCCTAAGTGTTTAAAAAGGTCCCTTATTCTGTTAAGGTAAACTCGACAATCATGGTGAAGACTGCTGACTTGACAGATGTCCAGAAGGCAGTCACTGACACACTCCACAAGGAGGGTAAGCCACAGAAGGTCAATGATAAAGCAGCTGGCTGTTCACAGAGAACTGTATCCAAGCATATTAATGGAAGGTTGAGTGGAAGGAAAAAGTGTGGTAGAAAAGCTGCACAAGCAACCGGGATAACTGCAGCCTTGAAAGGATTGTTAAGAAAAGGTCATTCAAAACTTTGGGGGAGATTGACAAGGAGTGGACTGCTGCTGGAGTCATTGCTTCATGAACCACCACACACAGACGTATCCAGGACATGGTCTACAAGTGTCACATTCCTTGTGTCAAGCCACTCATGACCAATAGACAACACCAGAAGCGTCTTACCTGGGCCAAGCAGAAAAAGAACTGGACAGTTGCTCAGTGGTCCAAGGTGTTGTTTTATGATGAAAGTAAATGTTGTATTTCATTTGGAAATCAAGGTCCCAGAGTCTGGAGGAAGAGTGGAGAGGCCACAATCCAAGCTGCTTGAGGTCTAGTGTGTGAAGTTTCCACAATCAGTGATGGTTTGGGGAGCCATGTCATCTGCTGGTGTAGGTCCACTGTATTTTACCAAGACCAAAGTCAGCGCAGCCGTCTACCTGGACATTTTAGAGCACTTCATGCTTCCCTCTGCCGACAAGCTTTTTGGAGATGGAAATTTCATTCTCCAGCAGGACTTGGCACCTGTCCACACTGCCAAAAGTACCAATACCTGGTTTAAAAACAACAGTATCACTGTGCTTGATTGGCAGCAATCTCACCTGACCTTAACCCCATAGAGAATCTATAGGGCATTGTCAAGAGGAAGATGAGAGACACCAGACCCAACAATGCAGACGAGCTGAAGGCTGCTATTAAAGCAACCTGGGCTTCCATAACCCCTCAGCAGTGCCACAGGCTGATCGCCTCCATGCCACGGTGCATTGATGCAGTAATTGATGCAAAACGAGCCCTAACCATGTATTGAGTGCATTTACTGAACATACATTTCATTAGGCCAACACATAGTATACAGTGTCAGTGTACAAGTAATACAGTGATCATCAGTAATATTATACACAGGAGCTCTGTATATAGTGTATAGTTTCCAGGTAATACAGGGATAAGCAGTGACATTATACACAGAAGTTCTGCATATAGTGTATAGTTTACAGGTAATACAGAGATCAGTAGTGACATTACACACAGAAGCTCCAAATATAGTGTTAGTGTACAGGTAATACAGTGATCACCAGTGACATTATTCACAGGAGCTCTGCATATAGTGTCAGTGTACAGGTAATAATGTGATCACTGGTGACATTATACACAGGAGCTCTGTATACAGTGTCAGTGTACAGATATTATAGTGATCACTGGTGACATTATACACAGGAGCTCTGTACAGAGTATACAGTGTATAGTGTCAGTGTACAGGTAGCACACTGACTCACCAGTGACATCTCTAGCTGAAGTCCTTCATCTTTGCTTTTCTTTTTCATGCAGTGCAGACCGCCATCACTTCTTCCAGCCAGGACTCATCACTGCATAAAATAACACATAGTTACTTAGTGCACCGCTCCCAGAGCACATTCCCAACTTTTTCCCTTTCTTCTACACTACACATCTGAATACAGATATGCACCCTCCATTAATACATAATTCGTTATTATGCAACCCACCATTCCAAATATAAATTATAATACGCCACTGAGCCCCTTCTAGCTATACATAGCCACTTTCCCCACCTAATAAATATATTAATTAGCCCCTGTACTGTTTCCCCCAATTCATTACCAGTCACTACATACTCAACGCTCTCCACTATGTACCTCCCGCTTCCCCGATTCATTATATTTACATGCCCCTTCTGCCCCAATTCATTGTCATGTCTTCTCTTTCCCACCCTCTATTCAGTATCAACAGCTCTCCCCCCACATTCATTACATCATTTACTCCCCCACCCTCCAAATTCATTATTACAGTGCTGTGCAAATTAATTGGGACAAAGCATTTTTTTAAGTAAAATAGAAAGTTCTTACCAGTCAGTGATTCAAACCAGATTTAACTGCTTTGAACAGGTGTGAGTGCTTATTCAAAGCAATTAAAACTGGTTTGAATCACTGACTGGTAACCAACTTACGATTTTACTTAAAAAAATGCTTTGTCCCAATTAATTTGCACAGCACTGTATTTGCTCTCTCCCCAGATCCTCATTGCTCTCCCCACTCCCCACCTTCAATTCAATTGCTGCCCCCGTACCTCACTCTCAATTAATCATTTGCAGTCTCCCGTCCCCTCCCCCAATTCATCATGTGCAGTCCCCCTTTCCCCAACTTCATCATGTGCAGTCCCCTTCCCCCCACTATATCATGCTAAAAATAGGCTGGACCCCACGTTATTTCTTTTGGGTGTCTGCCAGACACCCCGATTACTAACCCCATAGTCAAAAACTCACAGCATGAGAATTTATTGCCGGTTCACATGTGGCGAACGGTGATGTCAGTAAGGTTAACGCAGTTCATTGATTGTGAACTGCCATAACCTTACTGACATCACCGTTTGTCACATCAGCTGGATTCACTTGCTACTCCCAGTGTGTTCTGGTGACTGTGGTGAGAGGTCATGTTACTAATGTCACCGCTCATCACAGCTTTCGGATATAGCAGAGTCGGGGATTATTGTGGGACGTCCATATTAAGGATTTACGGCGGACCCCATTGGATTATTTTATTATGGTAATAAATGCGTAAAAGAGGGTTATTGTTGGGTAGTGCTTTTTACAATTAAAGGACTTTTCTGTGTGTGTGTTTTTTTTTACTATGGGGTTAGTAATGGGAGTGTCTGACAGACACCTCTTCATTACTTATCCCTGGGCTTGATGTCAGCAGACATTACACAGCTGATATCACCACCAAAACTATTACCCCGATTGACAACACATCAGGACAATCGGTAAGAGCCGAAGCTAAGAGCCAGAATTGACGCAGTTAATGTATGGGCCATTTCTGGGGAGGCTGAGGGCTGATGTTATTAGTCTGGGAAGGAGGCATATATCCATGGCCCCTTACCAGCTAGTTATTAAAAAAAGTGGGGACACATGTAATTTTTTGGGTCCCCCATTTAATAACCAGTAAAGGCCATGCAAACATCTGTGGTATGTTATTCATATCCTGGGAATCCCCATTGATATTGGCCCCTTCCAGGGGCGCAACTACCGGGGTAGCAGCCGAAGCGGTTGCTTTGGGGCCCGGCCCATATTGGGGCCCGGGTCCCCAGCTCCGATTGGTGCTACCCGGTAGTGCAATTTAATTACCCCAACCACCGGTCCGCGGCCCAGCACCGGGCCGTTGCAGTGCTCTTGCCGGTCCACGGACACAAGGGGAGCCGGCAGCTGTGTAGCAGCTGATACTCACCCTGCATAGCGGTCCCTGTCGGCGCGGTGGCTTCATCCAGATTCCAGCGCTGAGCTGTCAAGTGTACCGCTCATTTAAGGTCATGAATATGGATGCCACTCCTCTCCCATAGGCGTGGCATCTATATTCATGCACCTTAATGAGCAGTAGCACGTGACCGCTCCGCACAGGAAGAAGTTGAAGCACCGCGAGATGCAGGGAGGGAAGTTCAGTGACGGGAGGGAAGTTCAGCGACGTGAGGGTAGTTCAGCGACGTGAGGGTAAGTATGATGGGGGAGGATGGGTGAGCCGAGCGGAGCCATATATACAAGGGAGGGAGAGTGGAAGCAGAGCCATATATACAAGGGAGGCCGGGAGAGTGGAAGCAGAGCCATATATACAAGGGAGGGAGAGTGGGAGTGGAGCCATATATACAAGGGAGGGAGAGTAGAAGCAGAGCCATATATACAAGGAGGGAGAGTGGGAGCGGAGCCATAATATATACAAGGGAGGGAGAGTGGGAGCGGAGCCATATATACAAGGGAGGCCGGGAGAGTGGAAGCAGAGCCATATATACAAGGGAGGGAGAGTGGGAGCGGAGCCATATATACAAGGGAGGGAGAGTGGGAGCAGAGCCATATATACAAGAGAGGGAGAGTGGGAGCATAGCCATATATACATGGGAGGGAGAGTGGAAGTAGGGCCATATATACAAGGGAGGGAGGGTGGGAGCGGAGCCACGCATACAGGATGGGACAGGGGAGCCATGCATACAGGATGGGACAGTGGAGCCATGTATACAGGATGGGAGGGTGGGAGCAGAGCCATGTATACGGGATGAGAGGGTGGGAGCACAGCCATGTATACAGGATGGGAGGTTGGGAGCAGAGCCATGTATACAGGATGGGAGAGTAGGAGCAGAGCCATGTATACAGGATGGGAGAGTGGGAGCAGAGCCATGCAAACAGGATGGGAGAGTGGGAGCAGAGCCATGTATACAGGATGGGAGAGTGGGAGCAGAGCCATGTATACAGGATGGAAGAGTGGGAGCAGAGCCATGTATACAGGATGGGAGGGTGGGAGCGGATCCATGTATACAAGGATGGGAGGAAGGGAGCTTAGACATGTATACAGGATGGGAGAGTGGGAGCAGAGCCATGTATACAGGATGGGAGGGTGGGAGCGGAGCCATGTATCCAGGATGGGAGCAGAGCCATGTATACAGGATGGGACAGGGGAGTCGTGCATAAAACAGGGGAAGCCACACAGAGCTGGACAGGACGGGGGGAACCACACATACATTTTCTGATGATTAGAAAATAATCAGCATGTACAGTACTCCAGTAGAATTTAGTGCTCAATGCTCCATTTCCTTGTAGGTTCCAATCATCATTAGCAGTGACGGTCATCAGTAGAAGTAGCCCAGTGCTCCCACTGAAACAGAGAAACAAACAAGCCAGGTGCTCCCATTCATTCAAAACCTATGGTGAGTTGAGTCTCATTATAAATGTTATAATTAAATGATAAGTATGCACTGCTAAACTACAACTGCGTCCATAGCCCCGCCCCCTTATGACCAGAGCACCACCCCTGTCACACCTCCATCCCCGCCCTGCTGGGCCATGGAAGAATGGTCTTGCTTGAAGCCGGTCCCTGGTGCAAAAAAGGTTGGGGACCACTGGTGTAGGGGATCCGGGGCCCCGGCGGAAAAAAATGTACACTATGATTTCGCAGCCTACGCTGCATTTCTGTGCGGAGCGAAGCACATATTGGGCCTGCCTCCTGTTAGGCGTCGGATTTCTGTCACTGCACAGCAAGAATCCCGAGCCTTACTTCCAGCGGTCTCCCATTCCTCTCCAGCCGCAGAGGAGGTTGCTCAGCAAACTCATCGGTCTAGGCACTCTGCCCAGACCAACTCCGTGGGTTTGCTTGCTGCTGCTGCCACCTCTGGCACAGCTATGTCAATACATGCTGCTCAACAGCAGCGAGATTCCCCAGGGACTAAGTCCCCATGTCGGGCCATTGAGCATGTCCGTGGAGTGATCTCCCATTGGAGATTGAAGGTCACATGCTCAGGTCCTGCTCCTGTTCGGATTGGCCCATCCGAGAAGACAGGAAGGTCCCGGAGGCTCGTGGCTATAAAAGGTTCGCATGGCCGCTTGGCCATGCGCTAGGATAAGACTGTAATTACAGACTATGTGGAGTGAGTGATGTATGCACGTATGAATGTCTCTGGTGAATGACTCATTAAGAAACCCCTACCCTTGGTACGCATGTGTTGTGCAGCCTAGCCTGCTAGCGCCCAGGCTTAGGCATAGGTAGGTCTGAGGTTGAGTCAGGCATCAGGCCTCACCAGGGACTCGGCACGCCTCAGTGCACGTGCTCCATAGCCAGCGTCTATAGCGGCGCTCGTGGCAGTGGGCCTAGAAGGACTCCAACCCCGTGCCCTTGGGGTAGAGTTTTGTGGCCGTACACTGTGCGCTCTTTTGGCCAGGCTCTGTGAGCTAAACAGGCTCCGGCATCTACGTTCAGTGGTGGTGCGGCTCTGTGCAGTAACAGAGTTCGTCCTGTTCACATTGGGTGACGTAACCCATGTGTGACTGGTTTCACACCACTTAATTCTTCCACCATTACTTAGCAGCAGTGTACCACCTCTGCACGGTGGACCCCGGGCTGCGAACGCACCTACTATTATTTTATAATTTGGTGCGTTCCGCCAGCCCTAACACCTCCCTGCCTGCAGCCAGTCACAGAGTGTATTGCTTCAGACTAGTTCAGTCCCGCCCCTTCCCTGAGCCCTCGCTGTCTATTAGCTCTCTGCAGAGCTGCCTGCCGCATGGACCTCTGGGAAATGTAGTTCCTGGAGGGATGTGTCTTTGAGGGGATGTGTCTTTGAGGGGGTGTGTCTTTGAGGGGGCCCGTTTAAAAGTTTGCTATGGGGCCCAATCAGTTCTAGTTACGCCCCTGGCCCCTTCCCAGTATATTAACACCAGCCCCAAGCTGTCTACTTTACCTTAGGTAATTAAAAAATAAGTACAGCAAAATACCAGTACAGAAAACTACTACTGATAATATTCAGTATCTAACTGACATATTTCTATCTATTCTATTCTGATAGTTCAGGCTGTGAATTTACTGTACATAGCTAATGAAATATCAGGTTTCCTTTGAGATGTGTGCATAAAAATTGGACGGCACACGCATGGTCCGTGTGCTGTACATTTTTTTTGTCGTACCCATTGATTTTCATTGGCGAGTCTAGTCTGACATACGCAGCCACTTGCAGCATGCTGAGATTTTTTTTCTCAGTCTGATCTGAGCAGAGAAAAAATTTGAAGATGAGCACTGAATCAATGAATAACATTACTGTAGTGACAGTGCAATACGATTTTTTATCGGATTGCACTTGTCCAGTTTATACGCTGATGAGTTGGTGCCCTTATAGGTGCCCATGCCTCCGCACAGTGAAAAAAAACCTGTAATGTGGCCTACATGAGCAAAATATGCTAAGAGATATGATCTTGGTAATCTGCTGAACTGTCAACAAAGTTATGGCTATGGCTGGTAAATAACCAGCTATTAACCGCCCACAATTCGATGCCCAACTTTTAAAAATCTGGCAAAAACAAAATGATTACCAAGACACATTAAGTTTTTAGGTTCTGGATGTGGTTCATCTTTAATCAGTTCTGGCAGCATTGAAACTAAACGATTGAATTTGTAGCTTTCTGACTCGAGTTATACTGACAAGAACATAAAATTGATAGGAGACAGTAAAAAATTGGATTTTCACTGTGTTTTACAGCCATTATCTCAGGTAATAAAATATTCAGATGAAGAAATGTATTCCTACAATAAGGAGAGAGAGAGAGATAGAAAGATACTGAAATGATCAAGATTAGCAAAATCCCAAATTAATATAAAATGTTGAGTTTTCTTATTTGGTATTATGTATGTGTAAGGCGGAAGACCAGGCTGCAAGTACCTGTATTGGACCCAGGTCCGAAACTACTGAGGCTGCATCCCCTGTTTCCTGGGGGAAGGAATAGGGGACCGGACCCAGGAAGAGGGGGAGTGATAAGAGAGGGAACCAGGCCAGAAGCTGAGGGGGAAAGCGCGAGAAGCTACAGAGAGGCCCTCGCCGTCAGCGTGCAAGCAGCAGGGCAGGCAGCACGCTCCGCACCCTAATCGTCGTCACTGCGATGGACTGCAGCAGACAGACTTGGTGGCACCAGACAGCGTGCAGCAGGGACCAGTGAGTTTACCGGCCCCGGAGCATCCATACAGCGCAGGCCTGCGCCCAAGCACCCCCACCGCTGACAGAGACTGTGAGGAGAGCCGTGCAGTGTGCCCGTTGGTCACCACAGAGCGAGGAGTTGAACATTCCGGGCTAGTGAGTACTGCGTGCGTGCTACCAGAGAGAGATCGGGTGCAGGACTGCCATCTCCTCCCTGATTCACCAGGGTATATCTGCCGGGCCACATCGGGCTCAGACAGTGCCGTGGCCCACGCTCCTCTGGCCACATCAGTATATGGACTAGGGGCCCAGTGGAAGGTACTGGACACCGACCACTGTCACCAGAAGACAGATCACCGTTACCAGCAGGACCTTCTTGGACAAGCACCACGCCAGCTGTTGTCGGCGCTACTGACTTTCAAGGAGCATCTACAGTCGGAGAAACTTCTGACACAATAAGTGTACAACAGAACTGCCACTAGCATGTTCATTTTCTCTGCATATTATTTACACCTGAACTGTTTATTCCCTCTTTTAACTATTTACCTGCCTGCTTGGAGTATTCCCCTGTTAAAGTAAAGTTGTTAACCCTTGCTCTGCCTCCTGTCTGTCACTGCATCCTGCAACCTGCTCACATATGTGGGACTTGTACATGTGGACCTAGCTTTTGGTGTTCTCTGGCTCCTTGATTGTCCTATTGTCAAGTTTGTCAGAGGCCACAGGCTCAATAAGCCACTCTGTCCGACAGATTCCTGAGGAATCCTGACCTTGGATCACTTCCACGGAGGGCTGCTGTCCAGAGGAGCGAACCAGAGGCATGAAGAATCACCAAACAGTGTCAAATCCAAAAAGTAACGTCAGGGACAAAAATTGTAAAGCAAGCAGGTAGTCAAAAGTCAAGCCGAGGTCAAAGAACAGGAATAATCAGGAGAAAAACCAAGAGCACAGCACAGTGGTATATACCAGGAGAGTAGAGCTGTTGACTGGCAGTGGGAACTGGTTCTCAGGGGTTTAAATAGTGTCCAACCCCACCCAATGCTGATGGCAGGAAGAAACCCAACCTAGCAAAATTTAACCCCATAGCTTTTGAACTGGGCAGAGCCACAAATCCCCGGAATAAAACTGGGCTTCTAAGAAACCACTCTTCGTCAGCTGATGAGAGAAGCAGGATTATAAGCGACAGGCAAAGAGGTCACACCTATATTTATAACTTGGCACCAACAGTCAAGAAAAGCATGAGGTTTAAAGGCAAATCCTCCTTTGCAACCAATATTCTTTTCATTACTCCAATTCATCTAAAATTAAAATTGTGCATACATCTCCTCTGCAAACCCATGTGTCTCCATGTTTACAGACTGCAAACATACTGTGTAGTCTGATTCTGCACTCATGTTCTCGTCTATCTTTTTCTACTCCTATTCTATTTATTTTTCTTAAATACATGTGGTATTTCATTAACAAGCAAGGGTCAAATGTAAGACATGGATATAACAATTCACAAGAAGATGACTTGCACATTTTTGGCTCTGACGTTCTGACTTCTGTTTTTATTCATGTCTAATAGTTTTTTGATCATTGTACATATTAAGATTTTATTTATATTACAGGTTTAGAATTTGACTTAGGCTATTAGGAAAATTTCTGCATAAAATCCTCAATCCTTCCCAGAAAACGCCCGTTTTTTTCCGCGCGTTTTCTGCGCAAAAAAAGCGCGGGTTTTTTGCGGTTTATTTCTGTGTGGTTCCAGACCCATAGAAAATAGCTAAAAATGCAGAATTTTCCACGAATTAATGAGCATGCTGCGTTTTTTACCGCAAAGCGTTTTTTTCGCGGTAACATGTCTCCAGACCCCTATTTACAGCTTGACAGACACATTTGAGGATACAAATTCGGGTCTGGATACCTATGATCTGTCCGGGCATTGAGGTCTGTATAGGGAGCACCAATTACGTCCGTTTGAACCTGGCCTTAATCTAATAATGTGTCAAAGCTATGTAAGTGGGGTGAAAGTTTCACGGCATTATAGTCTATAAACACTATGACTAAGATAGACTGGTCTACAGGGCAGACAGGAAGTGTTTTCATGGGGACGCAGTGGCAGAGACTTGTATTGAAAAAACTGTAAAGGAATAAAAGCACAAATTATTAAAACAGTTCAGATTCCTGTGTAATGTGTGGTAGAGCAAAAACTACTGGATTACCATGTAACACAGAAATATGTATGTAAATACTTTTGCATAAAAAAAATGCAAAAGTATCATAGATGTGAAACCTTTATTGAATAGAACCAGAAAACTTATATTTACAGCTACCAGGGCGACTGCACTACAGAAAAACATTTTCCAATACAGATTATCTGTGTAAACACTTTTTAAATCAGAAAAGACAAAATAATGATAGCAATGATACCTTTATTGGCAAACTATTGGTGAACTATCTGTTGACAATTAAATGACATTCAATGCTATGGCAGGAGACCCAGGAGGACACCACTGCTGACACAGAGACATAAAAAGCTAGACTGCAGTTTGCCAAAATGTACGTAAGCCAAAATCCTTCTGGGAAAACATCTTGTGAACAGATGAGACCAAGATAGAGCTTTTTGGTAAAGCACATTATTCTACTGTTTACCAAAAACAGAACAAGGCCTACAAAGAAAACAACAAATTACCCACAATCAAATATGGTGGAGGTTCAAAGATTTTTTGGGGAGTCGTTTTTCTGCCTATGGCACTGGGGGCCTTGACTGTGTGCAAGGCATCATGAAATATCAAGATTACCAAAGGATTTTGGGTCGCAATGTAGTGCCCGTGTCAGAAAGCTAGGTTTGCATCCTAGGTCCTGAATCTTCCAGCAGCACAATGACCCAAAAACACTTCATTCAGCACCCAGTAATGGATGGAAACAAAGCTTTGAAGAGTTCTGAAGTGGCAGCAATGAGTCCGGATCTGAATCCCATTGGACACCTGTGGAGAGATCTTAAAATTGCTGTCGGGAGAAGGCATCGTTCACATATGAGTGTCCTGGAGAAGTCTGTATAAGAAGAGTGGTCCAAAATTCCAGTTGAGACGTAAGAATCTTGATGAAGGTTATAGGAAGCGACTGAGTGCAGTTATTTATTTCAAAAGGTGTGCAACCAAATATTAAGTTTTGTACGGCCCATTTTGGGGGTTTTGTGTGAAATTAT
Source organism: Dendrobates tinctorius (assembly GCF_039654945.1). NCBI lineage: Eukaryota > Metazoa > Chordata > Amphibia > Anura > Dendrobatidae > Dendrobates > Dendrobates tinctorius. Next base: position 6,148,736 of record NW_027361684.1, on the reverse strand, counting down.
GTCCAATTTACCTTTTTTTCGTGTTGTTCCAATATACACAAAGGAGATAAACGTGTATAAAAAAGTATAGTTGCAATAATTTTCTGGGAAAAATACTTAATTTTCTGGAACAATTTCAGGGATGCTTTCGGACCGGACTGTGCAAATGATTGCCAAAAGAAATATTTGAAAGACTTTACTATTCGGCTGTGCCAGTTTTTTTCAATAGGCGTCTATATCTAGACATTGATTTAGCTATGTAACACGCTACCACAATACTTTTTTTCTATATGTTATAACGATGCAAGATGCTCTAATGTACCAAACAGAGGGATCTACTGATGAAACTTGACCCAATTGAATAGTAAGTGACCTCTTATTTCAGATCTTGTGCTCTTGTCTCAGTTATTCATTTTTAAACTTGGCTGACAAAGAAGCCTCTGTGCACCAGAAACCTGCAAATATAATATTTCTAGTTGGCCAATAAAGTAATATGTAATATAAAAAGGTATTCTAAAGTCCAATTTTCCAGATTTTTTAAGATGCAGGAAAAAAAGTATAGAAGCTTTATATTATGAGAAGACTGCTGTTCAAAGAGAACCTGTCATGTAAAAAAAAACACTATAAGGCTGTGTGCCCATGTAAGTGGTTTTTACGCGATTTTGAAGCATTTTTCCCGGTAAAAACGCTTCAAAATCGCATACAAGAAGCATCCCATTCATTTTAATGCATTCCACACTTTTTGTGCACAATGATGCGTTTACCGCTAAAAAAATCGCGGTTAAAAACGCAGCATGCTCATTAACTTTGCGGAAAAGTCTGCGTTTTTAGCTATTTCCTATGAGACAGAAGACACGCGGGAAACAAACGCATAAAAAAGTGCGGTTTTTATGCAAAAAACGTGCAAAAATCGGGGAAAAAAAACGCGCATTTTCTGGGAATGAGTCCGGTTTTCAAGCAGAAATTTTCTGCTTACGTGGGCACATAGCCTTAACCTGCAGATATGAGGGTTAATTTGCAGGTTAATCGTGTTCTGAAGCTGCTCGGTGTCTGCGCTGACAGCCCCGCTGCCTGGAGGAAATGAACTTTATTGCTTCCGGCAGCCTCGGGCTTTCAGTCATAGGGATGTGGCTGGTGCAGCTTCAGTCAGCATTCAGTGAGCATCAGCTGTAGCTGCGCCCACGACACTGACTGACAGACGTTCGTCAGTCACTGCCGTAGGCATAATTACAGCCACTACTCAGCATGCACTGAGCCGTGACTGATGCCGCGATGGCCCACCCCTATGACTGAAAGTCTGAGACTGCCGGGAGGAATAAATGTAATTTCTTTCCGGCGGCGGGGCTCTCAGCACGGACGACGGGCAGCTTCAGAAAGCTATTAATCTGCTGATTAATCCCATTTCTGCAGGTTAATGGCATTTTTTTACATGACAGGTTCCCTGTAAGGCCTGTTTCACACTTCAGTTTTTTTACGTCAGTCAAAATCAGCCTTTTATGTAAAAAAACGGATCCGCCGAAAAAGGGACGGATCCGTTTCTTTTCTCCATAGACTATCATTAGCGGCGGATTTTGACGGATGGTCATCCGTTGCATCCGTTATTTGACGGATCTGCTAAAATTTTAGCGGCTCCCGGGCGGAGCAGACGGACAATAAAACGTTTTTTTTACACTGGCGGACAGCTTTTTCTGACTGCGCCTGCCCGGGAGAATTACTCGGAGATGCGATTTCTCTCTCTCTCTCATTTTCTTTTTCAACGCCGCGGTTTCTTTTTAATTTCCTAACCTTTCCAGCTTCAGCGGATCCGTCACAAAAAAAACGGTCTGGTGGCATCCATTGTTGTCACAACGGAAACGGATCCGTTTTTTCCATCTTTGGTGGATTGCAACTGAACAAAAAAAACTGAAGTGTGAAACAGGCCTAAGATATATGAGAAGGGTTATGTAAAATACTAACTCCTTAAACGTAATGTCCTGTTATAAAACTTGTATTCTGTACATGACACGTTACAGTCCGTATAGTCTATCCCTACACAGTGCTGCATGCTCTGCTGTTTATACAGTATGTCACTACACTGATGTCTAACAGACACATAGACAATTATTTCATACTATTCCTACAACTTCTGGACTCTTTCAGAATTATTAGTCAGTTTTTTTTTCCATTCTTGTTGATCTGAATTTTTAAAAAAGACCTTGTGCCACTTTTCATTCATGATTAAAATAAATGAGAAAAGACTCGTAACAAAAGATCAGTTGCACTTCCTAAATTTAAAACAATGTAAATCTTTATTAAGTAACAAACACAAAAGCCTTTAGGTAAGGCCTGTTTCAGACATCAGTTTTTTCTGTCAGTCTAAATCCGCCAAAATAGTGGAAAACAGATCCGCAGGCGGACTGACAGAAACGGGGGGACAGCGGATCGGCGGATGTACGGATCGGCCGATGGTAAAAATTTAAAGGAACCGCGGCTGGGAATAAAGGAAAAAAAAATAATCAAAAATTAATACCGGGCGATGTAGTGGTATCCGCGGGCATCTGCGGTGAGCGATCTCGCGCGATGTGGGTGAGTAGCGATGGCATGAGGGAGGAGATTGCGCAGTAGCGATCGCGCGATGGCATGAGGGAGGAGATTGCGCAGTAGCGATCGCGCGATGGCATGAGGGAGGAGATCGCGCAGTATCGCGCGATGGCGTGAGGGAGGAGATCGCCGAGAGTAGCGATCGCGCGATGCGAGGGGATCGGGCGACAAATGGAGGAGGCAGGTAAGGAGAGAGAGAGAGATAGGATCTGGAGGGAGAAAAAGTGTTACAGGGTCCGCTCGGTCAGGTCAGCGGACACCAAAATATTGGCGGATCCGCAAAAATGCGGATACTACGGACGGCCATCAGTCAAAATCCACCGATAATGAAAGTCAATGGGGGAAAAAACGGATTCTCAAAGAAAAATGGCGGATCTGTTTTTTTTCCAAAATGGCGGATTTTGACTCATGGTCACAAACGGATGTGTGAAATAGGCCTTACTAGGATGCAACACTATGGACAATGAGAATGCAGTGGTAGTCAGTCAACCAACACTATTTAACAATAAGACTAATACAGTATATTATGACACTTACTACATTAAATGAAATACCTTATTCAGCGTTCTATTTATGTATACTGTTCTTATTATTTAGTGGTTAAGGCTACTTTCACACTAGCGTTTTTTAGCGCTGCGCTTCGTGCACAGTAGAAACGCATGCAAAAAAAGCATAATGCATTTTGCATGCGTTTGCTGTTTTTTTGCGCATGCGTTTTAACCCTTTTGTATCCATTTTAACTCTTAAAACGCATGCGATTTTAAACGCAGGTGTGCGCATGTCCATGACCCCATATTGTGCTCCATACAGTATAATGGACCCCATACAGTGCTTTATACAGTATAATGGTCCCCATATATTTCTTCCTACGATATAATGGGCCCCATATATAGCTCCATACAGTATAATGAGCCCCATAAAGTGCTCCATGCCGCATAATGAGCCCCATATAGTGCTCCATACAGTATGAAGTAAAATTGTAATTCCAGATATGTTGTTTATTTGATAAGTTGTTCTATTTGTAATCTTTGTTATGTCGGATGCACTACCCGACATTTGAAAACCAGGATTTCTGAATATATCACAGATATAAATTCTGTAGGAAGTTTTAACTGCAATTTGTCCTCTGTTTCTAAACACTTTATTTCTCACCATCAGAGAAATACATCATCATTTAAAATAAAGGGTATTGAAAGAATTGTCACACATCCAAGAGGAGGAAACATCAGAAAGCGTTTATTGACACGTGAAGCCTATTTGATTTTTTTGCTTGGGAATGTGCGCTCCAAATGGTTTAAATGCACGTAGAGAAGTTATGTATCATTATTAGTGTGCAATTTGTCTGTAAATATTTTTGGAATTTTGCATATTTTTTGCTTTTTGTATTTTGTCTTACTTGTTGAAACGAAAATAGTCTCTTTTTTGCCATGAATTGGTAGTTTTAATTAATTCTATGTGACACATGTGTATAATTGCTGTCTATTGCTTGAAGCTGTGTATAAAATGCTATTTGTCAGCTTTATTGTCAGCTTTTTTGATAAAGAACACGGTCCTAGTGTTCGAAACGCGTCATTTGACATTCATGTGAACTCTGTCTTACTTTTTTACTCAATAAAATGGATATTTTAAGAAGCTGGGAATTTTTCCTTTTTTTCTAAAGTATCCAATATATTGTTCCATTCAGTATAATTGGCCCCATATAGTGCTCCATACAGTATAATGGACTCCATTTATTGCTCCATATAGCATAATGGGCTCCATATATTACTCCATACAGTATAATGGACCCCATATTGTGTTCCATACAGTATAGTGGACCCCGTATAGTGCTCCATATAGTATAATGGACCCCATATATTGCCCCATACAGTATAATGGGCCCCACATAGTTCTCCATACAGTATAATGTGACCCATACATTGCTCCACACAGTACAATAGGCCACATACACTCACTGGCCACTTTATTAGGTACACCATGCTAGTAACGGGTTGGACCCCCTTTTGCCTTCAGAACTGCCTCAATTCTTCGTGGCAGAGATTCAACAAGGTGCTGGAAGCATTCCTCAGAGATTTTGGACCATATTGACATGATGGCATCACACAGTTGGCGCAGATTTGTCGGCTGCACATCCCTGATGCGAATCTCCCGTTCCACCACATCCCAAAGATGCTCTATTGGATTGAGATCTGGTGACTGAGGAGGCCATTTGAGTACAGTGAACTCATTGTCATGTTCAAGAAACCAATCTGAGATGATTCGAGCTTTATGACATGGCGCATTATCCTGCTGAAAGTAGCCATCAGATGCCTGTTCTTAGCTGAGAGGAGTGGTACCCAGTGTGGTCTTCTGCTGCTGTAGCCCATCTGCCTCAAAGTTCGACGCACTGTGCGTTCAGAGATGCTCTTCTGCCTACCTTGGTTGTAACGGGTGGCAATTTGAGTCACTGTTGCCTTTCTATCAGCTCGAACCAGTATGCCCATTCTCCTCTGACCTCTGGCATCAACAAGGCATTTCCGGCCACAGAACTGCCGCTCACTGGATTTTTTTTCTTTTTCGGACCATTCTCTGTAAACCCTAGAGATGGTTGTGCGTGAAAATCCCAGTAGATCAGCAGTTTCTGAAATACTCAGACCAGCCCTTCTGGCACCAACAATCATGCCACGTTCAAAGGCACTCAAATCACCTTTCTTCCCCATACTGATGCTCGGTTTGAACTGCAGGAGATTGTCTTGACCATGTCTACATGCCTAAATGCACTGAGTTGCCGCCATGTGATTGGCTGATTAGAAATTAAGTCTTAACACACAGTTGGACAGGTGTACCTAATAAAGTGGCCAGTGAGTGTATATTAGTCCATACAGTATAATGGGCCCCATAAAGTGCTGCATACAGTATAATGGGCCCCATATATTGATCCATACAGTATTATAAGCTCCATATAGTGCTCCATACAGTATAAAGTACCCAATATATTGCTCCATTAAATATAATGGGCCCCATATAGTGTACCATATGGTATAATGGACCCCACATAGTGCTCCATACAGTATAATGGGCCCCATCTTTTAGTCCATATAGTATAATGGGTCACATATAGTTTTCCAAAGATAAAAAATAATCAAATTCTCATCTTTCCACATTCCCCCGGTGCTCTGGTCTGCTCAGCATCTTATGACCCTCTGCACTGCTCAGCAGAGAGGGCACACTGTAGTGACGTCATCATGCCCTCTGCGCTGAGATGTCACAGAGCTCAGACGCAGAGGCGGAATGATGGGAGAGGGCATATCAGCTGACGGTCCCTCTCCCTTCATTGTTTTCAACTGTATCAGCATCCAGGATGCCGACTCACAGGCTCCATAGCAAGCCAGTGTTCCTGAGAGAGAGTGGGCCCCCCGTTTGTCCACGACCCCGGCACATGCCTTGGTGTGCCGGGTGGTGACGCTGACGGACTGTAGCAACCATCAACTGTATAGTAGCCTCTTATTAGGCTGACCTGGTGAGGTGGATCCATGAAGTCGCAGGTCAGGGCAGCCATATGGTATGATGAGGACTTGGAAAACTGGTATTGCGAACAGCAGACAAACTGGCAATGCGTGACATACTGGAAGCCACAGAAGCAGAAGGACCATAGTAGGAAGACTGCAGGTCTGAAGCAGGCACACAGGTGTAGGTAATGTGAACAGTCTCCTATAACAGCTCAGGATGTTCACAGCAGGTAGTGGGATAAACGGCAGCAGCTGCAGGTAACGCAAACAGACTTCAATAATAGTTCAAGAAGCAAATGGCAAGAGATGAGATACTGTAACCTGCTGCTGGAGTGATGAAGAGTTCATAGAAGTCTGAGGAGACAACAGGAACTGAGGACTTGGATAATGTCAGAGTTCAAACACACGTCTTTAGGACACCGTTCTGGCTTAACATTTAGAAATGGGGAGGGGTATCCACACAGGCCTGAAAAGGCCTAGGGAGATGATGTCATGGTGGCACACATGACTACTTGAAAAACCTGATGTGGAGCACAGCAGGGAGCAGCAGCCATAGGGCAGGAGGTGACGGCCTGCCAAGCCAAGATAGGTGCATAACACCTCTCAATATGACAACAATAATTGAGCTTCTGTGACACTGTATAGGAAAAAGTGTTGAATTGTTTAAATTGACATTGGTCTGTTTTTGCCTTTTTTAAGGGTAGCAAAAAACAGACCCAGCATGATATAAACATGCAATGAACATTGTTTATCTGATGAGACAATGTGTGCAAGACTATTTTTTCCTTTGCAAAAGTGGCAATGAAATTAACATGTTAAGGAAAAGCTCTTTAGGCAAGGTTCTTTGTAGCTAGTCTGGCAGCAGGTTTTTGCTATGCAATCTGACAGCAGCATAAGGTAGAGACAGAGACCCCGATTCCAGAGATGTGTCATTTACTTTACCGGGTATAGTAGTTGTGATAGAGTCACAGTTTTCACTGCTGCAGATCAGATGTCCTTTAAAGTTTAAAGTTTAAACTTATTTTCATCCATGCAATAAACTTTTTAATCCAAGTTTATCCAAATTATTTTAATCCAATAATAGATGGTTATATATATTGAGATTTAGGAATTACAATCATTATTTGCTTGGGAAAGTGAAAATCATTTATTGACAGTCCTCTATATCATATTGGATAATGAAGCAGTTTTAGGTGCTGAACTAAGCTCTCTCGATCAGGAAGGCAATCGTTTAACAGAAAATAATTCACAGAACAAGATTCGTAATCAGACCAGTAATGCAGTCATGTGCAAAAGTGGAAGTATACTTTCACTGTGATTAAGCAAAGTGCTTCCTTCCAATGTATCATTAAACTCCCTTGTCCATCAAAGCAATGATCAGACAAGCATATCATTAAAACTGATCTATGGACCACTCTCAATGGAGACATCTTTTTCCTGTAAACCGTACTTTCTGTTTCCCCAGTCAATTGCATTGGCAAACCAATCAACCTATCAGTTAAATAGGTAACAATTTCTCATCAAACTAGAATCTTCTTTTATATCACAAAGGCCACTTTTTGCACCTTAATTTTTGTACAAGTAAAACATAATAGACATAAACATGTACGCCTAGCAACTAAGACATCTGTCATGAAACTAGTTTCCCATGTAAATACCGTAGTTGCTCATTAAACTATCACTGAGGATGAGCCCAGCCTGTCACTGGGTAGAAGGTAGATAGGGAGAAGGGATCTAGTATAAACCAATGGAACTAACATCTAACAAATATCAAAAGTTTATATAACATGATAAATAGGCCCACTCATAATAAAAGAGGTCAAACAATATGTAGAAGGGGCAACTTTTTTATGGGTCTGGTTACGACTTCACTTAATTTTTAAAATTCCTGCTCCCCAATGTCACCAAGTTCACAGGAGAATGGCAGTAATAACATTGATCCATATCGAACCGATGACAACTATTACCAGGCAGCTTGAATTTTCCGACTCACCCAGGCTGGAGTATTCCTTTGGTCTAAAAATTAAACCTCCAGAGGTCTTTTTCCTCAGGGTTTGGGGTCTCCCAAGTTACATGCAGTTGAACAAAGAAAAAATACTTAACAGCTGTTGTTTTTCTCCATCTTTTCCCAATACCCGATTGAGCGGAGAGTTGAATTGACTTCATACACATTAGCTTGTAGTAGACCACATCAAAATTGGTGGGATCCACTAACAATAGTCTAATTTGTCTGTCTATCTTTTAGGAGGTGAGAGAAATTAAATAATTGTAGTGAAGCCTATTTGAAACTAGTTGATCCTTGATTTGCATTAGATTCTCTAGGAAAGATGTGGAATGAAGCCTTTGGTGCCATCTCCATCGGCAATGGCTGACTGTGGGAAATCCCAGGAATAGAGTTAGATATGATCTGTTAGGTGTATTCAGTTTGGATTTCAGGGCAAACAAACGTTGTTCAATATGATGAATCAAGTAGTAAGCCACAAAATTCAGATTCAGCGCATAACCCATAGTTGGGTAGAGCAGGAATAGTAGGCGGTAGGAGCCGTGGGCCAACTGGATAGAATCAGGGAGGCTGGCACTGGCTGAGCAAGCGGTGAGGCAACCAATATTTCATATTTATGGAGCATTATCAGAAGGGTGCAGCTAACAATAAAGATGAAGGAGGAATGATCAGAACTAAGGGTACCGTTACACCTAGCGATGCACTAGCGATCCCGACTAGCGATATGACGTGGTCAGGATCGCTGGTGCATCGCTGGGTGGTCGCTAGTGAGCTGCCACACAGGCAGATCTCACCAGCGACATAGCGGTGGTCGGGGATCGCTACTTACCTGTCATACGCGGCGATCCTGCGTCCTCCCGCCCGGCTCCACTCGTCGCTCGTCGGCGCCACAGGAAGCCCAGCAGGAAGTGGCCGACGAGGAATGGTCCAGGAGCTTCTCGCGTGACCAGCGATAACCAGCGGGGGAGCGGTCGGAGGTAAGTATCACACATAGCGATATCGCTAGCAATATCGCTGCAACGTCACAAAATCGGTGACTTTACAGCGATATTGCTAGCGATATCGCAGTGTGTAACGGGGGCTTAACGCAAATAAGACCGGAGTGAAATCCTTATCAAGGCCATTAGAGCTGTACTCAGCATTATCAGGCACCTGGTAAATGTTTGTTTTTAGTTCAGCAAAATGGTAATACCTAATAGTTTATCCTTAATTTTAGAAACAATAGTTTTTTTTGTTAGTGGCTGTATCTGGACAGTCATGTTGTGAGTTTCTATACTGTATATTGATATTTTCATTGATTACATTACACTCATTATTTAAATGGAGAACTAATCTCTGGATCTGTCTGCAATAGATTTGCTGATGCTTCATTAATATACAAAGTCTTTAGCTCAGGTTACATGACATAGTACATATGGATACTTTAATGGCCATTGACATAAATTGGCCTGTGTTCAGCATTTATCTTCTACTAATGTATGCAGACGTGAGTAAGCACCAGGGAACGCAGAGAAATTAAATGCTAAGTGACAGGCCCTGTGTGAATACATTTGCTGATAATAAGTAATGTTTAGAACTGAAAGGTAATAATAATAACAACTGTGACTCTGGAAAGCCCGGATGTGACTCTAATTTTCTATTTATTTTAATAAGTCACATGTCATACTACACTTATTTTACCATGACTGTGAAATCCCCACATATTTTTCTCCGTATCATTCACATGCACGGTGTGGTGACCCCATAGTGCCACCACCCATACAGTATGGTATTCCTCAATTCTCCCACACACATTATGAGGCTGCCTCAGTGCCCTCTCAAAGTATGATGTCCCCACAATTCCCCCACACATTATTAAGCTCCTAAAGTGATCTCTACACAGCATGATGATATCTCTACAGTGACCCTCCATCATATGATGTCTCCACAGTTCCCGTTTACAGATTATGAAGTTCCCATAGTGACATATCAACATAGTATGATGACCTTCACCTCCCCTGATCACCGTATGATTAACACTACACACAATATAACGGCCCCAACAGCCCTCTCCTCCCACACAGTATCATGTCCACAAAGTTCCACCCACACATATGAGGATCCCACAGTGACCCCCATCATAGTATGATGTTCCCCACTCCCATCTACCACTTAATATGATGCTGTCACAGTCCATACCTCACAGTATTATGACTCCCATGGTCCCAACCACACACAATATGATGTCCCCACAATGCTGCCACACTCAGTTTAGCGGCACCCACAGCCCTCCCAGAGACAGGATTATGCCTTCACAGCCACCACCCCCACACAGTATGACAGTATGATACCTCTACAGCCACCAAAATATTATGACTGTCACCGACCCCTACACACAATGTGATGCCCCCACATACCCCCATACACTATGACAGTTTGATGGCACTATGATACAGAATGATGGCAAAAGTCATTGCACCCGCTGCGCTGAGACTTCAGTCTGTATACCTGTGATAACATTTCTTGCTATTTACTGCAGTTTTTTAGTATTATCATAAGAAGACTGGATCTCATGATATTTTTTCTTTTATGGATAATTACTCATGTTCCATCTCAAAAAGATTGTGGACAAGGGCAAGTTGGTATGAATGTGAGTTAGTGAGCAAATTGCTGTAAATAAAAGATCAGATAATCATTGACGTGTAACTTCACACAAAACTCCACAGATATTTAATGTGTTCTTTTGAGCGTTGCTTATCTGTTAAAATAATCTATTTAGGAATTTTTTTCTTTATCTCAGAATTTGGCCTGAACCTAGAGTTACACATAAGCTGGCGCTGCCTAGGGGGCGCTATCAGGGGGCACGTGAACGAGCGCAGGGAGTGCAGGAACAGGGCACGCAGTGCACAAGGACCTGAGCACAGGACTTGGCCCTAAGCAGTCACATGACTACGGGGCGGAATCACCGCGTATGAGTACAAGGAAGGAAACTGAGTGCGGCAGCGTGCAGGGCCCAGACAGCAAACATGGTCAAGGAGAGCAGAGGGTCTAAAGCCAGCCAAAAACAAAGTACCTAGGGATAAGTCAAAGAGTAAACGGAGACAAGCCAAGGGGTCAGATAACCAGGAGGGACAGGGCAGTACAAGGCAGGATGCAGAGGCATGAGTCAAGGGACAGTCCGAGTCATACACAGCAAAGCATACAAGCACAGAGGCACAACGTTTATGGACGAGTAACCTGGGTCAGCTACCACAAACCGAGTATACGGAAGTATCATGACACCAAATCTAGGAACTGCCAACATTAAATAGCCACCCCAGAACCAAAGAGAGGCGAACTAAAATTAACCCAGACCTGACCAGGATGGAGGCGGAACCATCCTGTCCAGAGTCATGACAACTTGATCATATGGTGCCATTAATTCCACAGCGTTTCACAGACATTATCTCTGTCCCTATTGGAGCTCACAATATAATTTCCCTTTTAGTCTGTTTTTGGAGGGTAGGAGAAACCAGAGAACTCAGAGGAAACCCACCAAACACGGTGAGAACATGCAAACCCCCTGCAGATATCCTTGGCGAGAGAGTCGGAGCTACTAACAGCTGGTTGATGAGGATGCCCAGTGTTGTACCCAGGGGTGGACATATCATTGGTGCTAACTGTGCGGCCTCACAAGGGCCTAAGAGGTAAGGGGGCCCATTTCCGCCTCCAAAGCAGGTAAATTTGTGCATTATGGTGAACTGTTGAGTTGCAAAAGGGCCTATATACTGTTCTTGGACAGGGGCCCTTATCTGTCGTTTGTATCCCCCACTCATTTGATGTTCGTGACCTCTCCAGGGGATAGGTTATCAAATTAATATGCCTAAACAACCCATTAAAATCAGAAGCCAGTTATAGTTCAATTGGATTGCCATTCTTTTTAACATGGTTTGCAATTAAAAAATAAGTGCAATTTTCGTCACAAAGTTCAAACCGCAAAGTTATGGGATGTGCTCCAATAGGGTTTTGCAGTGGCTGAAAGTGCAGAAAGACTAAGGCCGCTTTCACACTTCAGGCTTTCGGTATCCGGCATGGGGCGGCGAAAAACCGGACTGCCAGATCTGGCCGCATACGCAGACACCGAATCCTTCTTTCTGCCGGATATATTCCTGGCAGAGAAGGTTTCCGGGCATGCGCAGTTCGAAAAACCGGTCCGGCGTTGGGAAAAAACGTTGCATGCAACGTTTTTTCCAGACGCTGGACCGGCTATTTTCCCCTGATCCGGAAAAAAACGGACGCGCTGCATTGCCATCCGGCGCAATGCAGCAGCAATGAAACAGCACGGGGAAAAAGCCGGATCTGGTCGTAACAGGCGCCGGATCCGGCAGTCAGGTTTTTCGCCACACCATGCCGGATACCGACGAAAGCCTGATGTGTGAAAGCGGCCTTACAGGGGTTTTTCCCCACAAAAATAAGTTTATTTTAATTAATAGATCTTGGAATAATAATAACTTTCACAAATGGATGTGTTTAAATAAAATGTTCCTGTGCTGAAATAATCTTATAAATGTGTCCCTGCTGTGTACTGTGTAATGGCTGTGTCTGACCGTACAGGAACATGGGCTGATCATACCACATCTCCTGGGCAGGGGAGGAAGCAAAAGAGAATATACAAAGTGAACAGCAGGGGATCGTAAATTATTCTTTTTGGAAGGGAAAAAAAATGTCTCTGCCTGTTTTTAAACAATGTTTTTCTTCAAAGAAAGAATCATTTGAGATCCCATGCTGCAGTGTCTTTACATGTTTTACTGCAAGAAAAGGAAGAAAGGTCCAGCCCCAGAAATTTAAAATCCAGGATTTTTATTGTATCATATTTAAAATACATTCATGGCTGCTTGTGATCAAGTAACGGCAACAAAGTTCACCACATGGGGATATTCTCCAGGTCTCTGTACGCGTTTCGAGCACAAGTGCTCTTAGACTCTGAGTCTAAGGCTGTGCGCACACGCTGCGGATTAGGTGCGGATTCATCCGCGCGGATTTTGTAAAATCCGCAGGTGAAACCGCAGGTCAAAAGACCTGCGGTTTTACCTGCGGATTGCTCTGCGGTTTTGCCCTGCGGTTTTTCATCTCCTCAATGGAGGAGATGGCAAACTGCAGCAGAATCCGCAGAAAGAATTGACATGTCAATTCTTTCTGCGGATTGAAAACCGCAGATAATCCGCGCGGAAAATTCCGCACCGTCTGCACTGCGTTTTTTGATTCCCATAGGGAATCATGGTACTGTACACCGCAGCAGAAACTGCTGCGGGTCCGCAGCGGCCAAAACCGCTGCGGAACCGCAGCAAAATCCGCAGCGTGTGCACACAGCCTTAGAGCACTTGTGCTCGAAACGCGTACAGAGACCTGGAGAATATCCCAATGCGGTGAACTTTGTTGCCGTTACAGGATCACAAGCAGCCATGAATGTAATTTAAATATGATACAATAAAAATCCTGGATTTTAAATTTCTGGAGCTGGACCTTTCTTCCTTTTCTTGGAGTCATTATACGTCCTGGCAGAGACGTGTCCGCGCTCAGAGCTTTTCAATAGTTCTTACGAACTTACAAGAGGTGAGCTGAAATTTATCTTTTTCAGTACATGTTTTACTGCCCCGCTCCCCTGCCCAGGAGCTGTGGTATGACCAGACCATGTCCCTGTAAGTTCAGACACAGGCATTACACAGTACACAGCAGGGTCACATTTATAAGATTATCTCAGCACAGGAACATTTTATGAAAACACATCCTTTGAAAAGAGTGCCTAGCTTAGTGGGAAAAGGCATAGCCGATTGCAGACCAACAAATTCATCATAATTTCCCCTTGAAAAGTGTAGGAAATTTATTCAGAAATGTCCATGAATGGAGTTAATTTCTGATGATGTCTCACAGCAGCTAAAAGATGCAAGAAGTTCATTAGGAGGCAATGTTAGTGAATTTAGTGCATCTTACTCCAACACATCCTGGATCCGGGTTGGTGGTCTTAAGCCAGTCTTAATAAATTGCTCCCTTTGTGTGTAGTTATGTAACATTAAAGGTATATTCCAAGTAACACAAAGAACAGCTGAAAAAGTGGCCACACGACTTACCTAATATACTTTCTTTAGTTCTGACATTTGTACCATATTTTATTTTCACTGGTGGACCAGCCTAGTAATATTAGGCTATAGAGATAAGTCCTACTAGGATATATGGAGTTCTACGAGTTGGCTCTCTTGCTCAGGCATATGGACATCATAGAAGGGGTCACTTCATTCTGGACCGCTCTTAATGACCCAAAATGGACAGAAGCTCATAAATTACATGCACTTTTTTCAGTTGAATGCCTAATATGAGGAATATCAGTTTACTAGTAGACTGACAAACGGAGACCATAATGACCAGATTGCAAAGCCAACTTCTATTTGCAAAGGAATTGTCTTTGTGAGGGAACTTATTTAACTAAAATGTAATGTTCCCATATAAATACGAAGGAGGTGATAATGTCTATATCCATGCAAGAAGGCAGCTGCTCATATAGACAGCATTTCAGGTAAGGGCTAGTATAGTATCACCTTCACAGATAAGCCCGAAATACACAAAGTAGTCTGTAATTCAGGAAGACTATGGGCCTGATTCATCAAAGTTTTCACTGCAGAATTCTCGCGTAAAAGTTTTGAAAAGTTGCAAACTTTTGTGACTTTTGGCGTTTTCACACCACTCATCAGATGCTCCTGATTCATGAAGCGGTGTAGGACCCTTAATGAATCAGGAGCGTTTGATGAGTGCATACCCCTCATCAAGATCAGTGTGATAAGATCAGGGCCTATGTTTTGAAATACAGATATGACTGAGGAATGGCTGTCCTCCACGTAGCCATACCACCAAAGGACCCCAACCACTTTTCCTCTTATCTCTTTCCCCCCATCCTACCAATAACAACACACACTATAGGTTTGGATAAAATGGCAACAGTAGCCTTTATTAATTACATTAACATTAACAATATTATTACTAATATTGACCAAAATCCAAGGAAGCGTCTTTGGAAGCTCAAACAATAAA
Organism: Dendrobates tinctorius; assembly: GCF_039654945.1. Taxonomy (NCBI): domain Eukaryota; kingdom Metazoa; phylum Chordata; class Amphibia; order Anura; family Dendrobatidae; genus Dendrobates; species Dendrobates tinctorius. The sequence continues at coordinate 6,133,646 of NW_027361684.1, read as the reverse complement.
ACCTAGCATTGTCAGTGACTGTTCTTTGCCCCCCAACTGTATCATGTCAGTTCAGGGGCCTTGAGCTGAATGGCGCCCCTTGATTTGTCCCTCTAAGACCTTGATTCAGTAGGTACTCCCTGAATATTTCTTAACACTTATAAAAGGGAGTAGGGGGTTGACTCCGCCAAAAATCAGTCCACTATCCCCCTCTTTACTATACCACCAATTGGCTTTCCAAAGACCCATTCCCGCCAGCTGCCATGACATGATGTTATAACTCCGAGCAGCTGAAGAATACTTAAATCTTAATCTTTAAATTTTCATATCAAAGGCATGGAGCCAACCTTAGGGAATGGTGGGATGCTGATCCACTAATGGACTGCCCATTCACTTCCCATCAAACCCTATATACTTGGTTACAACCACCAATTAGAAAGCATCAATATGACACTCCAATAACACCCCCCAAAACTTTTCTGTGTGGCCTTGATCCCAAACAAACTAAAACACCATCTTAGGCCCCTAGACCTGGAACACATCCTGTTCATGAGGTCCTCCCTTTTAGCCCCTTTGGGTCACAGTATGGGCCCTACTTGCCGGTGACCATGGAAATGCCTCTTCTTCATCTTACGAAACAGATTTCTTCTCATGGTCACAGCTAAGAGCGGAACAGCCAAGGCTGAGAACAGCGAGTTTGTTTTGTCTTCCTGTTCCTCACTATTTACAAGAACTCCCGATACAAGAACCTATTATTTATACCAGACAATCGGCCATTAACCCATCAGTGTAATGGGGTGGTTAACAGTTCCAGCCAATTCTACCTCATTACTTATTGAAACCAGCACAACAAACTTACATTGTAGAGAGTGTCTTTTATTAGGAAACACATTAATTATTTAAATATTCAAAATCGCACATTTTGTCATCTTCTTCACACCGCTTCCTGTGTGGCTCAGACGAGGAGAGTGTTGAAAGCTTCACTAACTTAAAGAGGTATTTCAGTTTCGGTAAATGAAGCTTCCTCAATGTACTGTAGAAAGCAACGTTATATGATTTTCTGATATACTTTTGGAATTCATTTCTAATATTTTTCAAGATCTTTTCTTGCAATCATTCATTGTGAACTTTCTGTGTTCCCTGATCTGTCCTGATCATGCGGTGATCATACAGGTGCAGAGCTGTACAGTACTGTTCATAGAGTACCCAGAGCGGGACTTAGGTTACTTTGCACCACGTGCAACACCCTCTTACTTTCCATACAGAGTATGCTTACTTTCCATACAGAGTACATTGTAGTGCCTAAATAATACAGTCATTCAGTGGCTAACTAACCCTCTGAAAGGGGACCTGTCACCAGGTTTTTGCCACCCATATCTGAGAGCAGCATAATGTGCAGACCCTGATTCCAGTGATGTGTCACTTACTGGGCTGCTTGCTGTCATTTTAGTAAAATCCCTGTTTTATCCTTTGAAGAAGATCTAGCAGTCCTCTCAATGCTGAGACCTGTATATCCCTACCCACACCTCATGTAATGTACACAGAAAGATGCCAATTACTGGTGGTAGTGGGGGTTATACAGATCTCATGAATATGGAGCAAAAAGTTTACTAGTCCTCTAGTGATAATCTCCAAATTTTGAAAAAAAAAATACACTAAGCAGCCCAGTAAGTGACAAATCGCTGGAATCAGGGTCTCTGTCTACAAGTCATGGCCAAAAGTTTAGAGAATGACAAAAATATTAATTTTTACAAAGTCTACTGCTTCATTTTTTATAATGGCAATTTGCATATACTCCAGAATGTTATAAAGAGTGATCAGCTTAACAGCAATTACTTGCAAAGTCAATATTTGCCTAGAAAATTTACTTTATCCCCCAAAACACATTTCAACATCATTGCAGCCCTGCCTTAAAAGGACCAGCTAACATCGTTTCAGTGATTGCTCCATTAACACAGGTGTGGGTGTTGATGAGGACAGGGCTGGAGATCAATCTGTCATGACTAAGTAAGAATGACACCACTGGACACTTTAAAAGGAGGCTGGTGCTTGGCATCATTGTTTCTCTTCTGTTAACCATGGTTATCTCTAAAGAAACACGTGCAGTCATCATTGCACTGCACAAAAATGGCCTAACAGGGAAGAGTATCGCAGCTAGAAAGATTGCACCTCAGTCAACAATCTATCGCATCATCAAGAACTTCAAGGAGAGAGGTTCCCTTGTTGCCAAAAAGGCTCCAGGGCGCCCAAGAAAGACCAGCAAGCGCCAGGACCGTCTCTTAAAAGTGTTTCAGCTGTGGGATCGGGCTACCAGCAGTGCAGAGCTTGCTCAGGAATGGCAGCAGGCAGGTGTGAGTGCATCTGCACGCACTGTGAGGCGGAGACTCTTGGAGCAAGGCCTGGTCTCAAGGAGGGCAGCAAAGAAGCCACTTCTCTCCGGAAAAAACATCATGGAAAGACTGATATTCTGCAAGAGGTACAGGGAGTGGACTGCTGAGGACTGGGGTAAAGTCATTTTCTCTGATGAATCCCCTTTTCGATTGTTTGGGACATCTGGAAAACGGCTTATTCGGAGAAGACCAGGTGAGCGCTACCACCAGTCTTGTCTCATGCCAACTGTCAAGCATCCTGAAACCATTCATGTGTGGGGTTGCTTCTCAGCCAAGGTAATGGGCTCTCTCTCAGTCTTGCCTAAAAACAAAGCCATGAATAAAGAATGGTACCAGAATGTCCTCCAAGAGCAACTTCTCCCAACCGTCCAAGAACAGTTTGGCGATCAACAATGCCTTTTTCAACATGATGGAGCACCTTGCCATAAAGCAAAGGTGATAACTAAATGGCTCAGGGAACAAAACAGAGAGATTTTGGGACCATGGCCTGGAAACTCCCCAGATCTTAATCCCATTGAGAACTTGTGGTCAATCATCAAGAGACGGGTGGACAAACAAAAACCTTCAAATTCAGACAAAATAAAAGCATTGATTTTGCAAGAATGGACTGCTATCAGTCAGGATTTGATCCAGAAGTTGATTGAGAGCATGCCACGGAGAATTGCTGAGGTCCTGAAGAAGAAGGATCAACACTGCAAATATTGACTTGCTGCATTAACTCATTCTAACTGTCAATATAACCTTTTGTTACTCATAATATGATTGCAATTATATTTCTGTATGTGATAAAAACGTCTGACAAGCACACATAAAAACTAGAGGCCAGCAGATTATGTGAAAATATAATATTTGTGTCATTCTCTAAACTTTTGGCCATGACTGTATACATTATGCTGATCTCAGATTAGGGGCAAAAATCTGGTGACAGATTCCCTGTAATAATCTAGGTGCATCTTTTCTTTTCATGTTTGGGTACCAAGCGTCTTATTCACAGTCCAGGTGCCTTGTCTATATTGTCCAGCTGAGACCCCTTTAGTGACAGCACTCTGTACCATCTCATGTTTATGCACATTATCACCCAATCAAAATAGTTTTTACCCTCCGAAAGTAAATATATAGTGCTCCTATTGAATATCAGCAGAGATCTTAAAAACAGGGATGAATGGATACACAAATTATATTAAAATGTGTACCTGCATTTACCATTGTACAATAATTACTAAAAATGGTGGACAAGGCTTGTTTTCATGTGTTCTAGAGGGATTTTATACCTGCCGAGATAGTTGAAAAAAGTTTATAGAAAAAGGGGTCATAGTTAACAGGTGTAAGTAATTGAGCCAAATTCATTAATGGCAAGTGTACATGTATGCCTGTCATGTGCTGGTGCAAGGGAGATGCAACCAATTAGATAAATTGGGCACTTTACAGCGGCATGTACAAGTATGGGCACCCCTGTTCAAAATTAATGAGAACAGTTAAGCAAATTGAAGATGTATTGATCTCTTAAATCCCTAAAGTTAAGGATGACACATTTCCTTTGTATTTTAGATAAAAAAAAAAAATAAATATATACAGTGAAGGAAGTAAGTATTTGATCCCTGACTCATTTTGTAAGTTTTCCCACTGACAAAGACATGAACAGTCTATAATTTTAAGGGTAGGTTCATTTTAACATTGAGATATAGAATATGAGAAATAAAATTCAGAAAATCACATTATATAAATTACATACATTTATTTGCATTTTGCAGTGAGAAAAAAGTATTTGATCCCTCTGGCAAACAAGACTTAATACTTGGTGGCAAAACCCTTGTTGGCAAGGAAAGCAGTCAGACGTTTTTGTAGCTGGTGATGAGGTTTGTGCACATGTCAGGAAGAATTTTGCTCCACTCCTCTTTGCAGATCATCTCTAAATCATTAAGATTTTGCAGTTGTCGCTTGGCCACTTGTAGCTTCCACTCCCTCCATAAGTTTTCTATGGGATTAAGGTCTGCAAACTAGCTAGGCCACTCCATGACCTTAATGTGCTTCTTTTTGAGCCACTCCTTTGTTGCCTTGGCTGTATGTTTTGGGTCATTGTCTTGCTGAAAGACCCAGCCACGACCCATTTTTAATGTCCTGGCGGAGGGAAGGAAGTTGTCACTCAGTATTTTGTGGTACATGGCTCCATCTATTCTCCAATTGATGCGGTGAAGTAGTCCTGTGCCCTTAGCAGAGAAACAACCCCAAAACATAATGCTTCCACCATCATGCCTGACAGTGGGGATGGTGTTCTTTGGTTTATAGGCAGTATTTCACTTCCTCCAAACACAGCGAGTTGAGTTAATGCCAAAGACCTCAATTTTTGTCTCATCTGACCACGGCACCTTCTCCCGAACACTCACAGAATCATCCACGTGTTCATTGGCAGACTTCGGATGGACCTGCACATGTGCCTTCTTGAACAGGGAGACCTTGCGGGTACTGCAGTACCAATGGTTTTCTTGGTGACTGTGGTCCCAGCTGCCTTGAGATCATTCCCCCCGTGTAGTTTTAGGCTGATCTCTCACCTTCCTCATGATCAAGGATACTCCACGAGGTGAGATTTTGCATGGCACCACAGATTGATGTCGATTGAGAGTCATTTTGTAATTCTTCCATTTTCTTACTATTGCACCAACAGTTGTCTCTTCTCCCCCCAGCGCCTTACTTATGGTTTTGTAGCCCATACCAGCTTTGTGCAGGGCTATGATCTTGTCTCTGCCATCCTTAGAAAGCTCTTTGGTCCTGCCCATGTTGTAGAGGTTAGAGTCTGACTGATTAATTGAGTCTGTGGACAGGAGTCTTTTATAAAGGTGACTATGTAAGACAGCTGTTTTTAATGCAGGTAACGAGTTGATTAGGAGCGTCAATCTGGTCTGTTGGAGTCAGAACTCTTATTGGTGGTAGGGGATCAAATACTTATTTCTCACTGTAAAATGCAAATACATTTATATAATTTATACAATGTGATTTTCTGTATTTTTGTTTTGATATTCTATCAATATTAAAATTAACCTACCCTTAAAATTATAGACTGCTCATATCTTTGTCAGTGGGCAAACTTACAAAATCAGCAAGGGATCAAATAATTATTTCCTTCACTGTATTTATCTTTTACATTTCAAAAATTACAAAAAGGAAAATGAGTGAGCCAATGCAAAAATTTGGGCACCCTGAAGGATTAGCACCTAGCTGCACCACTTTTGAAAGTATCACAGCTTGTAAATGCTTTTTGTAGCCAGACAAGTCTTTCAATATTTGTTTAAGGGATTTTCATCGATTCATCTTTGGAAAATTCTTCCAGTTCTATGAGATTCCTGGGTCGTCTTGCATGCACTGCTATTTTGAGGTTTAGGTGTTTGATGTTCTGATTTGCCTCTCTAGCAATCATACGAGCAGCTTGCACTGAAATTTTCCTTGGTCTTCCAGACCTTATCTTGACCTCCACTGTTCCTGTTAACTGCCATTTCTTATTATATTTCTAACTCAGAAAAGGCAAAAATTGAAAATGCTTTGCTAGCTTCTTATAACCTTCTCCTGCTTTGTGGTCCTCCACCATTTTCATTATCAGGGTACTAGGCAGCTGCTTAGTAGAACCCATGGCTGGTGTTTCTTGGCACAAGGTTAGAGGAGGCTGGGTTTTTATAAAGCTGGGAAATTTGCATCACCAGGCCTTTTAACGATCATAGTGAGCAAGAAGTAACCCTATACGTTTACATATCACTGTATGTATATATATATATATATATATATATATAAAAACAATGCTAACCTTAAATGAGTACACCCTTTTTGTAAGTAAGATTTTATTTAATATCTCACTGAGTACAAGAACAGTTTCCAAAATGTTGCTGACTGATTTTCATTGAATATTTTTTTGACCCATAACATGGGTGAATAAAACATTATACTTTAAAAAACCCTTCAATATTCATTACAAACATCTTCAGTTTTATTCAAATTAGTTGATGCAAAAAATGAATACGCCTGACATCAAAATCTACTACTGTATATCCAGTATGTTGAATGACCTAAATGATTTTTAAGGACAGCACCAAGTCTTCAGGGCATGCAATGAACAAGCTGGTGGCTTTTTGATTGTTAGTAGGGATGAGCGAATATTTTCGGATAATTCCTTATCCGAATAGCTGTAGCGCTTACCGAATAGCTGCATCGGAAAACCTGGATATCTGGAGCGCTCCCGATGAGTGATTGTCACAACACGTGCATGGAGAGCCTGACTGTCTCACAGCCGGGTCACATGCAGATGCGGAACCGAACAGCTGATTATTTTTAGCGTTCCAGGTATCCGGGTCCCCGATGCAGCTATTCGGTAAGCGCTATAGCTATTTGGATAAGGAGTTATCCTAAGCTATTCGCTCATCTCTATTTGTAAGTTATAAGGTTTCTACTCACTCCCTGATGTAGGCACCAGAAGAGGTTTAGGTAAAACGTCTAGGCTCGCACTTGTGCAGTGTCGAGCAGCTTCCCGCGCATGCGCACTGAATCTGGTTGTATGCGCCCAGTTTCATTGACTGTATACACATCTCCCGGAGACCTTGCTCATCACGGGCACTGTAACCACGCTCATCACTGTACATGCACGGGGAGCCGCTCAACTCGGGATTTTAGAGCTTCTTCCCGTGACGTTGGCGCACCCCCGAACATCAGAGTGCTGACAATATGACGAGCCTGTGACTGAAATAAAATGAAGTGCCACCCCTAGGACTGAATGAGAAGGTACTATATACCTATAGAAAGTGATTTTTGGAGATGATTACGGCGCCTTTTGAATTGAAAATACACATTGCATCATTAACACTCTATGGACAGTTTAGTTTCTAAAGATGACATGACAGGTTCCCTTTAACAACTGGTAAATGCACCCAATATTCACTATTAATACGTATCCCCCTATGTGAGTATTCACACAAACACCAGTATTAATGTAAGTCCTTACTCACCCTAGATCCTGTCCACGTGCCATGGCTATTAAGCGAATCCTACAGGGGGTGACATCTAGCACATTAACCCTTTCATCATTTCCTCCTTACACTGTAATTTGCTATTATTAAAGTCAATTTTAGAATTACTCTACATTGACAAACATGTCAGGTGCAAGCTCAATGAATAACCTACGTATAAAGTGAGGATGAGTCTAGACACAATGTGCACAGGAGCATGATGGAAACTTACAACACTAAGGCTTCAGTGATGAAGATGAGCTTCAGCCCCCTCCTTTCCTGGAGTCAGTTCTCCTATTTTTGCTGGGTGCTCATTTGTGCATCAATTCAATGCTGAACTTCCTGCATTTATTTACTGCTCAGTCTGTAAACCAGCAAAACACAGCGCAGACCCGCCATCAGATGAAGGATTGACCAGCATTTTGCATTTTTGCGCTTGCAGATCTTCTGCCACCGATGTGAAGGATTAGTGAGAAAAGCAGAACTTTTTATTTGTTTTTTCCCCCCCCAGGAAGGATGTGACTATTTTAATTATGGTTAGATCTCAGTGTGTGACTTGGAGCAAGGCTGCAAAGTGAAGCAATAAGACACTGCTACTGCTCCCATTTCAGCACTGGAGAGGGAACATTGGGTTGGAGGACGAAGATGATGGAATGAACTCCACACAAGTAGATGTTCCCTATGTAAGTAGAAGACACAAAGAATTTTAGAATGTCTCCCTGTGATGACTCACAATAAAGCATCTTTCTTTATCATTACTTTTTCCTGGTCTGTTATTTGATACTGAATAGTTGTGTAGAGTAAGGACAAGGTCCGAAACGCGTTAGTGCTACAGGTCCTGAGCTCCTTCTTGGCTATTTAACCCTTATTTTTTCATGTATTTTTTCAATTTACTTTAGAATTTTTTATTAGTTCTGGTGCTGGATTACATTCCTCCATTTTTTTTTCTACCCTGAAAAATCAAATTTGGACAGTTTAGGAATTAGAGGTCAACAAGTCACGGTTACTCAGTTGTCATGATGTGTTGAAATTCTTATGTTCTCAAGATCTAAAGAGGTCTAATGTGTTTTTTAGGGTTACCATAACGCATGGTCATGAAATAGGATGTCAGGACAGTGTGACGGCGCTGTACATGGTGTCATCTGCAGTCTCTATAGATCTAGTTCCTCATTTTTGCTAGTTCTGTGGTTACTGTAGGTTGGGTGTGCTCTTATCTCCGAGCCCAGCACAGCATGGGTGGTTCTGCAAACCCCAGGAAATATATCTATACCAGCAGATGGGTTCCTTTTTGTCAACTCTTTCCTTTATATATTGCTGCTACAAAAAGTAGCAGAAACTTATGTCAAGGTTGCTGTGTACTACAGATACAAGTGTGAAAAAAACAAACTCAAGAAGAAACATAATAACTCATAGGGGCTGCAAAGTACTGAGTGAATAGAGTACAATGGAGGAACAGAGAGAGAAGAAAGGGAGGGATTGTGTGTGCTAGAAGAAAAGGGGGCACTCAGATGTAACATGGGAGGGGTAAGAGGGGTTTTACAGAAGGGACTGGGTGTTGTGCTTGGTGCCAGAGAAGAATTGCTAGACTATAAAGTTCATTTAAAGAGCCTACATAATAGTCATATAGGAGCTAAAAAGTATAAATACTTAGAAAATGCTGCTAAAAGTTCATATTCCTCCATCTATCCACCTCCTCTCTTCTCAGCACACAGGGTTAACCTTATACAACGTGACTTATAAAGACAGACAGTCCATCCAATGGCATGCAAAGGCTTGTAGATGGGATTTTAGGCACAGGAGTGAGCTAGACTTCTATTACTCTGCATTGGATCTTCATCTGTGACTTTCATTGCACATAGGACTTATCAGGGTAGACACTTTCTGCCTGTTTTGGTGGCTTCTTCTTACCAGGATTGAAGGCTCTGCCCTGCTGTCACAGTAAGTGGATCATGCATTATTCCTTTAGTAATGATTGTCCTACCTGTTCTCATCAGTTTTAGCTTGAAATCTAAGATTAAAGCAAGCTGATGTAGTTTACCAGAGAGCTGGGGAGTGGACAGAGAGAGGGCTAGAAAAAAATGGCTTCCTATTTAGAGATTTTAGGAAAAATTTGAGATGTTTGGAATCATAAAATTATGAATTTCTATACAGTGATGAGTTATAATTTGGGTAAAAGGAAGAGAAAAGCTATGATGGGGGGTTTAAAGGGCTTCTTGGAATCTGTGTCTGGGTTTGTCTTCTCTCCCAAATATTGGTGCTAGCTAGGGATCTGTCTTAGAAATACATGGAAAAGCTTAGTAGGTAATGTCTAATCTGTATCATGGCTAAAGGAAAGAGGAAAGTATCAAGAAAAGGATTCCCATATATTCACCTTCAATGAGTTTGTGCAATTACTCTACATTAAATCAGTTTTGTTACCTTGTTCTTTAGACACTCCTCTGCGCATTATGACTACATTGTACCAGTGCTTTATTCTAGAGGAAAGTATAATAGGTTCCACATGTAAGACACCAGCTCTTCTAGGATATGAGCCAGGGTGTGTCTTGGGCATTGGTCATACTAGCTCCAAGTTTACACATAGGAATGTTGTCTGCGCCTATAGTACGATCAGCTAGATATTTGCAGAGAAGCAATGGGGGAGATGTTAGGGGCTTGGATATTTTGCATGGGAAACAATCAACTACTGATGGTTCCCACAGGAACTGATCTGATAATTGTGAGCAATGAGGAGCCCAGTGTGAGACATCAGACATAGAAGAATATCTCATACATTGATTTACTGCGTACTTAGATGTCTCTGTCTTTGTACGGAATAAAGGCTTTGTATGTGAATTTCTTAGTGCAGAAATGTCCTTTTTTTGTCTTATACACACAGATTCTTTAAAGTCAGTGAGGTATGTGAGGGTGGTAGATGCCTTTATTACTGTGAGACTTGTGAGGGCTTGCCAAAATCTGATAGACTGGAAAAAATTCCATCTCATAAGGTCAGTTACTGGTAATTTTTTACATGAAAAATGTAATGTCGCCTCAGGATTTAACTTCTTCACCATATATACATTTGTTTTGTTTATCCTTCTCCAAGTCAATATGTATGTATGTATATATATATTTATTTATACATATCTAGAATCCTATCACCATGTAAGCAATACGCTCATACTTGCTCATGTCGAGGTGTCGCTCTGTATGTAGTATGCTCCTATCATACATGTACTTTGCGTATGAAATTATACTGATTATCTTTCCAAATGGCACCCACACCCTTAGTAACCCTTTTCTCAGACCCTTAACATACAGTACATCCTAAAGTCTGCACATTGGGACCTATGACTGTACCACTATGGTTTTGTCTTTTTACCATTTACTCCTCAGACTGGATTGGGTTCTGGCTCTGCATATTCTCATATTCTGTAGGTTAAACCATAAAGATTTGTTGAAGAAACATACAAACTGCTAATCACCACCAATTGAAAGAATCTGGTGCTCTCATTTGCTGAGATAAGAACCACAAGGGAAGGGCGGAGATGACCGAGGAGCTGGTTACGCCTTTGGGGGACGTTCCATTCTAGCCTATGATGTCTGGTTTCACTTGAAACCTAAATGACTCAATCCCATAAAATCTCTGGCAATCTGCCATGATCATTGGAGCAGGCTGCTACAGCTGCACACTTTTCTAGTGACTACTGCTGGGGAAACGCAGTATTGCATGGGGCAAATTTAAATGAATAGATGTAAGAGATCGCGTGCGGAGTTGCCTGTTTATTCTTATTTTTTTTGTTTCTTGTTATTTTTCCTTAGTTCATATATTGTGAATTTGTGCAACATTTTTTTATGTCATGCTGACCGCTTTGTGACCTACGGATGTTATAATTGTGTTATAGCACTTGGTGTTTTTTGGGGGTAGTTATATCCTGATGACATGGGAGCTGAAAAAAATCTCCTATTTGTGGCTGTCCAGATGATGTAAGGAATTATAGTCCTGTCCACCCTTTTTAAGGATCTTAGTAACCTTGCTATGATGTCTTAGAACAGTGTTCCCCAACTCCGGTCCTCAAGAGCCACCAACAGGTCGTGTTTTCAGGATTTCATTAGTATTGCCCAGGTGATGGAATTATTGCCTATGCAAGTACTGAAATTATCACCTGGGCCATACTAAGGAAATCCTGAAAACATGACCTGTTGGTGGCTCTTGAGGACTGGAGTTGGGGAACACTGTCTTAGAACATGTTGGTGGAGAGGCATGATCCGTAACGTTCTAGGGGAGAGAGAGGTGAACAATGGCATAGTTAGGACTGGGTTTGGTGCTAAAAGACATTTAAGAATAGTGAGAAGTTGTGATGTAGGCGGATCTGCCTGATTGAGAGTGTGATCTGAGACTGCCAGGCTGGGAAGGCCAAGACTTAGAGCCCATGTAGAAATGACACTTTTCTTAGTGGATGGAGACAAAAGAGCAGCGAAATGTGGTCCTAGCCAGGGTGATGAACTGTGGCTCTTGGAGAGTGAGATAGAGACTGTGTTTTTTTTCCTTTACCCATTAGTTACCACTGTATCCAGATATAAGAGGAGTTAATAACTCCTGAGAGATGCACCTTAGACCTGAGAGGACAAACGCCATCTACTAGGTACTAGTTACAGAGTCGTCTTTTTGCTATTATAGGGGAGTCTGCTATAATAGGAGCTGATCTGCAATGCACGGAAGCGGCCAATAACCAGTATGACCAAATAGTGCTGTACTGCTCCATTTCTATCCGGCCATTGCCAGTACTGTCAGATGTCAAACCCTCACCCATCTCATATTAATGATCTTTCCAGCGGAAAAGTGATCAATTTCCAAGTAGTGGAAAACCCCTTTAACTCATAAGGATACCCATTAATGTACTATGAATAAAAGATCCAGACTTTTTATAGCTTCTTATAAGGAAAAAGCCCTCTGCTGACACTTTTGTTTATTCATTTCAGCCAAGCCTTAAAAATAGCAAAGAATCCAGAATACTCTTTTGGATTTTTGCCAGTGGTTACAGTTTTTTCCACTGAAACCAGTTTCCATGTGTTCTGTGTAAACCAAAGATAATAGTTCATTCCCCTCACTGTGTACAGCTATTACTGCATAGTTCCTTGCTGAAAATGTGGTTATTAAAATTTAAAAAAAAAATTAAAAAAATAAAAAAAAAACAGAAAATTTGACAAATGAAACATAAAACTTGTCTGGGTGTAATGTATTTCTGTAGATGATTTTTGCTCTATTAAAACTACTGCAATGGTCTTCAGCGCAATCTGTGTACAAACTGTCGAAATCCAGATAAAAATGCAGCTTACCAAAACTCACATATCGAATATAAGAGCCCTGCAGTAATAAAATGAAGAAATGTGTCAGAGTCACTTGTGTTTGGAAAGGGTATTTGGCATCAGATTGTGCCCTCTGTCTCCAGGATGGCAGATTTAGGCTTCATGCTCAAATACTCCATGTTCTCCTCTATGAGCATTGAAGCCTAAGGCACTTTTGGCAGTGAGTATGGACTTTATGCTCGTTTGTTTGGAAGTTCTCTGAACCAGTTTGCCCAACGTGCCCAAAGTCACTGGGAAGTAAGTGCAGAGTACAGCCACGGATAAAGAGAAGACATTACTTATTGTATAGAGCACAAGACGATATGACAGAGAGAAGTGTTCCTATTATAAGAAGGACAATGGAATTTGTCCAGTTTATCCAATTGGATTACTATAAGATTTTCATTGCATACCAGAAGAGGTGGCTCTTGAATGTGGAGATTTTAAAAGGCTTTTCTAAATATCACACTGATGGCATATCACTAAAGTATGGATCCCCATCATTCCAAGGTCCTTATTAAGTGATGTGTTCCCAAGTGGCTGTGCAGGGAGCCGCAGACAACTCCATTTTATTGGTTGTGTAGGCTGCTGCTGCTGCTTTTATTTTGACCTCTGAAAAATGAGAGATAGAATCTGATCCTTATGAACCTCTACTCCATTTTCCCCTAAACCCTAACTACAGTATTGGAACTGGTAAAGGGTTACCCTACTCTCATTGCGCCCCTTCACAACACAATGGAAACAAGTGGAGAATGGGAAAAGGAGAGTCAGCTCACCAATGATGCAGCCACAATCCTGCTGAGAAGTGCACTTAAAAGCCTGGGATCCGGCTGAGGCAAATGAAGAGGAAAAATCCAGCGTAGAAGTAGGTAAGTAAAAGGTCAAGTTTTATTGAAGAAGTAAATCACATCCATAAAAACATGGTAAGTGTGGTTATGGTTACAGTGAATACAACCGACGCGTTTCAGCTCTGATGAGCCGTAGTCATGGTTGTTTAGACCAATGCTCACGTGCTAATAGTGTGTCTTTGGCGTGCTCTAATACTATATTCCAGTCGCCGCAGCTGCATGTCTCACAGCTGTCGAACAACCGCTTCACATGTAGGGATTACCTAACAAATAGGCAATCCCTGCATGTGTTGTGGCTGTCGAACAGCACTGACACATAGAGCCGCGGTGACACTAATATTTTTTTTGAGCATGCCAAAAATACTTAATTAAGACACGAGCATACTCGGATAACACCTTATCCGAGCACGCTTGCTCATCACTAGCCCTAACCCTTATATCTCATTCAATCTCTGTTAAGCCTGGTATAAGAACTTTTATATTACCTGCCATGTATGAAAAGAGCAACCCCTCAACCCCTGCCCTGCCTGATAATAGTCATACCTTCTGACAAATCTGTCCCATCCTGTGTGAATAACATTCATGTTACTATTTTTAGGATCCTAATGTCTTCTTGTATAAATTATCTTAATGAAAGATGAATTGTAGAAAGAAAACAATGAATTTACCATGATATGCACCTTTCTGGATGCTTTCCATACATGCCCGACAAGCTTCTATGGCACCGGAAAGGCCTATGCTATGACCTTCTAGGAAAATGTTCATGTAGCCTGGATGCATGGAAAATATTTGTTGCAGCTTTTTAAAAAAAGGAGAATATTTTACAATGGGTGTGGTACTTCCATATTCTGTAAATCTAGAAGGATTATTCTATTAATTATTTGATTTTCTCATACTTTACTCCTGCTATTTAGTAAAACTGAAGTTTACTATAATTCTGTATACCCCACCTTCTCAATACAATAGCTGTTATTATGCCCGGATCACACTGCTGTATATTCTCTCATGTAAGAGAATCGGATCAATTATGCTAATGACACTCAGCTCAAACTCTGTCAGAGTTTAATGCGAGTGTCAGTGCTCTCTGCCCCGATCCTGTTGCATAAGAGAATCGCAGCACAGGTACGGAGGAGACTGAGATAGTAATTTTTCCATCTCCTCTGCCGGCATTAGCGATAATCACACTGCACTGGGATGACATCTGAGCACAGTCCGATATTTTACATGCAACCTTTGACTTGTATGGGTGTGTGCGATCCAATTCTCAGATGCACTCACAGCATCAGCTGTGTACCGCTAATGGTGACAGGCCATGCGTCCGTTATGAGGCACCTGAGCCAGGTAGAGCCTGTTCAAGTGCCGGCACCCCCCCTCCCCCCACCTGTCATCGCACATTCAAGTGTATTGGCATTCTGGATACTCCCTCTCCCATAATTTTATCTCAGTGCCTAACGTCTCAGCACAGCGGGCGCAATGACATCACTACATGTTACCTGCTGCCCTGAGATGTTCGGTGCATCATAACGCTCGCTGCAGAGAATGAGTGAATTATACTACTTAGAGGACTATGGGAAGTGCATTATAGTATATGGATGACTATGAGGTGCATTATACTGTATGGAGGACTATGAGTAGTGTATTATACTATATGGAGGACTATGTGGAGAACATTATACTACATGGATGATTATGGTGTGCATTATACTATATGGAGGACTATGGGAAATACATTATACTATATGGAGGACTATGGGGTGCATTATACTGTATGAAGGACTATGGGCTGCATTATACTATATAGAGGACTATGGAGTGCATTATACTGTATGCTGGACTATGGAGAGAGCATTATACTAAATGTAGGACTATGAGGAGTGCATTATACTGTATGGAGGACTATGAGTAGAGCATTATACTATATGGAGGACTTTGTGGAGTGCATTATACTATATGGATGACTATGAGGTACATTATACTATATGGAGGACTATAGGGTGCATTATACTGTATGGAGGACTATGGGGTGCATTATACAATATAGGGGACTACGGAGTGCACCATACTGTTTGCAGGACTATGGAGAGTGCACTATATTATAGTTAGGACTATGTGGTGAATTATACTATATGGAGGACTATGGGTAATGCATTATACTATATGGAGGATTATGGGGTCCATTATGCTACATGAAGTGCTATGTTGTGGTTATTATATTATTTGAGGGCTATGTGGAAGCCATTATAATATTTATGCAGCTATTTGGGGGCCATTGTAATATTTAGAAGGGCATGTTGGAGCCTTTATACTTTATGGAGAGCTATGTTGGGGCCACTATACTGTATGCAAGAAATTATACAGTGTGAAGGTTTGTTTGGGGTCTAACATTCTGTCGAGGACTATGAGGGGGCCATTATACTGCTTTGATGACTAGTGGGGGGCATTATACAGTGTTGTGAGGTGTGGGGCTGCATTGATGGCTGTGTAGGGGTCACAGTTGGGGGATCATACTGTGTTTGGGGTCACAGTTGAGGTGGGGATCATAGTTGAGGTAGGGAAGTTGCGGTGGGGTACAGTAGGGTCATCGTACTGTGCGTGTGGTGGGTACTGTAGAGGAATTCACTATGGGGGCATCATACTGTGTTTGAGGGGGAACTTTTGTTGGCATTATACTTTTTTTAGGATATTATCTCATCTTGTGACTCATCTAACATAAGAGTTATTTGAGGTACCATGAGCCTCCATGTAGGTTTTTGTAACTTTTCCTGGCAAGAAAAGTGATTGTCACTTATTTTACTTGAAGCAGCACATGAAAGATTCACCACATGCATTAGGAGGCACGCACACAAATTTGACTTATCTTACTTCAGTGCACCCTTCATTATGAGAATTGTGCAATACATTAGTCTTAATGATTCGGAGCTCGAGTTTTTCTAACCTAAAAATTTCATATTAAAGGGGACCAATCACATCCAGAATATACTTTGCAGGTACTCTGGCATTTCAATACTGCATCTTTAATTTACTGGAGTAGTGGCTACAGAGAGAAAATTATGCTCTTTGCAGGCATTGGAGTGATGTGGGGAAATTTAACAGTCACCACTAGCAACACAACTGGACTAACTGTAATCACTCCCTTGAACTCTGTGGTTCCTGTGTGCAACGTGTATGTAGAGAGTGTGTACAGAACAGACTGTCAATCAAAGTGTCAGGGAGTGATTACAGCTCTGCGCACTGCATTGTGAACGGTGATTGTAACGGC
This sequence comes from Dendrobates tinctorius, assembly GCF_039654945.1. NCBI lineage: Eukaryota > Metazoa > Chordata > Amphibia > Anura > Dendrobatidae > Dendrobates > Dendrobates tinctorius. The sequence goes on along the minus strand of NW_027361684.1, from coordinate 6,116,860 downwards.
TCCCTGCTCTTCCCCAATGACTGGAAGGAAGCACGTGGCTGCACGGAGAATGCAAGCCAGCAAGACATTATATAAATGCTATTTACCTGCAGATTAAGCTGGTATCTGCAGGTAAATATTGTTACTCGATGTGACAATTTACCTTAAAGCCTCTGCTTATAATAGTGAAGAATATCCATATTCAGCAAAGACTTCAAAAAGAGAAAGTACATATGCAGAATATGCAGATAAGAAGAAAAAAAATCTAATTCTGGGATAGCGAGCGAGACATACAAATTGCTCTTTTATGTCCTGCCTCCCTCATTCAAACGTGTGCATAACTATTGAAACTAAGTTTGAAAGCAAATGCTAGGGAGCGGAGGAGTGAGTTGGATTTTCATGCTTGGTTTCTCCCGTTTCGCACTGTTTGTGTTCTACCATTTCAGGAGATATTTCAGAATAAGCTGACATGCTTGTATATAAAGAATAATACAATCTCTGGCCTTTATATTACTTTTATCCTGCAGTTTTCCCTATCTCTAAGGGTACATCCACTTGGGACATATTTGTGGCAATTTTTGAATCGGGAAATATTTGCTGAGTATTATGGTACCAGCATCATGGATACATTTTTAATATAAATCTCATCCACAAGATGCAGAGATTTGACATCCACAGCCTATCAGTCTATGCTGCAGATATCCACCATCAGTTTTACTTAAAATTTAGTGTGGATATTGTGTGGATATTGGCCACAGAAAATTAGCTGCAGTATTTTTACTACAGAAATTCTGTTGGTTGAAGCCTGACTGTTATACTGAGCAGTGTAGCCATGAATCCAGCACTGAGCGTGATAAAACACATACTAAAGATCAGCAACACCATTTTTGTACATTTGTATCTCTCTTTCATACTGAAGCTTCATCCTCCTCCGCTCCTATAGACAGATTTTAGCTGTATTTCTGAGTGGATGATAAATTTAGAGTGGAGTGTAGGCAGAAGCCGATTTCACTTCTCTAAGATATTTTACAAAGTTTGTTATATTCAACTCTACTACCCATGTTTCCCTAAAAATAAGGCAGGGTCTTATGTTATTTTTGCTCCACATGATGGGTTGGGGCTTATTTTCAGGGGATGTCTTATTTTTTCCCATGAACAACAATCCATATTTATTCTTGAACAAAAAAAAAAACACTTATTTTAAATATAGTCATATCGTCACATGAACTCTCTCTGCACATACACATGTATAAACACACACATTGCACGTACACATGTACTGTATATACACATACTACAGCTACGGCACTTACCAGCCTAGTTCCTTTAAACTTCTGCATTTAAAGGACCTTTGGTGAAATCATGGTCACATGACTGTTATGTCAGCATAGGTCCTTAAAGGGGATCTGTCACCCCATTTTTGGCCTATCAGCATCCGGCACCGCCATCAGGGGCTTGTAGATAATCCCCCCGATGTAACCTGAAAGATAAGAAAAATGAGTTAGATTATACTCGGTCCAGTCTTGGTCTGATGGGTGTTGCAGTCCGGTCCGGTGCCTCCCATCTTCATACGATGATGTCCTCCTCCTTGCTTCTCCCTCGGCTCCTGCGCAGGCGTACTTTATCTGCCCTGTTGATGGCAGAGTAGAGTACTGCAGTGCGCAGGAGCTCTCTGACCTTTCCTGGCGCCTGCACACTGCAGTACTTTACTCTGCCCTCAACAGGGCAGATAAAGTACGCCTGCGCAGGAGCCAAGGGAGAAGCAAGGAGGAGGACATCATGGTATGAATATGGGAGGCGCCGGACCAGACCGCGACACCCACCGCACCCGACTCCGCCCCCGGTGAGTATAATCTAACGTGTTTTTCTTATCTTTCAGGTTTCATCACGGGCTTATCTACTGAATTACAGAATGCTGTAGATAAGCCCCTGATGGCGGTGGCCACAGCTTATAGGGCTAAAATGGGGTGACAGATTCCCTTTAAGCAGGCTTCAACTCAGAATAGAAATGCTGGGGGCCCCTAAGAGAGTGGGGACCATGGGGAAATGTCCAGTCAGCTCCCCACACCCTCCAAACTATGACCTTGACTATAACTAGGGCCTATTTTTGGAGTAGGGCTTATATTTTAAAGTGAACCTGTGACCAGTTTAGCATACATCAACTAAAACTATCACCTTATTCAGTGCCTGCGTTCCATAAATGCTTATATAACTCACTGACTCTACCTGTATACTCCCAAAAAAGCATTTTTAGTTCTCCTGCGCTGTATGGTAATCCATAGATGATGCCTGTGCACAGAAATCACAACTCCCGCCTGTGCAGTATGCTTTGCCCTACTGCAGGCAGAACCAAAAACATCTTTGTAGTAGGTCAAAGCATATGGCGCAGGCGGGAGACGTGATTTCTGTGCACAGGTGTGAAACTTTGACTGGCAATGTGGATGATGCAAGGCATCATCTATGTCAATTAAAGAAGGAGGATGGTGAGTAGCAAATGGGAAGAGAGATGGAGAGGCCTGAAACCACGCCCCTTGGACCACACCGACCTGATTACCATACAGCGTGGGAGAACTTAAAGCAAACCTGTCAGCAGGATTTTGCTCAGTTATACTGATTACAATGATACCTTAGTTGATGAAATCCATCTTGTGGTTGTGGTTTAGTCTGTATTTGTAGTTTTCAGTTAATGAGATTCTCGTGCTCTGGGGCGGACTTTGGGGGGTCTTCATGTGGTGCTCTGATTACATATTCATCAGTATGTGCTTTTGACAGGTCACTGATCCTTCACTGACCTGCCACTATTTTACTTAATGAGTATCATATTGTGTGGTTAAAAAAAAAGGAACATTCATCAAAATGGCGGCAGCACCTGCACTGTAGCATGATACAATGCCTAATATGCATATACGCATTTATGCTTTATTCCTATACTATGGTGGGGAATTAAAAAAAATTATCTTTTTCAAAATGGCTAGATAGATGCTACTGTGCAAGTGCCATTTTGCTGGAGGAAAAAAAATTGGATCCATCAAAATGGCACCGGGGGCGCCTGTTGGAATGTGATGGATGCTACTGCACGGCTAGTCTGTCGGCGCCATTTTGCTAGAGAAAATTTTTGTTGGCTACATCAAAATGTTGCCTGCGCTTACGAAGTAGTGTCTATTGTGGACAGATGCTACTGCGCAGGTGCCGCCGGTGCATTTTGATGGATCACAATTTTTTTTTTACTCCAGCAAAAAATTTTTTCCCCACAATAGTATAGGTCTAAAGCATAATTACATATATGCATATTATGCATGTATAATGCTACAGCACAGGCGCTGCTGCCGTCACCATTTTGTTGAATGTTAATTTTTTTTATAGAACAGGAGAATCTCATTAACAGAAAACTACAAATAAAGATTAAACAACAACCACAAGACGGATTTCATCACCCAAGGTATCCTTTTAATCAGTATAACGGTGCAGTCCTGACAGTGTGTGTAGCTTACTGAGCAAAATCCTGTTGTCAGATTTGCTTTAAATAGATTTTTAGGGTTATTCAGGGTGATTCAGTGGGTTAAAAAGCAACCATTTAAATCTCAATTTGAGCTGCTAAAACCCTATCTGCAAACTTCTGCAAATAAGAATGGTATTATTGGTCGTAGAAATCATTCAGACTTTTACTGCACAAGTCAATTAAAGAAAAATAAAATATGGTTTGATTGGTTGTTATTGGTAGCCCATCTTTCCATCTCTTTTGTATGTTCGATTTCTAAATCTCCTCGAATAGGTTATTCTTTAACGTGAGTGTGAATGGTTGCTATTCAGGTTAATACTTTAATTTAATAACTTTAGTAAAGTTTCATGGTTTGTACCATTGGGAAAACTCTACATTTCCTGTGTTCAGCTATAGTGTCATAAAGCATCATGTATGAATTCACTGGATTACTGTTTCTTCCTGTATATCCTACTCTCTAGAAGTCAGTTTTCCATGTTGGCAAGTGATTAAATACTTCTCATAGACCATGACCTCATATGTTAGTTTTACTGAATGGAATCATGGCAATATCCTGCCTCTCGTCAGCTGAAGGTTAAAGGGGAAGAGTACATGATGTGTCTTTGTTTTACTACACTAAGAAGTGTGGGAAATCATCTGAATTTGGATCCTCTGCCACCATCTTGAAGCTTTTAAAGGTGTTAAAGGGATGTCTATAACAAAGAAAAGGCCAAAAACCTGAGAATGTGCTAAAATAACAAAATGGCCCTATATGACCTCACCATATACTCACCTGGTAAATCCCCGGCCACTATAGTGGTGCCACTCTTCCGGTCCCACTAGTCCTTGTTAGCGGTCCTGCAGTGAAGCTGTTCAAACTACCAGGATATGAAAGCTGCAGCCAATCACTATCTTTAGTGATGACAGCAGCATAGTCGGTATGTGACTTCTGAGATGTCATCAGAACGGCTAACAAGGAATGGCAGGATCACTGAAGAAGCGTTGTTTTATTGTATACCTACATTTAAGTGGCGGTTCAGGATCTCACCATAAATTCTTTAGTGCATATGAGACAAAAGCCATTAAAAAATCCCTCTCTGATGGCTTGGAGTATACATGTGTTGAATCAAAATTGGCCACCAGTCTCAACAATTATAGTAGTAATATTTAGAATAATTTTATTTCTATAGCGCCAACATATTCCTCAGAACTTTACATTTTAGAGGGGACATGTACAGACAATAAAAGACATTACAGAATAACAAAAATCACATAAATCAACAGATACCAAGAGGAACAAAGGTCCTGCTCACAAGCTTACAATCTTTGAGGAAAAGGGGAGACAAGAAAGGTGGATGGTAACAATTGCTTTCATTGTACGGTCCGGCCATCAATATAATAAATTGGGTGTTCACGTAATGCTGCATGAACCGGTCACCAACAAGTAGGTGTAAAAGTACAGACACAGAGGGCTATTAATTGCATGAAGGGTGTGAGAACATGATGCAAGAGTCCTGGCTATGAAGAAAATGCTGTAAGGGCAACACAGGGATAGTTAGATAGATATGTTGAGGCAATATGTCTGTCACGAAGTGACTGGCCCTGCGTGACGCGACCCGACGATCGGTCGGTCACCAATCAACAAGACAAAACAAGGGGACACCGGGGAAACAATTACAATGGTGGGCCCTACAATACATAACGGGGAAGTGGACACCCCCTGCACTCATCTAAGGAAGAGCCCTGAACTCTCCTGATGTTCCCTATACAGGTTCTCTCAACCTGTCGCCTACCAGGATACCTAGGTCCCTCACTTGCCCTGCACCTATCCCTTACTAGGGAACTGGCAAGTGCGGACACTGGTCCCACCGCTGTACTAATAAGACACCAAGGAAAATAACAGACAGGGAAAAACAAATAACACTTAGCTTGCTCTGCAGACATGCACCGGACCGCAGAGTAAGGTACCCGAACGCAGCTTCCAGCAGGATAACCACTGCACCAGATCAGCTGCAAACACCACTGCTCAAGATAGCTTCTCTCTTTAGAACGGTTAGCTTCCAAATGACCTGTATTACCAACAGCGAGCTGCAGCATCAGGTGGTCTTATAAAGGGAGGTGGGAGTGGCATCCACCTGCATAGATAATTAACCACAATGCAGTAACACCAGTGGCCACCGGGGGGAAAAAACCCCCAGCAGACTAACTAAAGTTGTAGTAACACTAGCGGCCACTGGGGGGGAAAAACTGACATTAACCCCTGATGACCAGAAAGGAAAAAAGTTTAAATGTGAACAGACCAAAACTGACACAGATCCAAAAATGGATTGTGACAATGCCAGTCTAAAGAAATGCGTTTTTACAGCATGCTTAGAACTGTGGGTATTGGAGATTAATTAAAGTGCCCTAGGTAGTGCATTCCAAAGAATTGGCGCAGCATGTGAGAAGTCTTGGAGATGGAAGTGGGAGGTTGAGTCATTGAGGATGTTAATCTTAGGTCATTAGCTGAACGGAGGCACGGATAGGGTGGTAGACTGAGACAGCAGAGGAGATGTAGGGTGATGCTGAATCATGAAGAGCTTTGTGAATGAGAGTGATAAGTTTATATTGAACTCTGTAGAGGATGGGTAATCAGTGCAATGACTGGCATAAAATAGAGGCTTCTGTATAACGGTTGGCGAGGAATATGATCCTGGTTGCTGAATTCAGGACGGATTGGAGAGGGGCGAGTAGTAATGTAAAGTATGGTGCATAGACAGAACAACAGCCTAATTTGGTCGCCCTCCCAGGGCTGTGGTGTACTCGGTACCAGGCCGGTGTCAGCGGGATGTGTCACAGCAGCGGTGACCCGGTCCGTGGCCCTGGGCGCCCAAGTAATGGGGAATGGAAATGGTGGAATGTAGTTAATGGAATAGTTTGTGACGCCACCTGTGGTGTTCGGCAAGTGAGATGTTAAGCCCATGCTGCATGCAGATCCACTGGGACTGATGATATGGTGCAGCAAAGCTGTAAAAGCTCCCCACAGGTGAAGCTGTAGTCCCAGGGCAGTGTAGATGTGGTTGGCACGGGGATGTAGCAGTGCCGGAAGGGTAGGAAGCAGACAAAGACAGAGCGGGGTGCAATTTCTGTACCTTTACTTGGTAAATGCAGTCCAGGGTCCTGATTGCAGAAGGTAATGGAGCAGGCTAGCCTGGAAGCAGCTCAGGATTCTCTCTCAGCAGAAGGGCTGTGCAGTCTCCTTCCTAGCGCCTATTTGGATGAAGTACTCCAAGTACTGAGTTACACTGGAGTTTCTCCTACTTCTCTTATTGTCTCTTAGAACTACCTCGTATGGCAGACAGCTGTAGCCGTATTCCTCTATGGCTCACTCCGTGCTGTTGTGCCTCCGAGTCTTAGATGAGAGCAGGGCATTTACAGCCTCCTACTCCTCTGGTATCTGTTGCAGGACCGTTAGTATCCATACAACCATGGAGACCAGGCTCCAGTTCATGCGCTCTCGCTGTGAGGGAGCTCTCCTTCCTTAGCTCAACCTCCAGCTTCTCTCCACACGTCTGCACATGTGGACCTCCTCACATTAACTGACCACTCTTTCCCCTTGGCCCTCAGAGGGCACTCCTCCCCTTATTCCCGGTTCACAGTTCCCCCTGCTGGCCTGGAGTGGAACTGTGTTGCATGCATAGGTTAACTGCGAGAGAGACCCTTCACTGCTTCCAAGCATGACCTCACCCTCCCTGGGGGAAGGCAAAGCCACTGTGGCGGCCATACTCCTGGGGGCGCCACATATTCTTTTCTTGTTAAGACAGTGCATGGATATTAGATGACTTCAGATGTCTTCAATTGGAATTCTCTGTCAGTCATACAACGTCTAGTACAATCCATACTTCTTCCTAGACCCATATCAAGCTATCAAAAACTTGGTCCATCTATGAGGAAGGGAACACGTTCCCCGAAATGTTGTGTCACATAAAACCGGAATGGAGAAATACATGACTTGCCAGTTTGTGTGCTTAAATGTGGCCAAATAAAAGAAAGAGGACACTGTTCCGAAAAGGCTGCCAAGTTTGAGTAGTTTCTTTATTCAAGTTTTTTGAATAAGTGCCCAACAATACCTGTACACATTTGGAAGCTACTTAAGCGGCCCCATAAAAAATGTGGTCACCACTGCAGGCAGTGATTGGCTACAGCGTTTACATAGAAAACTTATTTTTTGGAAGTGGATGGCATTGGCAAAGTAAGTGTTACTTAGTTTATAGTTTTAGAGAATTTTGAGTTTTTGGAAAAGATAATCAATGGCTGAACAACCTCTATAAACCTAAACATTCTGCACAAATGTGCTTTTAACGGCCGTGCTACTGTTGATTTACCTATGTATACACCTGACAGCTGCTGCTCCTGCACAGGTGACTCACGGGTAGTGGGTAAACAGAACTGCTGCAGCGTCATTGTCCAATCTTCCTCTAATTTAAATTTTGTTTTCTGCTCCAGGTATTGGCAGCAAATGCGGACTGCTTTTCGACCAGGAACCTTCTAGACATATTGCTGAGCACATAGAAGATACCATGTCTAATTCAGACTCTGAAGACGATTCTCCGAGACATAAGTTCTCTTTAGAGGTTCATGATAAGGACTCGCTTGCTGCCTTTGAGAAAGGAGCAAAAGATGGGAAAAGAGATGCAAAACCTCCAATGGATTCAGCACTGCAGAAAGAAAGTGACAAGATCTCTCCAAGCATTGGCTTCAACTTTGAATTTCTGGGGCAAACACAAGGAAATGGTGGCAAGTAAGTGTAGCTATCATATGTGATGTGATCTGTGAATGATGAATGCAATTGTACTCATTGATTAATAGTATGGTGGAACTGATAGGGTCCAAAAATAAATATCTATATTTATGGGCAATATTAACTGAGTACTACAAAAAATTATCAGTGAAATCTTTCTTAGTAAATCCCAGAAATCTTGACTTTATTTCACCCAGAGCAATTATTCATTTATTTTAGTCCTATTTATTAATTCTCTGACAAAGGGAGACTGGTATTTGTGTCTTCCAGATGTCAGCATTACTACAACACTGAAGTTATGACAGCAAGTAAATAATGCTATTTGCATAAAAAAAATAGAAGATCATATTAATTTCCAAATTGCAGTCTTCATGTTTCTAATTTTCATAATGTTCACAGTAATAGAATAATAAGTTGTTGCCTCAATTTTATTTAATTTCTCTTTCTGCTGTGTAATTCCATTGACAGCACATAAATTACATTTTTTTTTTAGAAATGATTTGCGATCTTTCCCTGACCCACCAAATAGAATCCAGGGTAACAACAGCAATTGTAAAACCTATACACTTATTATTGCCTCGAGACACGATGGTCTGCCTTTTATCTCTTATTTCTGAAACTTTCATCAATTCAGACTTGTGTGCAGGTCTTATTTGATATTAAGGAATAATGAGAAGGAAAAGCTGCATCAAGTTTCCATAAGGTTTTACACAAATGATTCAAAAAAGTTTGTGGTAATAGCTGCAGGTTTGTACTTTTTGTGTTATGACCACCTTTACTTCTTTTTCGCCCTATACTATATTCTTTCTGTTCATTATTCAATTAGTGAAGACAATAAAGCCTATGGATTACGTCGTTTGCTCATGGGGTTGTTCCTGTGGTCGACTTCCAGGATGTAAATATTACAGTGTTGAACATGGCTTTAGTTTCCATTACACTGATGTTAGTAAGTAGTCAGCGAAGCGTGCAAAAAAAAGTGCACAACCCGTGATATAATTAACTTTTTGCCTTCCCTGCTGTATAGACTATTTGTGACTCCTACCTGTCAAGTTCTAGATAAGAGCCCAATTCATCAAAACTTTCACACCAGGATTCTGGTGTAAAATCTTTGAAAAGTTGAAAAATTTAGTCACAACTTAGAGTTGCTTCAAAATTTTGTGAATTTTGGCATCTTCACTCCAGTTTCCCTCAGCTCCACCTAAATGGGTGGAGCTGGGAGGAAGGAGGTACGTTGGGGGTGTGACGCCTTATGTCATCTAATTCATGATGAGCTGTTGCATTCAGTAAGCCAAAAATGTCACTACAGTCTCTGACTGGAATGAGATTTCTGGCATAGAAAATAGTGGAGCACACCACTCGTCAGATGCTTCTAATCATGAAGAGGAAAACACCTCTTCATGAATCAGGAGTGTCTGACTCCAGCATGCCCCCTCGTGAACAAATACAGACTTGATGAATCGGACCACTGACTTTCTCCTCTAACTCTTCCACTCTAGACTGACACCTTGCTGTCCACCATGAGTACAGGGTGACCCTGTCCAATTAACAGCAGTATCAGGACTAGCAGTAGTTGCGCTCCACTGTGTCTCCCAACTTCCCACTAAACTGTACTCACTTCCCAGCTTAATGCCTCTGCCACTTTTCTGGATTCCTTTTTGGTAGAATTTGCTTTCTGTCTGGCTCACCATGGCTGTGTAGTCGGTAAGCCAAACCTCCGACTCTGAAACCCCACTCTCTTATATATGGCTCTTATTTAAGCATCATTATGATACAATAATCAAGCTAATTAGATAGAACCTAAAATACAAGAACACAAAAAACTTTAATAAATTGTAAATATGCAATACACTATGCAGTAAGTGTACAAAAAGGAACTGAATAACATCTGTGCAGTCTATGAATTTTTTCTGAGAAATAGTATCGCCTTCATCAGATCCTCCTTCATAGATGACCTCAAATCTGATCTAATTATTTTAATGCTAGAGAACAACCTCTCTACAGTAACTTGGGTTGGTGGCAAAGCGGTAACAACATGGGCAACATCTTTAACAATTTCAGGGTATAAAGGAATTGCCTTGTGCACAATCAGTTTTGTTGAACTGTTAAACTCGTCTACTGCTTTGACAGCAAGTGAAAAATTTTGCTGAAATTTGGTCAGTCTGTTTGCTATGGGAGTGGAATCGTTTTCCCTTCGGCAACGCTTTGACTGCTCCATGTCATCCAATAACTTTACAAAATTAAACTCCTCATGTGATGAGTCTGAAGATATGGTAGCAGTAGCACTGGCAAGACCCAAGTGCTCTTCCTCTTGTCAATCCTGTAGCCCACTGATCCTAACCACTTCAGTCACAGTTTCTTTTCTTTTAGTAAGCTGTTGATCATCCAGCAATATACGATAACTCGGGTCCACATAAACAGCTGCCAGAAGAATATTATTTTCTAATAGCAGTGTCTCTGTTTCATTGAAGCAGCAATGCCATCTGAGATTAAACCTCCTCTTTGGAACAAGCAAAACAGCAAGTTCTTCCCCTCCTTTATGAAAATGCCAGGAGCTCAATCCTCAGCTTCTAAAATTCTAGTCCTTGTAAATGTGTGATAAAACAATTCCTTTAATTTAGCCACCTATGTCCATTGACCTTCATTTAGTGTTACCTGAGAGGTGGCCATGTCTGCAAGAAAGGATTTCAACTCAAGCAATCGCTCAATCATTAAATAGGTGCTATTCCACCGAGTGGCTTGATCCACATTTGCTCTTTTTCCAGCATGTCTCATCGAGATGCAAACAATTTTAGGGGCTCTGGCAGAAATTACCAATTTCCTCACTTATTTCCTCACTTTGCCAGTCAGAGTTCTTGCATGTCCATCTTGCAGACTATCTCTTATTGCTAGCTGCAGCGTGTGCACAACACAGCGCATGTAATGAATATGAGAAAGCTTTGAAGCAGCTTCAACAAGATAATCTAATTGTAAAGAATCATTTTGCTGTAGTAATATATCTGTTTGTTACTCCATTATGGGAACAGGACTGTGGCCTTCCATCTCAAATATACTGAATCTGACGTTTTCTTTTAGCTGCTGTTCACCTTCATTATTTGCATTCATCAGTTTAATTGTACTTATCATGTTTGAAGCATTATCAGTTACAATAGCAAGAACCTGTTCTTTTTTGAGTTCATAATTTTGCAGAACTTTTTCCACTAAGGCCTGGAGAAACTGGCTGGTGCGATGAACTTTAGTATCTTTTACTGCCAGTGTCTTGGTAACAATTTTCTTGTTGTCACAAACAAATCGAACGTTGTTATCAAAAAGTTCTCTCTGTGACATGTGCAGGCATCCATTTTAAGAAATCTAAAGTGTCTCTTTAGAGTCTTTTTAAGTTCTTCCTTTTGTTTAAGGGTTTCTTCAATCACTAATTTTCAAATACTTTCGCTTACCAGAGAAACACCAAGTTTGCGGGCAATTTCTCTGTTAAGAGCTGTGAAAGCTGGGCGTGCAAATAATGATAATGGTACGCCGTCCTTCACAACAAGCTCAATGAGCTGTCTTTTAAACATATCTGCTGTCATTGATACAGTAAGGGCTCATACTCACATGCGAGAAACTCGGATGAGTCTCGCACGTCAATACCCGGCACTGCCACCGGCACTCAGATCAGAGCGTTCAGTTGCATGTATTTCATAGATGCTCATGAGGAGAACATAATTTTACCTCTATACAAGTCACTAGTGCGACCACACTTAGAATACTGTGTACAGTTCTGGTCTCCGGTGTATAAGAAAGACAGCTGAACTAGAGCGGGTGCAGAGAAGAGTGACCAAGGTTATTAGGGAACTGGGGGGTCTGCAAAACCAAGACAGGTTATTACACTTGGGGTTATTTAGTTTATTTTGTTTGGAAAAACTAAGGCTAAGGGGTGATCTTATTTTAATGTATAAATATATGAGGGGACAGTATAAAGACCTTTCTAATGACCTATTTACTCATAGATCTGAGACAGGGACAAGATTGCATCCTCTATGTCTGGAGGAAAGAAGGTTTAAGCATAATCACAGACGCGGATTCTTTACTGTAAGAGCAGTGAGACTATGGAACTCTCTGCCATATGATGTTGTAATGAGTGATTCCCTACTAAAATTTAAGAGGGGACTGGATTGCCGTATGTGGAGTCGGGAAGGAATTTTTTCCCCAATGTGGAGCTCACTGTTTGCTACATGTTTTTTTTTGCCTTCCTCTCTATCAACATATTAGGGCATGTAGGTTAGGATATGGGTTGAACTAGATGGACTTAGGGTACCGTTACACCTAGCGATGGACCAGCGATCCGGACCAGCGATATGACGCGGTCAGGATCGCTGGTGCATCGCTAGGTGGTCGCTAGTGAGCTGCCACTCAGGCAGATCTCACCAGCGACATCGCTGGGGACGGGGATCGCTACTTACCTGTCAGACGCGGTGATCCTGCGTCCTCCCGCCCGGCTCCACACATCGCTCGTCGTCACAGCAGGAAGCGCCGCAGGAAGTGACCGACGAGGAATGGTCCAGCAGCTTCTCGCGCGATCAGCGATAACCAGCGGGGGAGCCGGTCGGAGGTAAGTATCACATGCAGCAATATCGCTAGCAATATCGCTGCAATGTCACAAAATCGGTGACTTTACAGCGATATTGCTAGCGATATCGCAGTGTGTAACGGGGGCTTAAATGTTGGTATATGCAACAGTTGTGAACTTCTTTGTTTATGTAAAGGAGGACTTTATGCTGCTCTGACAATAGATGGCATTGTTGTGTAAAGTTTCATGCTTAATGTATTGTAAAAGAAAAGGTCTCTCTTGTACTTTCAGTTTTGTTTTACTTCTTCCTGGTGCAGCACTGAATGACTGCGCATTTTTCCTTTACCTCATGTTCTGAGAAGTAAAAGCTTGCCATCTCATGTAATCTGCTCTGTGAAGTTTCTACTGCAACTGTGGGTATCCAGAAGCTGTGCACACTTAAAGTCTACCTTCAACCTTAATAACTATGTTACTATGTATTTCTATGCAGCTGAACGCACCGATCCGAGAGCCGGCGGCAGTGCCGGGTATTGACGTGCGAGACTCGTCCGAGTTTCTCGCATGTGAGTATGAGCCATAAGATTGTGACTTGCAAAACATCTTGTAAGTGATGTTTCAGATGCTCTTTCCTTCTCTTTTGCCTGGCGGGAAGTGCTGGGCACTGGTTGTTGCAAATGACTATTTAGATTGGAAACTCGTAAGAGTATTTTTTATCACTGCCTAAGTATGCACTGATATTGAGCTCACAGCATTTGCTTTCATCTGTCATACATTGACACACAAAATATTTTTTTATCTGGAGATCATGTGGAGTGCTCAAATACAGCTGACTTCATAGGAAGCTTCTTAGGTATTTTGGAATCATATAAATTCTCTCTCAAAATAATTTTGTCCTATAAAAAAATAACGTATATTGTAATTCCTGCAAGAACAGGGAATCATGTATAATTTTGGATATAAATACAGCAAACTTTCCATAAATTAATAGGACAGATGATAAATGATAGCTTTACTCTGAACTTTCAATCTCAGGCATTTCTCAGGGTACAGCTCAGTAAATGTTTCACATCATGATGCTTCACAGTCTATGAAGAAGGGTGAAGGAAGTTTGTGCTGAATCATACCCCAGAAAGAGACTGAATCCGCTAGCAGAGCTAATAACATGAAGAACATCAGATCAACTAACCTCTCCAAACATGAGCTCAGTGCAAAAGCATACTAAAACATGAAGCATACAGAGAAAACATACACGGGACTATTAATTTATGCATAGTTTATTGAAAGATTAGATATGCTTCAAAAAGCACCTGTCTTAATCCTGTTTTGCTGTTCACGCTAGTAGTTCTTGAGTGCAGCGTTGCAGGAATTCCTTATCTGTACCTTTTTGCTCTGATCTGTAGAGAAGGAGCTTTACTACTGAGCATATACATAAAGTGCAGCACAGATTCATCTCAACTAAAAGCCGAGATCCTTAGATCAGGAATAGAACAGACATTTCTAGGACACTTCATAACTTTCCCAAATTCTTATGAAAAAATATTCAGCACATACTGCATTTTTAAATACTGTACCCATTTTGTTATATACAGTGACAAACAAAAGGGTAACAGTGTTTTGAATGTTTGATTTGCACGCTCCATATCTCACCACCCACTTCTGATTCGATCGTGGGAATGAAGTCATTTTATATATTGTATAATCATCTTGGCTATCCTACACATAAATTTGACTTGCAACTATTTAGCATATGCTTAGTTATACCGATTCTTGTCATGACACTGCATTGTTACTGTTTTGCTCCAAGTGGTGAAAAATCTTTTCCTTCTTGTATACTACAAATTCCAACCTGTTCTCACATTTGCTAATAGCTCAGTGTATTATTAGGTTGATTCTCAAATGAAAGGTCGCTGGTTCGAATTGAGGTGCAGCCATGAAGAAAATTTCCCAAGAAAACAGCATCATTCAGCTCATCGATAGCAGCCTTTTGGCCAAGAAAATTGCCAAACTGCATCATGTGAGTGCCATGACAGTTGGAAGAATATGAAATAAAATCTGTCCATCCATTCAGAAGCAAAGAGGTGGATGTCCACGTCTATCAGTTCTGGCACTGCAAACACGGCAGTGAATATCGCTCGTAAGCTTTGTAATAGTGAGATCACAGACGTCCATACAAGATAGTGTGACAAACTTTACACAAGTCTGGAATGGTGGCCCAAAAATGGCGAAGAAGCCTCAACTTCAATATCATAAGAAGTGTTGGCTCCAGTTTGCAAAAAACTATGACAGTTGAAGATCGGAAACGGGTGAATTGGAGCGATGAGATGAAAGTCAATAGACTAGGCTCTGATGGGTGCAAATGAGTCTGGAAGAAACAAGGGAAAAAAGGGCTAATGGATCGAAAAATTGAAGGAACTGTCAAGTTCGGTGGAGGCAGCCTGATGATACGGGGTTATTTCACAGCCAAAGGCATTGAATACTTGACCAGGATCGATGGTGATCTCAATGCTGAGCTATATGCAGATATCCTACAAGGCGAGTTATTTCGCACACTCGAGTACTGTGGGTATGAAAAGGAAGACACAGTGTACTAGCAAAGCAATGACCCAAAGCAAACGTTGAGATTGGCGAAGAAATGGTTCAATGACAATGAAGTAGAGGTGCTGGATTGGCCCCCACAGTCCCCAGACTTCAAACCAATAGGACACTTGTGGTAGAGTTGAAGAAAAACTTGTATACGTACCCAAGTGAGTCAACCAGTATGTACCAACTTTGGGAACGTGTAGAAGAGACCTGGGATCAGATTTCCGTTTAGACCTACAGTATATGACTCTGATTGAGATCGTGCCCAGAAGAATTCAGGCAGTTTTGAAAGCCAAAGGTGGATTTACAAAATACTAAGAAAATACTAACATTAATATTTAATATTTTTTTATTGTTAGTCGCGCATCTGGGCGTGCTCGTATATTATGTTAGAGTCCCTGAGGCTATATGATTTGTGGCTGTTAGACAGCCGCAACAATGCAGGGATTTCCTGTTTGTTAGGGAATCCCCACGTGTTGCGGCTGTTTAACAGCTGCAAATCATGCAGCCGGCAGGAACTTGAACATAATTTAAGGGCACTCCCAGATGCTCAGATAACACCCGAGCGTGAGTGTATAAGACGTTATCTGAGCATGTTCGCTCATCACTACACATAACTTAATTTATGGACAGCAATGGTTACATTTCTTTGCCTGTGTGGATTGGATGGGTTGTTACTGACATCTTGTGAGAATTTCATGTCAATAGCACCTTAACATCTTTTTTACTTAGAAAATTGGTGACGTGTTCAATACTTATTTCACCACTGTATATCTCCCCAATACTAGTTATTAATGCAAGTTTAAATCCTGGTACATCATTAAAAGTCAATAAACTAAACCTCAATTCTTCCTTTACACTGCACATTGCTATAAAAATCCCCAAATACAATAGCTCTTCACATACAGTATAATTATTTTGTGATATGTATAATTGTATTGTTTTTATAACATAGATGATAGAAATATAATTATATAGAATATGATTACATTATTGCTGCCAAACAATTATTAGTATTAATTATCCAAGTATACTAAATATAGTTATTACCAGTTCTTGCCACACCTTGTACACACTGGATGTTATGCATCTGACTACCTTGTGAGAATTTAAGTACATGGACAGTGATTCTTCACAGAGACACTTAATACCTCCCTTAATTAGACATTTGTCACATTAATCTAAAAGAAACTCAATTTTGTTAAAAGACTAGCAAACAAAACCTCTTCTTTAGCAAATCCATAATATCAAAACTGTCAGAAACCAAGAGAAATAAATCTTTAGCCTCTGTGTCCGTGATCAGACCTGTATCTTGATGGTTTGGCTAATGACTGACAAAGTCAAAAGTTTACATACATTTCATTAGAATTTGGTACCATTGCCCTTAAACTGATTGCCTTGGGTCAAACGTTTAGGATATCCTAACACAAACATCTCACAATAGTTGGTCGGAAATTTGGGCCCATTCCTCCTGATAAAACTAGTGTAACTGATCCAGGATTGCACACACCTGCCTTTTCAGCTTTGCCCATACATTTTCAATAGGATTGAGATCAGGGCTTTGAGATACTTACTCGAAATCATTGACTTTGTTCTCCTATAGCCACTTTGTTACCATTTTGGCAGTATGCTTCAGGTCGTTGTCCATTTGGAAGACCCATTTCCGCCCAAGCTTTAACTTCCTGGCTGATGTCTTGAGATGTTGCCTCAGTTTTGCCACATAATCTTCTTTTTTCATGATGCCATCTATTTTGTGAAGTGCACCAGTCCATCCTGCAGCAAAACAACTCCACAACATGATGCTGCCACCCCCGTGTTTCACAGTTGGGATGGTGTTCTTAGGCTTCCAAGTTTCTTCCTTTTTCCTCCAAACGTAATGATGGTCATTATTCCCAAAAAGTTCAATTTTAGTTTCATCAGTCCACAGGACATGTCTCCAAAAATTAAAGTCTTTGTTCCTGTGTGCACTTGCAAACATTAATCTGGATTTTTTCTTTTGGAGTAATGACTTCTTCCTGGCAGAGTGGCTTTTCAACCCATGTTGATATATTACTCGTTTCACTGTGGATATTGACACAATCTTACCAGCTTCCGCCATCATCTTCACAAGGTGTTTTGCTTTTGTCCTTGGGTTGATATGCACATGTTGGACCAAAGCACGTTCATCTCTGGGACACAGAACATGTCTCCTTCCTGAGCGACATGATGGCTGGACATTCCCATCTTGTTTGTATTTGCGTATAGTTGTTTGCACAGATGAACACGGCACCTTCAGGTATCTTGGAATTGTACCCAAGGATGAGCCAGACTTGTGCAAGTCCACAATTCTCTTCCTGATATCTTGGCTGATTTCTTTAGAGTTTCCCATGATACTACACAAAGAAGCAGTGTGTTTCAGGTGTGCATTAAAATACATCAAGAGGTGTGTCTCTAATTAACTCAGATGTTGCAAAAAAAACATGACTTCATCATATGAGCAGTCCGGAATTGTTTAAAGGCATAGTAATCTTAGTGTATGTAAACTTTTGACTTAGCAGCAAGTAATAAAAATGCCTTAAAACATTCTCTCTCATTATTCTGGCATTTGGCAAATATTAATAATTATGATAATCCTAATTGTCCTGAAATGGTATAGGTTTATTCTGATTTCATGTCAGACATTGAGAAAAACATGCATATGTTTCTTTTTATATAGTGTATGCAAACTTCTGGTTTCAACTGTAAATAAGCAGCAATAGTGCATGAGAATAATATAGGGTACTTAGTTAACATAATTTTGATAGCAAAAATGCAAAAACCATCCCACCACTTCACGGTGACCCTAATCAGGATGGTCCTAACCTCTAATATTAAAACCTTACTCTTTGTCAAATGACATGCAGATCTGACAATGGAGCAAAGAAGGAAGGTAGAGGCATGAAAGGGGTTGTCTTTGTAATTTGTTAAAATTGCAAGGTATTTATAAAAAACAAGCAATTTTACTACTTATTAAAAATGCTTCAGAATGATTTCTAATTTTATAGTGTACTGTTTGTTGCCTGTTTATCACAGGTGGTCGGTTTCCTAGGCAAGGAGCATATAGGTTGCAAGCTATTTGCTATACAAATTGCAACCCTAACCAAAAAAAAAAAAAAAAAAATTGCATTATTTTGTATGGTCCAGATATTTATTTTTTTTGCTATTTGTAATATATTCCATGTTTAATAGATACAAGTTTTTAGAATGTATTCTTGGGGTTGTTTTAGTGTTACTAGTGCAAACATTGAGATGAGTCATCCATATCTAAAGTTTGCAAAACACAAATTATTCTGTTCCGAACATTTCAAGGTTCTTCCTTTATTTGTGATGAAGAACTAGGAACTCAAATAATTAAATTTATGTAGTCTCTAATGGTGCAAATAATGAAATGACTGCAGGTTCACTTATCTTTTATGACAAATTGTTATGTTGTGTTGTGAATCAATGTATCTAAAGGAAAATGAAGCTATGTAGATGTTTTCCATTAAATATATTCTACCACTTTTTGTCTACAACTTCTTCACCTCTTTATGTGTCTTCATGGTAATAAACTAGAGACAAAGCCTTCATAGCTTCCAGTCATAGTCACTTCCATCTTGTCACTGCTTTTTGCTAATCTACATTTGTTAGTTTGATAGATTATGGGTGAATTCAATCAAATAAATGATAGTTCACAGTACGTCGTAGCATCACAGGGTTAACTTTACCCACAATGGAGGCGCACATCAAATCCAAGGAGTCCTTCCGGGAAAGCGTCCAAACATCACATAAACACTAAGGACAGCGCCTCACAGGTTGGTGAATATTACATCTCCTTTATTCTGCCTTCTGTAGCAACGTTTTGATCGAACATGATCTTTATCAAGCTTGATAAAGATCATGATGGATCGAAACATCGCTACAGAAGGCAGAATTTGGGCCCCGTTACACACTTCAAAGTCCCAGCGATCCCACCAACGATCCGACGTGGATGGGATCGCTGGGACATAGTTAGCTGATCGCTGGTGAGCTGTCACATAGACTCACCAGTGATCAGGACCAGTGAGCAAGCTGGTATCCAGGGTAAACAGTGGGTATCTAAGAGCCGCGCTACTCTTAGTTACCCGCTGTTTAGCCTGGATACCAGCTCCCAGTGTCGCTGATCGTTGGTCTCTCGCTGTCACATGCAGTGATGTGTGCTGCCCAGCGGGAGACCAACGATAGAATTATGGCCCAGACCACTAGGCAACCAAACTGGTGACGTTGCAACGATATCGTTCACAATATCGTTGTGCGTAACGGGGCCTTAAAGGAGATGTAATATTTACCAACCTGTGAGGCGCTGTCCTTATTCTTTATGTGAGATTATGGGTGAATTGTCAACTGGCCAATTACTTATGGTATTCATGTTCTACATGGTCCTCAAGGACTGGACTACTTTGAATAACTTGATAGTTGAGCTTTGCCATAGACCACCAGAGACTTTGAAACATTATACAGGGCTGTTGTTTGGATTCTTTTTGCCCAGGCCTCAATTTTTTTTTTATTTTGGATGGTTTATCAAGGAAGTAGGGACATATGGAATAAATAAGACTGCATGATGAGGCTTTCTGTCTCCATTAAGATAGAGCTACCTATAATAATATATAAACATAAGTAATTACATTGGCAGTCCATATATCAGATACACAAACCATTTGTCCTACTCAGTCAAACCTCTGTATAACCCAAGTATTTAGGTAAATAATACTTTTATATTGACAGCGCTCCTAACACTGATCCTAAAGATGCCTACTCAAGAGACAGAATCTTTGCTGCAGTGACTAATGAAGATACTGAAGACCTGGCTGGACTGGAAAGATACCTGCAAACACAGATGAAGAAGCTAACTAATGCTGAATTCAAAGGTAATGGAAGATGTTGGCATCTTACTCATTTGTACACAGTGATGTAGGGCAGAATGATGTAATATTCAGACTACATGCTATCTGACATCATCAAATTGCTGTTTGGATTTTACATAGCAAAAACCTTTACGCGAGACTCTCCTATGGCTAAAGTGGTTGTCCCAATACTGCAAGTTGGGACAATGTTATAATGGAGAGATCCTATAAACAATGAATGGAGTAGTGGCAGGCATAAAGGGCAACTTGTTTATTCTAATGAGGCATTTCTGGTTTCTGAATCAGTGGGGCTACCGTGGATAGGTGATGACTAATCAGGAGCAAAGCAATTCTAAACAAATTAAATTAATTTTGAGTATACCAAAGTTCAGGGTTTCTGAAGAATCTGAATTTTTGTCTATTTGATTTGCATAAATCTAGCAAATTGGTGGCCAGCAAGTTGTCGTTTTTCTGGATTCATATTGGCCAGAAAGTGGTTAAAATAATAAAATATCATACTCACCTTTCGCCTCACATGTCCCTGCTGTTGCAGCTTGACTAATGGTTCCTAGATTCCTAAGTCACTAGCTCTGACTCTGGTCTCCACGCACTCTTCGCCATTTCTTCTTGTGCCAGCTGGGCTTTGGAGCAAGTTCTGACATCATGACGTGCACCACATGGTCAAATGGGGTACACACGGCACAATGTCATAACGTGTGTTGAGGCCTGGCAAGCCCCGGATGTGAAGGAGAAGAATGAAGAGGAGGTGAGAGCCAGAGCAGGTGCTTTAGGAAGTCAGATTACGGAACAGCAGTGAGCTGCGGCTGCAGGGATTGGTGAGGGGCTAGGTAAATATGATATTTTATTGTCTTTCAACCTAATTCTGGCCAATCATGCTTTGGGGTTTGGAGAGCATCATAACCAGATGTTTTGAACAGCAGTGGGGGGCAGATTCAACTTGCATTGAATAGATTCAAAGAAAATCAGAATCAAATTTACAGGCCAAAATCGAGTGGATCTGCTGAATTCACATTTTGCCAACTTCGCTCATGTCTAGTGATAACTTGCTACGCTGAGACAAACCCTTTAACTACATTTGGGGCAGTTTATTTAAAAAAACAAATCAATCTGAATGAAAGGTTCCTTACTGTTAACTGGAACTATTGTTTATTGTATAGTCTAGAGCTGAAATCACCCAGAGTTCCTTGCAGTACGCATGTCTGAATTTGCTCTGGTTATTGGAAATCCAGCTAAGCTGTTGGGGTGTGCAGGATGACTCGATTGAAAAGATCAGCTTGCACATTAAAAAAAATGTATAGTTTTTGTAAATTTTTCCAGCAAGCAAAATAATTGGCGTTTGTTACGATATTACGTAGAAGCAAAAAAAAAAATGTTATCTCAAAGTCCATAATTGGATAAGTTTTGCTTGTTACAACATTTCAAACAGCTAAGTGGGATGACTCTGGACTTTCACTTAAAATTAGTGTTGTTATTAAATTGCTTAGTACATTATGTAATTCAGTTTTCGCTCCGGATTAATTTCTAACACTTAAAGGATTATTTCAGGGCTTTTATCTGTTCTTTATAATGAGACTTCCTGAAAAGGCACTTTGTCTGAGCCGAGCCCAGTCATATGAGGATGCATCAGCTGATGCTCTCTAGTGTTTGCCAGATGATTATACTGTGTCTTATCCCTACAGAAGTCTTCAGTTAAGGATTACAGGCAGCACAAATAATACCAGATGTGTTTTGGATTTGGACATTATTAAAAGGGTTCTCTGATATAAACGAGTTTGGGCCAAACACCCAGTTATGCGTCAAAAGATAATGGCTCCAAAATCTGGATCCCATCAATGAGCTGTGCCAGCGTGCACACACAATAGAGCACATCTGTGCAAAAACAGTGTATGGGCCCCTTGCTCCCCATTATTATCATCATAGAACACCTCCATAAGTCTCTATAACATTGCATCAGTAATTATTATATGCAGGCTAAAAAATAGTTGGAAGCTGCTGCTGACTCTTAGGCTGTGTGCCCACGTTGCGTGTTAAAACGCATACCGAAAACCGGACTCCTTCCCAGAAATCACGCTTTTTTTCCCGCGCGATTTCACTGCGATTTTACCGCGATTCTGTTCGCGATTTTCTCAAGCACTTTCCAAGCGATTTGAAGCATCGCTTGGAAAGTGATTGACAGGTTGGTCACACTCGTCAAACATAGTGTTTGACGAGTGTGAGCAGCTTTTTACTATTGAGGCCGCCTATGCGGCCTCAATAGTAAAAGATAAAATGTTAAAAATGATAAAAAAAATAAAAAATCGGGGTATATTTACCTTCCGACGTCCCGTGCTGCCATCCCGGGTCTCAGCGTTCCCAGTAATGCCTTGCGAGACCTGTGATAACGTTGGTCTCGCGTTACTATAGCGATCTCGTGAGACCGCGAGAGTCACGCGAGACTACGTCATCACAGGATCTTGCCGCAAGGCATTACTGGGAACGCTTAGGCCGGGAATGCAGCGCGGGACGTCGGAAGGTAAATATACCCCGATTTTTTATTTTTATTCTTTTTTTTACAGGGGTATGGTACCCAGGGCCTGGAGGACAGTCTCCTCTCCTCCACACCTTGGGTACCAACCGCACATGAGACGCTTAACTTCCCGCATGGTGGGCATAGCCACATGCGGGAAGTAAGCGATTCTCATGCATTCCTATGGGTGCGGAATCGCGGCAATTCTTTGCGATTCCGCACAAAAGAATGACCATGCTGCGATTTTTTCCGCGATGCGATTCCGCCGCAGAAAAAAGCGCAGCATTAGCACAGCATGTGCGGAATGCCATAGGAATGCATGGGGGGTGTTCTGTACACGATTTTTAAACGTTTTTGCTGCGTTTTCGCGGCAAAAACGCTTAAAAATCGCTACATGGGCACACAGCCTAAAGGTGTAAATCACAGTTAAACAACGCTAGAGAAAATGGAGTAACTTAAGCAATACCCATTATATGTGTGAATATTCACTGATTAATTACATAAATCTTGTTACAAATGTGAATAGATAAAGGAATTTTCAATAAAAAACATATTTTTTTTAATGCACAAAGATAATATCTTATGCAGGACTTAGTACCACAGGGGGGAATCTCCCGGGAGCATTTAGAGGTGTCAAAAATGGCAGCTTCACAGAGTTAGCAGATGGTTGTAACTAGAAGGAATATTTCCTATTTTCTGTATTTAGACAAGAAGGGAGGGGTAAAGACACAGGGAATTTGAAATCCACAACTTGGCTCATCGTCCATTCACAGAGAGCAACCTTTGAATGGGCCAATCCAGGTAATCTTGGAAATAGAATCTTGCGATCATGACTAAAAAGCTGGGTGACACAAAGAGAAGTGCTCACGTGGGGGCTGCCTAAGGACTGATGCGATCTATGATTCACTTCTCCTTCCCTCAGGAAAACAGACAATAACTATAGACGGAAACACATTACACCTTATAAAATTTATAATGACCATGGACAAGATAAAGATCCCCAATTCACATCAGGACTACAAGATCCCATGTACTTTCAGCTTCATCATATCTATCGTTGTGTACTTAATTATTTGTACTAAATGTCCAACTGGGTGTCTGTATGTGGGGGAGACCGGGCAAAAACTGAGAACAAGGATGAATTCTCATCGCCACACAATAAAGAAAAAGAATGGATCTACCTGTGGCAAAACATTTTTGTATCCCTGGTTATAGCACCATAGACATTAAATTACTGGTATTGAACGGTAACCTCACATCTCAGAGAGAGAGAAGAGTCTGTGAGTACAAATTCATGACGACCCTTGACACTCTCAATGCAGGAATGAATGTGTCGCATGGATATATGTCTTTTTACATCAATAAAGGAATTTGCTCCTAAGACCTTGTGGGGCATCACAACACAGAACCAGACCACAATCAGAGGACAGTAAAACTTTCACTCCTAATCTATGAACTGTTCCAATATTTATGTCTATCCCTCTCCCATAATGATAATTCTGCTTCACGTCACTTGTCTCATTTATTGCATTTTTTCTGTGCTGTGTTGTGCATAAATATGTGATTCTTCAGATTTTGTATTAGTCAATGCCTGAAGAAGAGACCTGAGTAGTCTCGAAAGCTTGCAATTTGTTACCATCTTTTCAGTTAGCCATTAAAAGGGGATGCTGATGCATTCTCTTTAAAGGTGAAACTAGATGATGCAAATTGCTTGATACTTGGATGATCAGATATTTTATTCTGTCATAAAAATCATCGTTATTGGCAGCACATCGCTCTTTGTAACCAAGAGATGTGCTATCAACAACATAATGCTGTATGAGGACAGAACAATTGTATTAACCCCTTACCTACAAATGACGTAATATTCCGTCCATGTGACCATGGACCTAATTACCATGGATGGAATATTACGTCATCGCGATCAGCGGCGCCCACGTGGTGAGCGCCGCTGATCGCGGCCGAGTGTCAGCTAATTATCATAGCTGACACCCGGCACAATGTGTCAGGGGCGGTCACGGACCGCCCCGGCACGTTAACCCCTTGCACACCGCGATCAAACACGATCGCGGTGTATCGGGGGTTAAAGGGAAGCATCGGCAGGGAGGGGGCTCCCTCCTTGCTTCCCTGAGCCCCCCACGGCAGCGCAATGTGCAGCGCTGCTGCGGGGGACTCCTTTCCTGCAGGTCCCCGGATCCAATATGGCGACGGGGGCCTCCGGGGGCCTGCAGGAAGCTGGCTTCCTCAGTGCCTGCAAAGCGCAGGCATGAGGAAGCCTGTGCAGTGCCTGTGACAGATCGCTGATCTGTCACAGTGATCTGTGATGTGACAGATCAGCGATCTGTCACAGGACAGTGATGTCCCCCCTGGGACATTGTAATAAAGTAAAAAAAAATTAAAGAAAAGTGTAAAAATAATTTTAAAAAAATCGCCAAATAAATTAAAAAAAAAAAAAAAAAAAATATTCCCCAATAAATTCATTTTTTGGAAATAAAAAAAAACAAAAAACAATAAAAGTACACATATTTGGTATCGCCGCGTCCGTAATGACCTGCCCTATAAAACTGTCCCAATAGTTAACCCCTTAAGCAAACCCCTTAAAAAATAAAAATAAAAAACGAAGCCAAAAATAATGATTTATTATCATACCGCCGAACAAAAAGTGCAATAACGCGCGATCAAAAAGACGCATATAAATATCCATGGTACTGCTGAAAACGTCATCTTGTCCCGCAAAAAACGAGCCACCATACAGCATCATCAGCGAAAAAATAAAAAAGTTATAGCTCGCAGAATAAAGTGATGCAAAAATAATTATTTTTTATATAAAATTGTTTTCATTGCATAAAAGCGCCAAAACATAAAAAAACGACCTAATTGAAGTATCGCTGTAACCGTACTGACCCGAAGAATAAAACCGCCTTATAAATTTTACCGCACCCGGAACGGCGTAAACGCACCACCCAAAAGAAATTCATGAAACGCTGGTTTTTGTAAATTCTGCGTCCCAAAAAACGAAATAAAAAGCGATCAAAAAATGTCACATGCCCGAACATGATACCAATAAAAGCGTCAACTCGTCCCACAAAAAATAAGACCTCACATGACTCAGTGGGTCAAAATATGGAAAAATTATAGCTCTCAATATGTGGTGATGCAAAAACTATTTTTACAATAAAAAGCGTCTTTTAGCGTGCGACAGCTGTCAAACATAAAAACCGCCATAAATAGTAAATCAACCCCCCCGTTATCACCCCCTTAGTTAGGGAAAAATAATAAAATTAAAAAAATGTATTTATTTCCATTTTCCCATTAGGGTTAGGGCTAGGGTTAGGGTTAGGGCTAGGGTTAGGGTTAGGGCTAGGGTTAGGGTTAGGGCTAGGGCTAGGGTTAGGGTTAGAATTGGGGGTTTCCACTATTTGCTCACATCAGGTGCTCTCCAAACGCAACATGGCATCTGATCTCAATTCCAGCCAATTCTGCGTTGAAAAAGTCAAATGGTGCTCCTTCCCTTCCAAGCTCTGCCATGCACCCAAACAGTGTTTTACCCCCTCATATGGGGTATCAGCCTACTCAGGACAATTTGCAAAACAACTTTTGGGGTCCTATTTCTCCTGTTGCCCTTAGGAAAATAAAAATTTTGGGGCAAAAATATCATTTTTGTGGAAAAAAATTTTTTTGTTATTTTCACGCCTGGGCGTTATAAACTTCTGTGAAGCACTTGGGGGTTCAAAGTTCTCACCACACATCTAGATAAGTTCCTTGGGGGGTCTAGTTTCCAAAATGGGGTCATTTGTGGGGGGTTTCCACTGTTTTGGTACATCAGGGGCTTTCCAAACGCGACATGGTGTCTGATCTCAATTCCAGCCAAAAAAGTCAAATGGTGCTGCTTGCCTTCCGTGCTCTGCCATGTGCCCAAATAGTCATTTACACCCACATATGGGGTATCAGCGTACTCAGGACAAATTGCACAATAACTTTTAGGGTCCTGTTACCCTTGGGAAAATAAAAATTGGGGGTGAAAAGATCATTTTGTAGAAAAAATATGATTTTTTAATTGTACCGCTGTACATTATAAACTTCTGTGAAGCCCTTGTGGGTTCAAAGTTCTCACCACATATCTAGATAAGTTCCTTAGGGGGTCTAGTTTCAAAAATGGGGTCACTTGTGGGGGGTTTCCACTGTTTAGGTACATCAGGGGCTCTCCAAACGCGACATGGTGTCCGATTAGAATTCCAGCCAATTTTGCATTGAAAAAGTCAGACAGCGCTCCTTCCCTTCTGAGCTCTGCCATGCGCCGAAACAGTGGTTCCCCCCCACATATCAGGTATCAGCTTGCTCAGGACAAATTGCACAATAATTTTTGCAGTCCAATTTCTCCTGTTACACTTGGTAAAATAAAAAAAATTGAACCTGAAGTAATTTTTTTTGTGAAAAAAAGTTAAATGTTAATTTTTTTTAAATATTCAAAAAATTCCTGTGACGCACCTGAAGGGTTAATAAACTCCTTGAATGTGGTTTTAAGCACCTTAAGGGGTGCAGTTTTTAGAATGGTGTCACTTTTGGGTATTTTCTATCATATAGACCCCTCAAAGTGGCTTCAAATGTGATGTGGTCCGTAAAAATAAAATGGTGTTGCAAAAATTAGAGATCGCTGGTCAACTTTTAACCATTATATCTTACTAACAAATAAAAATTTTGGTTCCAAAATTGTGCTGATGTAAAGTAAACATGTGGCAAATGTTACTTATTAACTTTTTTGTGTGCCATATCTCTGTGATTTAAGGGCATAAAAATTCAAAGTTGGAAAATTGCGGAATTTTCAAGATTTTCGCCAAATTTCCGTTTTTCTCATAAATAAACGCAAGTTATATGAATGAAATTTTACCACTAACATGAAGTACAATATGTCACGAGAAAACAATGTCAGAATCACCGGGATCCACGGAAGCGTTTCAGAGTTATGACCTCATAAAGGGACAGTGGTCAGAATTGTAAAAATTGGCCCGGTAGTTAACGTGCAAACCACCCTTGGTAGTGAAGGGGTTAATAAGATAAGATAATCCTTTAATCGTCCCACCATGGGGAAATTCAGAGCATTACAACAGCAAGGCAGGAACAAGTACAGATACAGATGCATAAAGGCATTACATTGACAGTAGGTAGGTACATATACGAAAAAAAAAGATATAACCGGACTGTCACAACTTTGGATCTATCAGTTCACTGTTTGGGTCGTTCTCCGTTTTGGACAGTGCTGGTTATACAGCCTAACTGCAGCAGGAAGGAAGGACTTTCGATAGCGCTCCCTCTCACATTTAGGATGAAGTAGCCGGTCACTGACAGTACTGCAATAATATTTCTGTTTCTGTGAGTATTTGTCGGCCAATGTAAACAGGTCAGTTCACAATAGCCAGTTTACTTGGCTTGCGAAGTGCACTGTAAAGCAGATAAGATAATAACATTTAGGAACTCAACTTCCCGAATCTTATCATTGAGCTCTGTGGATGTCTTTTTTTCTTTTTACAACCATTGAAAGGTTATTTTAAAATTCTTTAATGATTAAAAATGGAAGGTACTTGTAAAAAAAGCCCTTTCCCTCATAAAGAACCAAAGGATTTTTTATTCTATTTATTGCCAAGGTTATTGACACTTCTGCAATCTATCATCAATGGTCAGTCTCCCAGGCAAAGAGTGCAGCGCTTACAAGCTTTTTGCGCTAGAGCTTGCACAGGCTGCTCTGAAGCTGGCTGGCCATCTTCAGTGCCTATTAACTCTTTCAATATTGCACAGGCAGATATGTCTATGTTTGCAGCATCAGAGAATGCACGCATTGAGTGTCCTGTGTGACGATGCCGCTCAAACTGACAATCAGTTCATTATCTCACTGCGCCAGCAATCGGAAAAATGGAAGGCAGTTAGAGAGGTGTGCTAGAGCAAACACATGATGATACAACCTCTTTAATCTTCTGAATAACTTATTATTTATTCAATTCAGGACAATAACTAAAATAAAAACAGTGTATTTTCATGTCTCACAGCAGTGCCGTGCCTGCGATGTCAGTGCTGCTATTCTCGGTGGGTGAGTTGTATCACATGTCTGTTGCAGCCAATGAGCATCCGTTGTTTGGCTGTAGCTCATCAATATTCTGTCATGGCAGAGATCTATTCAGTGTCGGCCTGGGGGGTTAGGGCCCACAAGTAACACTGTCATTGGGGTCCCACTTTTCACGTGCATACAAATATTACACTACCCTCATTCACAAATGTAACTACAACTCTATGTAATAATAAACTGGGTAGTTTGGTTAATGAATGACAAGATGCTACTTTTTTCTGTACGGAGTGAATCAACTAAATTATGCCAAGTACTGTCCCTACAATGGGGTTAAGGGCCCAGATCTGCACAGGGGCCCACCGGGGGATTCCCCTGTTACCCTATAAGCCAGTCCGAGCCAGCATCTATTCCAACAAAAGTGTAAGAGCTTCCGTCCATCAGCGCTTGCTGAGTGGCTGTAGCGAACAATGTAACATCATCCTTCAGGAATACTGGTGCTGACATTGACGGAATGGTACTGCTATGGGAGTGAGTATACACTTTTTATTTTAATTGGTTTCTTAAATTGATTAAGAGGATGTTGCCAGTAGTAGTCTACTCCTTTAAATGAAACACTATTTTTGCTTTATTTAGAAATATATTTTTCCATGTAGGTTTATTTGAAAAGGAAAAGTGTCCCCATCCTTCCTCATCTTGGATTCCAGCAGTAAAATTAAGATTTAAGTTTTATGCATGTATTACCTTCACAAACACTATTCGCCCCTGGCTCGTGTGCCTCAGATGCTACTGTAAAGGGGGACTCCATTTCCAGTCAGCAATGAGCTAAGCACAACACAGACAAACCATAGATGATC
Source organism: Dendrobates tinctorius (assembly GCF_039654945.1). Taxonomy (NCBI): domain Eukaryota; kingdom Metazoa; phylum Chordata; class Amphibia; order Anura; family Dendrobatidae; genus Dendrobates; species Dendrobates tinctorius. The sequence continues at coordinate 6,087,178 of NW_027361684.1, read as the reverse complement.
CCCATATCTAAAACAAAGCTTTACTATGCCACCACTCGCCATTTTACCAGGCCAGTGAATCACCTGCACTGGGCAACACACATGCACACCCAGCTTTCCCAAGCTCCTGACTAGAGATTTGTGGACCACTGGATCTTGGCATTCAGCCGAACAGTTAAAAAAAAGTTCAGATTCGGGTACCAGAAGAGTACCCGCCCCCATTCAATTGAATGGGAGGCCCGAACGTCCAATGTTTGCCACACTATCATGAACATTACTTCTGATCGGCGGTAAAGTGATTACCACGGGTCAGACAGCCGCGGTTCCCACGCTGTCAAATGACAGCATGAGCCCGCAGCTGTGATCGGAGGTAAAAAGGTTTACCTCCGGTTACTGGCGTTGGTTGATGGGACTACTGTTTCCATCAGCCAACGCCCGGTGCCGCCAATAATAGTGAGAGCAGGCGGCATACTTGGAAGTATTCATGGAAGTATTCATCAGCCTGTGCTGTGAATAAATAATTAGAAAAAAAACTGACTTGAGTTCCTCTGTATTTTTGATCACCCCTCCCAACAACATAACCTAAGTACTTGGCCTCTTCCCTCCCTATGGCACATTTTTCGAATTTACGGTGAACCCTGCATTTCCTAAAGCATCCAGAATCGCCTTTACCTTTGGCAGATGATTGGCCCAGTGTTAGGAACGGCGGAACGCACTAAATAAAAATAAATAATAAAGTGCGGTCGCCGCTCGGGGTCCACCGTGCATTAGGTGTTACACCGCTGCTAGGTAATGACAGACAAGCAATATGGCGGCATAATGCGCACGGGTTAGACTTCACCCGAAGTGAGCAAGGCGGGCTCTGTTCACACACAGAGGCGCCGCAACATAAACATACAAAAACGCTGAGCCTGTTAGAGTCACAGACCACAGGGAAATGCACACATGGTATCTGGTCACAGGAGCAGAACCCAAGGCAGAGGAGCTGCATCCGGCTAGACCTACCGTGTGTGCCGCATCGCTGCTGCGGACGCCAAGGAGGGCTGCAACTGCAGCGCGGCGTAGGACACAGCCGCTAGTCGACAAAGCTAGGAAGCAGGCGCAATGTCAGACGCTAGAGTAGAGGTGCGGTGTGCACAGTGGCAGAAGGCTTGCCACTGACTGGTGCTGACTGCTGCACTAATTCCCTATCCACATGCGTAATATCAGAGGGAAGGGGTTTCAAATGAGTCAGTCACCAGAGTCATACATCCGTCACCATTCACACATTTAGCTTGAAAAGTCTATACTAGCGCATGGCCAAACGGTCATGTGTGCCTTTTATAGCCGTGCGGGACCTTCCAGATCTCCGAGATGGACCAATGAGATCTGGAGCAGGACCTGGGCACATGACTCCCGATCTCCAATGGGAGAACGTCTCGTGAGCATGCCCAGTAGGAGCACAGAGGAACTTAGTCTCTGGAGTGGTCTGCTGCAAAGTAATCTCTGCAGTAGGTAGACAGCAGGAGACCGCAGAATGTGAGGCTCTGGAGACCGCAGAATGTGAGGCTCTGGATTCCTGCAGAGCAGACGCAGAAATCAGACGCCTAACACCCAGTTAGGGCTGAAGACCATAATATCATCAAGGTATGCTGCAGCATACTTCTTATGCAAAGCTAGGATCTGATACATAGCCCTCTGGAAGGTTGCCGGGAGCCCCCGCAGTCCAAAGAGCATTCTGGTGTATTGAAAACACACATCAGTCGTTGAGGAGGCCGTCTTCTCCTTGGCACTCTGGGACATGGTGATCTGCCAATAGCCCTTTGTCAGGTCAGGGGATGTAATGTACCTCGCGTATCCAAGTCTCTATATGAGTTCTTCCACATGAGGCATCGGGTAAGCACCAAAACTTGAGATTTCATTCAGCCTGTGGTAGTCGTTACAAAACCGCCACTCACCGTTGGGCTTTGGCATGAGGACGATGGGACTCGACAATCCACTTTTTGACTCCTTATCCTCATTTTATATCACCTCTCGACATGCTTCCGGAATTCTATACGGCTTGATGTTCACCCTTGCATGCAGTTCTGTCAACACATCATGCTCCACCACCTGCGTATGCCCTGGCAATTCCGAGAACAGGTCACGGTTCCGCTGCAACAGCTCCCGACACTGTTGCCTTTGGGCCAGCGTTAGGATCTCTGCAATGGTGACATCGTCCACTGTGGCTTTGGGTCTGGTTCCCAGGCAAGGGGTTTCCAGCGATTCCCAGTTTGCCAGGTCCTGGCTGGTGTACCTTGTAATTCACCTCGCCCAATTTTTCCACCACCTCATATGGCTAGGAACCACAACTTGGCTAGGAACTTGCTCTCCACCGTGGGGATAAGCACTAGCACGCAGTCCCCAGACTGGAATTGCTTCAGCCTCGCTGATTGGTTATACACCCTTGCCTGGGCCTCCTGTGCCTGGAGAAGATGCTCCTTCATGATAGGCATTACTTTTGCCATCCTCTCATGCAGCTGTGTGACATGTTATATGATGCTTCAGTGTGACGTGACCTCAGCTTCCCAGGTTTCCTTGACGATGTCCAGGAGCCTTTGCGGATGTCGACCATACAGGAGCTCGAACGACAAGAAGCCAGAAGAGGCTTGAGGAACTTCTCTAATGGAGAAGAGCAGAAATTGAAGCAAATAGTCCCAGTGATGATCGTCCTTCTCAATGACCTTTTTAAGCATGGCTTTTAATGTTGAAGTGCTCTACTAGACCATCAAATAAAACACTTACAGTAGCTAAAATGAACTTTTTTAATAGATCGGGTCATATTGACCTGAAACAGTACAAGTGTATAGTAAATGCGATCTGAACGGCAGGGTTAAGCATGGCTTTTAAGGTTTTATTGAAGTGCTCTACTAGGCTGTCGGCCTGTGGATGATAAATTGAGGTTCGCAGCTGGGCAATCTAAGGACCCTACAAAGGTCTTTCATTACCTTGCTCATGAAGGGGGTTCCCTGGTCTGTCAAAATTTCCATCGCCAGGTCCATCCTAGCAAAAATATGGGCAAGTTCCCGGGCGATACTATTGGCCGAAGAGTTCCTTTCCTTAGTGGTAGTGCTTCAGGGTATCGGGTGACATAGTCGATGACCACTAGGATATATTATTATTATTATGCATTTATATAGCGCCATTTATTCCATGGCGCTTTACATGTGAAAAGGGGGAATATAGACAGGTACAATAAACATGTGTAAGACAAGGGACACACAAGTACATAAGGAGAGGGGACCCTGCCCGCGAGGGCTCAGTCTACAGGGATGGGTGAGGATACAATATTGGTGCCTTCGTGCAAACTTAACTAGTGGACATGGTAATTTTCTCAAATGGGATCTCTACCACAGGTAACGGGACTAGGGGACTTCGGAAGTGAGAAGAGTGAGTGATTATCTGGCAGGTGGGGCAGGACCTACAATAATTTAGGATCTCTCGGCAACATCCCAGCCAATAGAACCTCTGCATTATTCTCTCCTGCATTTTCTCTACCCCCAGATGTTCTTACAATACATGCAAATAGGCCATGTCCAAAACCCTCCGCTGATATTAGCCTGGAACCAACAGCTGCTCCACTATCTCACCTCCCATCAGTGTGGTCACTCGATGCAACAATTCGCCATTGACTGCAAAGTGTGGGTACCTGATGTCATCCCCCGACTCTTGAGCAGACTCATCAATCACAGACACATTTTCAAAGGCCCCTTTTAGGGTGAGATCCCGCATTTGAGCAATCCCAAATTTTGCCCAGAAACCCCCAGTTCAGGAACCTCAGCCTCACTGGTCACCGTTTTGTCCTCATCACCAGCCAGGACACACAAGAGGAACTCCTACACCTCCGACTGTGATGGGGATTCCTCAGGGTTTAGCTGGCTCCTGTCTGAGTCACTTGGCACCCCTGCCTTTCCCCACAAGTCCCTGAACAGGCTGTAGTCCTGCCCGATTATCACGTGGTGTAATAAGTCTCTGACTACCCTGACCTCATGGGATGCCATACTCCGGCTCATTTTTATCAACACTCTGGCAATAGGGTCCTTGGCGTCCCTGTGGATACAGAGGACGAGCACATGTCTCGCTGGGATCAATTGGTGGGGAAGTGTGGCCCTTATCAGGGTCACCAAACTTCCTGAGTCTAAGAGTCCTGACACCAGTACTCTGTTTATGGTCACAGGACATGACTGCAGCCCCTCTCCGGGCTGATATCCACAATGCAGGACAATGGGCTGCTATGTGTCCAGGCCTTTGGCATCTCCTACAGATCAGGTCTTTACCAGCAGCCTTTGGCAACCCCTCAGAGACTCCTTGGGATCTCGGACTCACCCCACTGGTGACTCTACCACCCCTCTTTTGGGACTAGGGCTCCCGATAAGTACCCCAGTATGGAGATGCCCCACACTCTGGCTTCCTTCAGGACCTCTCGACCACCAGGTACCTTTCTACGTGTCTCACCAGGTGTTGGCATTCCCATGGATGTCCCTGGGCAACCCAGGTCTGCTCTAGCCTGGAGAGAGAGTGAATAAATCTGTCCATGACCTGCCACCCAACCATCTGGGCTGGAGTTGAGGACTCTGGCTGCAACCTTTTCTGGATCAAATGAAACAAGTCAAACATCTGTGAGCAGTGAGGTTTGTCATCATAATACGCCCAGTGATGAACCCTTCGAGTCCTGACAGACATAGTGACCCCTGAGCAAGCCAATTTCTCCGCTTTTAGCTTGGCATATTCCCTGGAATCCTATAAGGCCAAGTCAAAGAAAGCTTTCTGGGGTTCGCTTGTCAGACAGGGGGCCAGCACCTCCGCCCACTGCTCCGGGGCAGCCTCTCCCGCCTTGCAACCCATTCAAACACAGTCAAAAATGCCTCCATATCATCCCCTGGGGTCATCTTTTGCATTGCTTGTCTTACCACTTTCCGAATGTACGAGTCATCACCTTGATATTGGGGAGGGGTGGTCTCTTTGCTGCGGACATCTCCCATAAAGAGTTCCATCTGCTTTTACTACTGTTGAATCTGTTGCAACAGGAGTTTATTTGTCTCCTGCTGTATTTGCTGCTGCTCACGGTAGTTGCTCTTGACGCTGCTGCTGTTGCTTTTGGTGCTGCTACTCATGATGCTGCTGGTGTTGCTGCTGTGGGCTCAGGATCAGGGGCTTAATCACCTCCATTTTGTCCAACCATTGTTCCATACCTGTAGCTGCCTTCACCCATGACATATGATTTGTCCACAGCTGCTACCCATGTTCCCGAAATGTTGCCCGTATCCGGAACACCACTTGTAGAAGGTCGGCTCACTTAGCTGCTCCTCGAGGTAACCACAAGAACAGTCTATGTTAAAGTCCCTGGGTGGTTTATTACTTCATAATGCTTCAAAGAAAATACTTTAACACCAGCCAGAGTAAACAATTAAAAATATAAGTTTATTGCAAATTAATATAAAAGAAAGAATAATAAAAAGTCAAGCAAAATACCACAGGTACAGAAAAAGGTAGGTGAGTACACTCGGAAATAGTAAAAGATCCTGGCAGAACCTCCAAAAAAAAGGATTTTTTGTATATGTAGCGAGTGTCTATCAATACAGGCACTAACGGTAATTGATTACCATATTGTACATATGTACATAAATATTTTCAATATAAGTGCAGCATTAGATCAGTATGCATATTATAATTACAATCACAGTGAATTTGAAAAAATAACCTCAGAATATAAGCAAGCAAAGATAGTAGCACATGTCACATTGTACATTGCCCATTGTCCTATAATGTAGCAGCATAATTGCAGATACTCATGTAATGTACCAAGGGTATGAAACAGTGCAACACAGTCAGAAGCCTATTGTGCAATACAAGGACAAGAGAGGGATAGTAAACGGTGACCCACCACACCCGACGCGCGTTTCACTTGGAAAATGTTGTATCCATAATTCAGGGAGATATTGCATTCCTGTGTGTTGCCAGCTACCAAAACTTTTGCAATTTTACCTAAATATGGAAATATGCTCCCCGATCATGGCTATATCCATGGATTCAATAAAGCTAGAATTACCATGAAACAAAAATTAAATATTGTTTTACCTTGTCTCAATTATGAAATACAGACAGAATGTCTGCACAATGTGAATGCATTTGCCTGTGCGTTTAACACCTGTGTGCCAGTGGAGGCATACAATGACACATCTGCTGGACAAATGGTTATCCATCATTGACAGCTACCTGTTAACTACTCTGTTTACACATTTCATGTCTGCTCTTCATCAGATAACCTGCTTCAATTACCTATTCCCAGCAGGAGGTGCAGGCAGTGACCCAAAGTCCTCAGCCTCAGATCTGTATAATTCATAACCCCTTTTATGACCTTGTGGCATTATCTAACAGTCATTTACAATTTTTCCATACTTTTGAATAAAGGTAGCTACATTTATGTGCAGATTGGTTGTCAACAGTTGTGTTATTTTGTATGTAACAAGCACTTTTTCCCTAGACAGTGTTCTAATTAACAGTTAGTATAAAAATTGTGCCATTTTGAGGCAAAAGCGCACATGTGATTTTCGGCCGCATTGCTGTTGTACTGTGACTGCTGCATGTCAATTCTAAGTTAAGAAAGTTCCTTTGTGAAATGCAATTTGTGAAGAAAACTACAACTCCCCATCCTTAAGGTCTGCAGTGGTGATGAGCGAACGTGTTCGGATAAGGTGTTATCTGAGCATGCTTGTGTGCTAACCGAGTGTTTTCAGAGAGCTCGAAAAATATGTTTGAGTCCCTGCAGCTGCATGTATCGTGGCTGATTGACAGTCGCAACACATGCAGGGATTGCCTAACAAACAGGAAATCCCTGCATGTGATGAGGCTGTTGAACACACCGTGAAACATGTAGCCGCGGGCACTCAAACATATTTTTCGAGCACACCGAAGACACTCGGTTAGCACATAAATATGCCCGGATAACACCGTATCCGAGCACGTTCGCTCATGATTAGTCTACAGCTCTCAGGGCGTACTGTGAGTTACAATTCCCCATGCAGGGGACCTTCCCTTGGAGTCGGGCCTTCTTATCTCAGTGATAGGTGGCTTTATATTTAAAGATACACCAAATTTATCAAACATCGTTTAGTATGAACATTTGCAGCAAAATTCAGCAATGTAGCCTAAAGGAAAAGTGACTTCAAAAAGTCCCCTCATAATTCTTTTCTCCCCTTTATATTAAATATCTAGATGAAGATACTGGGAAGACATGTTTAATAAAGGCTATATGGAATTTAAGAAACGGAATGAATGACACCATCCCAATATTGCTGAAGGCTGCCGAGAACACGGGTCATTTGAAAGAACTGGTTAATGCACCATATACTAATGACTATTATTATGGTAAGTGAAGCCAAGAGAATATTTATATAAGTCAGTTTTTTTTTCATTTTTATCATTACATTTTCAAAAGCACTGTGCTTGGCACAGTTGTCAGAGCCTGGGCGTGTGTTGTGAGTTCATTTTCCCCTCCGTCTCTGAGGCCTGGTGAACTCCCTATCCTAGTGAAGGAAGGTAGTGAGCCTGATTATCAGGCACCTGGGAATAATGAAGACGATTGACTGAGTGGAGTCTCTGACTGGATATAAGGCTGCCTACACCCTTTCTGCCCTGCGGGTGATTTCTCTGTGGACTCTTGGACACCAGTCTGATTCCTGCTCTCCTAAAGCTAAGTTTTCTGCTTTGCCATTTGCATTTAAGATTTGTTTTTGTTTTTCTTGCTTTTTGGATTCTGCCACTCCCTGCTGGAGTGTGCAGTATTCCTTTAGCTCTGTCCTCTGAAAATACCTGAGTGCTGATTTAGTTTTGAAGCTTAGTTGCTTCAGGGCCATTTTTATATCAGCTGGTTGGCTTTGTCTTTGATAGGGTTTTGGCAGATTGCAGACAGCAGCTTTCCTATCCGTTCCTATCTAGGTAGTTTTTGGGCCCCATCTTTGCTCACTCTGTCTTTCTGTCTGTGTAAGTGTTTCCATCTTGCTTCACCGTCATTATATGTGGGGGGCTGCCTATTGCTTTGGGGTCTGCTCTGGGGCAGTTAGATTTCCCCTTTCCTTCTTTAGGCCTATGTATCTCTCCGGCTGTGATCGAGGGGTCTAGGTCATCGTAGGAACCCCCCACGGCTTCTGCTAGTTGTGTTGTTAGGTTCAGGGGTCTGCAATCTGATAGTTGCCAACTTCTCCGGTTTTCTGGACTTAGCTAGCATTTCTGTTTTTGCCTCCTGCGGTGACTCAATCATAACAGGCGTGTTTAGCTGGCAAGCAAAATTTGCCGCCTTCAGAGCTGTAACCAAAAACTCAAGAGCTCCAAGACAATATTTATATCTATGTACAGTAATGAGACTGGTGTCTTCTCATGCGCCACAGGGGTCCATGAGCTCCTCAGGGATGGCTGCATCTGCTACTTCGGGGATATGCCCCTGGCTGCCTCCGGATCATAAAATGGATTAACAACATCTTTCCAGAACCAGAAATTTGGGACAATTATTGTCACTTTTTCATTTCCCGGTGACAGACGAATATATCCACCTGTGTCTTGGGAGCACTCTTCTCAGCATAATGCTTGTCTAGATCATGGGTCTCCAATCGTTCTTGCTTTGAGAGCTACATCCAGCTATAAGAGTAGTGAGAAACAAAGAAATGGGGGCACCACCGAAAGGATAATTAAGGGGATCCAACCTAGACCTAAATAGTACATATGTTTGACAAAAAGGAGAGAAAGAAATAGGCCATGAGCAGGGATCACCCTGAATAGGACATAGCATATATAATACAAATTTTATTAAACACAGCAAGCATTCTTAAAAACATTAAAAATGGTCACAGATGTGACACATACACAAATAATACAATGCTCATAATAGAGCAACCCACCTGCTACCAACTATCACCCTCACTGAGAATGATGCTCTATACTCATATGTTTCTGACTCATATGCTCTATATTACCTATGTGTGGGCTTACTAATTCTCCTATTGAGAATTCTGTTTACATGGACCTAGGGATATAGGCATCATTCTCAGTGAGCTTTTTGTCAGCTATAAGAGTAGGACACAAGCCACATTCCCTTTAAAGAAATCTTAGAAGCCCCTTCTGCCCCATGAATATTTTAATTCCCATAGTGCTCCATTGTACCCTAATAATGCCACAGATGCCCCTTATAAAGTTAAATTGCTTTCTTTGCCCCTTTAAAAAGTAATAATGTCGCAAGTCCCCCTTATAAAGTATGCATGCTCAGGGTGCCAATTGTAAAAAGAAAGTAATATTCCGCCGGCCCCAAAAATGTAATAGTTCTCCTTTATAAAGTAATAATCCTCTGAGTGCATCCTTATAAAACAGTAATGGCCTGAGTGCCACTTAAGTAATTCCCTTTAATGCCCAATTTCAAAATTAATAATGCCTCTTCTGTGTCCCTTTAACAAATAATATTGTCCTAGGTGTCATTTATTATAATCATTATTTATTTTTAGAGGAACATTGATTCTATGGTGCTGTACATAAGGGGTTACATACAAAACATTAAATTGTTTTTGTTGCCCCCTTATAAAGTAATAATGTCCCGTGTGCCCCCTTATGAAGAAATTAAATTTATCACGTGATATTGCTCTAAGTGTCCCTTACAAAATGATAATGCCCAGAATGCTCCTATTCCAAGTAATAATGAACACTGTGGATGCCAATAAAATTGCGAGTGGTATTTGCCTGAGCAGACAGCTGCCGATCACTCATCAGGAGACACTGGTTGGACACTCCCGATCTAGCTGTTTGCAATTTGCAGTCTTTGCATTATCATCATGTGAAGTTTTTGCCCAATGTTTGTTCTACAAAAAAATGTAAACCCTGGACAACAGCTTAAACTGTGTTCCAAATTATTATGCAAAAAGAGTTTAGGAGTGATAAGGTTAGAATTTTTTTGTTTGTCATTTAAACTCATTGATGGTGATGTGTGTCAGGGCTCTTTATATCACTGAAAGCAATTGCAGATACCTGTGCAAATTAGTTTGGCAGGTGTGTCCAAATAAAGGCAAGACTACTTAAGAAGGCTGTTCCAAATTATTAAGCAGCCTACATTTTTTGCCAAAATGGGAAAGAAAAAGGATGTGTCGGCTGCTGAGAAGCAACAAATTGTGGAGTATTTAGGTCAAGGCATGACTACAATCAACATTGCCAAGACACTTCATTGTGATCATCGCGCAATCAAGAAGTATGTAGCTGATTCCCAGCACACACGTGTGCGTGCTGATAAGGAAAAATTGAGGACTCTTTCCAACAGGAAATTGCGTCAGGTTAAAAGAGCAGCTGCAAAAATGCCTTGTCATAGCAGCAGACAAGTTTGTGAAGCTGCTGGTGCCTCCAACGTCCCCCGAACAACAAGATGCAGGGTCCTTCAGAGGTTTGCAGCTGTGCGTAAGTCATCCTGTCGACCACCTCTATCCACTGCACAGAAGCAGAAACGGCTCCAGAGGGCCAAACGATACATGAAGACTGACTTCCAAACTGTTTTGTTCACCGATGAGTGCTGTGCAATGCTCGATGGTCCAGATGGATGGAGTGGAGGATGGATGGTTGATGGACACCCCATGAAAACACGGCTAAGGCGCCAACAAGGAGGAGGTGGAGTAATGTTTTGGGCCGGAATCATGGGGAGATTGTCGGCCCCTTTAGGATCCCTGAAGGGGTAAAGATGAACTCCATAATCTATGTGGAGTTTCTAAAACAGCACTTCCTGCCATGGTTCAAGAGGAAGAACCGTGCTTTCCGCAGCAAGATCATTTTCATGCATGATAATGCACCGTCTCATGCTGCAAATAACACACCTGCATCTCTGGCTGCTATGGGCATAAAAGAGGACAAACTTATGGTGTGGCCACCATCTTCCCCTGACCTCAACCCCATTGAGAACCTCTGGAGCATCATCAAAAGGAGTGTCTATGATGGCGGGAGGCAGTTCACATCTAAGCAACAGCTCTGGGAGGGTATTCTGTCCACATGCAAAACAATTGAAGCACAAACCATCCAAAAACTGACAAATTCAATGGACAAGAGAGTTCAGAAGCTTCTTTCGAACAAGGGGTCCTATGTGCAAATGTAACAAAACCTAGAATAAAGTTTTGACTTGAAAACTGTTTGATTTCATTTTGTAATAAGCTGATAATGCTTATAATTTCACAATTGACCATTTTTTGGTTCAAAATAACAATAAAAAGGTTGAAAACTCTGCTGTGCATAATAATTTGGAACATGCATTTTGAGTGTTTCTTATTTTTAAAAATATACTGTTTTCATAGGCAGTTTGTTCAAAAACATTGCAATTATACTAGAATAGTAGATGACTGGAAAATAACAATGACTGCAATTCATATAGGTAATTTAGAGAAAATATGAGGAAATATTTTTTGCATAATAATTTGGAACACAGTGTAAATAACAATGTGATCCTGCACAATATCCGTAAACTCAGGTCTTGGACAGTGGCTGAAATGATCTGTCCAGAAACCTGAGTGGGATGTGAATAGCTGCGTGTATACGCCTTAGGCCACATCCACACTGTCGGTATTTGATCAGTAGATTACATCAGTATCTATAAGCCAAGACTAGGAGTGGAATAATCAGAGGAAAGTATAATAGAAACACGTCACCACTTCTGAATATTTCACCCACTCCTGGTTTTGGCTTCCAAATACTGATGTAAAATACTTACCAAAAACTGAACGTGTGAACGTGGCCTAACCCACAGACTTCACACTAAGTCATTTCTATACAGGTCATGACAATTGCTGGCCACGAAGGGGCGTACAGGCAGATTGCAGGTATGGCCTGCCAGAAGGCACCCTGGATATACTGTAACATAAGAGACTAGAGATTAGGTCATTGCTCACAGTCAACCGGTTTCATAAAAAATGTTCCATAATAAACATAAATATGATTAAAATTGTGTCACACCAAATTACATAGATCACATCACACAGCACTTGTAAAATAATAAAATGTTTCATTCTGTTTCATTCTTTAATATGATTTCTGCTCTCAAGATTTATAACGATGCAATATAATTATATGCGCCTTTCTTCCATCCATAATGAGTGCCCCCTGGAACTTAGTATGGTGTTTGGAAGGAATAAGGCATGTGTCAATCCTTTGTACTGACCATACATGTATTTATACATAGAAATGACATCTTTGAAACAACTTTTTTCTAAGCTAAACAAGCTAAATTTTTCAAACCTGTCATGAGGTCTTCCAATGCTTGTAATAATCTAGTTGCCCGCCTTTGAACTGATTTTAACTTCTGTATATCCTTTATAAATGGTCAGCCCAAAACTGGATCCCATAATCTAGATGTGGCCTCACCAGTGATTTATAATGGGGTAATAATAAGTTGGGATCGCAGGATTTCATCTCTCTTTTTACTGTATACATCCTATACATCCTGCTTTTGCGGCTGCTGCCTGACATTGAGTACTACTGCTCAGCGTACTTGTAACCAGAATACCCAAGTCATTCTCCTGTTCTGTAGTCCTGAGTATACTCCCATTTAATGTTTATGCAGCTATAGGATTATTCCGTCCTAGGTGCATTACTCTACATTTATCTACATTAAATCTCATTTGCCAAGTGTTTAGCAATAATGTACTGTCTGTCAAGGTCAGATTTTAATATCCTACATAGTTTGGGGTAGTAAAAAAAGACACTTTTTTCTCAATCCCATCCACTTGGTCATTAATAAACAGATTAAAAAGAATCAATCCTAACATAGATTCTTGTGGTCAGGGCTGGGACATGGTATTTTGGTGTCTTTGGCAGATGAAGCAAATAGCACCCTCAAGCAAAGGAATGAGTAAGAGCCATGTCTCACATAACAAGATCGTTAGCGAGATCGCTGGAAAGTCACCGATTTTGTGACGCAACAGCAATCTCACTAGCGATCTCGCTGCATGCGACACATAGCGGCGACCGGCCCCCCGCTGGATATTGCTGATCGTGCTCGAATGTCCCAGGCCATTTTTTGATCGTTGGCGTCCCGCTGGCCAGCATGCATCGCTGTGTTTGACGCCGAAGAGCGACCTTGTTGGCGACGCAGAACTCATGGACGCAGGCGGGAGTTGTCAGAAAAGCTTCTGTGTGACAAGGTACCAACGACCGCCGAGGTCGTTATACGGATCGCTGGGTAAATCTGCCTGTTTCACAGCTTACTAGCGATCATGTAACGACGCACCAGCGATCCTTACCAGGTCTCATCGTTGTCGGAATCGCTGGTGCGTCGCTTAGTGTAACAGTACCCTAAGAGATTAAGGTAAAAGGACAACTAACGCAGTCCCCCATGGGTAAGGTAACAAGCCCAAATGGCCACATCAACTAGAAAGAGCATATGAAATATAAGGCACTAAAGAACAAAAGTGTAGAAATATAAAAATAATATTTATTAGTTCAGTAATTAAAATAGTACATAGGAATAAAAACTAGGCTGATGGAAGAGTGTGAGCAGATTGTGGCACCACAACAAAGCGTGGTAAGGTAAGGGTACTGTTACACATAGCGACGCTCCAGCGATCCCGACAGCGATACGACCTGGTAAGGATCGCTGGTGCGTCACTACATGATCGCTAGTAAGCTGTCAAACAGGCAGATCTACTCAATGACGCAGCAATGATGCAACGATCCGTATAACGACCTCGGCGGTCGTTGGCACCTTGTCACACACAGCAGCTATTTTGACGACTCAGACCTCGATAGCGTGAGTTCTGAGTCGCCAACAAGGTCGCTCGTCATTGTTACAGCGATGCATGCTGGCCAGTGGGACACCAACGATCAAAAAATGGCCTGGGGCATTCGAGCACGATCAGCGAGATCGCAGCGTGGGGCCAGTCGCCGCTATATGTCCCACGTAGCGAGACCACTGGCGAGGTCGCTGTTGCATCACAAAATCTGTGACGTTTCAGTGATCTCGCTAACGATCTCACTATGTGTGAGGCTATGTAGTGTAGCGAGACCGTGACGTCAAAGGTCACTGTCGCAAGGCATCCCTGGGAACAGGTCTTGCTGGGAGCATCGCGAGGATCGGGAACGCAGCGTGGGACGCCGGAAGGTGAGAAAATCACGATTTTTTATTTTAATTCTATTTTTTACAGGATTATGGTACCCAGAGCCTGGAGGAGAATCTCCTCTCCTCCAGACCCTGGGTACCATCTGCAAATGTTCCGCTTACTTTTCGCATGGTGGGCATAGCCACATGCAGAAAGGAAGCGGAACAATGCATTCCTGTGTGTGCGGATTTTCCCACGATTCCGCACAAAGAACGAACATGCTGCGTTTTTTTCCGCGATGCAATTCTGCCGCGGAAAAATCCGCAGCATTAGCACAGCATGTGTGGAATTCAATAAGATTGCATGGGATGCTTTTTTTTTTGCGTTTTCGCAGCAAAATTGCAATAAAAGCGCTACGTGTGAACACAGCCTGACGGGGCCTTTAAGCTGCAACATTTCAAGTTTAATCGCAATGTAAAAGGTCATCTGCAAATAAATGCACTAAAAGATAACAGAGCCATTTAGTAATTATCAGATTTAGCTGCTTCTTTCTCCTCTGCCTTTGTACAAATAACATTAGCAAGGCGTAATTACCATTAATGTATTGTGATTGTGAACCACTAAGGTGTTAGAAGAAATGCTTTCAGATGCATTAATAAGAAATGATGCTTTGATTGTTTTTTTATTTATGAGATTAATGTTAATCTATTGACTGATCATTCTTAAGAATAGCTATATAGTTACCATTCAAGGTGGTGGCACTATTAAAAACCCCATAATTTCCATACAACCCACCTCACACTTATGGTGTTCAATAAAGTGTTTTGAGAGTGGGTGACCTTTAAATTTATTTTTAATGTTCCTAATGTGTTCATTTATTCGAATTTTATAGTGGACGTCTCGTACGACCCACATACAGTTTCTCACATGGGCATTTGATTATATAAATAACTCCCTCAGAGGAGCATATGATGTAACCTGAAAGATAAGAAAAAAGTTAGATTATACTCACCCCGGCGTCCGGTCCGATGGGTGTCGCGGTCCGGTCTGGAGCCTCCCATCTTCATACGATGCCGTCCTCTTCTTCCCTTCCAGTCGTGGTTCCTGCGCAGGCACACTGCCCTGCCCTGTTGAGGGCAGAGCAGAGTCCTGCAGTGCACAGGCGCTGGGAGAGGTCCGGCGCCTGCGCACTGCAGTATTCTGCTCTGCCCTCAACAGGGCAGAGCAGTGCGCCTGCGCAGGAGACACGATAGGCAGCAAAGAAGAGGACGTCACCGTTAGAAGATGGGAGGGACCGGACAACGACACCCATCTTGTGACGTTATAGCGATATTGCTAGCGATATCGCTATGTGTGATACTTACCAGCGACCGGCTCCCCCGCTGCTCATCGCTGATCGCGCGAGAATGTCCAGCTCCATTTCTCGTCGGGCGCTTCCTGCTGAGACTTCCTGCTGTGACGTCCAGCGACGCGTGGAGGCGGGCGGGAGGACGCAGGATCGCTGTGTGTGAAAGGTGAGTATCGTGCGCTGCGTCGCTGCTGCATCGCTGTGAGATCTTTCTGTATGAAAGCTCACTAGCGATCATTTAGCGATGCACCAGCAATCCTGACCGGGTCGGATCGCTGGTTGGATCGCTGGTGCATCGCTAAATGTAAAAGGGCCTTAACTTTAAATAAGAATCAAAACAAGAGCAAACTAGAAAATATTCAATCAAATTATTTCAAAAGGAGCCCTTAAAGGGCTATGCAATAAAGCTGGCATCATAGTGAATGCTTTCTAGAAGCAAACCGTTCTGGCTTTTGCTGAGGCAAAATCTTCAATTATTTTGGAGAAGTCTAGATTTCTGGAAATGTCATGCTCAATTGCAATCTCTGCTAGACCATTTAAGCGATCTTGTGACATTGAAGATCTTAAATAATTTTTTATCAATTTCAAACGTGAGAAACTTCTCTCACCTGATGCTACTGTCACAGGAACACTCATTAGGATAGGCAACGCCACACTAAGATTTGGGTACACATCTAATAGGTTTGTACAGTAAATGTAATTAAGCATGTTCAATGGTGAATCAGAAACATCATCTGGCATGCTCCTTATTGCTGAACATATTTCAACATTCAAGTCATTGGGATCAGTATCATCCATTTCTTCTGAAAATTGTTTGCAGAATTCTTCAAGCCTTTGCTCGTCTTTCGCAGCTTTCATTTCCTCCTTGTTAAAAAAGGAATCCAAAAAGGTGATAAAAATCTTTTAGCTGAGAAAATCTCTCATTTATGCCCACAACTGCAGCATCAATCAAGGTTAAAAAGAAAACCCTCTTCACCATTTCCTCTGGAGGGCTGTTTTCCTCATGCTTCTTCAGCTATACTCTTTGTAGTAGAATAGCATGATTCAAAACCATGTTCCCTGTAATCTTGCAGAAAATTAAGTACAAATTCAATCTCTTTCTTAAGTGTGTCCATGCCAACTTTTGTTTTCTGAAAGATCTTGCTTGCACGATTAATATGGTATAAAACATCATACCAGGCAACAATGCAAATGCTAAACTGACCAGAAGAAATTTCATTCGCAAGGCTCTTGGCTTCTGCAGCTTTTACATCATCTTTTTTGATGCAGCATAGACGACAAGGTCTTCAAGTGCAGAACAAACTTCCCCTAAGCTGTAGCGAACCTTTACACTGTCAATCCGACATTCCCAGCGAGTATCAGAGAGTGGTTTGAGGGTCAGGTTGGTTTCATTTTTCTTTAAAATTGCCCATTGCTGTGTTGAGGAGCTGAAGAGCACATACATTTGCTGCAATACTCCAAAGAATGTGACAGAGAGGACAGATGATTTAGCAGCATCAGCGATGACTAGATTAAGAGTGTGGCTACTGCATGGCATGTACAACGCTCTTTTATTCATGGCCAAAATTCTTGACTGCAGACCCTGTTTCTTCCCTTTCAATATTACTGCCATTATCATAACTTTGGCCTCTGCATTTATCTATGCTAATCTTTAGGCCTTGTAAGTGTTCTAAGAACACATTGCACAATGCCTCCCCAGAAGTTTCTTCAACTGCAAGAAAACCTGCAAAGTATTCAGACACTGAAGCACCTACTGACAGCTCACATTGGACAATGCAAATTGTGACAGACAGTTGTTCAATGTGACTTGTGTGGTGTGCAATCCATGATGACTCCGTAATATTTTGCACTGTGAATTCTGTGTGCAACTACATCAAGTATGGTTCTACCCATCTGCTTAATAAGTTCGTTTTGAATGTCCTTACTCAGGTTGTGAGCTTTAATTCTTTTATTTTGTATTCTTCTCACATGTTCATTCATTGTGGCATCATACTTTCCTAAAAATTCCACTTGACCAAGAAAATTACCATTATTTGGATGGTATAACTTAACTGTCGTTCCTCAGAGAGCTAAGTGGCGTTCAGCTACGTAACATATAATGGGAATTACTCTGCTGAGGATAGATCTCCAGTACATTGTCTCCATTTCAATTTGATGCACATTGGCACTATCAACTGTTTTTCGTTCACAAATGCCTCTTTTCAGGTAAAGCCAGTCCTGCATATACTGCTCATGTGCAGCTGAGTGCTCATGTTCTTTAAGATGACAATGGATATTCTTCCAATTGTTAAAGCTATCTTTGGAGATCGCAATGTCTCGTTTTCCAAAATGAGTGCAGCAGAAACAAAATACTTTGTCCACCTGTTCAGAATATACCAGCCAAGTGCGTAAGATTTTATCTCCATTACCCACTTTGATAAAATAATTTTCAGATGTGAAACGTCTTGGGAATTTTGACTTCTCCTGTGGGAATATCATTTTCATAATTTGCTTGGGTCCCCTTTTCACCAGCTCATATCTTTGGGTATTAGATATTGCTACTGGC
Organism: Dendrobates tinctorius; assembly: GCF_039654945.1. Lineage (NCBI taxonomy): Eukaryota > Metazoa > Chordata > Amphibia > Anura > Dendrobatidae > Dendrobates > Dendrobates tinctorius. The sequence continues at coordinate 6,069,243 of NW_027361684.1, read as the reverse complement.
CATAGTGCTGGATCATCTGATAACCTTTCAGGAACATTCAAGGTCTCCTCAGTTAAATCGGAGCTCAGGAACACAGCAATGTCTGTTGTTTCCACACCTTCTTCATATGTGGTTGACTGTACATGCTGTCTTGTTTCTTTTGTTTCCACTTGCTGGGCAGCTTCCTTAGAAACAGTTGATGATGGTTGTTCAGTGAAATCACCAGAAGTTGAGCTTTCTCCTTGGCTGGATTCTTCCCGCCCTCTAAAGAATGTTGTTAACTTCGGATAAGAGACCAGAGTCTTGCTTTTTTCTTCTGCTTTTTTTCTTTTTTGAGAACCACTGATGTAGGAGCGCTTCATATTGGCAAACTTGGAACTTTTCTTCCTTGTTCATAACAATAAATTACAGAAAATGAATGTTTTGACCGATATACATACAGTGGGGAAAAAAAGTATTTAGTCAGTCAGCAATAGTGCAAGTTCCACCACTTAAAAAGATGAGAGGCGTCTGTAATTTACATCATAGGTAGACCTCAACTATGGGAGACAAACTGAGAAAAAAAAATCCAGAAAATCACATTGTCTGTTTTTTTTTCATTTTATTTGCATATTATGGTGGAAAATAAGTATTTGGTCAGAAACAAAATTTCATCTCAATACTTTGTGATATATCCTTTGTTGGCAATGACAGAGGTCAAAAATTTTCTGTAAGTCTTCACAAGGTTGCCACACACTGTTGTTGGTATGTTGGCCCATTCCTCCATGCAGATCTCCTCTAGAGCAGTGATGTTTTTGGCTATTCGCTTGGCAACACGGACTTTCAACTCCCTCCAAAGGTTTTCTATAGGGTTGAGATCTGGAGACTGGCTAGGCCACTCCAGGACCTTGAAATGCTTCTTACGAAGCCACTCCTTCATTGCCCTGGCGGTGTGCTTTGGATCATTGTCATGTTGAAAGACCCAGCCACGTTTCATCTTCAATGCCCTTGCTGATGGAAGGAGGTTTGCACTCAAAATCTCACGATACATGGCCCCATTCATTCTTTCATGTACCCGGATCAGTCGTCCTGGCCCCTTTGCAGAGAAACAGCCCCAAAGCATGATGTTTCCACCACCATGCTTTACAGTAGGTATGGTGTTTGATGGATGCAACTCAGTATTCTTTTTCCTCCAAACACGACAAGTTGTGTTTCTACCAAACAGTTCCAGTTTGGTTTCATCAGACCATAGGACATTCTCCCAAAACTCCTCTGGATCATCCAAATGCTCTCTAGCAAACTTCAGATGGGCCCGGACATGTACAGGCTTAAGCAGTGGGACACGTCTGGCACTGCAGGATCTGAGTCTATGGTGGCGTAGTGTGTTACTTATGGTAGGCCTTGTTACATTGGTCCCAGCTCTCTGCAGTTCATTCACTAGGTCCCCCCGCGTGGTTCTGGGATTTTTGCTCACCGTTCTTGTGATCATTCTGACCCCACGGGGTGGGATTTTGCGTGGAGCACCAGATCGAGGGAGATTATCAGTGGTCTTGTATGTCTTCCATTTTCTAATTATTGCTCCCACAGTTGATTTCTTCACTCCAAGCTGGTTGGCTATTGCAGATTCAGTCTTCCCAGCCTGGTGCAGGGCTACAATTTTGTTTCTGGTGTCCTTTGACAGCTCTTTGGTCTTCACCATAGTGGAGTTTGGAGTCAGACTGTTTGAGGGTGTGCACAGGTGTCTTTTTATACTGATAACAAGTTTAAACAGGTGCCATTACTACAGGTAATGAGTGGAGGAAAGAGGAGACTCTTAAAGAAGAAGTTACAGGTCTGTGAGAGCCAGAAATCTTGATTGCTTGTTTCTGACCAAATACTTATTTTCCACCATAATATGCAAATAAAATGAAACAAAAACAGACAATGTGATTTTCTGGATTTTTTTTTCTCAGTTTGTCTCCCATAGTTGAGGTCTACCTATGATGTAAATTACAGACGCCTCTCATCTTTTTAAGTGGTGGAACTTGCACTATTGCTGACTGACTAAATACTTTTTTCCCCACTGTAAGTCCGCAGCAATCTGCTTTACCTTGGCTGGTTGTCAAAAAAAAAAGTGCGTAATTTTTTCCATTCATTAGCTTAATACATGTGCAGTAACCAACACACACAAGGCACTAATTATATATTTATACTACTCACATTAATTCCACAGTGCTTTACAGTCTTTATCATCACTGTCCTCATTGGGGCTACAATCTAGATTCCCTAGTAGTATGTCTTTGGAGTGTGGGAGGAAACAGGAGAACCCAGAGGAAACCCACCCAAACTCCTTGCAGATATTGTCTTTGGTGGGATTTGAACCCAGGACCCCAGTGCTGCAAAGCATCAGTGCTAACCACTGAGCCACTCTGCTGCCAGAGCTGTATCTATCTAATCTATCTATCATCTATCTCTTATCTATCTATCTATCTATCATCTATTTATCTCTCTTGCTTACATAACTATCTATCTAAATCTTTGCACATCCTTAACACCTAAACATCTGTCATTTCTATTCTGCATTCTATTCTAGTACGTGTCACACGGATACCACATGGACGCTGCATGGACAGCCCACTGATGATGCACACGTACACATGGATTCCACACAGGTTCCACAAGTGTTTCACATAGACAAACAACCCTGATCATACTGGTATTGGTTTTTCTAATACTGGTAAAATCAGGTAGTGTGAAGGGGGCTTAATTCTGATCCTGTCTAGGGGTCTCTAGACTAATCCTTAATGACAATTCTGCTTCACATCACTTGTCTTATATATTGCGTTATTTCTTTGCTGTTTTGTGTATAAATATGTGATTCTTCAGATGTTGTATTAATCTAGACCACTGATGGCGAACCTTTGGCACGCCATGTGCCAGAGAGGGCACACAGAGCCCTCTAGCTGGCAAGTAGCATCGCCTCATCCTTGTTCCGGAGCTGCAGCTTCCTGCCTCACACATTGAGCAGTGCGGCCACGGCTGGATGACATCATCATTCAGCTCCGCGGCCGTTGTGCCAGTGAGAGAAAGGAAGCTGCCGTCGCACGGAGAGGTGAGTGTGGCCGCTGTGCCAGTGAAGCTGCTGTGGTGTGTGTGTGTGTGCCAGTGAAGCTGCTGTGGTGTGTGTGTGCGCCAGTGAAGCTGCTGTGGTGTGTGTGTGTGTGTGTGTCAATGCTGGGGAGAGGGCCAATGATGGCAGTGATGGGAAGAGGGCCAATGAAGGGAGTGATGGGGAGAGGGCCAATGATGGCAGTGATGGGGAGAGGGCCAATGAAGGGAGTGATGGGGAGAGGGCCAATGATGGCGGTGATGGGGAGAGGGCCAATGAAGGTAGTGATGGGGAGAGGGCCAATGAAGGGAGTGATGGGGAGAGGGCCAATGAAGGGAGTGATGGAGAGAGGGCCAGTGATGGGGAGAGGGCCAATGAAGGGAGTGATGGAGAGAGGGCCAATGATGGGAGTGATTGGGAGAGGGCAATGATGTGGTGATGGGGAGGAGGAAATGATGGAGGTGGTGGAATGGGCAATTTCTACATGAAGGGGATCATGATGGGGCATATTTCTGCATGAAGGGTATCATGATGGGGCATATTTCTGCATGAATGGGATCATGATGGGGCATTTCTGCATGAAGGGGATCAAGAAGGGGCATATTTCTGCATGAAGGGGATCATGATGGGGCATTTCTGCATGAAGGGTATCATGATGGGGCATTTCTGCATGAAGGGTATCATGATGGGGCATATTTCTGCATGAATGGGATCATGATGGGGCATTTCTGCATGAAGGGGATCAAGAAGGGGCATATTTCTGCATGAAGGGGATCATGATGGGGCATTTCTGCATGAAGGGGATCATGATGGGGCATTTCTACATGAAGGGGATCATGATGGGGCATTTGGCACGTGTTGGCACTTCGTCATAAATAATTGGGTTTTAGGTTGCAGTTTGGGCACTCGGTCTCAGAAAGGTTCGCCATCACTGGTCTAGCCTGAAAAAGAGACCTGAGTAGTCTCGAAAGCTTGCAATTTGTTACCATCTTTTCAGTTCGCCATTAATAGGTATCAACCACTGAGGACTCTCAATTCTGAATATCCTTAGTCCTATGCAGTGATACTACATGGCCATGAATTTACCAGTCATACATGTCTAGTGGTTTGTCAATAGCAATCTATACATGATTCAACATCATTCATTAAAAGCTTATTCATTAGTAAATTAGGCCATGGAAATAAAATAACGACTCACTTTCCAGCTTGCACATAAATCAGGCTCTGCTTATTGACTGCACAAGTAGACATTAACTTATCTGATCCATTTTTTAACCAAACTGGCATCAGAGTAGGGTTCCATAAGCTTTAAAGTGGTGCACATCAAAGATGTACTGTAGCAGAAGGCCCTTATGCACATTGGATGGTTCGCCAGTGCTGACGAATATCACACTCTACCCGAATACTTTTGGGCTCCACTCAATGCTCCGAGCAGTTCACCCCTCATTCAGACAGCAGCTATTCCTCCCATATCTATTGTCCTAAAACAATTGCTGGAGATATAATTCCCATATTAAAAAAAAAATAAAAATGTGTATGGTGTACAGCAATATTTCTAAGACCATGGAAGAACTCTGTCACTTTGTCCCTATTAGGCTACTTTCACACATCCGGTGTGTGGGGTCCGGCGGCGTGCGGCGAAAAGCCGGGCCGCCGGATCCGGCCTGCAGCCGTGACACCGGATGTGTGTGCGGCGAGAGATACGGCTCGGACATTATTTAAAGGAGCCGCAGGACGAGGTGGACAGAGGCAGCCGATGAGAGACAGCTGCTGAAAGGGAGGGGAGGGGAGGGGAGGAGAGGAGAGGGGAGGGGAGGGGAGAGGGGGTTGGAGAGAGAGAGACATGGGGGGGTTAACACTTAGTGTCCAGGCGAGAGAATCTCTCTCTCTTGCCGGGAACTTGTGGGGTTAACCCCACAGAGAGATCTCTCTCTCTCACCCAGACACTGTGAGTGTTAACCCCACAAGTGCCCGGCGAGAGAGATCTCTCACAAGTGTCCGGGTGACAGAGAGAGATCTCTCACTCTCTCGCCGGGCACTTGTGGGGTTAACATTCACAGAGTCCGGGCATGCGCTGTGGAAAAAGCCGGTCCGGCGCTGACAAAAAATGTTGCAGGGAACGTTTTTTGCAGATGCCGGACGGCTAATTTATGCCGTGTCCGGCAACAACCGGACACGACGCATAACCATCCGGCACGATGCGGCGACCATGAAAGCTTATGGGACAAAACCGGATCCGGTGCTGGATCCGGTTATTAAAAATGTTGCCGCATCGTGCTGGATTACAAAAACCGGATGTGTGAAAGAGGCCTTAGATGGAACGTTTTAATGTACATCCAAACAAACAATAATGAATATACAAATAAGTAAGCTAGCCTGTACAGCGTCCCCCAACATGAATTTTTGAGGGTACTAGTCCTTGCCGTGTTGAGGTGCAGTCGCAGACTGCAGTTAAAAAAAAAATCACCAGTGACCTGACCAGTCCTGTAGTCGTAGTATTGAGGTGACGTGTTGTATATGGAAGCCAGCCAGGAACACTTCTCCTGAGCCCTACTACTCTTTCCTGACAGGCACTGCAGACGCTGTGCAATGTCAGGACGACGTCAGCGGTCAGGTGACCATGTGGAAGGTCCTGTCCCTGAACAGCGGCTGCCAGCCCAGGGCACGGTATAAATTATAACACAGAAGCCGGCTGTAGGAGTGACGAGTGAAGATGGATGGCCGTAGCGCAGAACAACAGGATAATATGCAGAGCGCAGGTCACAGTCAGGTCAGTATAACATGCCTGACTGCTTCTGCCTCCGGGCCCCGGGATCACCGCCGACATTACTATAAATAACACGAGGCCGTGCAGCGCTAGCCGGGAAAGGCTCGCATTGCAGAACAAAGCGAATCACTGCCTTGTGCTGTGCCTGTGCTATTTGGATTTGTGGAAGCAAGCAGCAGCCGGGGGCCCCTTCTGTGCCTGGGGGTCCTAGGCAGCTGCCTGGTCTGCCTGGTCATAACGCCGGCCCAGGGTGTGGTCATCAGCTTCACATCTAGTTCACTTTTTTTTACAGAACTACTGGCGCCTGAACGCAGTGAGGCCTTATCACAGCCTTGCGGATTATAGTGCAATTACAATATTTACTTCTTTGTGCCTTCTCTTTTACCATATGGTTTTCTTTGCGTTATTTCTATAATTATTTGGACAACGTGCAATACTAATTGTGGGTGAATTATCCCTTGATTTTTATTTTTGGGCTTAGTGCAATTATCTTGGACATTGTGCATTATACCTCCCTGGCATATACAGTATATTGAGTCTTACATTAAATTTACTATTCACGTAATCCTCTAGTCCTGAGAGGTTCAAGTGCGCGAAATTATCTTTATTTAGGTCTGAGAAGTCTTTGAGAGAGAAGAAGGCAGGAAGTGACTGATAAGTGTGGGAACAGCCATTTTTCTCTAATAAGTTTCTTATCTTTTCTTTTTATCTTGACATTTTTTACATCACTAAGTGAGGCTGCTTCATGCTGTCATAACACTCAAGCATCAAGTCAGTGCTTGCTACATCTGTATGTGTATGAGCCCTTAGAAAATGAAACTCTGAATAGCACTCAGCACTTAGGATCAGTTAAGAGCAGGGGCGGACATATCATTGGTGCAACCTGTGCAGTAAAACAGGGGCCAAAGAGGTAAGGGGCACATTTCTACCTACAAAGCAGGTGCAATTTTGTATTTTTAGGAGCTCTTGGTCTACAAAGTTCCCATCTATTTGTAAGGGGGTGAAGCACAAGAAGAGCCAGAAAGGGGTTACCTCCTTTGCTCCGTGTCTGGAACCATATAGCTGCGCAGTAGGGTTGCCAGGGGGAAGCCTTTTGGACCTGGACCGACTGTATCATGGGTCTGTGAGTAACAGTGGGGAAGAGGAAGTTGTGCAGGACAGGAAGGGGTGCAGGCAGAGGGCGCGAAGACAGAGCGCGCTCAGGGCAGAGCAGCTTGTGCAGGAGACAGAACAGGATGCAACTGCACGCAGGGGAGGAGAGAGCTCTCCCAACCAGAAAGATAAGACAGGAGGACGTTACATACAGACTGCTGCTTATGAGTACAATGAAGCGAAGCCCCCACCGATTAGGGGAAGACGTCCTCCTGACCGTGCAGAGACGGAGACCTGCGGTGACAGGTCAGAGCCCCTCATTCCAGCAGAGAGACTTACCAAGAGACTGAGTATTGTTCCAGCAGAGAGGCTTAACAAGAGACTGTTAGTTTGAAAGCAGAGACTCAGAGCAGGGGAGATCCAGTCAGTACCAGTGTCCCCCTTCCTTCCACCTTAACCCTGGAGATCCCGGTTACAATCTAACAGAGACTACAGCATATACAGTGACTACAGGGACTACAAGTGTCGCTGCTGACGGCGCCGACGTTGGAGAAGACGACCCTTCAAGCAAGATTTCTTCAGACTGATAAGTTGCATGAATACCCGTTAATTACCATTATCTGCCTTGACTGTTTGATAACTTTGCCTAATTTTCATAAACCGTTATTTCATCATTCTTTTGCCAGTTTAACCTCCATTGTTTCCTCCCTGCGAGGAGGTTAGACCCTTGTAAATAAAACCCTTTATCGTTTGATCTGTCTCTGTTCCGCGGTGACATATCCAGCGCCTGCAATTTATTACATATTGTTCTTGCACATCGGCCCTTTTCTGTCTGTGCCAGTTATTAAGGGCATTTAGAGAGTTAAAGTGTTGTGAAAGCTTGAAGCGTCACAGTTGCTGAACACTGAAATAGGCAATTATCAGTTTAAAAAATCCTGAAAATCGTACTTCCATGTTCATACGATGTATCTTGTCTTGTTTCTTGACCAAAACAGAAAAAAACAGGTGTAAAAATTGTCTGCGCTGCTAGAAAGAAGTCTTCTGCTGCGATATTCATTAGACGGTTCTTTATTGACCAGTATGCACTTCAATGCCGCACTGGCATATTTATCAAATGTAAAAAAAAAGAACCACAGGTTACACACACTGGTACATGTACGTATTTATAGACAAAAATGGGCACCAAAAAACTTAGAGTACCACCCACTGAGGGGTGGGTTGGAGTTCAAATTCAAGAGGAGGCTTGGAAGAGAGGAAGAGGAAAGGGAAAAAAGTGTGTGCAAAGGACAAGAAATACTATCATAAAGAGTTGATAGTACACATAAGGAAACAGAGAGAGTGTAACTATAAAAAATGAAGCATTAGAAATACCAGTAATGGAAGTTTGCTCAAACATGAACAAAGAAAATGTGTAGGACAGAAGGATAACATATAAAATATGAGATAGAAAGGGAGGACTAATACATAGATCCATGTCAGTGATTAAATGAAGAGTGAGGAAAAATAGGACAAGGATTGGTGAAGAGGTGAAGGAAGCAACAATGTGGAAATAAAAAGGACATGGATAGCACAAAAGGAGAGTCAGTTGGTGAGAAGAGAACACAAAGCTACAGGTGGCAGACCAGGAACGAGGCTGAAGTGATGGAAGTGTAAGGGTATGTGCACACGTTGCGGATTCGTCTGCGGATCCGCAGCGGATTTGGCCCAGTTTTCCATGGGATGTACAGTACCATGTTATCCTATGGAAAACAAAAACCACTGCGCGGAAGCGCAGTAGTTTATTTTCCGCAGCGTGTCAATTCTTTGTGCGGATTCTGCAGCGTTTTTACACCTTTTCCATTTTAGGAATCTGCAGGTGTAAAAACGTAGGCGAAATCCACACTAAATCCGCTAGAAGTCCGCAGGGAAAATGCAGGCATTTTGACCAGCCAATTCTGCAGATTCCGCACGGAAAAATCCGCAGACGAATCCGCAATGTGTGCACATACCATAAAGGGAAGTGTGAGTACAAACTACCAAATGGGCAATTCCAGCTTGGATGCAAAAATTGCATTTGAAGGCTCCTGTGAAAAATACATTTTGCTAAAGTAGTAGTAGTAAAAAAAAAGGTTGGAAGTGAAACATATTAAATAAAATAAAAATGGTGGTATGGAATGATAGGGATAAAGAGGAAGATGTGATTTGGAACATTAAAGTGAGCCGTAGAGGAGAAAGTGTGATTGAGGAATAGGAAGAAATAAGCTAACAAGAGGTGTAGAGTGAAATAAATAAGTAAATGATGCAGAAAGTAAAATGTTGGGTAAAATAGCGGTAAGAACCGTAAGATGGCAGAGGCTGTGAAGTCACATGAAATCTAATTTTTGAAAGTGTTGCTTTGCTTCTTATCACTTTTACTATGCCTGTACAATTCCAGCAGTCTTGATTTTATTTCACATTTGTGAGAACCCATTTTGCCATCGATGCTTTGTATGATTGTGTATTGTTCTAAGTTACATGCAGTCATATTTATAATCATAAAGTTTGTTTTCTTATTATCACAATTTAGAACATTATAATTATAGATTGATGTGTTCTTGCCATTGGGACAACAGGTTACCTCTTCTACACATTCTTTGACCTGACATTGAGTTAATATGAATGCAGTGAGCTCAGACACTTAGCTAGAGGGAGTACAGTCTGACTTGGGCCTTTGTTGTCTAAATTGGCGCTAAGCCCTTCTCATGATTGGAAATGGCACATGGTAGGTGGTAGGCTCTGCCAGAAGCTTTAAAAGGGGTTACGCTCAATCACAACTCATCACCTATGCCAGGAATATGTCTGATCACTGGGAATCCCACCACAGACAACCTCACTGATTACCAGTGTCCCCCATTTGAAGGAAACAGTAGTCACGTATGTGCGCTGCCACCCCAATTCTTATATTTGGAGTTGATGGAGATAGCCAAGAACAACACTTGTCTGTCTTTGTCAGTCTCTAACAGACAATGGATAAAGCAGCAGTGTTTATACATAAGTGATACAGGAAAGATGTATATCTTTGTACCGTCTATATTGCCTGATGAAGAGACCTGAGTAGTCTCGAAAGCTTGCAGTGTGTTACCATCTTTTCAGTTAGCCATTAAAAGGTATCAACCACTGAGGACTCTCAATTCTGAATATTTTTCTATACATAACTGCTGTTCTATTGGTGTAGGTGATATAGGACCCCCTTCTCATGACATGTGAGGGTCCTAGTGGTGGGACTCCCAGTGAGCAGACACTTATTATGTGTCCTGTAACTGTTGATAGCAGATGAGTTGTAATTATAGGACAACTACTTTATGTTGTGCCTTTAGGTATTCCCCTTGCATTATCACAGTATCTTATCTTTTGGTATTATTTGTAATCCCTGCTTCTTTTGTCGCCCACAGGACAGACAGCACTTCACATAGCAATAGAAAAGAGAAATTTTAAGTTAGTGAAGCTTTTGATGGAAAACAAGGCTGATTTACATGCAAGGGCAAGTGGGTCGTTTTTCCAGCAGAAAAAGAAAGGTGCCAGTTTCTACTTTGGTAAGTCTTCTTTTTTTTGTTTAAACACATGTGGCAATGAAAACAATCAAATTAATAACCGGGTGTCATAGAATTATGCAAGAAGGCAATATTGTTACAGTTTCAAAGGGGACATGTCACTTGCTCAAACAAAATTGATTTAAATCCGTTGATACCTGATTCTGCCACTGTTTTCCATTTTGCTCTATTGCAGAGATATTCACATTTGTTGCTATTGAAGCACAGTAGTTATAATCTTTGCTTGTAGTCCAACTGTCCATTTCTTCAGTCTTCTCTGGGGGAGTGTGTTTTCACCCCTCACTCCCAGATGCTGTCAGTCACATCTGATCTAGTAGTCTATGCAGTCTGTCAGTATGGCCGGGGTCACACTTGCGATTGTGATGCGAGAAACTCGCGCAAGTCTCTCTCCTCAATACCCGGCACTGCTGCCGGCACTCGGGACCGGAGTGTTCGGCTGCATGTATTTTTATGCAGTCATTGTTCCACAAATCGTCTACCAGTCCATATGTGTCAACTGTGTACATTGCATTGTATTCACTTGCAGGCAGGAGGCTCTCTCTTTCTCCATGTAATCCATTCCAGGGCAAACTGCACAGGGTCGGTCTGAGGTGTCTGGGGACCACAGGGGGAATTGACCTTAGGGACTCAACCTACAAATCTGTAAGCTGTTATCCCTGTTATAGAGTGTCACGTGTGCTGTCCTGTGTGACACGACCCGCAGGCCGGTAACTCAAACAACAAGACAAGGGGGAAGGGAAACAGTTACAATGGTGGGCCCTGCAATAGGGAACAATACGTGGAGACCTCCTGCACTCCCCTGAGGCTGTGTCCCTAAGCACTCCTAGCGATCCCTATACAGGCTCCTCACCTGTCGCCGAGCTGGATACCTGATTCCCTAACTCACCCTGCACCTATCCCTTTCTAGGGAACTGGGTGATGCAGACACAAGTCCCACCGCTGCACTAATACACACAAAGGAAAAAAGGGGAAAACACCAAAACACTTATCTTGCTCTGCTGCAGTCATCAGGCAGCAGAGTTCAGCACCAGATACTTTTCGCAGTGGCTCGACACCTCAGAGCCAGCTGACACCTTCACCATCTCACTCTGCTTCGGACACCGGGCAGGCAGAGTTCAACACCAGTTTCAGCAGTGCCTCTACACCTCAGAGCCAGCTGCTCCCTTCACTTGGTTGGAATCCAAAAAGGAAATGCTGCTATCACCAACACCTGCTGATAGACCAGCTGACCTCACATAGCAAAGGAGGAGTGGTCACATCAGCAGGGACCAAAAACATGTAATAACCCCAGTGACCACCAGGGGCAAAAGGTAAAACAAAGCAAGTATCAGATGTAATGACACTTGTGGCCACCGGGGGGGCAAAAACCCATATTGAACCCCCAGAAGCCTGAAAATAAAGGTTTACATGAGGGAACCCAGACTCTGACACGGCTCCAAGAATTGGACCGTGACAGTATCCTTCCTTCAATGAGGGGCCTCTGGACCCTCAACACCGCACTACACTGCATACCACCTACAGTGTGGATGCCTTGTTCCACCAGAGTTCACGTCAACCATCATCTGACACACCGGGTCATGGCAAGAGAGGGCAGATGGAGGTGACGACGTATACTCCGGAGGCACCACAAATCTCTAGAGCGGCGACCTGGGGAATGAGCTAGGCCTGGGTATAACAAAGGGTAACTCAGACACCCATACAAACACGTACACACCCAAGTCCGGACCTGAACGTTTATTGCCATTCACTCTCTTGCCACTAGATGGTGAACTCCACTCAGAACTGACAACATAGGCGTCCCCCCGTGTCGTAACACTCACACCCCCAAAAGGCTCAGAGGTAACCACTCCTCTCTGCCCCCCCTACTAAGAGGACTCCGACTCAGAGGGGCAGCTTGTGGTGAGGGTTGCGACTTACCCCTACTCCCTGACAGCACCCCTGATGCCACTACTGGAGGAGAGGGGAACGGGAATATGGAGGAAATATACACTCCTTGGTCGTCTTCCTCCACACGTACAGGAGGGGTGGCTTCTTAGATGGTAAAGAAGTTTCGGCGTGAGCCCCGTGGACTAAATCATCAGTCTGCTCACTACAGGGACGTACCACTTCACCTCGGGGAACACCAGGCAGCACCATGGGGACACCAACTCCTCCCACCTGCCTGGGTGCGTCCACGTGTAAGAGCAAGTCCCGCTCCCCAGCAGGGACTCCAGGGGGCATATTGGCCAGAGCCACAATTGGGAAGGGAAGGAAGAAGGAAATATACTCTCCCTGGTCGTCTTCCTCCACACGACCAGGAGCGGGCGGCTTCTTCGGTGGCATAGAAGTTTTGGCGTGAGCCCCGCGGGCCAAATCTTCAGTCTGCTTACTACAGGGATGTACCCCTGCACCTCGGGGAACACCAGGCAGCACCATGGGGACACCAACTCCTCCCACCTGCCTGGGTGCATCCGCGTGTATGAGCAAGTCCTGCTCCCCAGCAGGAACTCCAGAGGGCATATTCGCCAAAGCCGCAAATTGGGTTTCTGGTTGAGCCAGAGGGGAGGTTCCAGACCCTGATTGCTGCTGCTGCTCCAACACACTATGCAGCTCCTCACTCTCCTCAGTGAGGATCAGAAGCAATTCACCACCGGTCTGTACTTGGCCCATGGCTCACCAGAGAAAATGGTAACGGTTGGTGATAAACTGTCACGTGTAACTGTCCTGTGTGACACGACCTGCAGGCCGGTAACTCAAACAACAAGACAAGGGGGAAGGGGAAACAGTTACAATGGTGGGCCCTGCAATAGGGAACGGGGACATGGAGACCTCCTGCACTCCCCTGAGACTGTGTCCCTACGCACTCCTAGCGATCCCTATACAGGCTCCTCACCTGTCGCCGAGCAGGATACCTGAGTCCCTAACTCACCCTGCACCTATCCCTTTCTAGGGAACTGGGTGATGCAGACACTAGTCCCACCACTGCACTAATACACACAAAGGAAAAAAGGGGAAAACACCAAAACACTTACCGTATTTTTCTGACTATAAGACGCACCGGACCATAAGACGCACTCCAATTTTCAGAAGGAAAATAGGGAAAAAAATAATAATGTATCAAATGGGGGTCCGTCTTACAGTCCGAATTCAGCTTACCTGGGAAGGGATCCGGCACAGGTGGAGGAGTAGTCACAGGGGTCATTCAGTGGTCCAGGCTCGTGCGGTGGCGGCTCTGTGCTGGGGCAGGTTGGTTGTGCTGGGGCAGCTGTGCTGGGGCAGGGGTAGCTGTGCTGGGGCTGGGGCAGGTGGGCTGTGCTGGGGCAGGGGCAGCTGTGCTGGGGCAGGGGCAGCTGTGCTGGGGCAGGGGCAACTGTGCTGGGGCAGATGTGCTGGGGCAGGGGCAGCTGTGCTGGGGCTGGGGCAGCTGCGCTGGGGCTGGGGCAGCTGTGCTGGGGCAGGGGCAGCTGTGCTGGGGCAGGGGCAGCTGTGCTGGGGCAGGTGGCCTGTGCTGAGTTGGGGCAGGTGGGTGAGGGTGGCAGCGGGCTGTGCTCCGGTGCAGGGGCGGCGGCTCCGCTGGCATTTCCTCGCAGCCCGGAGGCCCACGCACACCTCTTGCTGGCTGCCGCCATGTTGCGGTGGCCTCTTGGAACATGGACGCCGGAAAGATGGCCGCAGGTCCGGGGACGGCGCATGCGCGGGATCAGATCTCGTCCCGAGATCTCGGGGGACGAGATTCAAATCTCGGCAGCGAGATCTCGTCCACCGAGATCTCGGGATGAGATCTGATCCCGCGCATGCGCCGTCCCCGGACCGGCGGCCATCTTCCCGGAGGCCACCGCAACATGGTGGCGGCCAGCAAGGGGTGTGCGGGGGCCTCCGGGCTGCGAGGAAATGCCGGCGGAGCCGCCGCCCCTGCACCGGAGCACAGCCCGCTGCCACCACCGCAGAGACCCGCCCGCTGCCACCACCGCACTGCAGAGCCCCGCCCGCTGCACCACCGCACCGGAGGTTAGTATATTGCGACCATAAGACGCACCCCCCACTTTCCCCCAAAATTTTGGGGGAAAAAAGTGCGTCTTATGGTCGGAAAAATACGGTATCTTGCTCTGCTGCAGTCATCAGGCAGCAGAGTGCAGCACCAGATACTTTTCGCAGTGGCTCGACGCCTCAAAGCCAGCTGCCACCTTCACCATCTCACTCTGCTTCGGACACCGGGCAGGCAGAGTTCAACACCAGTTTCAGCAGAGGCTCTACACCTCACAGCCAGCTGCTCCCTTTACTGTGGTTGGAATCCAAAAAGGAAATGCTGCTATCACCAACACCCGCTGATAGACCTGCTGACCTCATATAGCAAAGGAGGAGTGGTCACATCAGCAGGGACCAAAACATGTAATAACTCCAGTGACCACCGGGGGGCAAAAGGTAAAACAAAGAAAGTATCAGATGTAATGACACTTGTGGCCACCGGGGGTCAAAAACCCAAATTGAGCCCCCAGAAGCCAGAAAATAAAGGTTTACATGAGGGAACCCAGACTCTGACACGGCTCCAAGAATTGGACCGTGACATAGAGGAGCGTCGACTATAAAAAACAGGCGGCTCCTGCACATCTACTGTGTGCCCCAATAACTGGGATGTGCAATTACACTAGTTGAGATTAAAGGGGTTCTTTGGTTAAAACAAGTTATTACCAATCCAGGGCTCTACAGGATAAGTGATCGCTTAGGTCCGACCATTAGAAACAGCACTGGTCGGAAGAATGAGGAACTTTTACCCCAGATAGGACACTTATCCCCATTTTAAAAGGGAGGGGAAGGTTAGATGTCTGATCGCTGCTCCATTCATTCTCTTTGGGGCTTCCAGAAAAA
This sequence comes from Dendrobates tinctorius, assembly GCF_039654945.1. NCBI lineage: Eukaryota > Metazoa > Chordata > Amphibia > Anura > Dendrobatidae > Dendrobates > Dendrobates tinctorius. Next base: position 6,053,924 of record NW_027361684.1, on the reverse strand, counting down.
AACTAGTGCAGCCACTGAGGGAATGAATAGATCAGTGGTCAATTTGAACATGCCACTCCAGTCTAATGTGGATAAAAGTTACATGTTCTGGTGATTGGTGCCGGTCCCAGCTGTCAGACCCCTACAAATCAACACGTCATTACTTATCCTGTGGAGAGGTGATTACTTTTTTCATGGGAGAACCCCTGTAAGTGAATCTCTTCCCAGACACTGCTGAGCTGTGATTGGCAGTGTCTGGGAAGGAAGCGTGAAAATGCAGGTCCATAGAGAAGACTGAAGAAACACCAAGTTGCACAACAAAGCAGAGATTTCACATACTGTGCTATAGAAAAACAAATGTGAATATCTCTGCAATGGAGAGACAAAGCACAAAACAGAAAACAGTGACAGAATCAGGGGAACTCAGGGATTTTTACAAGGTATTTAAGAAGTAACGGGCTCCCCTTTAATCCCTTAAGGGTGGGCCAATTTTTCATTTTTGCGCTTTTGATTTGTCCTTCCCCTATTCCAAGAGCTATACAATTTTTATTTTTCCATTGACATATAAATTTCAGGGTTTATTTTTTGCAGGGTGAGTGGTACTATTGAAAGACCATACATTTAATCATGTTTTTCACTGGAAAGGAGAACCAAAACTCTATGTGCTGCAAAATTGTGAAAAAGGACAATTGTTTTTTCATCGATTACGGTCATACCAAAGTTGCATAGTTTTTCTTTAGATTGAGTTGTGAAAAAAATGGTGTCACCATTATCTTGGACTTCTAATGTTTGTTTTTGGAAGGGCAGCCTGATAATTTTATTTATACTATTTTGAGGTAGATATATTTTAAATGCTTTTTAATGTTTTTTTCTTTAGAGTTGTGGCAAGGAAAAAAACATAATTCTGCTCCTTCGATTTTTTTCTGCTTACAATTTTTACAGATCAGGTTTATTAATTTCATATTTTAATGGATTGGGCTTTTATGGACAAAACTATCCCACATATCTGTATTTTTTATTATCTCTATTTTAAATAGGGGAAAACGGAGGTGATTTCAATTCTTATGATTTTTTAATTTAATATTTACTAAACCTGTGATCATTTGTCTACTTCATGACCGCGTATGGCGAATACGGCTTCTTACCTTGCAACCTCCATTCTGAACCCAACCATACCAACGTTCCACCCCCTTTTAAATGAAAACACTACAATTTAATTTCTTTGGAGAAATTTTGGCCACAGCGGCCAAGTTTATTAACAAGCAGTAACATATAACCATAAATATACATACAATTGGTATGTAAATATGAGGGGAGGGTTTTGGAGTTAAAAGATCTGGCTTGATATCTGGCAAAACAAATGAACCTCTACCACCATGTTACCCTCAGCTGTCCATCACCAGCTCAAGGGAACCGTACATCTCGTTCCGGGAAGACTAACCACCAAAAGCTCCCGGGGTAAAACCCTGTCCAGAGCCCATACCCAAATGCCAGATCAATCCCACACAATTTCAAACTGAACTGCCTGGAATTTACTTACAATTCCTTCCCTGGACCAATCAGCGTCAACTCCAAGAACCCCACCCCCCGCCAACCACGAACAACCCTGACCACCTCAGGCTCGTGAGTGTCCCAACGTCACTAATGCTCTCTCAATTCCTTCCTGCAATGCCAAAGCCCACAAATCAATACCTATTGCGTTTAAATGAACCCTATCCTCCAACCAGAAATTTCCAACCCCTGATTCCAATTCAAAATGCCTGACGCTTAAACTCCCAATCCTGGCAACAAAACTTGATACTGTCCTATTTAATTTTACCCTGGCCCTATTAATCCCTTTCAAAGATCTAGCAGCCCTCCATTTTTGTCTAGGAACAATATCCGACCACACGGTCAACATGCCAAGAAAGGATGTCCACAGACATAGAAAGTCAAAATGTATGTCCCTAAATAATTCCCTAACAGGCCTAACCCCCAAATCATTCCCACCCATATGCATAACCAGAATGTCGTGTGATCTATCCAAACGAGTGGCTCTGGAAAACTCGGATAGGACACTACTCCATAACATTCCTCGAAATCCCAACCATTGAAACACCACCTGCTCCCTACTAAAACCCAGGTGCCTACTGTCTGGCCTTACGTCAGCCCGCAGTGCCACCCAATGCATGAACGAATGTCCGAAGATCAAGGCTAACAATAGGTCTGCATCTGAAAATACATAACAAGCAATTTCAAACCAATCCCTAACATTCTACAACTGTAATTAATGACGCTCATACGTTAAATAACGATCCGAACTCCACCTACCAAGTCGCCTTATCACATCAGCACCTAACCAAGACTATCAGCCTCTGAAGCAGCCCCGATCCTAAAAGAATGTGACCCATACATACCCGGGGTAAGGCCCAACTCCTGCAAACCCCACTTTAAGACTGCAATAAACTGGAAATGAGACAAAAATTCCCCCCCCCGCATAACATAACAGTGGGCCCACCTTCCCCGTCCACACATTCCAATAAGTTTCCAGACACCTTTGCGGGCACATCAACGACCCCTCAACCCTCCCTCATACTATGCGTCTACCTCTACCCAATTGATCAGTTTTTGATCTCCTTATCCCAAAAATCTACGCTTATCAAAACTCCGATTGCCCCTTCTAAAACCCCTTAACGCCTGTTTAACCAAAAATTTCTTCGGAACATCCACCGATCCTTGCAACTTAAAACCAAATGCCAAACCGGTAGTGAATTTATTCACCTTCGAAATTGACCAACCCGTTTCAGCCGCCTGACCAATTAATAAACAACACGGCAAACGTCTTATCGCCTCCGACTCTACCACGCTCCACCGCGACACCCAGCTTTGCCATACCCGCTACAATGATTGATATGATGACCAAGTCTGACTCATCACAGACTCCCGAATCAACCTTCATGCTCGTCCAAAGCCACCTGCCACAGATGCGAAGGGCATTCTACACCCGAGACCTCCGCACCTGGCACCAACTCTCGGAAACGCTCCCACTGGAAAAGAGACAAGGTATCCGCAATTGAGTTTTGCATACCCGGTACATGTACTACCGAAATCCAAGCATTCAGCTGCAAGCACCTGTGAACCAATACTCTAACCAACTTGATCACCGGGGGAGAAGAAGTTGACAAGCTGTTAATCACTGACACTACGCTCATATTGTCGCAATGAAACCTAACTCTCTGGTTCGCGAATATGTTACCCGAGACTGAGACCGACACAACAATTGGGAACAATTCCAACAAAGTCAGGTTTTTTGTAAGGCCCATCTTCTTCCATGTCTCCGGCCAAGTTCCAACACTCCACCTTCCCTTACAATAGGCCCCATAACCAGCCCCGCCGGCTGCGTCCGTGTAAATATCACAGTCAAAGTTTTTCAAGACCTCGTGCTGCATCAACGACCGATCATTATAACTTCCCAAAAACACTGCCAGACCATCAAATCCTTCCTATGCTCCTTATTCAAGCAAATGAAATGGTGCACAGGCCGCACCCCTGCTGTCCCTCCCGACAACCTGCGGCAAAAAATTCGGCCCATGGGCATGCTCCTGCACACGAAATTCAATCTGCCCAACAACGACTACAGCTCCCTCAACATCACCTTCCACAGTTTCTGAATTCTCTCCACCTCCTGCCTAAGCAAAGACAATTTGTCCTCCGGTAACCAGCACTCCATCCGTTCCGAATCGATTATTATCCCCAGGAAGCATAAAATGGTCCTAGGGCCTTCGTTCTTTTCCTTTGCCAGTGGCACACCAAAACACTCCGCAACCCACACCATAGCCGCTAAAGCACTAAAACATTCCTACACAACGATGAATCAGGAGGACCTATAAACAAATAATCATCCAAATAATGGATGACTGACTGAACGCCGGCAACATCCCTCACCACCCACTCCAAAAAGGTACTAAACTTCTCAAACAACGAATTGCACAACCCATCGACAAACATCTATCTAGATAGAAACCTCCATTCCAAAAACAACCCAACAATGGAATGCTGTCCGGGTGAACCGGTAGTAATCTGAAAGCCGATTAGTTAGTTTTTGCTAGCAAAGCCCCGAGTCATAAGTGCGCACCCACTGCACTGCCGTATCGAATGATGTATACTCCACAGAACACAACTCCTGAGCAATACCATCATTAATTGACAGTCCTTTAGGATAAGATAAATGCTGAATCAACCGAAATTTATTTGGCTCTTTTTTAGGCACAACCCCCAAGGGAGAAAGGATCACCCCCTCAAACGGCACACTCAGAAAAGGACCCGCCATCCTACCTAACTCCACTTCCTTTTTTAATTTATCATTAACTATTTCAGAATGCAACGTCCAGACCTCAAATTTTTAACTGAAAAAGGAACAGTATGACTAGGAGGGGAAATCCTAAAACCTTCCGCAAAACCATTCTCGATAACCTTAGCATTTGCCTGATCTGGGTACCTACTTAGAAAGGGTGCCATCTCGGGAAGTCTCACCGGGCTCACCCTCTTGACCGGCATCCACAGAGGTCTTTCCCTTCCCTTTTTTGAAACATTTAGAAGCTCCATGGGAGCTCCCGCTACAATGGGAGCATACGTGTTTAAACTTACAGCTGTTCCCGTATTTGCACTGGCCGTCGTTAAACTGTCAGCACGTTTCCGATTTTTCCATAGTTCCTGGTGTCCCCTGACTGCTGCCTCCGTGTCCCGCCTGCTGGATGATGCTATGTCCGATCCTATGAAAGGACTGCCCATACCTGGCTGGGGCCATAACCTTCAGCCAAAGTCCAATGTCGTTTTAATCCCATCTAATCTCCGACCGCACCACTGCTCATCATACTGTAGCCATGTCTGACCCCCATATGTCCAGTGAGCCTCCCCTATCGCATCTAGATAGCAAAACAAACGCGAGCAATTCTCAGGAAACTTTTCGCCTATGACACTCGCCAAATTGCAAATGCCTGCAACCAGTTTACAAATGTCTGCGGAATCAACCTCCACCTCCGTTTTACTTTCTCCTCCCTCTTACTATCATCCTTTTTTCCCTTATCCAAATTAAATTTTTCCAAAGGGAGGAGGGAGAATATCTCCATGTACTCATCTCGCCAAATCTTTCTTTCGCCTTTTTTTTTTTCAAATGGGCTCCCAGAGGCCCCTCAAAACACACGTATACCTCGCCCTTTGCCCTGTCATCCAGCTTCACTGTATCCCCTTTATCCTTTTCCATCTGGACTGAAACTGATACACCCGAAGATGCCACCTCAGCATCCCCATCAGGCCTCAATGACTCACTCCCTGACTGGGACCCTAACCCCTGCCCAGGCAACCATGCCCGAACCGGTGATGTCCCGACCCTGCTCACTGCTCCACTCTCCAACCTCCTCAAAATTTGCGACATATTATGTAAAATGTCTCGAATGTCCAACGTCTCTGCCCCGCCAGACCCTCCTAACTCTCTTTCCTCAAATCTACCTGCCTGACTACCACCAGACTCTTGCAACACAGCCCCTGCGGACCACAAACAATACATTGAGTCATACTCACTTAGCTGTGTGGGTGCTGTATCCCCGCCAGTCGGACATCCAGATTCCAGGCGCTCCCTTTGTTCTCTTTGCTCGCTGTCAGACTCCGATTCTTCTGCACCGCTCCGCTCCTCCCGGCCTGTGCCCCTGACCTCCTCGTCACCCGGGGGGGACCTGAGTGTGCGATGACCACCGACCTCCTCGCTGATTGGGACCTAGAATGATCCCCAGACCCGGACACACTAGCCCAGTCCGCATTACACATCTGAGGACTGCTGGACAGCAAAGCATCGCTGCCCGCCGCTCTTCGAGCCCCCGGGTGGCCAACTGGACCATGTAGCATATTGTCCCTTTGCCGCTGCCTGCCTGCCGACACCCACTGTCTGGCACTCTTCCTTGATGGCACCCGGAGAAACTGCTGCATGCGCCACCACTGGATCCCTCTTCAACGATGCCGCCTGTTATGATTGAGTCACCGCAGGAGGCAAAAACAGAAATGCTAGCTAAGTCCAGAAAACCGGAGAAGTTGGCAACTATCAGATTGCAGACCCCTGAACCTAACAACACAACTAGCAGAAGCCGTGGGGGGTTCCTACGATGACCTAGACCCCTCGATCACAGCCGGAGAGATACATAGGCCTAAAGAAGGAAAGGGGAAATCTAACTGCCCCAGAGCAGACCCCAAAGCAATAGGCAGCCCCCCACATATAATGACGGTGAAGCAAGATGGAAACACTTACACAGACAGAAAGACAGAGTGAGCAAAGATGGGGCCCAAAAACTACCTAGATAGGAACGGATAGGAAAGCTGCTGTCTGCAATCTGCCAAAACCCTATCAAAGACAAAGTCAACCAGCTGATATAAAAATGGCCCTGAAGCAACTAAGCTTCAAAACTAAATCAGCACTCAGGTATTTTCAGAGGACAGAGCTAAAGGAATACTGCACACTCCAGCAGGGAGTGGCAGAATCCAAAAAGCAAGAAAAACAAAAACAAATCTTAAATGCAAATGGCAAAGCAGAAAACTTAGCTTTAGGAGAGCAGGAATCAGACTGGTGTCCAAGAGTCCACAGAGAAATCACCCGCAGGGCAGAAAGGGCGTAAGCAGCCTTATATCCAGTCAGAGACTCCACTCAGCCAATCGTCTTCATTAGTCCCAGGTGCCTGATAATCAGGCTCACTACCTTCCTTCACTAGGATAGGGAGTTCACCAGGCCTCAGAGATGGAGGGGAAAATGAACTCACAACAGTACCCCCCCCTTGAGGAGGGGTCACCGAACCCTCAACAACGCTACCAGGGCGATCAGGGTGAGCCCGATGAAAGGCACGCACCAATCTTTTGGCATGAATATCAGAGGCAGAGACCCAGGAATTATCCTCCTGACCATAACCCTTCCACTTAACCAAATACTGGAGTCTCCGTCTAGCCAGACGGGAATCCAGAATTTTCTCTACCTCATATTCCAAGTTACCTTCAACCAATACAGGGTCCGGAGGTGCCACCTCAGGCACAACTGGCTCAACAAACCTCTTCAACAAGGACTTATGGAACACATTATGGATCTTAAATGTGACAGGAAGAGCCAAACGAAAAGAGACCGGATTAATAATCTCCAAAATCTTGTAAGGTCCAATAAATCTAGGCTTAAACTTAGGAGAAGCCACCTTCATAGCAATATTTTTTGATGATAACCACACCATATCACCAATCTTAAACTGGGGACCAATGGTCCTATGTCGACTGGAAAACCGCTGGGCCCTTTCCTGGGAGAGTGATAACTTATCCACCACTTGGTCCCAGATCTGGTGCATTCTCTCCACCACAGTGTCAACCCCTGGGCAGGCAGAAGGCTCCATCTGCCCTGAAGAAAATCGGGGATGAAACCCAAAGTTACAAAAAAAAGGTGACATCAAAGTGGCAGAACTAGCTCTATTATTTAAAGCAAATTCGGCCAAGGGCAAAAATGAAACCCAATCATCCTGATCAGCGGAAATAAAACATCTCAAATACGACTCCAAGGTCTGGTTTGTTCTCTCTGTCTGCCCATTGGTCTGAGGGTGAAAAGCAGAGGAGAAGGACAACTGAATTCCAAACTTGGAACAGAACGTCCTCCAAAATTTAGACACAAACTGAACTCCTCTGTCAGATACAATGTTCTCAGGAATCCCGTGCAAGCGATCCACCTGTTGCAAAAACAGGGGCACCAACTCAGAAGAAGATGGCAACTTAGGGAGTGGTACAAGATGAACCATCTTAGAGAACCTATCACAAATCACCCAAATAACAGTCATTCTTTGAGAGACCGGCATATCAGAGATGAAATCCATTGAAATATGGGTCCATGGCCTCCTGGGGACCGGCAAAGGCATCAACAACCCACTAGAGCGAGAACAAGATTTAGACCGGGAGCAAGTCCCACAGGACTGCACAAAATTCCTGACATCATGAGACAAGGTGGGCCACCAAAAAGAGCGACTCACCAGATCTCTAGTACCAAAAATACCAGGATGACCAGCCAATGCAGAGCAATGAACTTCAGACATCACTCTCTTCTTCTACTGGTCAGGAACATACAACTTTCCACTGGGACAACGCTCAGGTTTGTCCTCCTGGAACTCTTGCAGAGCAAGTCTCAAATCGGGCGAGATGGCAGAAAGAACTACCCCTTCGCCTAAGATGGTAGCAGGCTTGGTCACCACAGGAGAATCAGCAACGAAACTCCTAGAGAGGGCGTCTGCCTTGACATTCTTAGTTCCAGGAAGAAAAGAGACCACAAAATCAAAACGTGTAAAAAACAAGGCCCACCTAGCCTGTCTAGGGTTCAAGCGTTTAGCCGACTCTAGGTAAATCAAATTTTTGTGGTCAGTGAGGACCACAACTTGATGTTTGGCTCCCTCCAACCAATGTCTCCACTCCTCAAATGCCCATTTCATGGCCAACAGTTCCCGATTCCCCACATCATAGTTACGTTCAGATGAAGAGAACTTTCGGGAAAAGAACGCACAGGGGTTCATTTTAGATGTTACCGGATCCTTTTGGGACAAAACCGCTCCTGCACCAATCTCAGAAGCATCCACCTCTACCTGGAACGGGAGTGAGACATCAGGCTGCCGCAAAACCGGGGCGGAGGTAAATCTACGCTTCAGCTCCTGAAAGGAGGCAACAGCCTCCGGAGACCAATTCAACACATCCGCACCCTTCCTGGTCAGGTCAGTCAATGGTTTGGCAATACTAGAAAATTTTGCTATAAATTCCCAATAAAAATTAGCAAAACCCAAAAACTTCTGGAGGGCCTTCAAAGAAGTGGGCTGAACCCAATCATAAATGGCCTGTACCTTGGCCGGGTCCATTTCAATAGTTGACGGAGACAAAATAAATCCCAAAAAAGAAATCCTCTGTACTCCAAAAAGGCATTTTGATTCTTTGACATACAGGGAATTCTCTCTCAAGATCCGGAACACAGTCCGAATATGTTCCACATGAGAATCCCAATCCTTGGAGAAGATCAAAATATCATCCAGATAAATAATCAAAAATTTATCGACAAAGTCTCGGAAAATATCGTTCATGAAGCACTGGAAGACAGAAGGGGCATTAGTGAGCCCAAAAGGCATCACCAGGTACTCAAAATGTCCCTCCGGAGTATTAAACGCCGTCTTCCATTCATCCCCCTGTTTAATGCGGATAAGATTATACGTCCCTCTGAGGTCAAGCTTGGTAAACCAGCAAGCACCTCTAACTCTAGAGAATAGATCTGAGATCAGGGGTAACGGATACTGATATTTAATAGTAATTTTATTGAGGGCACGATAATCAATACAAGGCCTTAAAGAACCATCCTTCTTGGCCACAAAAAAAAACCCGGCACCTAAGGGTGAAGAGGATGGTCTAATATGACCCTTCTCCAATGCCTCCTTAATATAGGACCGCATAGCCTCGTGCTCGGGTACAGATAAATTGAAGAGCCGACCTTTAGGAAATTTACACCCCGGACTTAGTTCAATAGCACAGTCATAACTCCTATGAGGAGGCAAGGACGCAGACTCATTCTCACTAAATACATCATAGAAGTCCGCCAAATAGTCAGGAACCTCATGCGACTGAGGAGAGGTGGAAAAAACCGGAGCCTCACTAAAGGTACACCGGCAACCCCAACTCACCACAGACACAGACTTCCAATCCAAAACTGGATTATGAATTTGCAACCAGGGAAACCCCAGAACAACGGCATCATGCAGACCATGCAACACCAAGAATCTGCAATTTTCTTGGTAGTCTGGGGCGACCCGCATGACCACCTGGGTCCAAAACTGAGGTTTATTTTTAGCCAAAGGGGTAGCATCAATCCCCCTCAAAGGGATAGGCGTCTGCAGAGGTGTCAACGGAAATCCACAACGTTTAGCAAAATCCAAGTCCATTAGGTTTAGCGCTGCTCCCGAATCCACAAAAGCCTTGGCGGAAAATGTGGACAGGGAACAGATCAGAGTAATCGCCAAAAGAAACTTAGGCTGAACCCCACCAACAGAAAACGTGTGTGCAAAGCGTTTCTCACGTTTAGGACAAACAGAAATAATATGTGAGGTATCTCCACAGAAAAAACACAGCTTATTACGCCTTCTGAATTCCTGACGTTGCGCCTTAGACAAAACTCTATCACATTGCATAGGTTCAGACGTCTGTTCAACCAGCGGCAACACCTCTCGTGTAATCCTGCGTTCACGTAAACGCCGATCAACCTGAATGGCTAAAGACATAGAATCGTCCAGACCAGAGGGAACAGGAAATCCCACCATAGTATCTTTTACGGCTTCTGACAAACCCTTCCGAAAGAGAGCAGCCAAGGCACTATCATTCCAGGTAGTAAGGACCGCCCACTTTCGGAACTTTTGACAGTACAACTCTGCAGATTCTCGACCCTGATTCAATGCTAACAGGGTCTTTTCAGCCTGATCGATAGCATTGGGTTCGTCGTACAGCAACCCCAAGGCTTGAAAAAATGCGTTCACATTAGTCAGAATAGGGTCATCTGGTTTCAAAGAAAACGCCCAATCCTGGGGATCGCCGCGCAGCAAAGAGATGACAATTTTAACCTGCTGCGCGGAGCTCCCTGACGAGTTAGGCTTCAAAGCAAAAAATAATTTACAATTATTTTTGAAACTCAAAAATTTAGATCGATCCCCAAAAAATACATCAGGTGTGGGGATCTTTGGTTCAACAGCATGTGAACGAGCAAGATAGGCGGAAATTGCTCGCACCTCAGCAGCGAGCTGCTCCACACGATCAGACACTTGTTTTATCTCCATTGAGAGAAAAAAAAATTCCCCCTACGGCCTCAGAGATATAGAGGAAAGAATACACACTTTTTTTTTTTTTTTAAACAAAATTCTTTCCTGCAATTGAGTACCCTAGGATCTGCGGTATGGCGGGTGATTCTGTTATGATTGAGTCACCGCAGGAGGCAAAAACAGAAATGCTAGCTAAGTCCAGAAAACCGGAGAAGTTGGCAACTATCAGATTGCAGACCCCTGAACCTAACAACACAACTAGCAGTAGCCGTGGGGGGTTCCTACGATGACCTAGACCCCTCGATCACAGCCGGAGAGATACATAGGCCTAAAGAAGGAAAGGGGAAATCTAACTGCCCCAGAGCAGACCCCAAAGCAATAGGCAGCCCCCCACATATAATGACGGTGAAGCAAGATGGAAACACTTACACAGACAGAAAGACAGAGTGAGCAAAGATGGGGCCCAAAAACTACCTAGATAGGAACGGATAGGAAAGCTGCTGTCTGCAATCTGCCAAAACCCTATCAAAGACAAAGCCAACCAGCTGATATAAAAATGGCCCTGAAGCAACTAAGCTTCAAAACTAAATCAGCACTCAGGTATTTTCAGAGGACAGAGCTAAAGGAATACTGCACACTCCAGCAGGGAGTGGCAGAATCCAAAAAGCAAGAAAAACAAAAACAAATCTTAAATGCAAATGGCAAAGCAGAAAACTTAGCTTTAGGAGAGCAGGAATCAGACTGGTGTCCAAGAGTCCACAGAGAAATCACCCGCAGGGCAGAAAGGGCGTAAGCAGCCTTATATCCAGTCAGAGACTCCACTCAGCCAATCATCTTCATTAGTCCCAGGTGCCTGATAATCAGGCTCACTACCTTCCTTCACTAGGATAGGGAGTTCACCAGGCCTCAGAGATGGAGGGGAAAATGAACTCACAACAGCCGCCACTGCCACCTCCTCACTCGTCGCCCACCTATGTACCGCCGGCCGATGTGGCGAGCACTGCTGTCCCTGCGCCCCACAGACGCGCGGCGGTCCCGCGATGCTAGCCGCTCTCCCCGTGCAGGCCTCATTTCCTGTACCGCCTGTACTTATGGCGTGGCATTCGGTCCTCGCAGTTCCGTGCCCACAGGCCGGCTGAACGGATTCCTGCCGGAGCGGGCGTGGCGTGGAGGGGTCACACCGCCACGCTCGGCATCTGCAGGGTCCCTGGAGGGGCTACGGAGCCTACGCCTGTTGCGCACTGTCACCTCCAGCGAAAGCCTCTCTGGGTGCCTGGTCCTCCTGCCCCTGCAACTTGGTCCGGATCCCTCTGCGGCCCCGATGAGAGAGGACAGCTGGGCTTCTAGCCATACTCCCCTCCTGGATCATGCGACCTCCTGAATCCGGGCCATGAGTGTCTCCAGTGAATCCATAAGGTATTTTTTTCTTTTTTTAACAGGTGATGATGTGAGTCTTCTCGTCCTGGTTCGTAAGGCTGGAATGGGGATTTTCCCGCACTTTCCCCAACTACCCCTCCAGCCCCCCCACCACCAACAACTCCTCCCCTATTCCCCTCAACCAATCACTTCTTCCCCTTTGCATCCAGGTTTAAAACCACCCCAGCCAATCGCAGTCATGGGGGGCTTTCATCTAGCTGCACCCTACTCCTGCCCCATCTGTATTGCTGTATGTCGCACAAATCATGGTCTCCTATGAATGCCAGCCAGAGTATATCCCTGACAGGCATGCGGACAGTCATGGCAACCCATCATTGCCCCATGAATAAGTAGTTGCCCAGTGTAAGGCTTACCTGTTGAGGTGAATACTCTAATCCTAAGATTTGGATGTGCACACAGACCCCAGGTGTTGATGCTGCAAGCAGGATGCACGGTGGCAGCGAGAATTTGGCACACTCAGGAATCTCAGAAGAAGCAGAACGCATGAAGTGGAAACCAGTAGGGATGGAAGAAAGTAAAAACACCCCATGCCCAGAAAGTGGAGCACAACAAACAAAGAGGTCTAGAGTCTCAAACCCAAGACACAGGTGTGTGTTTTAATGGGCCTCAGGATTAGGGAGGAGATAAAGACTTGCAATGCCTGATGTGGAGCAGAACAGAGGGCAACAGACCCAGGGGAAAGAAGCAGAGCCCAAGATACTCCCGACAGTTGTGCAACAGTAGCCCCCCCGTCAGGACCCCTCCCAGATGAATCAGTGATAGTAGAAAGAAGATGCTTAATATCAAAATGTTTTGATGCAAGATTGGAGCATTGTATTTTTCGGGCACTCTGCATATCTCCTCAGGACCACGAGTCATTTCACAATTCAGAACCTGGTTGATTTTGTACTGCATGTTTGGATCAGAAGCAGGAGCTGTTTTAACTGTAGAAGAGGACCTGTAGAGGATCAGAGGATGAGAGAATGACCTTCAGATGTAAAGTTGGAAAACAAATCCGTAGAATGACATACTCAGGTTCACTCATGTTTTCCCTGCAGTTCTGCTAGGCCCTATGCCCAGAGAAGACATCATTCTTGAGAAGTTCTGAATGGAAGCATACAAATTATAGGCGGTGGATGCAGAACAGAGTTTTTGATACGGTGTTTGAAGAGGAATTTTGAAGCAGTTTTGAAAACAAGATAATCCTCATTGGGCGATCTGGTTGGATGACCAGTCAATGATCGAAGCATGACCCAAAAGCAACGATTCATCAGAAAGTGTCAAAATTAAAAAAGAAATGTCCTCAACTTGAAGTTCTCTAATATGAAACATTACTTTCACTGTCCAGAATTAGATAAGACCTCTTGGACTTGTTGAGCCGTTCACTTGGAGGAAGAGACATCAGATCGACACTCTCATATGTTTATAAATTCCAACGCTGATTTAAGAGTGAAATCCCGCTCACAGATTCACTCTAATCCCTTCCCAACATATGACGTATTGGTACATCATATGTCTGCGCCCTGACATTGATGCCGCCTCAGAATCTGAGCCACATTTTTTTTTGGCAGTTGGTGGCTGTTATTTAGCCATTATCTGCCTTTAACAGCCATGGCTGGAGCAACTGTTAACCAGTTAAATGCCATTGTCGATCTGTCACGGAGGTATTTACAATGCACTGCCCAGCGATAGGTTTTGCACCCCACGTACTCCTGTGCCTATCAAGTAGGTGCTCCTTCGAAAGCCAGATCATGGAATTGCTGTGCATTGTACAATTGATCAGGTGATCGCAGGTTCAAGTCCTTCAAGGGAACTCCACAGTACAGTAAAAAAGGGGGTTTAAAAATATGAAAAAAATAAAAAATATATAAACATTCAAATCACCTCCTTTAAAAAATAAATAAAAAACATTACTCGTATGTGTTATTACTATGTCTGTAAAAGCCTGATCGTCACATGATCACTTATCATGAGGATATAAGGTCCTGTGCATCGACTAATCACACTTCCCCTCGAGAAAGCTGCCTGAGAGTAGTGAAACGCGCGTCGGGGTGTCCCGGGCAGGCGCCGCTGTGCCAATATGTGAGTATTTACTCGCTCTCATTCCTCCTTCATGTGGGGTTTGTCATTGTGACCATGGATGAGACATATGGTATATAGTAAGGTCATATGGTTGGCCGAGTTCCAGTTTAGTGCTATGGAGCTTTGTACTAGTTATGAATGAGATTTAGCCCTTTTTGACATGGGAAGTGTACTATCCAGGGAGAGGATTTTTGGCTTTACCTTACAGTTTTGCGCTATATTTTCCGGATTTTTTGGTGTCAATTTTTATACATTGTCTATTTTTTTGTAATGCCGTTTTATCTTTGTATACAGTAATAAAGATTGTGTATGTTTTTATTGAAAACTTCTGTTGTCCTCTTGTTTTCCATTATCCTTCAGTGGAGTGGCTGAATGCACTTAATGGGTGTGGGTACACCGGTGCAGCTAATTATGAGTCTGGTTTTGGATATGATAAATAAAAATAAGTATGTATGTTTGGTATCACCGTAATTGTAATAATGGGGAGAGTAATAGTAATAGGTAATTTTTACTGTATAATGAATGCTGTAAAACAAAACTTAAAAAAACAATTACTGAATTCTACATCACATGATAAAATGAATGGTGTCGTTCAACAGTACAACTCCCGGAGAAAACAAGCCCTCATACGGCTTGTCAATGCAAAAATTAAAAAGTAAGGCAGGATAAAAGAAAGCGTCAAAATGAAAAATCGTACTGTCCTTAAGGGGTTATTGTGAATGTATCAATTGTGGAACATTTTTTTTTTCTTTTCTGACTTTGGTCTTGATAAAACACAGTGGACCTACACCAGCATATGACATGGTTTTCTAAACCATCACTGATTGTGGACACTTCACACTAGACCTTGGAATTCAAGGTCCCAGAATCTGGAGGAAGAGTGGAGAGACAGACAATCCAAGCTGCTTGAGGTCTAGTGTGAAGTTTCCACAATCAGTGATGGTTTGGGAGCCATGTCATCTGCTGGTGTAGGTCCACTGTGTTTTATCAAGACCAAAGTCAGTGCAGCCATCTACCAGGAAATTTTAGAGCACTTCATGCATCCCTCTGCCGACAAGCTTTTTGGAGATGGAAATTTAATTCTCCAGCAGGACTTGGCACCTGTCCACACTGCCAAAAGTACCAATACCTGGTTTATAAACAACAGTATCACTGTGCTTGATTGGCAAGCAAACTCGCCTGACCTTAACCCCAAAGAGAATCTATGTGGTATTGTCAAGAGGAAGATGAGAGACAACAGACCCAAAAATGCAGACGAGCTGAAGGCTGCTATCAAAGCAACCTGGGCTTCCATAACCCCTCAGCAGTGCCACAGGCTGATCACCTCCATGCCATGCCGCATAGATGCAGTAATTGATGCGAAAGGAGCCCCGACCAAGTATTGAGTGCATTTACTGAGCATACATTTCTGTAGGCCAACATTTTAGATTTTAACCCCTTAATGACCGTCAATACGTCTTTTAACTGACCTGAGATATAAGAGAATAGCATCCCCATACAGGTGACAATCCAGCAGTTGTCGGCTGTACACTATAGCTGACAGCTTGCTGCATCAGCCACGATCAGTGTTGTCACCGTCCATATCTGTTTAACCCCTTAGATGCTGCTGTCAATAATGACTATATCATATAAATGGTTAAAAGAGTATGGCTTCTCCCTTTTTATCCCCATTGGTACCCAGAGATCATGACTGTGTGGTCCTGATGTTTGCCATGGCAGTTCACGGCCAAATACCGGCCTTAGAGTCTGCCGGCTACAGCGGCCTTTTCAGAAGTTACTGTCATTTAGGTGGTAAAAATACATTTTTTCATTCCTATCATGCCACTTTGTATTAATTCGTGAAAAGCACCTGAAGGGTTAATAAACTACATGACCGCAGTTTTCAATATGTCAGGGGGTGCTGTTTTTAAAATAATCTCTCTTTTTGGGGTTTTCCAATATATAGGACCCCTAAAGTCACTTCAAACCTGGATAGGTCTCTAAAAAAAATAATTTTGTAAATTTCCATGAAAAAATGAAAAGTTGCTGCTACTTAAACCTCCTAAAATGCTAACAAAATCAAATAGCATTTTACAAATGGTGCTGATGAAAAGCAGTTTTGTGGGAAATATTATTTATTAATCTTTTGCTATGGTATGACTACCTGAATTAAAGGGATAAGCATTCAAAATGTGAAAATTGCTAATTTTGTTTACATTTTTGTCCAATTTCTATTTTTTTATAAATAAACATAAAACATATCAACCTAGATTTACCATTATCATAAAGTATAATGTGTCACAAAAAAACAATCTCAAAATCACTGGAATTTGTTGAAGCATTCCAGAGTTATTACCACATAAAGTGACACTGGTCAGATTTTTAAAATTTGGCTCCGTCACTAAGGGGTTAAAATAATTTTTCAAGCTGGTGTTATAAAGTATTATAATTTACTGAGATAATGACTTTTGGGTTTTCATTGGCTGTAAGCCATAATCATCAACATTAACAGAAATAAACACTTGAAATAGATCACTCTGTGTGTAATGATTATATAATATATGAGTTTCACATTTTGCATTGAAGAACTGAAATAAATTAACTTTTTGATGACATTCTAATTTTGTGAGAAACACTTGTATATAGGGTTATCTTTTATAGCATTATCCTACCTGTGATGGTAATGTTATGACTGCTGAAATGTCACATAAAAAATGAAGCATAAGGCCGAATAAAAACTGACATTTTTTTTATCGTATATACAGTGGGGGAAATAAGTATTTGATCCCTTGCTGATTTTGTAAGATTGCCCACTGACAAAGACATGAACAGTCTATAATTATAAGGGTAGGTTAGTTTTAACATTGAGAGATAGAATATCACAAATAAAATCCAGAAAATCACATTGTATAAATTATATAAATATTTGCATTTTGCATTGAGAAATAAGTATTTGATCCCCTACCAACCATTAAACTTCTGGCTCGACATTGATCTGGGGCACCATGCAAAACGTCACCTCGTGGGGTACCCTTGATCATGAGGAAGGTGAGAGATGAGCCTAAAACTACACGAGGGGGAACTTGTTAATGATCTCATTCAGATGGGACCACATTCACTAAGAAAACAATTGCACATTACACCGCAAAGGTTTAAAATCCTGCAGTGCCCGCAAGGTCCCCCTGCTCAAGAAGGCACATGTGCAGGCCGTCTGAAGTTTGCAATGAACACCTGGATGATTCTGTGAGTGATTGGGAGAAAGTGCTGTGGTCAGAGGGGACAAAAATTGAGCTCTTTGGCATTCACTCGCTGTGTTTGGAGGAAGAGAAATGCTGCCTATGACCCAAATAACACCGTCCCCACTGTCAAGCATGGAGGTGGAAACATTTTGTTTTGGGGGTGTTTCTCTGCTAAGGGCACAGACTTCACCACATCAATGGGAGAATGGATATAGCCATGAAACAGTAAAATCCTGGGTGACAACCTCCTTCCCTCCACCAGGACATTAAAAATGGGTCGTGGCTGGATCTTCCAGCAAGACAATGACCCAAAACATACAGCCAAGGCAACAAAGGAGTGGCTCAAAAATAAGCACATTAAGGTCATGGAGTGGCCTGGCCAGTCTCCAGACCTTAATCCCATAGAAAACTCATGAAGCTCCGAGTTGCCAAGAGACAGCCTCAAAATCTTAATGATTTAGAGAAGATCTGCAAAGAGGAGTGGATCAAAATTCCTCCTGACATGTGCGCAAACCTCATCATCAACTACAAAAAACGTCTGTCTGCTGTGCTTGCCAACAAGGGTTTTGCCACCAAGTATTAAGTCTTGTTTGCCAGAGGGATCAAATACTTATTTCTCACTGCAAAATGTAAATAAATTTACATAATTTACACAATGTGATTTTATGGATTTTATTTTTGATATTCTATCTCTCAATGCTAAAATTTTCCTACTCTTAAAACTATAGTCTGTTCATGTCTTTGTCAATGGGAAAACATAAAAAATCAGCAAGGGATAAAATATTTATTTCCCCCACTGTAGCAATGGAAAATAATAAAACACTAAATATTAAAAAATGTATTTAACATAAAAATTTAATTAAAAAAATGGCCCATTTTCTTGTCACTTATTTCCAATAGGTGCTTAGTTAATATTTAAATACATATCAGATCGACGTCCAGTAGGTGTCGATCTATAGTTAGAGTTTAGAACTCAGAATATCTTTTCGTTACAGGAGAACTCCCCCTCTCACTTGCTGCCTGCACTAACCAGCTCAATATTGTGACATATCTTCTAAGTGTCCCAAATACCAATTTTAACTTGAATACCAAGGATAGCCACGGAAATACAGTTCTGCATGCTCTGGTCTTAGTGGCTGATGACACTGAAGAGAATACTGAGATCATCACCAATATGTATGATGAGATTCTGAAGAAGTCCGAGCAGATTGATCCACGGATGAAACTTGAAGAGGAGTGTAACAATGACGATCTTACTCCTTTAAAGTTAGCAGCGAAATTGGGTAAAATTGAGGTTAGTCACGACGAATCTCTTTTGAGCTTTATATTTTCTTTCTTATGCATTTTGGAGGAAGCACCGCCCTAACAGCACATGAGACTGCTACATCAACCAAAGACTAAAATATAGCCAATTTTAAGTTGTCTAATATGACCCTTTAAGACAAGGTACAATCTTTTGATGTTGGGCTGTGCACTGTATCACTAAGTTGTAATCTTTTTAAGGCTTACTGCTTCTGAATTGGGAGATATCATTGTGTGAGGGAAGACTGGGAGTTTTTCACAGCTAAATACAGGGGAGCTTAACAGTGTCATGTAAAAGTTTTGGCACCTCTGGTCAAAATTACTGTTATTGTGAACAGCTAAGCTAGTTGAAGATGAAATGATCTCTAAAAGGGCTAAAGTGAAAGATGACACATTTCCTTTTTATTTTAGGCTATATATATATATATATATATATATATATATATAAATATAAGAGAATTGGGATCCAGCAAAAAGATGAAAGTTCACCAGAATTAATAAAATCTTCTTCTTTATTTATCCATCAATTCATATAAAACATAGATGAGGAACTCCAAACAATTGGTAACATTCCAGCAAGGGACTACATGTTTCAGCACTATGTGCCTTCTTCACGGTCCTATTCAAACTGAGCTCCAACACTGGCAATATATCCTCCTTTGTGAAACATATTCAAATGACCCTTAATTAAAAGCAGTGAAACAAACCAGTTAAAAACACCTGAGTAAATGGTTGAAACTCAGTTCAAAACTGTTGCTGGAAAAATACATATATTGAACATATTATATACACAAACCAATGATATAAACATTAAATAACTCAACAGTGATATGGAATAACTGCCGCAAAAATAAAGAAATTTTTATATAAACATATATGAAAAAATGCATCATATGGTAGGCGCGATCTAAGTATCAGAGACCATCACAAATATGACTCTCAAAAGAATAATATATTCTAGTAGGTTTAAGATAGAGATATAATCTTTAGAGACTAATGTAAGCACAAAAAAAAAAAAATAAATACATTTTTTTTAATGTTTGCTTACTTATTATTGTGTGATAAGATCCATTCTACTGTTCAATCCGTCAGGAACTCTAGTCTCTAATAAAAAGATCCACCTACTTTCTCTAGAGAGGATTTTACTTTTATAATCACCACCCCTACGTGGTTTTGTAACCACCTCTATTCCCCTAAAGGAAAAGCTTTTTAGATCTCCTTTATGCACATTGGCAAAGTGTTTGGAAACCGCAGAGGCTCCTGCAATAGGCAAATTGACTGCATCCAACAAATGTTTTCGCATACGCTGTTTCAATGTATTAGTGGTGCAACCAACATATTGTAGTCCGCAAATATTACAATCAATAAGATATATTACATTTTCTGTATTACAATTAATGAAAGAAAAAATCTCAGTTTTTTCCATTTTTTATAGAAGAAAATGTTTTCGTTTTGACAATATATTTGCAACACTTACAAATTTTTGCACCACAACCATAACAGCCTACACTTTTCATCCAATTTTGTTTCAATTTTTTGTCTGGATCAGTAAATAAGCTTGCCGTCAACATGGATCCTATAGTAGGAGCTGTCCTCGCAACAAATTTAATTGAATGTTTTTTTAATATTTCTTTCAATTCACCACTTTGTTCTAAAATGGGTAAATGTTTTTTAATAATGGAGACTATTTCTTGATACTGTGGACTAAATTTAGTGCTAAAAACTATACCCAAATCATTGTTATGTTCTTTGATATTTTTATATTCCAACAATTCCTGTCTATTTAGATTGTCTACTATGCCTCTCGCTCTTTTTAGAGACCAGTTTGGGTAACCCCTGGATTTTAATCTTTTTGCCAAAAATTCAGATTCTTTCATATAGGTATCTTTTTCTGTACTGTTTCTTTTTGTTCGAATCAGTTCACCTGTGGGTATATTCCTAATTACATGGTTGGCGTGACATGAATTTGCCATCAATATACTATTCACAGCTGTAGATTTGCGATAAGGTTCCACCAACACTTTTTTCCGATTTGAATCTATTTTCAAGGTCAAATCAAGAAAGTTAATTGACAGCTCATTCATATGACATGTACATTTGAGATTGAAACTATTTTTATTTAAATATGAAAAAAAGGAAGATGCTAAATCCTTGTACCCCCTCCACACAAAAACCAAATCATCAATGAAGCGTCCCAACCAAAAAATGTTATGTCTAAATGGATTGTTAAAATGAAAAATATACCTCTCCTCCCATACTGACATAGTTAAATTTGCTAAAGATGGTGAAAATTTGGCCCCCATGCTCACTCCCTGTATCTGCAAATAATATTTCTCATCAAAAATGAAATAATTATGAGTGAGCAAAAAATTAGTTGCAAGCAATAGAAAATGTTGAATTTCAAATGTATACTCACTGTATTTAGATAAATAATATCTGAGGCTCTCCAATGCAACAGAATGTGGAACTGATGGATATAATCCAATAACATCACATGAAAGCCACAGAAAATCATTCCCCCATTCTATTTTTTCTACCATGTTAATAGCTGCTTTGCTATCTCTCAAGTGACTAGGAGTTAAAGCCACCAGGGGTTGTAAATAATGATCCACCCACTCTCCAAGGCGTTCACTAAAAGATCCTATCCCTGAAACGATAGGTCTTAGTGGGGGAGGAAAAATAATTTCTTTGTGCACCTTAGGGAGTGAGTGGTAAATGGGTATAATGGGATAGTCACAATACAAAGCTTCACTCAATTTCTCTGAAATAGCTCCTGTAGATACACCTTCCTGCAAAAATTTTTTCATTTCCTTATTGAAAGGGAGAGTGGGATTTTCATTTAATTCCCTGTACACACTGGAGTTTCCCAATGCGGTTAAATTAAGTTTCTTATATAAACCCACATCCAGAATGGTAATTGATCCACCCTTATCCGACTGAACAATTTTTAGATCTTTATTCTTACTCAATTCTTGAAGAGCTTTGTGCTCATGGAATGTCAGATTATGATGGATCAGTTCCACTCTGTTATTTAGTTCTACCAAATCCCTTTCCACCGCTTCTTGAAAAACATCCAGCCTCGGAGGTCTAGATTTAAGTGGGTAAAATTTTGTATTTTTTACATGAAAAGAATCATTTAGATTAACCTGATATTCCTTGGAGCTTTCAGATTCTAGTTGTCTCAAATTATACAAACCCACCTGTTCCTCAAACGTAAGTAACCTTTCAACATCCCTATTTTCTGCAGAACAAAAATTATCAGTACCAATATTATCCCCAAAATGACATTTTAAGGTTAAAGTACGTGCTAGACGATTAACATCCATCACTGTGTCATATACATTGAATTTACATGCCGGGGAAAAACCAAGTCCTTTTGACAAAAGTGAAAGTTGCGGTGCTGAAAGTATATAACTAGAGAGGTTGGAGACTGGTACAGTTACTTCTTCCGTTTCCGGAGTTTGTCCTGATAAGCCTGTTCTCTTATGGCGTCTTCCTCCTCTCCTTCTAATCCGTTTTTTGGTTTAGCTCCCTCTTTGTTGTAATTTCTTTGGTGAGATTTTTTTCTTTTTTCCATACTTTTGTTAAATGCACAATCCACTGATGAATCTGAATAATCATCTGAAGTATCTCCAAAAGTAGTGTCCATATTTTCTTGAGTTTTTTGAAAAGTCACTTTATGTTTGCTGAACCAAGGTTTCCGTTTTTTTAATATTGATGACGGATTCTTACTCCAATTATATACACATTTAGCATCTTCCTTTTTTTCATATTTAAATAAAAATAGTTTCAATCTCAAATGTACATGTCATATGAATGAGCTGTCAATTAACTTTCTTGATTTGACCTTGAAAATAGATTCAAATCGGAAAAAAGTGTTGGTGGAACCTTATCGCAAATCTACAGCTGTGAATAGTATATTGATGGCAAATTCATGTCACGCCAACCATGTAATTAGGAATATACCCACAGGTGAACTGATTCAAACAAAAAGAAACAGTACAGAAAAAGATACCTATATGAAAGAATCTGAATTTTTGGCAAAAAGATTAAAATCCAGGGGTTACCCAAACTGGTCTCTAAAAAGAGCGAGAGGCATAGTAGACAATCTAAATAGACAGGAATTGTTGGAATATAAAAATATCAAAGAACATAACAATGATTTGGGTATAGTTTTCAGCACTAAATTTAGTCCACAGTATCAAGAAATAGTCTCCATTATTAAAAAACATTTACCCATTTTAGAACAAAGTGGTGAATTGAAAGAAATATTAAAAAAACATTCAATTAAATTTGTTGCGAGGAGAGCTCCTACTATAGGATCCATGTTGACGGCAAGCTTATTTACTGATTCAGACAAAAAATTGAAACAAAATTGGATGAAAAGTGTAGGCTGTTATGGTTGTGGTGCAAAAATTTGTAAGTGTTGCAAATATATTGTCAAAACGAAAACATTTTCTTCTATAAAAAATGGAAAAAACTTTGAGATTTTTTCTTTCATTAATTGTAATACAGAAAATGTAATATATCTTATTGATTGTAATATTTACGGACTACAATATGTGGGTTGCACCACTAATACATTGAAACAGCGTATGCGACAACATTTGTCGGATGCAGTCAATTTGCCTATTGCAGGAGCCTCTGCGGTTTCCAAACACTTTGCAAATGTGCATAAAGGAGATCTAAAAAGCTTTTCCTTTAGGGGAATAGAGGTGGTTACAAAACCACGTAGGGGTGGTGATTATAAAAGTAAAATCCTATTTTTATATTTTTATGATATTTTTATGGTATTTCATTCCATCATCCATGTATGCTGTCTGACAAGTGTGAACTGCATCATATAGTGCCAGATATTTTTATGGTATTTCATTCCATCATCCATGTATGCTGTCTGACAAGTGTGAACTGCATCATATAGTGCCAGATATTTTTATGGTATTTCATTCCATCATCCATGTATGCTGTCTGACAAGTGTGAACTGCATCATATAGTGCCAGATATTTTTATGGTATTTCATTCCATCACTCCTGTGGTGGGTCTTTATTTTTTATCTATTTGGTTTCTGCTTTGAAGTGTTTGGAAGGGTTTTTATTTTTTTTTTCCCTTTCTCAGTTTGATGGCCTTGTCCAGCGTTAGTTATTTACCCTGCATAGTAATGCCTGCTCTGGCCTTGTGCTAATTGGTTAATTACTGATTGTGGCCTTTTGGTGGCTGAAGCTAGCAGACATTTCATTTCATATATATTTAGCTCTGGCTGGGATAGCACGCGTGCGGGCTTACGCGTGCAACAGATTAAGTGCAACAGGATAAAGTGTTTTGCAGTTAGACAATGCAGTTGGGCAGGAGACAGGTAAGGTGCATAAGTTTTTCATGCACGCTTGCTTCTTGGTCAGTCGTACTACGTATGCATTGATCATATTAACCTGCTGCTTATTTGTCTTCACTTCTGCTTTTTAACAACTCGCCTGCCCTTTTACACATTCTGTGCACTCTCTGCATATCCACCCCTCCCTTTTCCCCTCTCCCATGTTTAACTCTGAGGCTCTATTGACAATTCTTACCCACACCAAACCATCCAAAACCTCCATGCAGCACTCAAAACGTTCATACAAATCATCCCACCACCTGCTTTTTCTGTTTTTTCTCCTTTTAATAGTTGCAGGTGACATCTCCCCCAACCCTGGGCCTCCCTCCACCAGCATACATTACTCTCCTCCAGCTGCATATAGAAACCCTGCTAATCTTATTAACATTCAGTGCATGCCTTCTCCTCTCACTTTCCAATGTGCTCTCTGGAATGCACGGTCTGTGTGTAACAAACTGACTTACATTCACGATCTTTTTCTCTCTAATTCCCTTAACCTTCTGGCTATTACAGAAACCTGGATCCAGCATTCAGACACCACCGCTGCTGCCGCTCTCTCGTTTGGTGGGCTGAAATTTTCACATACCCCCAGACCTGAGAACAGACAGGGTGGAGGTGTTGGTTTGCTCCTTTCATCACAATGTGCTTTCCAGGTCATCCCCCCGGTTCCATCACTTACATTTCCTTCCTTTGAAGTCCACGCCGTCAGACTCTTTAAGCCCTTCTCCTTACGAGTGGCGGTCGTTTATCGCCCTCCAGGCTCCTCCCGCCAGTTTCTAGACCACTTCACCACCTGGCTTACTCACTTTCTGTCCTGTGACATCCCCACCCTCATCATGGGAGACTTTAACATCCCCATCAATGATCCGCTCTCCCAGTCTGCCTCTCATCTTCTTTCTCTAACTTCTTCATTCGGCCTCTCACAGTTTACTAATTCTCCTACACATGAGGACGGGAATACTCTGGACCTGGTTTTCTCCCGTCCCGGCTCGCTGCACGACTTTACTAATTCACCTCTCCCGCTCTCGGACCACAACCTTCTTTCCTTCTCTGTCAAGAATTGTCTCCTCACCCGGGACACCCCCACTTACCACACTTATCGGAATACACGTACCATTAATACCCAACAGCTTAGGGACAATCTCCACACATCTTTTGCCCCCATCTCCACCCTCTCCTGTCCAGACATAGCATTGTCACACTTCAATAATACACTGAAGAATGCCCTAGATGAAGCAGCACCTTCTATACGCAGAAAGACCCGACACAGACAAAGGCAGCCCTGGCACACAACGCAAACACGCTCTCTTCAGCGCTGCTCGAGGTGTGCAGAGCGGCAGTGGAGAAAATCTCTCTTAGCAGAAGACTTCATCCACTATAAGTTCATGCTCAAAACCTATAACTCTGCCCTTCGTCTGGCCAAACAATCCTACTTCACCACCCTCATCACCTCACTATCCAACAACCCAAGACGACTTTTTGAAACCTTAAACTCCCTCCTGAAACCTAAAGTACAGGCCCCCATCACCAACCTCAGCGGTGAGGATCTGGCCACTTATTTCCTAGAAAAAATCAACCACATCCATCAGGATATCTCAGCCCTATCTCCTCAGTGCCTGGATCCCCTTCCCTGCCGCACCTCAAGCTCACTAGACATCTTTGAGCCTGTTTCAGAAGAAGAAGTTTCCAAGCTCCTCGCTTCTGCTCGGCCTACAACCTGCAACAGTGACCCTATTCCTTCACAGCTCCTGCAGTCTCTCTCACCAGTGGTCACCACTCACCTGACTAAAATATTTAACCTCTCTCTTTCTTCAGGTATATTTCCCTCCTCATTTAAACATGCCATCATAACCCCTTTACTTAAAAAGCCATCCCTGGACCAGAACTGCACTGCTAACTACAGACCTGTCTCTAACCTTCCCTTCATCTCTAAACTCCTGGAACGCCTGGTCCACTCCCGTCTAATCCGCTATCTCTCAGATAACTCTCTTCTCGACCCCTTACAATCTGGTTTCCGCTCTTTACACTCTACTGAAACTGCCCTCACTAAAGTCTCTAATGATTTAATAACAGCTAAATCGAAAGGTCATTGCTCCCTGCTGATTCTCCTGGATCTCTCTGCCGCATTTGACACTGTGGATCACCAGCTCCTCCTCACTATGCTCCGCTCTATAGGCCTCAAGGACACAGCCCTCTCCTGGTTCTCCTCCTACCTCTCTGACCGCTCCTTCACTGTATCTTTTTCCGGCTCCTCTTCCTCTTCTCGTCCCCTTACTATCGGGGTCCCGCAGGGCTCAGTCCTAGGCCCCCTCCTCTTCTCTTTAAACACTGCCCCTATTGGACAAACAATCAGCAGATTTGGGTTCCAGTATCATCTCTATGCTGATGACACCCAATTATACACTTCTTCCCCTGACATCACCCCTACCCTAATTCAAAATACCAAGGATTGTCTGTCTGCTGTCTCTAGCATCATGTCCTCCCTCTATCTGAAACTAAATCTCTCTAAAACTGAACTTCTTGTGTTTCTCCCCTCTACTAACCTCACTCTACCTAACATCGAAATAACCCTGGAGGGTTCAACCATAACTCCCAAGCAGCATGCCCGCTGTCTTGGGGTCATATTCGACACTGAACTTTCCTTTACTCCGTACATCCGATCACTCAGTCGCTCTTGTCACCTGCATCTTAAAAACATCTCCAGAATCCGACCTTTTCTCACCTTTGAAACTGCTAAGACTCTTACTGTCGCTCTTATTCATTCTCGTCTGGACTACTGCAACTCTCTTCTGATCGGTCTCCCTCTTACCAAACTTTCTCCTCTCCAATCCATCTTGAATGCGGCAGCCAGGGTCATATTTCTGTCCAGCCGCTTCACCGATGCCTCCATCTTATGCCAGTCATTACACTGGCTACCTATTCGCTACAGGGTCCAGTATAAACTCATCTCTCTCACCCACAAAGCTCTCCACTGTTCTGCACCGCCTTATATCTCCTCTCTCATCTCTGTCTATCGCCCTACACGTACCCTCCGTTCTACAAATGACCTAAGACTAACATCCCCCGTAATCCGAACCTCGCACCTCCGTCTCCAAGACTTCTCTCGTGCTGCTCCAGCTCTCTGGAATGCACTTCCCCAGACGATCAGACTGATACCTAGCCCTGACCTATTCAAGCGCGCTTTGAAAACCCATCTCTTCAAAGAAGCCTATCACATCAACTACTCAGCAAGCTAACTTTGCCCTGTTCCCTCCTTCCAAATATTATTCTGAATCTGCACCCTACTATTCATCTGTCTCCACACCCTTCATGCACATGATAACTGCACTTGATACTTGTCTATTGCACTTAAACACACGGGCTGATGACCGGATCATGCAGCTTTATATGAAAATCCCTATTATAATTGCCAGACCTGAATTAACAAGCATTTCTCACCTACTGTGTCCCCCCATTTCCTTGTAGATTGTAAGCTTGCGAGCAGGGACCTCACTCCTAATGTCATTGTTTGAATTGTCTTAACTTGTATTGAATTTATTGTCTGTACATGTCCCCGCTTAATTGTAAAGTGCTGCGGAATATGTTGGCGCTATATAAATAAAAATTATTATTATTATTATTAATCCTCTCTAGAGAAAGTAAGTGGATCTTTTTATTAGAGACTAGAGTTCCTGACGGATTGAACAGTAGAATGGATCTTATCACACAATAATAAGTAAGCAAACATTAAAATTTTTTTTTTTTTTTTTTTCTTGTGCTTACATTAGTCTCTAAAGATTATATCTCTATCTTAAACCTACTCCAATATATTATTCTTTTGAGAGTCATATTTGTGATGGTCTCTGATACTTAGATCGCGCCTACCATATGATGCATTTTTTCATATATGTTTATATAAAAATTTCTTTATTTTTGCGGCAGTTATTCCATATCACTGTTGAGTTATTATTTAATGTTTATATCATTGGTCTGTGTATATAATATGTTCAATATATGTATTTTTCCAGCAACATTTTTGAACTGAGTTTCAACCATTTACTCAGGTGTTTTTAACTGGTTTGTTTCACTGCTTTTAATTAAGGGTCATTTGAATATGTTTCACAAAGGAGGATATATTGCCAGTGTTGGAGCTCAGTTTGAATAGGACCGTGAAGAAGGCACATAGTGCTGAAACATGTAGTCCCTTGCTGGAATGTTACCAATTGTTTGGAGTTCCTCATCTATGTTTTATATGAATTGATGGATAAATAAAGAAGAAGATTTTATTAATTCTGGTGAACTTTCATCTTTTTGCTGGATCCCAATTCTCTTATATTTCTATTTGTTGGGGCACACTACCTGCCTGGATCCGTGCAGAATATAAGGTGAACACCGACTATTGCATTAAGAGGAACTCCTTTATGGTGAGCTGGCTATATGTTTTTTACATTGTTTGAATATATATATATATCTCTTTTAAATTTTAAAAATTACAAGAAGAAAAATGAGCCTGTGCAAAAGCTTGGGCACCCTACATTGTTCGTACCTAGTAGTACCCCCTTTTGAATGTATGACAGCTTGTAAACACTTTTTGTAGCCAGACAGGAGTCTTTCAATTCCTGTTGGAATGATTTTCATCCATTCTTCCCTGGGAAATTCTTCCAGTTCTGTGAGATTCCCGGGCCGTTTTACATGCACTACTGTTTTGAAGTCTAACGACAGATCTTAAATGCTGTACAAATCAGGGAAGTGTGAGGGCCATTGTAAAACTTTCAGCTTGCGCTTTTTGAGATCGTCTATTGTGGATTTTGACGTGTGTTTAAAATCATTATCAATTTATAGAAACCATTCTCTTTTCAACTTCAGCTTTTTTACTAATGGTGTTATGCTTGCATCAAGAATTTGTTGAAATTAAATTTAATCCATTCTTCCATCTACCCGTGAAATGTTCCTCTTGCAATTTGCTGCAACACAGCTTCGAAGCGTGATTGATCCACCCCCATGTTTCATGATTGGCAAGATGTTCTTTTCCTGAAATTCTGTGTCCCATTTTTGTCCACCCGTACTCTTGATCATTGTGGCCAAAGAGTTCCATTGTAACCAGATTTGTCCACAGAACTTTTTTCCAAAATGCCTCAGGCTTGTTTAGATGTTCTTTTGCATACTCCTGACTCTGAATTTGATGGTGAGAATGCAGGAGAGGTTTTCTTCCACTGAGTCTTCCATGAAGGCCATATTCGTGTAGATGTCTCTGAACAGTAGAACAATGTACCACAACTCCAGAATTTGCTAAACCTTTCTGAAGGTCTTTTACAGTAAATCAAGGGTTCTGATTTGTCTCTCTACCAATCCTACGAGCAGCACTGAAATTTTGCTTGGTCTTCCAGACTTTATCTTGATCTTCTTTGTTCCTGTTAAGTCCCATTTCTTAATTACATTTTGAACTGAGGAATGGACACCAAGAAAACCCTTTGCTATCTTCTTATAGCCTTCTCCTACTTTGTGAAACTGCCACCATTTTCATTTTCAGATTGCTAGGCAGCTCCTTAGACAAACAGGGAAATTCTTATCATCTCTTTTTTCCTAACGATGGTAGGGTACAAGCCATAATCCTAACAGGCTAATTACATTGCATTGGCCCATTTTGCTTTTTTGCCTAAAAAAACAAAGCAAATGTGTTCACTTTGCAGTAAGTAATAAAAAAACCTTAGAACATTCTCTCTCCCTCATTATTCTGGCATTTGGCAAATATTAATAATTATGGTAATCCTAATTGACCTAAAACGGGAAAGGTTAATTCTGATTTCTTGTCAGATATTGAGAAAAACATGCAGATGTGTACTTTATATAGTGTACGTAAACTTCTAGTGTCCCCAATCCAGTTATACATAGACCCCTATCACCATCCATCCTGGTATGCATGGCCCCCTTATCCCTATCCTGGTACATAGTGTCCCCTCATCCCTATCCTGGCATGCATGGCACCCTCATCCCCATTCTGGTATGCATGGCCCCCTCATCCCTATCCTGGTATGAATGTCCCCAATCCCCATCCTGGTATACATTGCCCCCTCATCCCTATCCTAGTGTACATGGCCCACTCATCCCTATCCTGGTATATCCTGGTATGCATGGCCTCCTCATCTCTATCTTGGTATGCATGGGCCCCTCATCCCCATCCTCGTATGCATGGCCCCCTCATCCCCAGTCTGATATGCATGTCCCCCTCATCCCCAGCCTGGTATGCATGGCCCTATCATCTCCAGCCTGGCCCCTTCATTCCCCATTCTGGTATGCATGTTCCCCATATCCCTATCCTGGTATGCATGCCCTCCCCTTCCCCATCCTGGTATGAATGGCCCCCTTCCCCATCCTGGGATGCATGGCCCCCATCAAAAAACATAAAAAAATAAACCATTCTATTTACCTTCCCTGTGCTCCCTTGCAGCATCCTGTTCTGATGCTAGCAGCTGATTTCAACTTGCAAGCAGCGCATGACAGTAATGTCATGTGCTGCCTACAAGCCAAGGACAGCTGCTGGAATATTCACTGCTCCCCATGCCCAAAACTTTAGGAGTGGAAAGCAATGAATATTTATTTCACTTTAACAGCTGGCACAGAGTTAGTCGCAGCGGCAGGCTTCCTGCTACTGGGCGATCATCTGTGCCCGCTAGTAAACGGAATGAATATTCACTGCTCTCCACTCCCATGGGCGTGTTAAGCAGTGAATATTAATTCCCTTTAGTAGTGGGCACACGTGATTGCAGAAATTGGGACTGCAGTTAACACTGCCTACTATTAAAGTGAAATGAATATTCACTGCTCTCCACGCCCATAGCAGTAGACAGCAGTGAATATTCATTCCATTTTGTAGCGGGCACACGTGATCTTGCAGCAGCAGGAAGCCTGCAGCTGCGGTTACTGTGCCCGGTATTAAACTGAAATGAATATTCACTGCTCTCCACCCCTATAGTCCCTCCCATCTCTCAGTGCCAGCTTCAGTGCACAGAGGTAGGAGGGACTATGGGCATGGGGAGCAGTGAATATTAATTTCTCTTTTGCAGCGGCCACAGGCTTCAGCCACAGCAGCCGGCTCCTGTCTCTTGTCATCCGCTGCTGCTGCTCTGATGGCACCAGGCAGGCCTCCCTGACTCACAGGCCCCATAGCAACTGCATGGTGTGCCACTGTTAGCGTCATGCCACTGGATGGGGGCCCTTGGGGCAGTGGGAGCCCTAGGCAGTTGCCTAGTTGGCCTGCTCCTAACACCAGCCCTGTATGCCAGCAGATGCAAGTGCCTGGGCCCACCGGAGAATTCTCCGGTGGGCCAGTCTGACCCTGGATACAATAACATGCAGTTTACCCATCTTCTCCTCCACAGATACAAAACCGGATAATAAAACTTTTCATCCTGTACCCAGTCTTATGAGTGCTGACCCCCAATCATGGGCTCTTCTTTGACATATGATGATTACAGAATACAAACAACTTCTGTAAACTCTAAAGCATATGCAATGTGACCTTGAGCGTTACTGACTATTTTAATATGGCTTCATGGTTGTCATTTACAACTTCTATTTTTCTAATTTTTAGTTGCTAAAGCACATAATTCGGAGAGAAATTCAGGAGCCAGAGTATAAACACTTGTCTCGGAAATTCACCGAATGGACGTATGGCCCAGTTCACACTTCCTTGTATGACATCTCATCTGTGGATACATATGAGCCAGACTCTGTTTTGGAAACCATTGTATTTAGGAGTCAGGCCTATGTGAGTATTGGTTTAATTCAACAGTCTTTAAATAACCGCCAAGAGCAAGCGACACTACTCTGTCCTCCTTCTCCTGGACCTGTCAGCTGCCTTTGACACAGTGGACCATTCCCTATTATTACAGACCCTCTCATCCCTCGGCATCATAGACTTGGCCCTATCCTGGATCTCATCATACCTAACAGACCGGACATTCAGCGTCTCCCACTCACACACCACCTCCTCACCTCGCCCCCTATCTGTCGGAGTCCCACAAGGTTCAGTCCTTGGGCCCCTGCTGTTCTCTATTTACACCTTTGGCCTGGGACAGCTCATAGAATCTCATGGCTTTCAGTATCATCTCTACGCTGATGACACACAGATCTACATCTCTGGACCAGATATCACCTCCCTACTAACCAGAATCCCTCAATGTCTGTCCACTATTTCATCCTTCTTCTCCGCTAGATTTCTGAAACTCAACATGGACAAAACAGAATTCATCATCTTTCCCCCATCTCACGTGGCCCCCCCCTACGAACCTATCAATTACAGTAAATGACTGCCCACTCTCCCCAGTCCCACATGCTCGCTGTCTCGGAGTAATCCTTGACGCTGATCTCTCCTTCAAACCACATATCCAAGCCCTTTCCACTTCCTGCCGACTTCAACTCAAAAATATTTCACGAATCCGTTCATTCCTCACCCAAGAATCTGCAAAAACCCTAGTCCATGCCCTCATCATCTCTCGCCTTGACTACTGCAACCTCCTGCTCTGTGGCCTCCCCTCAAACACTCTCGCACCCCTCCAATCTATTCTAAACTCTGCTGCCCGACTAATCCACCTGTCCCCCCGCTATTCCCCAGCTTCTCCCCTCTGTCAATCCCTTCACTGGCTCCCAATTGCCCAGAGACTCAATTACAAAACCCTAACCATGACATACAAAGCCATCCACAACCTGTCTCCTCCATACATCTGTGACCTCATCTCCCGGTACTTTCCCGCACGCAACCTCCGATCCTCACAAGATCTCCTTCTCTACTCCCCTCTTATCTCCTCTTCCCACAATCGCATACAAGATTTCTCTCGCGCATCACCCCTACTCTGGAACTCTCTACCACAACATATCAGACTCTCACCTACCATTGAAACCTTCAAAAAGAGCCTGAAGACCCACCTCTTCCGACAAGCCTACAACCTGCAGTAACCACCGATCGACCAAACCGCTGCACCACCAGCTCTACCCTCGCCTACTGTATTATCACCCATCCCTTGTAGATTGTGAGCCCTCGCGGGCAGGGTCCTCTCTCCTCCTGTACCAGTTATGACTTGTATTGTTTAAGATTATTGTACTTGTTTTTATGTATACCCCTCCTTACATGTAAAGCGCCATGGAATAAATGGCGCTATAACAATAAATAATAATAATAATAATAATAATAAATTGCAAACATCAAGTTGCACCACGATCTAACATACAAATCTATGTTATCCTTTCTTTAGAACCGGCACAAGATGATAGTTCTGGAACCCTTAAACCATTTGCTTCAGGAAAAGTGGGACTCATTTGCTGGGAAGATATTTTATCTAAAATTCATCTTGTACATTTTATATATGAGTATATTTACAGCCACAGCTTACCACAGGCCTCTGGAAGGACAGGTATGAAGATATAATCTATTTATATAATTGCCTTGTAATGTTTTCATTTCCTGTTCTGTCCAGATGTCACCATATCCCAGAATTCCAAGCGTAGGAAGTTCACCGATCGCCATATTGGGACACCCAAGTGATGGGTACCTCAATATAGAAACTGCTGCTGCTATCAACCTGTTGCGTGGTACCACCAGCGGAACGCCGTCGCACCACACACACACGCTGTACGCACCACACACACAAACACACTCACACACATGGAGCGCCCAGCCAGGGCAGTGGGAATACTCGGTACTGGGCCACTTTCTTAAAGAGAGTGTCACAGCGGCGAAGACCCGGTCTGTGGCCCTGTGCGTCCAATAAAAGGGGAATATTTACAGGGGATGAAAGATAAAGAGTTTTTGGTAAAAAGTTTGTGACGCCAGATGTGGTATCTGGTCAGAGGCGACCAGTGCTGCGGTGCAGATCCTCTGGGACTGATGGTGTGATGCAGCAGAGTTGAAGTAGCTCTCCACAGGCAGAGCTGAGTCCCAGGGCACATAGAAGATGTTGAGAGATGGTGATGATGAAGTGTGGAGCAAGAGATGTAGCAGTGCTGAGTTGGTGACACAGGGAGAAGGCAGAGACACAGCTGAATGCAGTTCCAAATTTTTACTCACAGCTTTAGTGCGCACATGTGCCCGCTTGGTACTACATCCTCCGGGTGAGGGATCCAGCCCACTTCCAGATAGATAGAGTACACCTTTTCCAGAACTCCCTGTCAGTATGTGCCTTCCCTGGCCGTCTCCACAGTGCTGCTTTCCACTTTCCTTCTCTTCCAGCACCTCACAGTCAGTGTCCCAGGCCAGCTGCCATGGGTCCTGTTGGATAATGGACCCAAAACGTTTCCTTGATCCTATCTGGCTGCCATTCTGAAGAAGATAACTGTGGCTAGTGACTGTGGTCCCTAAAGTTACCACGGCTGCCGGCTTGCTAGCGGAATCCTGATGTCCATTCCTTTAGGCTAGGGGCCGAGAGCCTTCTGCGACCTGGATTTCCCCCACCTGACGTCAGTCAGCGTGGAACGAGCCCCACGGAGAGCACTCTCTCCACCCGTGCCTCTGGGAATCCCTTTCCCACTTCAGGGAGCTTCCTTCAATCACCGTCCTTCCCAGCAGCTCCTGCTGACAGGGATCCTATATGATGGACTACTTGCTAGAGATAGGAAACACATATTTCGACGTCGCCTTGCTACACTCATCAGGAGAACTATACAGAAGGGAGTTGTGTCAATGATTGTGTCACCTGTAAAAAAAAATATCTATACATTATATTCAAGATATTAAAGTGCCGTCAAACTTACAAGGAGCGGGTAAGGGGTGCAGTACAATCAAATCAAATCATATAAAAACGATAGAAGAAAAATATATTTGATTTAATATACATGTACTTCACATATAAAGACAACTAGACAAGACTCACACATAAAGGGTTGGGGAAGGGAAGATACAGTTCCCGAAAGAGGCAAGAGGAAGTAAAAAAAACCTAACCGTTTCTCTGAGCCCAGTAATAATCCCAGGGGCCCAAACAGAGTCAAATCCATCCAACCTCACTTCCAACAAAGCTGTCATATACTGTACTCCATCCTACAAATGTCAGTTATTCTATTCTGTAAGTGCTGATGAGAAGGAGGAGAGGTCTGCTTCCAGTGAAGAGCTATCAGACACCTTGCGCCCTTTAGGAGACAAATTTAGCAAACATGTAACTGGATCAAGATCCATTTCTACGTAGAGAACCCAGCTAATTAAGACTCTCACCTCATTCCATAATCCCGTGATCCCTGCACTGTGATGAGGCTGCAGTGGACATCACATCACGTAGGCAATTATATGGGTAAGCTGGCCTTATATTTGGTCATCTATATCTATAGCCTAACCTGTGCTTTACTCTATAGTCCACATATTGCTAACTGATAGGGTGTGAGCACTATTGGTTATCTTGATATTGGCATATGTGCAATAGACTACTTAGGTTACAACAGGTCACATTAGAGATGTAATATTGGGTTATAGCTGTTATAATTGATTCGCACCAGAGCACTTTATACTATCTCTAAATATGGTACACAGCTTCCCATGACCCTGTTTACATTATGTGGTGTGATCACGTCCTTTACACCTGAGCCTTTTGCTGTTTTTGTGACTTGTACTGTCTACATTTTTAGTGATATATTTTATGCCTTACAATTTAATAAATTTGTTTAATAATTCCTTTTTTGGACTACAACTCCATGATTTTTGTAGGATCTTCTTGTTGGAATGAGTGGTGGAACCAGGAGCCAATGGCTCTACATTATACTATGCCAAAGTTGTCAATAGTAAAAATATTTTAAGGATGTGGATGCCATTAAAATTGATGCAGACACCAGCTGCGGTCTTTTGGACCAGCCCATCTGGCATTTCCCAGAATCACCAGATGGACAGTCCAGCCCTGACCTGTTCCAACTAGGTTTGAACAAAACAGGAAAAGTTACAAATTAATCGCTAGAGGAAAAATTACGAAAAAAATGTTTTTGTCTTCTTTGGTTAATCAAGGAGTTAAGGATTTAATTGTTTATGCTTTTTTATCATCTTTTGATGAATTAATGATTATGACAGATAACATGTGACATTTCTATTCCAGCCTCCCTTTCCACTGAAAGGGACAGCCAAGGACAATATACGTGTAGTTGGAGAAGTGATCATCATGTTTGGAGCAATTTACATCTTCATTTGCCAGGTAAAGAGGGATCTCACTAGTTTCAGGTTAAACATTTATAATATACATTAAAGTGGATATTCATGAAATGACTTATTCCAGGAAAGCGAATATGCATTTTTTTTGCACAATCTTATTTCCTTAACAAGTGGAAGAAAATGTTACTTATATACCAGTAGAATGAGCAGAGCCTAAAAGAGGAGACGTATGACTGGAAGATTTGTACTTCTCCTCTTTTGAATCTATTGTATTGTATGACCACAAATATATATTCTTCAGGGGACCTAAGGTCTAGAGGAAAAAAATTGCCCCCATCTTTTACAGTGCTCACATAAAGAATGAATTAGAAATTATGAAGTCATTATTAAAGTTAATTTGCATCCCAAAGTTACCAACATTTTTGTTGCCAACTTAGTCTCACCCCAGGTCTTCTCCGAAACCACTCAAAAATGCACATTTGTTGACGGGCTTCTACAAGCCATGATCACTAGCTGCGTGCAACCACCACTATAGAAAGCTAAATGCATGCAATCTCAACTGGGAGTTAAAATAAGATTAATTTATTTAATACCAACATATTCTGAAGCACCTTACAATTTAGAGTGTAGGTGTTGTGCTCAAAAGATTACATACCTCGGCAGAATTTTTGCTTTTTTGGCCTTTTTTCAGAGAAAATGAGTGATAACAACAAAACTAATCCTGCCTATCGTGGACCCCGTCTGTGGGCAGGTCTTTCCTTTATTTCTCTGGCTTATAGCACCAAGATAAGACTGCCTACAGTCCCGCACCGGAGCACATGCATATCATTAGCTGGAAACTTCTAACACTGATTACACAAGAACCACATGATGGATTTCTTCTCCCCAGGTATCATTTTAATCAGTAAAACAGCTCCAACCTGACAGTGTCTGTAGTTTACTTAGCAAAATCCTGGTGACAGGTTCACTTTAAAAACACAGTGGAATTTTAGTAGCAAATAAATTGGAAAGTTGCTTGTTTTAAATGGTATGGAGGGAGTCATTCTTAAAATGAGGAGACTGTCAAGATGCAGAAAGGTATTCTGCTGCAGAAGAGTGACAGCAGCAAACAATACAAATTCAATGGATATTTTTGTTTTAAGTTACCTGAATAACTTACAGAATATTTTCCGTTTTGTTTCCATACAGATCATTTACTTTTGGAAGAGACGACCTTCATTACAAATATTAATGATTGACGGATACTTTGAAGTCCTATTGTAAGTTTAGTCAATCTTGTAAGAGAAAACACAGTGGTGTTGCTATGAAGGAGGGGTGTGCAGAGGGTGTCTAGAGGAAATTATTCTGATGGCCGACCACCAGTCTATGCAGAAAACGTGCCAGGCCACTATTGATGAGTGAACGTGCTCGGATAATGTGTTATCTAAGCATGCTCGGATGCTAACTGAGTGTCTTTGGTGTTGTCGAAAAACATATTTGAGTCCCCGCAGCTGCATGTGTAAGGGGAGGCCAAAACTGTAGTCATGGCCAGAGACACTGGAGCAACTGTGTCCTGACCTTCCCTCACAGAAAATTGCAATCTACTGCTCAGTGTACCTGCATCTCCAGGTTCAGGTCCCCCTGGCCACTTCCCAGGCGGCAACGGCCCTTCTTCCAGGCGACCCCCAGTAATAGAGACACAGTCCAGAATAACTTGAACGTTTTCTTAGAACTTCACACATTATATCCACAGTTGGCACATCATGGAATTCACATTCAGCTTTACTGGCTTCCTCAGCTTTCCCTACTTCGCTGACGCTTCTGTGCGGCACACATCCGGACCGGACCGTCTTAGACTGCTTCCCAGCTTTTTCCTGGCCTAACCTCGCCATGATGACAATTCCTTCTGCCTGTTTCGCCTCAGACTTGAAATCATCCGCCACCCGGTTTTGTTGCCTCTGGAAAAGCATCTGGCCCGTCTGTACCGTTCCCTGTGAAGCTTCAACTCCCTTCTGCTGTTCCTCACTCCAACCGACTCACGCTCTGAGTGCATCCACCCAGTCTATGAGTCACCACATCTTCCTTCTGCTGTACTGGCCCACTGCAATGATGCCCAGTGGCTGTGGATAATGTGGGCTGCCACCGCTTAATGTTATGTGGCTGCCAAGCCGTCGTGAGCCTATAGCCCATGTGGACCCTTCGGGCACCCTGGCCCTGTCTGACTAACTTCCCTTCTGCTCTAACCTTAACTCTCGGCAGTCCCTCCTACACTTAACCCTGTACTATCTACTAACTGTTCTGTACTAGAGTGCCCCCCCTCTAGTGTCCAACGAGGAGCACTATGCTTTCTCTATACTGTACACAAAATATTGTGAACATTATCACATTATATACAATAAAGAACATGGAGACAAAGCAATGGTAATACCCAGAAGGGGTAGCAGTACCATATCATACATGAGGTAGTACATATAACATGTAGCAATACCAGTCAGCAAAAAGGCATAAATACAACAATGAACATTATTAACTTAACCCATTTGTACATGTCTCGTGGCTGTTTGACAGCAACAACACATGCAGGGATTGCTTGTTTGTTAGGTAATGCAAGATTCCACATCTGGGCAGGAAAAGCAAAAATTGCATCTATAGAATGGGAGGAATAGAACTAAGCAACAGCATGTGTGAAAAGACTTGGGTATACTAATAGATAACAGACTGCACATGAGTCAACAGCCTGATGCAGCAGCTAAAAAGGCAAACGCAATTCTAGTATATATTAAGGAAAGCATAGAGTCTAGATCACGTGAAGTAATTATCCCCCTCTACTCCTCCTTGGTCAGGCCTCATCTGGAATACTGTGTCCAGTTCTGGGCACCACATTTTAAAAAAGACATTGAAAAACTGGAGAAAATTCAGAGAGCTACCAGGATGGTGAACGGACTGCAAAGCATTTCCTATGTGGAACAATTAAAGGATCTGGGAATGTTTAGCTTGCAAAAAGAAAGCTAAGAGGAGACTTAATAACTGTCTACAAATATCTGAAGGGATGTCACAGTGTAGAGGGATCATCCTTATTCTCATTTGCACAAGGAAAGACTTTTAGCAATGGGATGAATCTGAAAGGGAGAAGATACAGATTAGATATTAGAAAAAACTTTTTGACAGTTAGAGTGATCAATGAGTGCAACAGGCTGCAATGAGAGCTGGTGAGTTCTTCAATGGAAGTCTTCAAACAGAGGCTCGACAGACTTCTGTGTGAGATGGTTTAATGAATCCTGCATTGAGCAGGTGGTTGGACACGATGACCCTGGAGGTCCCTTCCAAATCTAACATTGTATGATTCTATAATAGATATTTGTAGTGAAATTGCCATTTTGTCATAAGATCAATTAAACCATAAATGTATTAACTCTTTTAACAGTTTTCTCCAAGCCACCCTTCTTCTGTTGAGCGGTATCGTCTACCTGGCAGGAAATGAAGTCTATGTGGCCCTAATGGTGTTTGCCTTGGTGATTGGCTGGGTGGATATGTTATATTACACCCGCGGCTTCCAGCAGACTGGAATTTACAGCGTGATGATCCAGAAGGTCAGATTGTCTGCTATTTTCACACTTTTTAGTTTGTTGTATAATACTATTAGTAATAATCCA
Organism: Dendrobates tinctorius; assembly: GCF_039654945.1. Lineage (NCBI taxonomy): Eukaryota > Metazoa > Chordata > Amphibia > Anura > Dendrobatidae > Dendrobates > Dendrobates tinctorius. Next base: position 6,014,006 of record NW_027361684.1, on the reverse strand, counting down.
GTATTTATCATTAATCCAATGTCACTTAATCCAAACAGTAAAGAGATGGGGAGAGGGATTATCAAAATTAGTGCATAGGAAAAGTGCACTAATTTTGATAAATTTCCTCCACTATTATCTTCACACCTTGCACATACTGAACATGTCCATTAGATTCTTTTTTTAAAATACATAGTCCAAATTGAAGAAGTTTTACCACTGTGATAGCTCCTGGTGCCTATTAGGGCTTGTTAACATCACAATATTATCCGTGCAGAGACGCTCAGATTGTAAAATTTGTCATTTTTTCTTACATCACATCAACTTCAAGAACTGTCTTCTAATACAGTCATGGCTGAAACTGATAGCACCCTTGAAATTGTTCCACAAAATGAAGTACCGTATTTCTCCCAGAAAATTATTGCAATTACACATGTTTTGTTATACACATGTTTATTTCCTTTGTGTGTATTGGAACAACACAAAAAAAACAGAGGTAAAAAAGGAAAATTGGACATAATTTAACACAAACTTTAAAAATGGGACCGGACAAAATTGCTGGCACCTTTCCAAAATTGTGAGTAAACAACTTTGTTTCAAGCAAGTGATGCTCATTCAAACTCACCTGCAGCAAGTAACAGGTGTGGGTAACATGAAAATCACACCTGAAACCAGAGAAAAAGGGGAAAAGTTGACTCGATCTTTGAATTGTGTGTCTAAGTATGGAGAACAGAAAGAGAAGAATAAACCTGTCTGAGGACTTGAGAAAAAAAATTGTTGAACAATAACAACAATCTCCCAGGTTTCAAGTCTCCAGAAATCTTAATGTTCCTTTGTCCACAGTGAGCAACATAATCAAGAAATTTACAACCCATGACACTGTAGATAATCTCCCTGGACATGGATGGCATAAAAAATTTGCTGAAAGGTTGCAACACAGGATAGTCCGGATGGTGGATAAGCAACCCCAATCAAGTTCCAAAAATATTCAAGCTGTTCTGCAGGCTCAGGATCCATCATTGTCATTGCAATCTACCCGTCCACATTTAAATTAAATGAAATTCTATGGCAGTAGACCCAGGAGGACCCCGCTGCTGACATAGAAACATAAAAAGGGTAGACTGCAGTTTGCCAAAATGTACATGAGTATGCCAAAATTCCTCTGAGAAAGTGTCCTGTAGACAGATGAGACCAAGATAGATGTTATTGGTAAAGCGCATCATTCTACTGTTTACCGAAAGCAAAGTGATGGATACACACAGAAAAGAACACAATACCTATAGTCAAATTTGGTGGAGGTTCTAAGATGTTTTGAGGTTGTTTTGCTGCGTCTTGCACTGGGTACCTTGACTGTGTGCAAGGTATCATGAAATCTGAAGACTACCAAAGGATTGTGGGTCACAATGTAGTGCCCAGTGTCATAAAGCTGGGTTTGCGTCCTAGGTCATGGGACTTCCAGCAGGACAAGCACCCTAAACAGACTTCAAGAAGCATCCAAGAATGAATGGAAACAATGTTCTAGAGAGTTCTGAAGTGGCCAGCAATAAGTCCAGATCTAAATCCCATTGAACGCCTGTGGAGAGATCTTAAAACTGCTGTTGGTAGAAGGTGCCCTTCAAATATAAGAGACCTGGAGCAGTTATTTTTTCCAAAGGGTATGCAACCAAATATTAAGTTGTGGGTGCAAATAACTGTTCAGCCCTTTTTTGCAGTTTGTTTTGTGATATTATGTCCAACTTACCTTTTGTTTTTAATTTTTTTGTGTTGTTCCAATACACACAAAGGAAATAAACGTGTATCACAAAACATGGGTAACTGAAATCATTTTCTGGGAGAAATACTTAATTTTCTGGAACCATTTCTGACAACACTTTCGGCCATGACTGTATTCCACTCTTTGACAGCAGCCATTCTAATGAGATTTTCAATACGTCCAGATGGGAGGGTATAGTATAGCCATTCGACCACATAGCCAACTCAGCATTGTGCAAAAACTTTGTGACTTTTCTAGTTGTTGTACACCAGTTTTCTGGCAGAAAAAAACCCAAACACTTTGATGAATCGCCTCAATAATGGACGAAAATCTACAATGAATCCACTGACTCTGCATAAACATATGCATGTAACGCATGTATCTATTTATCCCCAACTTTGGCAGAGACTTATGCCAAATGCTAATTTTTTATTAATTTACCATGCATCACACAAATGCTGGGGAAAGTATTGTACAACCGGAATTAATCAGTCACATTTTTCTTTCAGACGATTCTGCGTGACATGCTTCGCTTCCTGCTTGTCTACGTAGTCTTCCTTTTTGGTTTTGCAGCAGGTAATAGAATTAGTGGGTGGCGGGGCGTACACAGTTTCTCCATGCAGGCAAAACTCTCTTTATTCTCTGTAAAAAATACTGTTTGTAGAAGTATAAATTCAAATAGGATAAGGGAAGTGATCAGATACTGAACTGTTAACAATCTTCGATTAAAAAGCAGCGTCCATTGAATTTTTTTAGAACCTGTGCAATACTTTTATATATTGCATGTATTTCACTTATACAGCCAGCAGGTGGCACCCTTGCTGTTTTGCAGTTTTTGGTAGGTCATCTATTTGGGAATAAATTACATAAAGATGCTTTCTGCTTCTATTGTTTTGGATATTTGCATCCAGGCAAAAAGAAAAAAAAAAGCAACCCAAAAACTATAACCATATTACCTACTTTTTTTTTTTAATACATTAATTGTATATGACCATTGTACTGTATATTGACACCATTAGTCATCGGTATGATTTGTGCACTATATGGTGCACCATCAGAGATGGGCCATCATCACAACTGCTATCCATCTTTAAGCCGTAGCATTAGTCATTTACATCACTGTAATTATTTAACCCCTTTCCCGCTGCAGCCAATACGTTGTTGCACTTTTGTTTTTTCCTCCACTTATCCAAGAGTCATAGCATTTTACTTTTTGTTCTTGATATGTCCGTATGAGGGCTTGTTTTTTCTGGGATGAGTTGTACTTTTGAATGAGACCATTCATTTTGCTGTACAATGTATTAGAGAAAAAAAAAAAAAAAATTCCAAATGCATTGCAATAGTAAAAAGAACGCAATCCCGCCATCACTTCTTGGATTTTGCTTTTATGATGTTATGACGTAAAATAAAAATTAGCCAGTAAACAACTTCTCCAAATTACTATCCTAGGGTTGGAACTTGCTTTTTTCCATGACAAACTGTAGTTTTATTGATAGAATTTTGGCACATACGATGTTTTGATTCCTTTTTATTGCACTTTTTGGTAGAGGCATGGCTACTGAAAAAATAGCAGATCTGGTATTTCAATTTTTTTTCGATGCGCCATTTACTATATGGGTTAAATAATTTAATACTTTGATAGGCCAGAGTTTTGTAGATGCGGCAAAACCAACAATTCTCCTTTTTTTATGTCTTTACTTTTAAAGTGAGGTGGTTCAAACTTTACATTTTATATTATAGCATTTAACTTCTTTTTTATTTCAGTTTATTTTTTGTATTTTTTAGTTCCTTTATAGGAATTGTATCTATAATCTGCTGATCAGCTATTCTATATAATGCAATACCACATTATTGCAGTATATAGGAAAAATTGATCTCTCCCATGAAACCCACCAATGCTCCGCAGGAGTACCAAGATGGTGGTCATATGAGCCTTCAGCAGGCCCCTGGCTATGATGTCAATCCATCTGCACTTCGGATTCACATTGCGGGGGATAGCCAGTGGGCGTCCATGTGGATGCTCATGTAAGATCACACTCCTTAAAAACCACTGAGAGATATTGACCGTGCAATGTAAGAGATTTAGCAGCTGCGATCGGAACTAGCTCTGGACGCTTCTGTTAAAGGTGGATGCCACCTCTACAACAAAGCCAGCACCTTCCATGTGTGGAGCAGGCACAGCTCCTGATCCCGCTCCATTCACCTGCACCCAACATAAGATATACCATTATGTCCTACTAACTGAAGAGCCCGGCGCTGCCCGGGCATAGTAACTAACTACAGTAATAACAAATTATAATGATTATATCTTTATATATATATATATATATATATATATATATATATATATAAAGCTGAGTGTAGAGCCCCGCCCAGGGGCGTAACTAGAACTGATTGGGCCCCATAGCAAACTTTTAAACGGGGCCCCCCTCGAAGACACACCCCCTCAAAGACACACCCCTCCAGGAACTACATTTCCCAGAGGTCCATGCGGCAGGCAGCTCTGCAGAAAGCTAATAGACAGCGAGGGCTCAGGGAAGGGGCGGGACTAAACTAGTCTGAAGCAATACACTCTGACTGGCTGCAGGCAGGGAGGCGGGCCCAATATGTGCTTCGCTCCGCACAGCAGGCACAGAAATGCAGCGTAGGCTGCAAAATCATAGTGTACATTTTTTTCCGCCGGGGCCCCGGATCCCCTACACCAGTGGTCCCCAACCTTCGTTGCACCAGGGACCGGCTTCAAGCAATAGCATTCTTCCATGGCCCGGCAGGGCGGGGATGGAGGTGTGACAGGGGCGGGGCTTTGGTCATAAGGGGGCAGGGCTACGGACACGGTTGTAGTTTAGCAGTGCATACTTATCATTTAATTATTACATTTATAATGTGACTCAACTCACCATAGGTTTTGAATGAGTGGGAGCACCTGGCTTGTTTGTTTCTCTGTTTCAGTGGGAGCACTGGGCTACTTCTACTGATGACCGTCACTGCTAATGATGATTGGAACCTACAAGGAAATGGAGCATTGAGCACTTAAGAAAAATTGTACTGGAGTTCTGTACATGCCGATTATTTTCTAATCATCAGAAAATGTATGTGTGGTTCCCCCCGTCCTGTCCAGCTCTGTGTGGCTCCCTGTTGTATGCATGGCTCCCCTGTCCCATCCTTGTATACATGGCTCTGCTCCCACTCTCCCATCCTGTATACATGGCTCTGCTCCCATCCTTGTATACATGGCTCCGCTCCCACTCTCCCTCCCTTGTATATATGGCTCCGCTCCCACTCTCCCTCCCTTGTATATATGGCTCCGCTCCCACTCTCCCTCCCTTGTATATATGGCTCCGCTCCCACTCTCCCTCCCTTGTATATATGGCTCCGCTCCCACTCTCCCTCCCTTGTATATATGGCTCCGCTCCCACTCTCCCTCCCTTGTATATATGGCTCCGCTCCCACTCTCCCTCCCTTGTATATATGGCTCCGCTCCCACTCTCCCGCCCTTGTATATATGGCTCCGCTCCCACTCTCCCTCCCTTGTATATATGGCTCCGCTCCCACTCTCCCTCCCTTGTATATATGGCTCCGCTCCCACTCTCCCTCCCTTGTATATATGGCTCTGCTTCCACTCTCCCGGCCTCCCTTGTATATATAGATAAGAATAACACGTCACTCCTTGTTTTTTTTTTAAAGGTGCTCAGATAAGGGTTACCAATCCCTTATAATAAATATAAAAAATAATCTGGCACTCAAATGATTGCTACAGCGAAAGAATTTTTTATTTCTCACAATCCAAAATATAACGTTTCGGTCTATTCAGCGACCTTCATCAGACAGTTTATGCTAATGTGAGTGAGCCCCATAGACATAAAAAGCTGGAGCATCAGTGAAGAATCATGTGAAGGAAACCCTGAAACCCTCAGAGGGCACATTTCTCACCGGCTCCTACCGCTACCATACAGCGCTCCGTTTTCAGGGTTTCCTTCACATGATTCTTCACTGATGCTCCAGCTTTTTATGTCTATGGGGCTCACTCACATTAGCATAAACTGTCTGATGAAGGTCGCTGAATAGACCGAAACGTTATATTTTGGATTGTGAGAAATAAAAAATTATTTCGCTGTAGCAATCATTTGAGTGCCAGATTATTTTTTATATCCCTTGTATATATAGCTCCACTCCCACTCTCCCTCCCTTGTATATATGGCTCCTCTCGGCTCCCCCATCCTCCCCCATCATACTTACCCTCACGTCGCTGAATTTCCCTCCCTGCATCTCGCGGCGCTTCAGCTTCTTCCTGTGTGGAGCGGTCTCGTGCTACCGCTCATTAAGGTGCATGAATATGGATGCCACGCCTATGGGAGAGGAATGGCGTCTATATTCATGACCTTAAATGAGCGGTACACTTGACAGCTCAGCGCTGGAATCTGGATGAAGCCGCCGCGCCGACAGGGACCGCTATGCAGGGTGAGTATCAGCTGCTACACAGCCACCGGCTCCCCTTGTGTCCGCGGACCGGCAAGAGCACTGCAATGGCCCGGTGCTGGGCCGCGGACCGGTGGTTGGGGTAATTAAATTGTACTACCGGGTAGCGCCGATCAGAGTCGAGGACCCTGGCGGCGGGCCCCTATATAGGTCGGGCCCCAAAGCAACCGCTTCGGCTGCTACCCCGGTAGTTACGCCCCTGGCCCCGCCCACTTCGCATAGCCACATTCACTATAATATCCCACATCATCCCGTCAGCCAGAGCTACCGGACTACTACCCGTAATATCCCACATCGTCCCGTCAGCCAGAGCCACCGGACTACTAATATCCCACATCATCCCATCATTGCCACCGGACTACTACCCCTGATATCCCACATCATCCCGTAAGCCAGAGCTACCGGACAACTACCACTAATATCCCACATCATCCCGTCACAGCCTCAGGACTACTACCCCTAATATCCCACATCATCTCGTCAGCCAGAGCCACCGGACTACTACCTCTAATATCCCACATCATCCCTTCAGCCAGAGCCACCGAACTACTACCCCTAATATCCCACATCATCCCATCAGCCAGAGCCACCGGACTACTCCCCCCTAATATCCCACATCATCCCGTCAGCCAGAGCCACCGGACTACTACCCCTAATATCCCACATCATCCCGTCAGCCTGGGGTTAGAACCAGAGTGCTGAGTGGAACGGTCCTAACTTCCATACCAGGGATCCCTTTAAGAGAGGCCTGGGGTGAGAATCAGAGCGCTGAGGGATTTACCCTAACTTCCATACCGGAGATCCCTTTAAGAGAGGCCAGGGGTCAGTACCAAAGCGCAGAGTGGATATGCCCTGACTTCCATACTGGGAATCCCTTTAAGAGAGCCTGGGATCAGAACCAGAGCGCTGAGTGTATTTGCCCTGACTTGCATACAGGAGATCCCTTTAAGAGAGCCTAGGGTCAGTACCAGAGCATTTGAAGGCAATTGCCCTGACTTCCATACCGGAGATCCCTTTAAGAAAGGCCTGGGGTCAGTACCAAAGTGCAGAGTGGATTTGCCGTAACTTCCATACCAATGATCCCCGAGACCCTGGGGTCAGAACCACAGAGCTGAGTGGAACGGTCCTAACTTCCATACCGGGGATTCCCTTTAAGAGAGGCCTGGGGTCAAAGCCAAAGTGCTCTGTGCTCCTTTCTGTGGGGCAGACAATGTCTGGGAGCTTATGTTCCCAGGGATGCTAGATTTATCCCAACCAGTCAGTGTCTGCTGAGGTGTTGTCAAGTGGGAAAACTTGCTCATAGCAACCAATCACAGCTCAGCTTCTTTTAACCAGCTCTGGTGAAATGAGAGATGCTTAGTGATTGGTTGCAAGGAAAACTGTTGCTCATAGCAACCAATCACAGCTCAGCTTCTTTTGAACATCTCTGGTGAAATGAAAGATGCTTCGTGATTGGTTGGTGATACTGATACGTACATTCAGTTTTATATATGTAGATGTTGGAACGTGGCTACAGACATGGAGCTGAGCTGGTAACAGTATCCTCAAAATGCAAACTAAAAGCAGACTGATAAAGAGCTGCTGCCATAATCCATATAAATGGAGACAATGAGTGACATTTTTTCTGATGGCTCTGTCATAATGTAAAAACAAAGCCGTTAATGACTGTCTTCTCCATCTCAGCTTTAGTAACACTTATTGGTGAAGCACCACAAGAGGCCGCAAACAGCACTGCACCTGGGGAAAAGGAAGAAGCGAGCTCATACTCCAACCTTTACATCTCCTGCTTGGAATTGTTCAAGTTTACCATTGGTATGGGAGATCTGCAGTTTGACGAGAATCTGAAGTTCAAGCATTTCTTCATGTTCCTGCTCATCCTGTATGTGGTCCTCACGTACGTTCTCCTCCTTAACATGCTCATTGCCTTAATGAGTGAAACTGTCAACAGAGTGTCTAGTGAGAGCAAGAGCATTTGGAAACTCCAGGTGGGTTGAACATTTTTTACTACCTTATTCTTGTAACATTGCCCGTGCCTTAAAGGGAATCTGTCACCAGGTTTCATTAGCCCATGCAAGAGCAGCATGATATAGGGGCAGAAACACTGATTCCAGTGATATATCACTTACTAGGCTGCTGGCTGCAGTTTTGATACATTTTCTTTGCTGCACATCTCCTAGTTCTCTAAATGCTGAGCTCTGCATAACCCCGCCTATGCCACTGATTGGCAGTTCTCCGTGTACAATGCATAGGCAGAAATCAATGGTGGGGCGGGGCTATAGAGAAATCATGACTATGGAGGACTATATAGCAGCAGGTTTACTGGTTCTCTTGTGATAATTTCCTGCTGTTAAAACTATAATTTTATCAAAACTACTGCAAGCAGCCCAGTAAGTGACACATCACTGGTATCAGGGTCTCTGTCTCTATATTATGCTCTGCTCAGGTTAGGTGACGTGGTAATGACAAATAACCTTTAAGCACATAACATTCATCACTCCATCCTGTTTGCAACTAGGGGCCACTAGTACGCCTATTGGTTTGTAAAATTGATTTTTCTAGTAGAAAGGAAAGAAATGATTTGATGCTAATTAAATTGTGTTGAATTTACACAGAGAATTGCCCATAATTCCTTGCAGCCATCATGTCACAATATATAGCACAGCCAATCAGGAGGGACTATCATAGCCTGTATAAAAGCAGAAGCAGGAAATGCAGCTGCCATTTTGTGGCGAATCTGGATAGTGAGTGATAAAGAGAGAAGGCCATTAAACACTGAATAAACTGTATTAATAGTGTGTGTGACAGCACAGTAGTGTCATACACATCTTTTGTGGAGGTTTGGAAGCTTCATCGCAAATCAAATTTTCTGGTAAAATTTGATGAATTTGAATTCCAGAACATTCACTGATCTTTCTAGAGTCAGACTGAAGTTTTTTTGGACCCGTCGTAGAAGATACAGGAGTCAGGCTGTATACACCTGCATTTTTAAGATTCTGAATAAGATGGCGACAAAAGTAGACTGGAGGCTCTTATACACATTTGAACCTGCTCATCTCAACTCTCCTATTCACCATTTGTTCTCCAAGGAGAATGAAGTAAGCAGCAGTTTACTGCACTCTCTCCATTGAAGGCACATACATGCTTGGCCAAACTGTGCGTCCATATGTAAGAGGAAGTCAGCCAGGAGGTCTGACCGATATCTAAGGTGTATGGGCATCTGCCATCTGTCTATAGTGAAGGTGCACTGTTACAATGGTTGTGATGGGAAGCAGGGGTCACTGTTTGATTGATAGCAGGCAGAAGCCTGAAGGAGACAGAACATTCTGACACGTGCCACCCGTGCCTACGGCCAATGATTTGTCAGAATTTATTCACTCTAGTGACATTTTAGGAACAATGTTTTAGCATAAATAGGAAAATCCAAATGACATAACTTAGTATGTGATAAATGAAGAACTCAATGGTGAGCCACAATTGTCTTACAGGTGAACAGCCTGTTTGGAAACCACACAGCAGTGTCAGAGAGTAGATGCATACCACAGTGAGAGGAAGGCTAGCTGTGACAGATCCTGAAAAAGCAAAGCCAGACATAACGGCACAAGTTCTGTACATTTATGGAGCGATTGAGGTGATACGGTTACAGTATGTTGGTGGATGACAGGCAAGAGTCTGCTAGGAAAATTATTGTAAATTTATTCTAACTTTTCTAAGAAAGTTTTCCATAATAAGCAAAGAAAAACTAATATTTTTTCATCAGGATATAATGAAGAGTCCCAAAAGTCCCCTAAAATCCACTATAGAGAACAAAGGATGATCACAGATGAAAACATGGACCCTCTCAAAAGCAGCTTTGTCCCATCACATTCCTTACCACTGACGAGAGGTGGTCTCGGTGTCCCCATGCCATTTTCCTTACTCAAGTATAGCTTCAACTTTATTATGTTAAAAGGGCTGTCCGGCCTTAGGCTGCAAGTCTTCAGTTATGCTATGTGACTGCAGACTTGGGAATCCTCACATCACAAGACACGAGCATTCTATGGTGTCGGTGCTGGGAACGGATAGCACATGTCCGAAAGTGTGTGATTTGCATACATGTGGTCATGTGCCAACTAGATAGGTGCCGGACACAGTCTAGAAATATTGTGGCTGGAAGCATGCAAATTACATAATTGCGGTCACATGACAATCTTCTCCCGGCACCAGAGAATCCTCACATTGTGCAGTGCGCGCAATGTGAGTATTCGCAAGTCTGCAGTCATATTGAGCGACTGCAGACATTTAGCCTAAGACTGGATAACCCCTTTAATCTGTGGAGTCCATATCCCTATGCCTGTTGTTACCATCCCCAAGGGCTCCCTCCTTATGTCCCAGGGTCCTTTGATGGAGAATACACTTCTTATCAGTATTGTATGAGTAACAGTATTATAAGCTTACAATCTGAAAGCTCAGAAAGTCACGGACTTTATTGGACTCCTTTGGTCTCTCAGTTTTACAAATAAGTTGATAATTCTGTTCAGTAATATGGAATTTCGGTTACATCATTTATTGTAACTGCGAGAAAGAAAAACAGAACAAAGTTAATTTTAGGTCCGGCCAGACAGTCGCGCGTCCCACAGATTAGTCTCATCCTTCTCCATTCACAGTAATATGACTCAGTTAGCGAACAGCAGATTTCACATGTTGTTGCTGTCACGCTAGAAAAAAGACACAGAAGTGAATCAGACGAAGTTTTATTATAGGAGATGGGACCACTATATGTGACCACTGGAAAGGCCTGATGAGTAAGTGATCTGTGTGCGCGAGGAACATTTCCATGTACAAACATTCACAATAAAGTCAATTTTTAGTCTTTGTTTCAAGTCCCCTATCCTGCAGTCTCAGAAGAGTTGAACATGAAATCGTGGAGTGCTGTCACTCTCATGCTCCATCTACAATATCTGAATTCACATTGTAAATGAGGACATTAAAGACACTTTCCAGTAACAACTTTTTCCTTTCCTCTGCCTCCCACTCAGTTAATATAATACATTTTAGTTTTATTCACCCCCCTCCCCAGGTCCAGCATTTGTCCTGCCGCTGTATCTGTCTTCGTGGATTGACTGCAGTGGTGACTTCACAACTACAGTGCACATGCTCACTGCAGAAAATCACTGGGATTGGTGGCAAAGGTCACCTGCTTCATAGTAATGATGTTGCTGCTGCAGCCAGTCAACCAGGACAAGACTGGGGTAGCATCAGAGGCACAGCCCGAGACCTGGGGACAGTAACTCGTCCTAATTAATTTAAATGGAATCTGTCAGCAGGATTTCACCAACACATTTATATGTACAAGTAGCTCTTTCAAAGATAAGTCCAGCAATACCTTTACATGGCCAGTCTGATCCTCCATTACTGCAAAATCGGCATTTTAATTGATATGCAAATACAGCTGAATATGGAGATCTTAAGCCTCTGTCACGCTAAAGGCCCCGTTACACGCGATGATATTGTGAACGATATCATTGCAACGTCACCAGTTTGGTGACGTTGCAGCGATGTCGGAACAACATCGTTGCATATGACACGTAGCAACGATCAGTTGGCTGATCGTTAGTCATTGCCTAATGGTCTGGGCCATAAATCTATTCTTGGTCTCCCGCTGGGCAGCACACATCGCTGCGGGTGACAGCGAGAGACCAACGATCAGCGAGCTCCCAGCGCCATACAGCAGACGCTGGGAGCTGGTATCCAGGGTAAACAGCAGGTAACTAAGTGCCGCGCGGCTCTTAGTTACCTGCTATTTACCCTGAATACCTGCATGCTCGCTGGTCCTGATCGCTGGTGAGTCTGCCTATGTGACAGCTCACCAGCGATCAGCTAACTATGTCCCAGCGATCCCATCCACGTCGGATCGTTGGTGGGATCGCTGGGACATTGATGCGTGTAACGGGGCCTTAAGGGCAGAGACACACTGGCAAATTTTTCGTCCGAGAATCGCATCTTAAAACTCACACTGGCTGTCGGCTCTCCTGACCTGAGCTTGACAGCTGCATAGTAATCCATCACGCTGTCATGCTCAGGTCAGGAGAGGTGCCGGCCAGTCCGTGCTATGCGATGTGATTATCGCATGAAAAATTCGGCAGTGTGACTCCAGCCTAACTCTATTTTTGGTGCTTGGCGAATGTCCTCTATGCTGTGTGACTTCAAGGAAAGGATCCATCAGTCATGCCGGAGGAGGCGGCACTGGGCAGGGACTGGAGCTGGAGTAATAGAGGCTCCAGACCTACAAGCAGCTCTTCAGCCTCATTTGAATATTAAGTAAAGCAGTGATTTCTCAGTAATGGAGCAACAGAAAGGTCATGTAAATGTATTGATGAACTTGTCTTTGAAAAGCTACATGCGCATATAAATAGTTTTGGGGGTGAAATCCTGCTGAGAAATTCCCTTTAACCTAGCAGATGCTGAAGGGGATGGAAAAGTCCTAAAATCCCTTGAATTATTTCCTTTTAAATAGCAAAGACTTGCATGATGCTTCCATAATTTATTCTAAAATAAAGAATTACATCAAGTTGCACCCTACTCTATGGAGTTATTGTCCCTTCTTAGCGGGGTCTTGACCACTGATATTTGAGGAGTTTTTTGGTTGGGTCCTCACAATTTACAACACAGACCTGCCTTATCCGCTCATCTATCTGTTCTTGGTTCTATAGAGAAAGTAAAAAAAAAAAATAAATTTGACCTTTCATCTCACTATGTGCAATGAAGCTGGGGGTACGTTCCCTAGAGGGGATGAGGGAGCTGTCAGGCTTCTGTTAATGGGATGTTAAACTTTGCTTTAAGAGTAACATGACCTGTCATCAGATTTCTGACACCTTCTTGGTTGTCTGACACTTTCATCAAACTGCAACTACACATCGTAAACTTTTCATACATTTTATGTCTCAGTTTCAATATTAGTCTTAAGGAATTAAAAGTGGGAACATTATACCGCATGATAGATCGCTCATTGTCTCTGTATACTCATTACAGTTTTTTTTATTGACTCTTATTTTGTAGTCGTCATTGCTCATTACTAAATTCCATAGTAGAAAAGAAAATCATAATACTTCTCCTATCATAAAGGTAAATTACGGTATCTTCTATCTAATGGCAACAACTGGGGTGACAGCACAAATTCTGATCTGATTGTATGCAAATAGTGCACCTTGCTCTACTTTAGCCAGAGTCATAGCTATACTTTCCTTCACCCTGGGCAATGATTCAGCGTGCCTCCTCTAAATGTTAAAATGTGTCACCATTTGTAGAGGCAGAACTCAAGCTGCAATGTATATTCACAGCAATACATAAATACTGGTGTATACCGCATACATAAATCGCACCTACACTGTATCCATAAATAGTACTTCTCTGCTATACGTATGAATATTACTGATATGGTATACACAAGAATAGTGCTGCTCTGCTATACACAAGAATAGTGCTGCTCTGCTATACACAAGAATAGTGCTGCTCTGCTATACACATGAATAGTACTGCTATGCTATACACATGAATAGTGCTGCTCTGCTATACACATGAATAGTGCTGCTATGCTATACACATGAATAGTGCTGCTATGCTATACACATGAATATTACTGATATGGTATACACATGAATAGTACTTCTGTGCTATACACATGAATAGTGCTGGTATGCTATACACATAAATAGTACTTCTGTGCTATACACATAAATAGTACTTCTATGCTATACACATGAATCGTGCTGCTATACTATACACATAAATCATACTGCTATGTGCATAGACAGTTGTATTATACTGTACATAATAATTGTATCGCTATACCATACACACAAAAAAGTATTATCACTCTGGAGTTTGGACACATAAATAGCACTGTATTACCATACATTTAAGTAGTTCAGCTGTACCTTAACCACAATTATAATGCTATGTCGTAAACATAAATAGTATCAATATTCTATATAACATGGCTTCTACTGAGTGCTCATCAGACAGACTAAGTTGATGACTGGGTCTTACCATCTGTGACCAAAATTAAACAGATCACCCTATTTATATTTGTATCTTACTCCTGAATGCATATAAAGGACTGTAAAATGTATAATCTTTTTATGGCTCGCTCACGCAAGCATATACATCGGATATTTTATTGGATAGCACTCGGACCAATGTTATACCATGGGGCAGTGCTGATTAGCATTTTTTTTCTCATTCTGATTCAACGTGAAAAAAATAAATAAATAAATAAATAAATAAATCGCAGCATGCTGTGATTTGCAGCTCAAATCAGATGTCCCACATCCAATCACGTCTGTGGGTAAGTGGAAATCATCAGCCAACACTCGGATGTGATCAGTGTCATTACCATAATCGATCCGATTCTTTCAGAGAGGAGAATATATGGTTATGTGTATCTACATGTATCTCTCCTCTGATCTAGCATACCAGAGGAGAGAGAAATGGGGTCCCCCAAGCCCGCCCATCCCTGGACTCTCTGGCACCGTCCACCGGCCCTCTGTGAAATTTTTCCCCAGAAGAAAATGGCGGGCGCATGCGCAGTTTGCCCACCAAGATCTGCTGGCCGTCACCCGGCAACAATAGGAGATTTTTCCTATTGGTTCATTTTGATCACTGTGATAGACCCTGTCACAGTGATCAGAATAAAAAAAAAAAGAGTAAATCAACCCCCCCTTGTTAGGTAAAAATAATAAAATTAAAAAATGTATTTTTTTCCCATTCTTTGCAGTTAGGGTTGGGGCTATGGTTGGGGTTATATCTAGGGTTAGGGTTGGGGTTAGAGCTAGGGCAATGGTTGGGGCTAGGTTTAGATCTAGGGTTAGGGTTGTGTTTATGCTTGTGTTGTGGTTACGGTGGTGTTGGGGTTATGGTGGTTTTGGGGTTATGGTTAGGGTTGTGTTGGGGATATGGTTGTGGTTAGAGTTGGGATTAGGGCTAGGGATGTGTTGGGGTTAGGGTTAGGGATGTGTTAGGGTTGGAATTAGAATTAGGGGGTTTCCACTGTTTAGGTACATCAGGGGGTCTCCAAACAAGACATGGCGCCCGCCATTGATTCCAGACAATTTTGTGGTTCAAAAAGTCAAACGGTGCACTCTACCATGCGCCCAAACAGTGGCTTTCCACCACATACGGGGTATCGGTGTACTCAGGAGAAATTGTGCAACAAATTTTGTGGTCCATTTTGTTCCGATACCCTTGTGAAAATAAAAAAAGTTTGGTTCCAAAGTCAATTTTTTGTGAAAAAAGTAAAATGTTCATTTTTTTCCTTCCACATTGCTTTAGTTCTCGCATCTGAAGGGTCCATAAACTTCTTGAATGTGGTTTTACGTACCTTGAGGGGTGCAGTTTTTAGAATGGGTGTCACTTTTGGGTTATTTTCTTTTATATTGACCCCCCCCCCAAACTCACATTAAATGTGAGGTGGTCCCGAAAAAAATGGTTTTGTAAATTTTGTTGGAAAAATGAGAAATCGCTGTTCAACTTTTAACCCTTATAACGTCCTAACAGAAAAAAATTGTGTTTCCAAAATTGTGCTGATGTAAAGTAGACATGTGGGAAATGTTATTTATTAACTATTTTGTGTGACACCACTCTCTGATTTAAGGGTACAAGAAGTTTGAAAATTGCAAAATTTTCAAAATTTTTGCCAAATTTCCATTTTTTTCATATATAAACATAAGTTATGGCGAATAAATTTTACCACTAACATGAAGTACAATAACGAAAAAGCATTCTCTGAATCAGTGGGATCTGTTGAAGTGTTCCAGAGCTATTACTTCATAAAGTGACAGTGTTCAGAATGGTAGAAATTGGCTTGGTCATTAAGTACAAAACTGGCTCTGTCACTAAGGGGTTAAATGAGGTTCTTTATTGTTAAAGGAAAAAGTAATCCCAACCTACAGGGTCCTGTGTGAAAAAGTGATTGTCTCCCCTCTTAAAACATAAATTGACTGTGGTTTGTCACATCTTTTGGAAGTTCAAATAGGAAATCAGTAAGGGGGCAAAGACTGTAAACACCACTGTAAACATATAATACACACACACTCTTCTAACATACACCTAATGTGAGTTAGTTAATGCTAAGAATTTAAAAATAACCTACGTGTAGAACTTACTTCTTCTAGAGCTGAGTTTACACTCTCCCATCAGTCCCAATAGAGATGCTGTCTGCATCAAGTTACAACAGCTGGCAACACAACTCTGGCAGTTTTAAAGGAGTTGTACACTACTAGGACAACCCCTTCTCATTCCCTACGCTTGGTCCCGATAACATAAAAAAGCCTATACTCACCTCTAGAGATGAGCGACTTTGCCTTTTTTAGGGTCGAGTCGGGTTTCATGAAACCCAACTTTCTCAAAAGTCGAGTCGAATGAAATCGGCCGACTATAGGGAAAAGTCGTGAAACACGAAACCCAATGCAAGTCAATGGGGAGAAAAGTCGGCAGTGAGAGGAGGACTGTAAACACACCTGGCATGAATTTTAACCCTAGAGGCAGCGAAATCTCTCTCTCTCCCACTCCAGCTACGCTCCCGCTACGCTCCGCTTCTCTCATTGGCTGAAAAAAGTCACGTGCAAGCATTCGGCGAAACCCGACTTTGGTGCTTGGGTCGCCGACCGCATGGCCAACTTCACACTGTGGTCGGGTTTCGTTTCATGAAACCCGACTTTGGCGAAAGTCGGCGACTTTTGAATCTGACCGACCTGTTTCACTCAACTCTAGTGGTGACCATGGCAGCCATTTTGAAGTTGGCCATTTTGGATCCAACTTTATTTTTTTCAATAGGAAGAGGGTCATGTGACACATCAAACTTATTGAGAATTTCACAAGAAAAACAATGGTGTGCTTGGTTTTAATGTAACTTTATTCTTTCATGAGTTATTTACAAGTTTATGACCACTTATAAAATGTGTTCAAAATGCTGCCCATTGTGTTGGATTGTCAATGCAACCCTCTTCTCCCACTCTTGACACACTGATAGCAACACCACAGAAGAAATGCTAGCACAGGCTTCCAGTATCCGTTGTTTCAGATGCTGCACATTTCGTATCTTCACAGCATAGACAATTGCCTTCAGATGACCCCAAAGATAAAAGTCTAAGGGGGTCAGATCAGGAGACCTTGGTGGCCATTCAACTGGCCCATGATGACCAATCCACTTTCCAGGAAACTGTTCATGTAGGAATGCTCGGACCTGACACCCATAATTGATGGTATGGTGTGGTATATGGGGTACAGAGATAGTGGGGCCATTCTTCATCTATGGAAACCACAATGCCGCTGGATATCTGAAATTGCTACATGATGATGTGTTGTCCTCGTTATGCACTGAAGATGGCACATTCCCTGAGTTTTCCCAGCAAGATGGTGCACCACCTCATTATGGGTGTCAGGTCCGAGCATTCCTACAAGGAATCTGACCCCCTTAGACTAGCATTTCTTCTGCGTTGTTGCTATCAGTGTGTCAAGAGTGGGAGAAGAGGCCCACCCTGTATATATAGTATCAGTTAAAAAAGCATAACAAAGAGCGCCAATTTAAACATCCAGTATAATGTATTATTCATGCTTTTCAAAGCACCAGAAAATTGGTGTGGGATTTAATAGTAAGGGTTTCTTTTTTCCACAGAGAGCTGCTACAATATTGGATATTGAAAGATTCCTTCCAAGATTCGTTAGGAAAAAACTGAGATGTGGTCGCCTCCTGACTGTAGGGAATACACGTTATGGAAAACCGGATAAAAGATGGTGTTTTAGGTAGGAATGGTTAAATCTACTGTTCTGCACTGCTGAGCTACAGAAGGCAATAGCAGCTGTGTCCTATATACTCTCACTGACGGTCCCATCTCTAATCATGTCTTGAGCATGGTGGACTCAAGAGTAGAGTCTGGTTATCTAAATATGTACATCGATAAATATAGAATTGGCAGTGTCCCGTACGGCAAGAAGAGGGTGAGGCTGACTATTCGTGACCTAATTCTGTGATCCGTCCGGAGCCGTGCCCTTTTATATAAGCAAATGTTCTAGAAAAATACTCTCTTTATTTCTGACTGCGCTGTAGTTTTATCCTGTAAGTTTTTCTGTCAGGTGAACATCTCTGTGTGGGAGGAAAAGATTGATAAATGTTACTTGCTATGTGAGATTTTTACAATTTCTTCAGAACACAGAGGGGATTGATGTCTTTTTCATTCATTTGTGCTTATCATAGATGTTTCCCTCAAAAACCATGTTTCACCTATACGTCAAAAAGTAATTTGATTCCTGGGGGCCTCACCACTGGGACCCCGACTAATCATTAGAATAGGGGCATGGAGCCTTTCTTCCATTGGTCCCATAAAAAAATGGAATGGCAACAGTCAAGTTGCTCCATTCAATCTCTGACTACAGTGAGGAAGATCAGGACCGGCAGTAGATCCACAGCAATCAGACATTTATCTGTGCAGTGGAGAGGTGATACATGTCAATAGTGGGAAAACTCATTTTTCCTGAATATTAGAAAAAAAAATCAGGAATGAAGATTGAAGCAACTGGGCTCTGATGTATTATCTTAACAAGACCCCAATGCTATCAAGGAGCAGACATTAATGCTAAGTCTGTAATCATTTACAGTGGGGAAAAAAAGTATTTAGTCAGTCAGCAATAGTGCAAGTTCCACCACTTAAAAAGATGAGAGGCATCTGTAATTTACATCATAGGTAGACCTCAACTATGGGAGACAAACTGAGAAAAAAAAATCCAGAAAATCACATTGTCTGGTTTTTTTTTTCATTTTATTTGCATATTATGGTGGAAAATAAGTATTTGGTCAGAAACAAGCAATCAAGATTTCTGGCTCTCACAGACCTGTAACTTCTTCTTTAAGAGTCTCCTCTTTCCTCCACTCATTACCTGTAGTAATGGCACCTGTTTAAACTTGTTATCAGTATAAAAAGACACCTGTGCACACCCTCAAACAGTCTGACTCCAAACTCCACTATGGTGAAGACCAAAGAGCTGTCAAAGGACACCAGAAACAAAATTGTAGCCCTGCACCAGGCTGGGAAGACTGAATCTGCAATAGCCAACCAGCTTGGAGTGAAGAAATCAACTGTGGGAGCAATAATTAGAAAATGGAAGACATACAAGACCACTGATAATCTCCCTCGATCTGGTGCTCCACGCAAAATCCCACCCCGTGGGGTCAGAATGATCACAAGAACGGTGAGCAAAAATCCCAGAACCACGCGGGGGGACCTAGTGAATGAACTGCACAGAGCTGGGACCAATGTAACAAGGCCTACCATAAGTAACACACTACGCCACCATGGACTCAGATCCTGCAGTGCCAGACGTGTCCCACTGCTTAAGCCTGTACATGTCCGGGCCCGTCTGAAGTTTGCTAGAGAGCATTTGGATGATCCAGAGGAGTTTTGGGAGAATGTCCTATGGTCTGATGAAACCAAACTGGAACTGTTTGGTAGAAACACAACTTGTCGTGTTTGGAGGAAAAAGAATACTGAGTTGCATCCATCAAACACCATACCTACTGTAAAGCATGGTGGTGGAAACATCATGCTTTGGGGCTGTTTCTCTGCAAAGGGGCCAGGACGACTGATCCGGGTACATGAAAGAATGAATGGGGCCATGTATCGTGAGATTTTGAGTGCAAACCTCCTTCCATCAGCAAGGGCATTGAAGATGAAACGTGGCTGGGTCTTTCAACATGACAATGATCCAAAGCACACCGCCAGGGCAACGAAGGAGTGGCTTTGTAAGAAGCATTTCAAGGTCCTGGAGTGGCCTAGCCAGTCTCCAGATCTCAACCCTATAGAAAACCTTTGGAGGGAGTTGAAAGTCTGTGTTGCCAAGCGAAAAGCCAAAAACATCACTGCTCTAGAGGAGATCTGCATGGAGGAATGGGCCAACATACCAACAACAGTGTGTGGCAACCTTGTGAAGACTTACAGAAAACGTTTGACCTCTGTCATTGCCAACAAAGGATATATCACAAAGTATTGAGATGAAATTTTGGTTCTGACCAAATACTTATTTTCCACCATAATATGCAAATAAAATGAAAAAAAAACCAGACAATGTGATTTTCTGGATTTTTTTTCTCAGTTTGTCTCCCATAGTTGAGGTCTACCTATGATGTAAATTACAGACGCCTCTCATCTTTTTAAGTGGTGGAACTTGCACTATTGCTGACTGACTAAATACTTTTTTTCCCCACTGTATAGCCGAGTCTCTAGATAGATACAGAAGATAGACAGACAGATAATGGTGTAGTTCTCTAGAAGCAAAAAGTCAAATAACATGTTTTTCTGCTTTGAAGGGTGGAGGAAATGCAATGGGGATCATTTGGGAAGAATCAATTCTGCATTAATGATGAGGAACCAGGAGACAAAGAAAAAGCAAAACAGAAAGTTAACAAACAATTAAAAGGTAAGAACAATAAAAAAATATATCCATGGTAATGGATGGTTATAATAGCTAGATATACCTAACAGGAATCATATAAATGCACTGTCTAAACTTTATTTTGCATTCCCTGCCTAATTCGCACATTTCTTGAAAATGAAAAGATCAATTATTAAAGCATCTCAAAAGTGAAAAGTTGGACTTATTGTTTCTTGAATTCTTGAAGATTTAAAGGGAGTCTGTCACACCAAAACTGCAAATTTAGCTACTTTAAAATCTATATAGTGATGTTAGCCCCTGTACAAATCATACCAGTACCATACTTTTTAGTGTTGTAGTTGCAGAAAAATTCACTTTTAATTCATATGCAGAAGAGGGCACTTTGGTGCACCGTTGGAGTGGCCAATGGCCCGATGTAGTCTCACAGTCAGCGCTCCTGTGAAGAATATTTGGGGATGTAATTTCATGCTAATCAACTGTATCATACCTGGTCTGAGATTATGGTCCCCCCCTTCCATATGAAACTGGGATAGGACATCTGACTTAGCAGGTGATCCAGCTTCAATAGCTCTTAGTGGAAAGGCTCACACCTCCAGCTGCTTAGCTGGTGTAGGATTTAGCCAGGACAGTAGTCGTGGCCGAAGACACCAGGGCCTTGGTGACCTACCCTCCTCCCACAGAAAAATTGTCAGCTTCTGCCAACGTACTTGTTTGGGGTTCTGGTTCAACGTCAGGGATTCCACTGCGGTGCGGCACAGCTCCTGTACACTCAGTTTCGGTGCATAGGGCGGAAAGAACGGACACAGATACCAGTTCAGATGCAAAACAAATGATTTTACTTTTTTCTTCAACGATCCCGGGCACATCAGTAACATTACAGTCCACACAGCATTCCTCCTGCACTTCCTTTTCCTTCCTTCTTTGTCCTCACTCACATCATGGGGTAGTAGCGCCCTAGGTGGTACCGCAGCATCACTTCTGTAGGACGTCAAGACATAGGGGATCCCGTTCATCCATTTCACCCCGGACTTACAAGCTTCAGCCCTAATGAAGATCCTGCACGACTCTTGGACCATGTAATTCTCTCCTTCCCTTGCTGCTAAGATATACCGTAACTTCCGGGGTGCTTATGTCTCATCCAGCACCCGTCTGACGGTGCCCGTGTACTTTTCTTCCAACAGAACGTTACGCAGCTGCTATGTCGTCCTGGGCCTAGAGCCCTTGTGGACACGCCGGGCACGCTCTCCCTTCTAACCTGTTGCTATCCCTTACACTCACTTATCCGTAGCAGCTCCTCCTACAATTAACCACCCATGAACTTCTTACAAGGCCCACTAGTATGCCCCCATCTAGTGGCCCATAACAGAACTACAATTACCCATATCTTTGGAACTATATACTAATACTGCCCTCCACTAATGAAGTGTTGGCCATCCTGGGGGTGGGAAGGAGAGTGACCAACCAAAGGGTTAAGTGCTCATGCGAGGCTGCCACCATTGTTCACTTCTGAGGGAGGCCACGCCGTATATCGTGTGAAATAAACCAGAAACAGCTAGCAATCCCACACCTCCTATGTGATTGCCAGGACTTTTGTATCATCTGTTTATAGTTATTGTACTACCACCTGTATTTGAACATCTGACCATTGTATATGTATATCCTTTGTGTATATAGTGTTTTTTCTAGTGTGCCCTTAAGGTGAAAAGATATCCAATTAACCTTGGGCTGCTTTTTATATCAATCCACGAATTCACACGTCCGTGTTCACTGTTTAACATCACAAGCTACCGAGGCTGGTTTCTGGCCCGTTATAATTCTGTTTACGGATCGAGTTTATATCTAACGAGGAACTGGTGGCAGTCCTGCAGCGCTGGCAAGGCTGTGTTTCACCGGTGCAACTGAAAGAGATATCTCAGCTTGTCAGGGTTGTGAGCTAGTGTTGTGCCATGCCATCGGCTGCGTGGGCCACCCTCTCCCTTTCCCTATGCCTCCCTGAGCTCGTATGGACAGGGGGATGCTTGTGTAAAATTGTGCCAAGCTGACCTTACGTATTCCCATGGGGAGAGGACTGTCATGTTGGTGAAAGTAGGGAGACCGTATGGTGTGACCCCTCTTTCACCAAGGGTGAAGAACCGTACCATGCCATGGGGCGGCATGGTACGGTTCTTCACGTATAGGTGGCAGTGGTGGGATATATATATGATCTTTCCAATGTCTTCCTTCACAGCTCCTTAAACTCAAATTCCTGTTCTTGCTTGTGCAATGGGTTATGAAAAGCCTCACCGTGCTTTATCACTGCTTTTGTCCTCAGCACCAAGATCCAGCCGCCAACCAGCAGTATAAATGAGCAATGAGTGATTTCAGTGAGGATCTGAAGATGAGAGAGAGTCTAATCCCACACAGCGTGCGCACTCGCCCTGACACTATGAGTGAGCCGCTGGACTCCTGCAGTGTCAGTGTGCACACACAAAACAAGGGTTTGAGTTTAGAGAGCGCTTGCTGTGAGAAAGCAAGAGCTGTCAAGGAAGTTCAAGGGACAGTGCAGGATACAATATGCAGATCGAAGAACTTGTCTGCAACTACACGACTCGTGTAGGTTACTGGTATGAGTTTTATCGGACAGTCTCCCTTAAGTGGTGTATAAACATATCCATTCATTCTTAGGCGTGTATAGGCCTAGTACTTATTCATTTTTATTTTGATAAAAGAACATACAATTATTTAATATCACATATGAAAAATAAGTAAAGTCATAAATATGCATAGATTTATAGACTATATGGATTATGTTAGTGACACAAATTTATTTTACAGGCTGGAGCAATTTGATTTCCAGAGTTCAACACAGTGCACAGGAAGAGGATGAAGTGCCGTTAAATTCTGTGTCCACAAGTCCATCAGACGGGGGAAAAGTTTAATATCGTTCTAAATTAATGGTTCACACTTCCTGCAGATACATCTCACTGACATTGGTAATGCACCAGAAAGTGTCTCCCACTTCAGAGATACTATTGCACTTCAAATATTGGTTTGGCTACAGCAATATTACAAATCGCTGTTCCAGACCGTATTCACTATACCTATACTTACATTATGCTCAATAAATTGTGCCATATTCTTTATTTCATCCCCCCAGATCCATCACCAACCGTTGATGTAATTTCTTCCACCTGCTACATCATCTGTGAAAATAATTTTTAGTTACTGCTAATATCTAATATAAACATTGAATTTTCTCTCTGTTTTTATGCTGGGTGACAAATAAAGCTCCACATATCACATATGACACAAATACCATAAACTCACAAAAGTTTGGAAAGGAGTAAATACAGCCGACCAGTAATACAAACATTATTCTACTCTGCAATAACTGCCTATTATTATTCTCAGTTACTAATTTTCCTCCATTTTCACCAAAGAGCCAAATGCCCCGTTTACAAATTCAGAATAAGTTTACAGTTAAAAAGAACTTGCCTGAAGATTTTTTGCCCCTAGTGGTGTAACAATGCTGGAGAGTAGCTTCCTAAGGCTGCTGCTGTCAAAAATATAATTTGTAGGTGTATAGATAAGTTATAATAAAGCTCACGCTATATGTAAATTACCCAGAAAGAGTCATCTGGGTGGTGCCAATTTGATTAAGAGTCCTGCCTTCAATCACACCCATCTTGCCAGGACTTACATCTCACAGGATAAGTCCATCATTACGAGACAGTCCATGTCATCTCTCAGTGCGCTGGAGTTCACCTTGCTTCAGTGCGCATGCGCCATGTGCCACCATAGCTGGCTTGTGATGTTTCCTGGACTGTTGGATGTTAATCAGGTAAGATTGAAGGTGATTGGGTACTATGACTCTTCAGCGGCAACATATGGATGTTGATGGGTATTTTACATATAGCTTACTCTGTAACTTGGCAATTTTTTTTGCATACTGAAGTGTCCTTAGAAAGCTATCCTCCAGCTTGACACTATTAGGGTGCTTTCACATTACATTTAGTACAAGCTCAGTGGCCCTGTTGGGGCATACGTCCGAACCCTCCTACAAAATGGGATTTGGACGTATGCGCCGATGGGGGGGGGTCATAGACTATAATGGTGTTGGCAGTGCGAATGTGCACTCTGCCGTGTATGAGGTATAATGTCCTTATCCTGGGCCCCTTCCAGTAACAATGTCCTTCATTTTTATACAACACATTTAAAAACAAATAAACCATTCTTCTTACCTTCCTCCCCTCCCTTGATGTCTTCCTCTATAGCCAGCACAGAAAACGTGATCTGACTTCAGCGCGCCGACACGGGAAGTGCACTACGCCACTGCCATGTGCAGCCTGTCAAGCTGACGTCAGTTGCTGGCCTCTGATTGGCCAGAAGTGTGTATTGCAGCGCAGGGATCCAGCGGATCTCTACGCCACAATACAATTCACGTAAGTGTTGCTGAATCATGGTGAAATCGGAGATGACCCACAACTTGTGAAATCGTCAGTGCTTTTCTATGACAGAGAAAGCGATGGGCAACTTAAAGCAATCACAAGGATTCTGACCATGATGAAATTATTGCAACTATTGGACAACTTTGATACGCTACCATAAACATTGAGTCTGACCACAAGTCATGGGAATGCTGCAGTGTTATTACGATGTGCAGCGGCCTGAAGGTCAAGCCTAGCAGCAATAGTTTTGAAACTGGAGTTGTATGGTGATGACTCATGGACAGGTTTTTAGCAATGGCTAATGCAGTCTCACCGAAGATGCGGCCCATCGGTAAGGCACTGGAAAACTCGGCGCATGCTACCCAGCAATTGCAAACCGTAGGGTGTTTCAGCACTACTAATCCCTGCTTACCTTTACCTTCTTCTTCCTTCTTTACCTGCTGATGTGTCATCCACAATGTAAGACTGGCAACCTGGCCATAGTGGGCAATCGTAGCCAACTGTGGGCAATTTGTAGCCTACTGTAGTCATGTTACTAGGAGTAGCTACTCTCATCTTTTGCTGACTTGGGGTCGTTATGACTCCGAGAACCACTTTTGTACTCTTTACTTGTTTTTATACATTTTTTTTCAGTTATTATTCAAAATGGATATGTAAAATTTAGATTTCCTCCATAATTATGAATTTTTAGCTGAATGTGCACTGATGCCGAAATGAGAGGAGTAGTAATGTGAAAAGATACTAAACTATTAAAACAGATGACTTTCATTTACATCAGTATTAAGGCATACGTATCATGGTGGATAGAGTAGAAATCATTAGTAAATGTGCTGGATCACTATAATTGTCTGCTGGTGCATGAACAATTCTCCGCTTTAAGTCTGCTTTCCTATAGCAGCAAAATATAATCATTGCACGTTGTCAGTAGATTGCAAATGCAGACGGTTTATCCATTTATTAGCTGCACGGGAGCAAAAACATTGCGCTGGCTTTTGTAATACTTGTACTTTTTATGGAATTGTGCATTTGTATCCGTTTTACATGTATATTAATAATAAATATAATTTACATATCGGTGTGAAGTTACTGTAATAATTAGTGAATATCTGCAGACCGAATACAGAATTGGAAGATCCTGTTGCGTTCACTATGACCGTCTCCTACATTACAATGCTCTCTTCTACATAATTTTCCATTATAAAAAGAAGCCAGCTCTTGTTGCGCAGTGGACACCAGCACTCTCGGACCTGAATGACAGAGGGCTTCATCAGATTCTGCTGCATTTAAACTTCTTTTGATAAGATTTTGTCATAATGATATAAACAAGGTAGTACAAGTCTTAGAAACACATAGTAAATATATGACAAGATAATAATTTTTCGAAAGATCCAGGAGTTCAGACTGGTAGTAGAGGAAGTTCAGATTGTCTGAAAGTGGAGAGCACGAGGCTAAAGAAATTTACTATTTGTTAACTAAGAGAAGGGTATTCCAACACTGACCATATTTAAATATGGATTGCTAGAACTAAAAATGTCTAATATTAAAGGTTCAAACAGGTAAAAAGGGAGGAAAGGGTGAATGGGAAGAGATGGAGAAGAAGATGAGTAACAATAGGGGGGTAGGAGGGAAGGGAAAAAGGATCGTGATCTCACTGCAAGTCAGGTTCAAGTTGCATAAAAACAATATTTGGTGTGAAGACTAACACAAGTTTCTGTAAGAAAAATAGCTTGATTGTTCTAGAAAGAAAAATAACTTTTTGGAGATAAATGCTCTATTTCAACGTGCACACAGTGATTTTCAAGGAGTTTTTGGAGTGGAAACTGAGCAGAAAGTCTCCAAATCTCCATACGTCTGTGATCGCGTCTCTCGATACTTACCTGCACGCAACCTCCGATCCTCACAAGATCTCCTTCTCTACTCCCCTCTTATCTCTTCTTCCCACAATCGCATACAAGATTTTTCCCATATATCTCCCATACTCTGGTACTCTCTACCCCAACATATCAGACTCTCTCCTACCATGGAAACCTTCAAAAGGAACCTGAAGACCCACCTCTTCGGACAAGCCTACAACCTGCAGTAACCACCGATCGACCAAACCGCTGCACGACCAGCTCTACCCTCACCTACTGTATCCTCACCCATCCCTTGTAGACTGTGATCCCTCGCGGGCAGGGTCCTCAATCCTCCTGTACCAGTCGCTGACTCGTTTTGTTCAAGATTATTGTACTTGTTTTTATTATGTACACCCCTCCTCACATGTAAAGCGCCATGGAATAAATGGCACTATAATAATAAATGTTATTATTAATAATAATAATAGTAACGTCACTATAAAAAAACATACAAAATAATGTCAGATTGTGAAAAAGTGTGTATGAAGTGCAAACGTGAGTGTATAATACATTATCTCATGCAAAATGAAGTAGTGTTACAGCATTGATTAATTCAAAATAAATAATTAAAAAATAATAACTGATAAATAATAATTTGTGCAAATGAGTAAAAATGAAAAAAAAAATAGCCAATGAAAAACAATGTGAGTTGGTATATACCGTATATAAATGGATGTATGTGAATAATCGCGCATGTTCATCATTCAAATATATAAATAAAGCAAAACAAAGAAAGGAAGGTTGCTGATGGGGAAGAGAATGACTTGACTGAAAAAAAAGGAAGACATGCTTTACACTTGTTCAGTAAGTGGCAAGTCGCTATAATGGGGGAACAAAACACAAATGAATTAAAATGGAACAAAATAGAAAGAAAATGATCCAAAAAATATATTAGCTGGTTACACTGGAATTAGGTGGTGTAAGGATTGTACTCACTCAGCTACGTAGGAGGAAACAGGAGGCACATTCTCTTCAACGTCCATGTGAGTTTATTTGCTCCATAAACCATCAAATCCGCAACAAAAGAGGTAAACAGTCTGTACATCAGGCAGACACAGCATCAATGTCCATAGCAGAGCTCTACTGGAGCCACAGGAAGGCTTCTCCCTCTCTGCATACAGACCACTCTGTAGTGTCCCGCCTGGACACATGGAAGTATGTGCACACTGCCAGACTCCCAAACACTCACTCCCATATGCTAAGCACACCTCCATTATATAGCTTGTAACCACACCCACAGGTGAGGTATGGATCACATGGGCTGGTCACATGGTCAGGACCTCACTGCAGGTCCTGAAACTCTACTACACACATGGGAAAAAGGCGTACAGTTAGCACCCTCACCCAGAGGTGAGGTAATATGGGTAGCCAGACCCTCCCATCTCTCATAGCTACCCGCAACCCAGAGGCAGGTGCACTAAACGACATATTAGTGCTCACGTGAACTAAAGACAAAATACTCCGTGTTGCATTGCAGGGAGCATCTATCCCTGTAACATATACCTCCCATT
Source organism: Dendrobates tinctorius (assembly GCF_039654945.1). Lineage (NCBI taxonomy): Eukaryota > Metazoa > Chordata > Amphibia > Anura > Dendrobatidae > Dendrobates > Dendrobates tinctorius. The sequence continues at coordinate 5,985,544 of NW_027361684.1, read as the reverse complement.
AAACACGCGACCACCAGTCACATCACAGTGGTTAGAGAACATCAGCAGGAAGAAAAAGGCAAAATATGATAAAGTGTCTACAAAAAAGGAGCAAAACAAAGATTCTCATTTAATTCCAGAGGTTGTAATGTTGTTAGAGTCCAAATCCACCTTGAAAGTAGAGAATGCAGTGTCTGTGTATAATATGCAGTGTGTTTTTGTGTAAAACTGAGTGTCATGCCCGCCATGTCTGTTATGCCGCATGAACGCTGGAGCAGTGTGCATGCGCACCAAACTATCATGCCCGCTATGTCTGGTATGCTGCATGACTCCTGGAGCAGTGTGCACGTGCACTGAACTATCATGCCCGTTATGTCTTATGCTGCAAGATCCCTGGAAGCAGTGTGCACACGCACCTCGTGACTGTTGTGCTGTAAGATGCCTGGAGCAATGTGCATGCGCGCCTCATCTCATGGCTGCCTGCCATTGCCAGTGCGCATGTGTGTTTTACCTCATGGCTACACGCCATTGCTGTGTGACCAGCCGTCTCTGCTTTGCCTGCAGCAGTCCTCCCTGTGTTCCTGTAGCCCCATATCATGTGACCTTTCCTAGGTTACAGCACTGTCTGATGCAGCAATCCTCTCTGTATTCCTGGAGCCCCTGATCATGTGACCTTTCCTATGTTCCAGCATAGTCTGATCCAGCAATCCTCTCAATGGTCTTGGAGGCCCTGATCATGTGACATTCTCTATGGTCCAACCCAGTCTGATCTAGCAATGCTCTCTATGATCCTGTAGGGTCTGAACCGGAAGTCCTTCCCTGGTCCTGACCCAGAAGTGCAGGTGCTATGGTGCTATATCAGAATGCCCCTTCCTATGGTCGGGGCCTGAGTATTGTGTTGCTTCCCTGCATGGCTGCTTGGTCTGCTCAGTCGCTCCCTGTATTCTGTGCCCTTGCACTCTGCCCTGTTGTGCGTCTCTGCACACGTTCTGTGTTTGTATTCTGCCTCTTGTCCCGTGCCATGTCTTGTGTTGTCTTTTGTGCCATGTGTTGTCCTGCTATTCTTTCACTTGTAGTACTTCCTATGTTCTCTGCCTTGCCTGTTTCGCCATGTCTGGTCTTTGTTATTCTGAGCCTTGTAGTACTTCTCATGTTCCCTGTCTTTGCCTGGTTTTCCTTACTCTGTCTTCTGGTGCTCGCTAGCACATTCCATGTCTGGTCTCAAGGTTCTGCCTTGACCCGGCTCTGGGCATTGGCCTACGCTACACTGCTAGTCCTTTACTCTCTCTGAACCCGCTCTATGCTTCTGCCTACGTTCCGCTCCTTGTTCCGTACCTAGTCTAGCTTTGCCTTGTTTCTTGCCTTGCCTTGTTTCTTCGTGTGCCCTTTGCATGCGCCTGGCCTTCCTAGCCTCCTGTCTGTGCCTCAGCCGTGCCCGCCCTAGCCGTGCCTGCCTGCTTGTGCCTCAGCCGTGCTCATCGGCCTGTGACAGCTGTGTCGCCTGTTATGCCTCAGCCGGGTTCACCTCTGTCTTGCCCGCCTGTCTGTGCCTCAGCCCGACCAGCTAGCCAGTGCCCCAGCAGTGCTCTCTGTGCTTCCTAGCACCTACGCTGTCTCTGCACTGTGCTTTGCATGCTCTCTAATAGCACGTGCAGGCCCTAGCCTGCTCCTTGGCATACCTCCTCGTGCTTCTGTAAAAGTACGCGCAGGTCTTGCCATGTACCCTGTCGTGCCCACTTGCACGTACAGGCCCTTGCCTATATCCTGTCGTGCCCTCTTGCACATGCAGGTCTTCCCATGTACCCTGTTGTGCCCACTTGCACACACAGGCCCTAGCCTATACCCTGTCGTGCCCTCTTGCACGCACAGGCCCTAGCTTGTACCCTGTCGTGCCTCTTGCACGCACAGGCCCTAGCCTGTACACTGGCGTGCTGCATAGCACGTGCAGGCCCTTGCCTTAGCCTGAACCCTGGCGTGTCTCTTAGCACGCACCCTGACTTGAACCTGACCCTGGCATATCCCTTGGCACGCACAGGACCATGCCTTGAACCCTGACCCTGGCATGCCCCTCGGCACACGCAGGACCTTGCCTTGGACCCTGGCGTGTCCCTACACACGCACCTTGTCTTGTACTTTGAACTTTGGACCTTGGCGTGTCCATATACGCGCACCCTGTCTTGTACTTTGAATTTTGAACCCTGGTGTGTCCCCTACACATGCACCGTGTTTTGTACTTTGAACCTGGCATGTCCCATACACACGCACCTTGCCTTGCACCTTGCCCTGGACCCTGGTGTGCCCCTAGCACACACCCTGCCTGGAACTTTGCCTTGGACTTTGGCATGTTCCCTAACATGCACCATGTCTTGGACTCTGTCGTGCCTCCTTGCCTGAACCCTGGTTTGCCTGCCGGATGCCCGGAACCTGCCGATCGCTGCCTGGGATCTGAGCTTGACGACTGCGGCCTGATGTCCGGAGCTGATGTCCGCAGCCTGAAGCCCTGATCCTGTTGATCGTCGCCCGCTGTCTGGAGTCCGATGCCATCGACTCCTTGCCAGTATCCTGGCGTGCCACCTGGCGCGCTCCATGCCATGGACCTTGGCGTGCCACGCACGCACCTTGCTGTGTTTTGCCTGTTATCACGTTTTGCACCTGATGTTAAGGTAGTGTCACACTTAGCGATGCACCAGTGATCCCGACCAGCGATATGACGCGGTCAGGATCGCTGGTGCATCACTAAGTGGTCGCTAGTGAGCTGCCACACAGGCAGATCTCACCAGCGACATAGCAGGGGTCGGGGGTCGCTACTTACCTGTCAGACGAGGCGATCCTGACGTCCTCCCGCCCGCGTCCACGCGTTGCTCATCGGCGCCACAGGAAGCCCAGCAGGAAGCTGACAACGAGAAACAGTCCAGGACGTTCTTGCGCCATCAGCGATAACCAGCGGGGAGCCGGTCGGAGGTAAGTATCACACATAGCGATATCGCTAGCAATATCGCTATAACGTCACAAAAACCAGTGACGCGATATTGCTAGCGATATCGCTTAGTGTGACAGGCCCTTTACCCTGAGTTTGCCTTAATGAAGATACCTTGAATTCACGTCTTGTCTTGTCTTGTTTCCTGCACGTCCTTTGCTGGTAGACACTTGCACTTAGTGTCTACCTGAGCCGGCCGTCTGGTCCCAGCTGTCGTGGTGGCTCACCCCCTTGGTCTTGCACCTGACACTCCCTGTATAGGGGGTGGTTCCTCACAAGGTCAGCTCGCCCTAGGTGGGTGGGTGCCACGACCCAGAGGGTCCACTCTAAAGAAAACGACTCAGCGTAAGCTGACTCCCTCACACTGAGTGTGTGTGCAACATGCAGTGTGTGTGTGACATTAAATACAGTATATGTAACATGCATTGAGTGTAATGTAAAAAACAAAAAGATTAGTTCAGCTCACCCCTCATGGTTTCTTGTAGTACACAGCAAATCCGAGCAAGGACACGTCTCTGCCAAAACGTCCTGAGAATACTTCATAGAAAAAGAAAGTCCAGCTCCAGGAGTAAAACCCAAAACATCTTTGTTAATAATGATAAAACATTGATATGGCTGCTATAATTGTCTTTGTGGCATACCCTGACACGGGATCACCTCATGGAAATTGCCCAGGGAGGATCTGAACGTGTTTCGAGCACTATGTGCTCTTAAACTTAGATGTCATTCTGACATGTGTTGTCGATTATATGATACTCTACGACAAGGGTGGGGAAGCTTTTTTCTACCAAAGGCCATTTGGATATTTATGCCATCATTCGGGGGCCGTTCAAAATTATCAACTTGAACATTATCGTACTATATTTGGTCAAAAAATTTGTTGACTCCCCCTAAGGTGACAGCTGGAGCTGCTTCTCTTTGGTGCAGCGGAGATGTGACAGAGGTGGTATGGATGATGTTACTTTTCCAGGTTTATATCGGTCTGGAGTACAGTCAACTCTTTGCGATGATAAGTTTTGTAAAGAGCTCATACAAGCAATAAATTGTTCTGAACACAGATGTATATTACACTGCATGACTCCTCAAAGATGAAAATTCATCACTGTTTACATTACATTTATAGCACTCAAGCAGTGGGAGGTCTGAAGTATACATTAGAGACTGCTATATATGCAACACATAAGATACACTGAAACTGCTGCATACACATCACATAGGGGACAATAAAACTACTGTATACATAAGACAGTAGACACACTGAGACTGCTGTATATACATCACATAGGAAACAGACTGCTGAAAACATCACATAGGAGACACTGAGACTACTGTATACATAACATAGAAGATACACCAAGACTGCCATATATACATCACTGAGGTGACACAGAGACTGAAGTATATACAGTGGGTACGGAAAGTATTCAGACCCCTTTAAATTTTTCACTCTTTGTTTCCTTGCAGTGATTTGGTAAATTCAAAAAAGTTATTTTTTTCTCATTAGTGTTCACTCTGCACCCCATCTTGACTGAAAAAAAACAGAAATGTAGAAATTTTTGCAGATTTATTAAAAAAGAAAAATTGAAATATCACATGGCTGATAATTATTAAGACTCTTTGCTCAGTATTGAGTATAAGCACCCTTTTGAGCTAGTACAGCCATGAGTCTTCTTGGGAATGATGCAACAAGTTTTTCACACCTGGATTTGAAGATCCACTGTACATGACATAGGAGATACCAGTACTGTTGCATATACATCTCATAAGGGGCACAGGGGATACAGCATATACATCACATAGGAATAACCGGGGCTGGAGCATGCACATCACGTAGGAGACAATGGACCTGCAGTACTGTGGCTGCAGTATATACACCACATAGGAGTCACTGGAGCTGGAGAATATGTATAATAGGAGACCCGTTGACGTGCAGGAGCGTGAAACAGCCGTTGTCCGCACTCATCACATTGCTCCCGAGCCGATGTACAGTATTTTTATCCTTAAATACTGTAAAGTTTTCTACTTTGGAACGGTGAGTGCCACCCTTTTTTTCTCTTTTTGTGCATGTGGATTTTGTTTGGATTTTGTTATTTCCAAGGATTGAGCACCCGTTCCATGAGAGTTTATGGCGCTCAATAGGCGTGTGTGATTTTTACCTCTTGATACAACGCAGAGGTAATGGTGCTGCAGCAGTGCCGAACTTGCTTTTTCTTGTTGGATTTATAACATAGGAGACACTGGGTTGGTGTATATGCAATAGAAGACATTGGGGCTGGAGCATATGCATCACAGCAGTCTCTAGTTTGGTAATCCTTTTCACATGCAGGCATCAGTTGTTGGATTTCTCTGATGTGGCAATTCTCAAATCAAGAATAATCCTATATAATCCTCTTTGCTATTGAAAATCCACGTTCTAATTTTCTTTCTGCATTTGGATGCACCTCTCACTAACAGCTCAGACAACAACCGTTTTGCAGGGCTCTAGAGCTGCTTCCTCTTTCTGCTGTCTGCCCTGTCCTATACTGATACCTACATAACACTAGCACATTTTTAGGAGGGTGGGCTTAGCACATACAGCAAAACATAATAATCACTTTACATGGATTATGACACAATATGACAATTGTATAGCAATATGTCAAGTTAGGAAACCAGACGGTATCTCCACCATAACAGCAAGTAAATTATTTTACTTTCCTAGACAGTTGTAACGTACAGATTAGATGGCATCAGTCTTTAACTTTTGTAAGGGGGTAAAAGAGTAATTTTCACCATTTGTCCAATCCCACAATTGTACATCAGCCACAATTAAATCTCCAAGCTCCAACTACAGATTCCTAACTCCATTTATCAGCAGTTCTTTGCATGTCATTTCCATGTAAATCCTGTTTGCTGAGTGTATTGGAGCCTTATGTAGTGTGGAGTGCCTGCCTACTAGTTCTTCTACCACTGGTTAGAAAGAGATTTAAAGCAGAATAGTTTTAAAATTGATTAAAGGGTTGTCCACTTCTAGGACAACCCCTTCTCATTCCTCAAGTTTGGCCCTGTTAAAATAAAAAAACCTATACTGACCTCTGGTGCCAGCACCGATCTAGCGGTGTCGGCACTCGCGTTCCCGGGGGCTCACGTGAGGTTGTTATGTCACATGAGCCCTGCACCCAATCAGTGCAGGCGTCACTATCTCTGCCTTCGGACAAATCGAACATCAAGAGGAAGTCAGAGAGCAGCCGCAGCCCTGACTTCCTGTTGATGTTCGAGATGTCTGAAAGCGAGGACAGTAACGCCTGCACTAATTGGGTGCAGAGCTTGTGTGACATAACAACCTCACATGAGCCCCGGGAACACACGTGCCAACACCGCTGGAAAGGCACCGGAGGTGAGTATATACAGCTCTGGCAAAAATTAAGAGACCACTTTCAAATGTTCAGTTTGTCTGATTTCTCTCTTTATAGATATATTTTTGAGTAAAATGTAAATTGCTCTTTAAGTCTACTAACTTCTGACAACATGTCTCCGAATTTCCAAGCAATAAATTTTGTTTGTTTTTCTGAAAAGGAGAAATGGTAAAAAATTTTAAAAAACCCAGTGCTTTCAGACCTCAAATAATGCAAAGAAAACAAGTTCATAATCATTTAGAAACAACAATACTAATGTTTTAACTCAGGAAGAGTTCAGAAATCAATATTTTGTGGAATAACTATGATTTTTAATCTCAGCTTTCATGCGTCTTGGCATGCTTTCCACCAGTCTTTCCCACTGCTTCTGGTGCAAAAATGTAAGCAGTTCTTCTTTGTTTGATGGCTTGTGACTATCCATCTTCCTCTTGATTACATTCCAGAGGTTTTCAATGGGGTTCAGGTCTGGAGAATGGGCTGCCATGACAGGGTTTTGACATGGTGGTCTCTTAATTTTTGCTAGAGCTGTATGTTCTTATTTCAACAGGGCCAAACATGAGGAACGAGAAGATCAACAGACCATTATGACTGCCTGGCCAAGTTGCACAATTGTGCCCTTAATGGGGTTGTCCACTTCCCCATTTAGGGGTACAATTGTGCAACTTGGCCAGGCAGTCATAATCGTCTGTTGGTAGACATTCCTAGGTAACTGTTACACATTTATAGCAGCTGCTTTACATAGTTTTTTTTGTAAAAAGAGCAAGATTCTAGTTCCTTGTTGGTAAAAAAAAAATAGCAAATGTGGTAAATGTCTTAGCAGAATTTGGAACAGTAGTTACAAGAACAGAATGCATGCATTGCAGGGGAGACACACCACAAGTCTACAACGGCTTGTGTTAACTCATTCTTGCCTGTCTCTTTATCACTCATCATTTCTCTACGGACTACAAGCAGCAGTGCAGCATGTTGGGATTATCATCGCACGCCCTTTCTTTTCTCAGGATCCCGATTGGAACCCTTCTCCTATTGTCATGTAAGATATTTTATAGCAATTTTCTTGTTATGTAGATTGTTAACTTTGAAGGGTAATGCAACTCTGTACCTCTTACTCAATGGAGGCGGAAAGTTTTAGCCAGCTTTGCTGAAGCAGGTGTTACCCTTGAAGACATCTTAATTTTCATGTTTTGCTATCACTGGCTGCCATCTTCGTTATGAAGTTTTTCGACTTTTAGTGTTAGGTGGATGTTACATCTTACAAAACCTTTTGTAGCATCTGTAAATGTGTGTCGCCTGCCTACTTATTCTAACCTGTATGATAACGGTACAATAACCATTGTAATTGTAATAATGATGTCGGTTTTTAGAACTGTATATCAATATTTTTTTTTTTGTCGGTGATACGCTTGTAAAGGGTTAACTACGCACAAAACTGCCCTGTATATCTGCTATGTGACACAGCAGAATTTGAGGCTGAAGGTGCTATGAGGGGGTACAAATATTTCATCTTATTATGTAAAACGACACAGGGGTGTAACTTATCTAGTCTGAGGTTTCAAGCGCCAATTTTGGTTTAATTGCTACTGGAGTATGCCCGAAAATTTAGCAGAAGGTGTAAGCCTTTTATTAATTTGGCGCAACTTTGAGCTGCCTGTGCACAGCAAACTAAAATTTACACCGGTGCTCAAAGCGTTAACATTTTTGCCAATTGTCTATTGTCTGGGACACAATTCTTGCTATTTACACCAGAATTTTAAAGGGGTATTTCGAATAGCAAGTCATGCCCACTTTTCACTCCTGTGCAAGGTGCAAATAATTTAAAATGGTATTCCCATCACCAAGATCCTATCCCAATATGTAGTAAGTATAATAATAATATTAGGAAATACCTCTAATTAGAAATGTAGTATATTTCTTCTGATTCTCTATGTCTCTTTCCTCATGTGCAGGCATTGCTGGACCTTAGGTATCCATGGTTTTATGATCTAGCACCTTTGCTTTTGCATTTTTTTTACTTTGTTTTATCTTTGTAATGATAAAGTATTACTTTTTTAATTATGAAGTACCTTGTTTATCCATTGTAGTAATATACTTTTGGTGACAAATCTTGTGATTAATTATTCTTCAATGGTGGTCAGTGTCTGGGCCATTACAGATCAGCAGAGCACAGTTTATTTGGCACAGTGGTTTTTCATTTCAAGAGTCACAGGGTAAATCTCTCTCCTGTAGAGTGTAAGCTCTTATGGTAAGCAGGGACCTCTCTCTCCTGTAGAGTCTAAGCTTTTATAGTCAGCTGAGTCCTCTCTCTCCTATAGATAGAGTGTAAGCTCTTATGGTCAGTGGAATTCTCTCTCTCCCCCATGTGAAAGTTCAATATTTCAAATATTGTGTTTTGATTGAATGTATTCAAATTTTGGGGTAAAATTCAGTTAAAGCTGGCTAATTCCCCAAAGTCTGCCTCTGGGGGCGTGTGCTTCATCACTTTCTATGCCATTGACCAATCATATAGCAAGGTGCAACATGCAGGAGAAAGAAAGAAAAACATACCCCTACAATAGCTTAGAGCATGTTTCTCAGTGTGAGACATGTAATGACAGACAGTCTTTTCTTCTCGCTGATCTCACTGCTGAACTATGTGGGATTATCTAGTGCCTGTAGTAGAACAGAGAAGAGTGTGATTACTAATACTTTTTTAACTTTCATCACAACAGTCAGTGTGGGGGAGGAGCAATAAATCAGAGCTGAGCTTTCTCTCCTTGCAAGCACTTCTAGCAACTGTCCTCCTATAGTGCTGTCAGCTCTGCTGTACGCCCACCACACTGGCTGATATGATGAAAGTTGAATAAATGTTAGCAACCACACGCATCTCTGCTCTACTTTGAGCCCATTGTAATCACACACAGCACTTTACAGTGAGATCAGTGAGGAGTCTGTCATTACATGTCTCGCACTGAGAAACCTGTTCTAAGTTTTATTGCGGCGTGTTCGTCTTTCTCCTACATGTTGCTGACTATTTATGAATGATCAATGTCACACAGGAGGAACAATTACATGCCCCCCAGAAGAAGACTCTCGGGAAGATATTAGTCCCACCCAAACATCCTAACAGTTCATACACATATTACGAAAAATGTTGATTTCTCTGCAATAAGTCATCGAATTGCGCATATCGAGATATCATTATATTCAACCTTCTAATACCTGCTTGTCCATATAGACGACTTAGGAAGGTTGATCCTTCTCACAGGTTTCCTTGTGATGACAGGATACTTGTAAATGACAAATGTCGAAGTTGAATGAGAGGAACAATAAAGAGCAGTAAACATGAAAAATGTACAGTAACAAAAATGATAATTTATCTGATGCAGCAATGTCTGCAGCTTATTTTTCACATAATTCAACATTTTACCTTGATATCAAATAGTTATAGATCATACGGTTAAAAGTAATAGTAGGAAAATCAGGTAATAATCTTTTATCGTTTTTATCTTATATAGTGCTGGTTCCTTCAGAAAGTTTTAATATTGACACAGGAAAGGTATGGAGCTACAGAGGGAAAGAAAAGTCACTGTTTGGACAAAATGTAATGCAATATAAACACCGTTCAGAAAAAGGGTAAGTTGCTCCCAAAATAAAAGGCTTCCGATTTTCTATAGATCATAATCATAGTTCTGGGAAAAGTATCCCCACCAAAGTATCTCCCAATATTCATTTGCCACGAAAAATGTATTTTTTATCTTTAAAAATAATAGGGAAGGTGTCTAAATGCACAGGCCTTTTTATGTGTTATTTTGTTATGGCTTAATTAGTGGAAAGTTACACAACACCTATCTAATAAATTGGAAAAAGTTACTGGTCTTTAAAGGGATGGTCCCATAAGCAACAAATATTCACCAATGAAAAATAAATTATTGCTGCGGGTCTGAGCATCAGGACGACCCGTATTGATCATGAGGATTAAAGGGGTTGACCACTATTATGAAAAACCTCTTCTTAAGTAGAGATGGGCGAACCAAAACAGTAAAGTTCGGCGTCCATACCGAACACCTACTGATCGGGCACGGACACCGAACACGGACTTCAGCAGGAAGTCCATGTTAATGTTCAGGTTCGACTGCCCAGACACCAGGAATTTTCATGCTGTCATGTGCATGATAGCGTGGCAAACAACGCTTCTGATCGGTGGTGAAATCATCCCCGCCGGTCAGAGAGCCACGGTTCCTATGCTGTCAAAAGACAGTGTGAGTGCTAAGCTGTGATTGGAGGTATAAAGTTTACCTCCGGTCACTGGTCTCAGTGGAGGAGACTACAGCTCCCATCATCCGACACCTGCTGCCGCTAATAACAGCAAGCGCAGGAACGGCTGATGGGTGTATTCATTAGCCGCGCCTGCGCTGTAAATAAATAATTTAAAAAAACGGCGTGTGTTCCCCTGTATGTTTGATAACCAGCCAGGCAAAACTCACAGCTGTGGGCTGCAACCCTCAGCTATCCGCTTCAACAAGGGCTGGTTATCAAGAATAGAGGTGTCTCCTCGCTGTTTTTTTAATTATTTAAATAAATAATAATAAAAACGGCATGGGGTCCCCCCATTTTTGACAACCAGCCTTGCTAAAGCAGAGAGCTGGGGGCTGGTATTCTCAGGCTAGTAAGGGGCCATGGATATTAGCCTCCCCAGCCTAAAAATAACAGCCCGCAGCTGGCCAGAAAAGTCACATCTATTAGATGCACCAATTCTGGGGCTTTACCTGGCTCTTCCCACTTGCCCTGTAGCGGTGGCAAGTGGAGTTCATATTTGTGGGGTCGATGTCACCTTTGTTTTGTCAGGTGACATCAAGCCCACGGATTAGTAATGGAGAAGCGTCTATAAGACACCCCCATTACTAATCCTATAAGTTTAATGGTAAATAAAGACACAGCCAGAATTATTTATTATTGATTAGAAATCAAACAAAACACACTTTTACTTTTTTATTTAAAAATATCAAAGTTATACTCACGTAACGCCTATTTCCAGCTTTTAAAAATGCAGAAAAGTTAACAGTGTATAAATACTTTCTCAAGGCATTTTACTCCCAAACAAACATGATGTGCATCCAGCGTGTTGTGCTTCCCTATGATGATAGGCAGACACACGTGACCATCGTACGAGCATGTTGCCATTTACTCAAGTCTTCTTCCTACAGTATTCTGTATGTTTTTCAGCATCCAGCTGTCATTTGATAACCTTTCTGAAATTTAGGATATGTTCACATAAAGTTTTTTTGACATCTTCATCAACAGCACTTAAATTCTCTGAATCACCATTCTAGTTATTTCAATGGGAAAGCACATTTATAGTGCACATGGTGCTTTTCAGCATAATAACAGAAACATGTCAATTCTTGAGGCCTTTTTGCAGAAAAAAAGCTCCAGATTTGGCATGTGAATCAACAGAGGCAGAAAATAAGCACAAAGAAGTGAAAAGAAATGTTTTCTTTGGGCTTTTTTTATATGAACTTTAAGCCATAAAAGTCTACATTGAAAAACTCTCTGTGGACCTACAGTACCTCAGCCCTAATTCACAGACACATGGGTCCACATAAAACGGATTGTTTTTCTTCTTTGTGATGGTCCATTCTTCTTCTGCTTGCTTTCTGTGCTTCTGTTTTTACTATCCCTGTATCATCTGTTTTTCATGTATACTAAAAAATCAGGAGACCCATTTTGTCTTAACCCACTATCAATTTCCCCAGGAAAGTCACATTACTGCACAAATGGAATTTTCTATTGCGTTTAGCATAGAAAGTTTGTTTTTTGTAATCTTTTCCAATAGTCTATAAAGGTACTGTCACACTTAAGGTACTGTCACACTAAGCGATATCGCTAGCAATATCGCTATAACTTGTGACGTTATAGCGATATTGCTAGCGATATCGCTGTGTCTGATACTTACCTACGACCCGCTCCCCCGCTGGTTATCGCTGATCGCGCGAGAACGTCCTGGACTGTTTCTCGTCGTCAACTTCCTGCGGCGCTTCCTGTGGAAAGACGAGCGACGAGCGTGGAGCCGGGCGGGAGGACGCAGGATCGCCTAGTGTGACAGGTAAGTAGCGACCCCCGTCCCCAGCGATGTCGCTGGTGAGATTTGCCTGTTTGGCAGCTCACTAGCGACCACTTAGCGATGTACCAGCGATCCTGACCGCATCGTATCGCTGGTTGGGATCGCTGGTACATCGCTAAGTGTGACAGTACCTTTAGCGATGTACCAGCGATCCCGACCAGCGATATGATGCGGTCAGGATCGCTGGTACATCGCTAAGTGGTCGCTAGTGAGCTGCCAAACAGGCAAATCTCACCAGCGACATCGCTGGGGACGGGGGTCGCTACTTACCTGTCACACTAGGCGATCCTGCGTCCTCCCGCCCGGCTCAACGCTCGTCGCTCGTCTCTCCACAGGAAGCGCCGCAGGAAGCTCACGACGAGAAACAGTCCAGGACGTTCTCGCGCGATCAGCGATAACCAGCGGGGGAGCCGGTCGTAGGTAAGTATCAGACACAGCGATATCGCTAGCAATATCGCTATAACGTCACAAGTTATAGCGATATTGCTAGCGATATCTCTTAGTGTGACAGGCCCTTTACACTGAGAAAAAAGGTCCTGTGTATGAGAAATGTGTATGGGCCTCTGTAATATAGTGGAGGGAGATTCTGCCTTGTCATGGGTTGACAGTGATATGTTACCCTGTATTGTGGGTTTTTCTCTACTGTTCAGGAAAGTGTTCATGGGTGTGCAAAGGCGAGGTGCCATGGAATGGCCCAAAAGAAAGTGTGATTGACGAATGAATGGGAGGAGCAGGTTGGATGTGGACATGCTGGATATTTATGGGAAGGCAGAAAAAGTAGGAAATACAACACTGAGGCAGGAACTAGACAGCTAGAAATGAGAAGCCATACTGACAAGACCTTGCCATCCCCTGGGACGAAAAAGGAAACCTATATAGAGTAGACTGGTGACCAGTTTTGTAAGCTGGTCATCTTCCAAAACAAGTGAGCTGATTCACTGATCAGTGGATATTGCGCTAGAAGTTCATCTATTGCTGACCTCCAACAAGCTCAATTTTGTGGATAGACAGACCCTCCTAAATGGTTACCCCCTACCCATCAACAATGCTAAGATCCACTCCAGTCAAACGGAGTAGTAAACTTCCCAAGACTATACAGCAACCCAGTACATTTGTTATGGCGCAGTTACTAAAAATCTAGAAATGTGGCCTCTTTGTAGGTGCACTGGATGCAAGTTCCCCATATCCCTTCTCTATTGACAAATGATATCAGTAATCATAGAAAGCTCTGCATGTGTCCTGCTCTGCAGATTATGTGAAAGTTTGAGCAAAGAGAGGCGAGAAAAGGTTAGTGATGTCAGTGGCCAATAGAAGATGAGCATCCATCCTGATCTCTCTGCAGCAAACCTGAGTGTCCTTTGGACCCCAAATGATTACCCATTGGATTTCGGTCAGACGCCTCTCACCCAGCCAAACCAGATCTCACACTTTGCCCTGATGAGAGGTAGTACCCTGAAATGCAGTGTCTGCAAATTGAGATTTTGGTTTTTACCCTACGTCATGCGGCAAGGCTCATTAGAGGGTTGATATTGACGTTTAGGATTGCTACTTCCAATATGTGGCACTAGACTTCTAGTCCTCTTCCTTTCTGAAGAGACAATCTGCTGCAACAGAGAAATCAGGACAGAGCCTCAACCTTCACTGACCCGTCTGCAGCTATCTGGACTGTTGTGCCTACTGAATAGGGGTAGCTTGCAATCTTCTTGGCTGTACAGCCATGCAGATGAACAGGAACACAGAGCATTAATAGAATGCATAAATTAATTTTTTGGAGGTACATCTACATATTTTATTTGGTTCTAAACATGAATTGCCATGCACTGTTTACAGAAATTGACTGCTGCAAAATTACATGAAGACGGTCATGAAGCTGGCATTTTGATAAGAGGCCCCATGATTACTTTCAAAAAGGATGTGGGTATAGGTTTTAATTCTAGAATTTAAGTTATATTTTTACCAAAAAAAACCTAGCAGGCACTGGAATGAAGCCAAGCATGCAGGCTTCTCGTCTGACAGTGAGTAACTGTAAAGGTTGTGGTTTTCGCGTTCTGTTATGTTTAAAAAGTCACCAGAATGTGGTATTGTCTCAAGTATCAATATAATTAGAAATTGTGTTTTATATTGAGAACACAAAAGTCAGATCTTACAGAATTTCTGGGTCTTAAAGTATTTACACCAGTTTTCTAGTGCATAAGTTTGCACAAACATATTGTAACTTTTTGAATTTTATGCCAACCTCAACTGCTACCAGGTAAAGTTTTGGGCTAAGCAGTTTAAATGGTGTAGGGAATTAATTGAACATTCAGGTCGACTTATTGAAGCATCTTCAGAGGAAATGTACCGTAAAATGGAGACCATGATTTTGGAAGATCATTGGGTCAAAGGCCGTGTTATAGCTGATGAATTAGGCATTTGAATCAGCACGGTTTCTAGTATCCTTCATGATGTATTGATGATGTCAGAGGTCAGTTTCCAGGAGTTGCTACAAATGTTGACTCCTGAGGAAAAAACGTCGCCAGCAATTTAACAAAAAGAATTTTAACATGCGGGTGATGAAACATGGGTCTACCACCATGATCCTGAGACCAAACAAGAATCCATGCAATGAAAGGACAAAAGGTCACCAGCTCCCGAGGAATTTTGTGTCCACCAGTCAATTGGAAAGATGATGGCAACAGTATTTTGGAATACAGAAGGCATTTTATTCATACCACACAAGACAACAATTACTTTAGACACCTATGCTCCAACAAGCCTTCTATTCTGAGGACATACAGTCACTGGAGGCAAAGAGCAATAAGTGTGTTGATCTCAAGGGGGGGTTACATCAAAAAGTAGTAAGTTCAATTTTATCAGAAAATTTTATTTTCATATTTGGGCAGATAAATTGAACAACCCTTGTATATTGACAAGTGACTCTTCCAGCTAATTACGAAAGTTGTAGATCTGCAGTGTCTGTGACATTTTTGAATGCATCAACACCAGTGTTTGTTGGCAGTGTTGCATCCTTAGGAAATTAGTGGGCGGTCCTTGAGTTCTCCTTTCTGACATGCATCCAATGACGCCCTTGGTGACGGGGCAGTTTGTACACCAACAGCGCATGCGCCATCTTAGTGGCTGTTTTCTTTCCTGCTCTTGGATATCATTGATTCTATTCGCTGGCCCGGGTATTTAACCTCTGTAGGACTTGACGATGACACTCCCCCGGAAGAAGGCACATAGCTGAAATGCCCGTAGGGGTTGCGGCACCGCAGGTCCGAGGTAATTATTGTATGATTATTGAATCACTTCCTTTACTCCTTCACTCGCCTATTTATTTTACAATCACTTTGGTGATACTTTAATTGTGGCTGTAGTCAGTTCCATGGTGGTACAGAGCCAACCTTGGTTAATATGTCTAGTATCAATGTCTGGAGTATTTGTATATAGTTATTACACACTTGATTGCCTCTGATCTGTGGTTCCACCACTGGTAGTTTTCACTATCTTACTATCGCTTATAAATGTAATGTGCGTAATGTGATAGCTATGGTTTTCTTTTAATGATCTCTACTCAACAAAGTATACTTTTTAATATACTTTGGTTCTTTTACTTGCAATTTGTTCTCTATATGGGTTATATCCTTAGGAAATTGTATCTTTAGGAATTACTGTATTATTTAGTTTTATAAATTTGTTGACTGCTTAGCTGTTTTCTTTTCAACTTAAGGGAATCTGTCAGTAGGATTGACCCCCCTAAGCAGTCTACAGTTGTGGCCAAAAGTATTGACACCCCTGCAATTTTGTCAGATAATACTCCGTATCTTCCTGAAAATGATTGCAAACACAAATTCTTTGGTATTATCATCTTCATTTAATTTGTCTTAAATGAAAAAACACAAAGAATTGTCCTAAAGCCAAATTGGATATAATTCCACACCAAACATAAAAAAGAGGGTGGACAAAAGTTTTGGCACTGTTCGAAAAATCATGTGATGCGTCTCTAATTTGAGCAATTAACAGCACCTGTAACTTACCTGTGGCACCTAACAGGTGGTGGCAATAACTAAATCACACTTGCAGGCAGTTGACATGGATTAAAGTTGACTCAACCTCTGTCCTGTGTCCTTGTGTGTACCACATTGAGCATGGAGAAAAGAAAGAAGACCAAAGAACTGTCTGAGGACTTGAGAAACCAAATTGTGAGGAAGCATGAGCAATCTCAAGGCTACAAGTCCATCTCCAAAGACCTGAATGTTCCTGTGTCTACCGTGCGCAGTGTCGTCAAGAAGTTTAAAGCCCATGGCACTGTGGCTAACCTCCCTAGATGTGGACGGAAAAGAAAAATTGACAAGAGATTTCAACGCAAGATTGTGCAGATGTTGGATACCCGATAAATACCCGATAAATAAATTAGTACCTGTACTTTTCCCCCAATTCATTACCAGTAACACCGTATCATCCTCAACATCCTCCACTGTACCTACCACTTCCCCGATTAATTTTATTTACATGCCCACCTCTTCCATAATTCATTACGTGATGTCCTCTCTCTTTCCCACCCTCAATTCATCATCATTTTCTCTTCCCCACACTCAAGTCATCATCATTTTATCTCCCCACTTTTCCACCCTCAAGTCATCATCATTTGTTCTCCCCACCCCTCATCTTCAATTCATCATATTCTGCTACCCATCCCACCATGTCAATTAATCATTTGCTTTCCTCCTTCCCTCACCCTCAATTCATCATTTACTATCCCGTCCCCCACTCGCAATTCATCATTTGCTGTCCCCTACTCCTAATTCATCATTATTTGCGCTCCCCCACCTCAATACATCATCATTAACTGTCCCCCGTCCCACAACTCAATTCATAATCATTTGCTTCCTCCTAAGCTCATTTAATTAATTTTATTAAAAATAAAGTTTTTCATACTTAACTCTAACATGATCCCCAGCAGATCCACTTCTGGTCTGGTGTCCTGCGAGTGGCGCGCATACATGCAGGCGAGTACGTGATGACATCACCGTGTACATGCCATCACCAGCGCATCACAGAAGAGGTGGAAACACTGACTTGGAGCTACACAAAGCTCCAAGAAGGCTCCCAATGCTGGCACACGATACATTATTACATTATTATACTCTGAGGCCTAGTGAGTAGAAGCACATGAGGGGAGTACGGACTGGGTGTGGGCACCTTTCTTTCCTTCTGCTCACCGGGCCCCATACCACAGTAAGGACAGTAAAGCCCTGATTGCGGCCCTGTTGCAGAGCAAAAAGTGATGGTTGCACAGTAACTACACAGATGTATAGGCAATCTGGTATCTTGTTGCAGAGTGAGGTTACATATTGGAACAGCAGAGTTGTATAGTCAATCTTACAACCTGCTACAGTAGTAAATTAACCCCTATTAACTTGCTGTATTTTCAATCGGCACTTGATTCAGGCATGCTAATAATATGTCGCCATTGCTCTAAATTTACGACTGACTCTGTACCCTTTAGTAACATGTTTTTTCTTGTCTATGCAGAGTTTATGTTTTCTCACCTTTAAAGGATTCTGAGAGCAGAACTTTTGAAGGGCTGTATAAATGTGAACTGAGAGATGATGAGCTACATCTGCATTGTAAAATGGAGAACATTAAACTTGAAACAGGCAGGTATTCTATCTCCCAGACATAAGATGTTCTATTGTTTTCTTTGTTTTTCAAACAATTATGTAAAAGATTTTACTGTTTCCTGTAGTTGGAGTTGTTAGTAAGGTCACGGTCACAAGTTCAGTATTTGGTCAGTATTTTGCATCAGTATTTGTAGGTCAGTCAGTGGAAAAGCATAATAGAAACACGTCACCACTTCTGTACTTATCACCCACTCCTGGTTTTGGCTTACAAATACTGATGTAAAATACTAACCAAATAGTGAACGTGTGACCGTGGCCTAATGATGGGGCTACACAGTGAATTTTATTCTGTGCAATCATGGTAAAATCAGAATGAGATGCTTCTTTCACCTATTACATCTAAAAGATCATTCACACATCAGTGATTTTCTCATATGAGTAACCCAGACCAGGTTTCATCAGTGTTTTTAATCAGAGTTTTATCAGATTTTCATCAGAGTGTGATCATATTTTGGCCAGAGTTCCAAACGTTTTGGTTTGATGACAAAAAAAAGGTTTCTTTCCCTTATTCTACTTATCAGAATCATTGCGCTGTCCAATTTTTTTCACAAACCCATAAACTTTTATTGCTGAGTTTGATTCAACATTTGGATCCACATCGGACATTGGACAAAATCTCACAGCACTAGGATGCATTAGCCATTTGCTATTTGCTAATAGATGGGAAAATAAAAAAAAGCACTGGAGTGCCCCCCACACATACCCACACATATCCAATGTCAAATCATCCACTGCAATAAGCAGTTTCTTCTTTGAGCAGTGATTGGGTACAGTGAGTTTCAGTCCGATGACTGGCAAGATGGCAAAGCTCTCTTGCTGTCCTT
Source organism: Dendrobates tinctorius (assembly GCF_039654945.1). Taxonomy (NCBI): domain Eukaryota; kingdom Metazoa; phylum Chordata; class Amphibia; order Anura; family Dendrobatidae; genus Dendrobates; species Dendrobates tinctorius. The sequence continues at coordinate 5,966,606 of NW_027361684.1, read as the reverse complement.
CTCCAGTAGGAATATACAGCCAAAAATGAGCACACTGACTCATTGTCATTATATTCAATGACCTCCAATCCCTTTTTTCGGGGGGTGAGGCTAAGCCTTGACACAGCTATTGAACATAGGAGAAAAATATGATTATGGGCGTCTAGCCAGAAACGCGTAAACAATGTTCTGTTGTCTGAACAGCACTCAATAAATCACCAGAGCACTCAGCTGGATCATTTCTTCTTTTATTACTGCTGTGCGGCCAGGGCAGGGCCGGATCCGAGTCTGAGGTGCGGTGAGGTCAGACGTGGGTGAGCTGGTCTTTCAAACCAGGAGAAAAATATGTTTGAACCAAGCCTAAGAATAAGTTATGACTATGGTAATAGAATAAACTATAAGACATTGTTGACCTGAAAATTAATAAGCTTCAGTTAAAGAATTTTCTCCAAAAAGAGATGCATATGAGGTGAGACTACCAATTCCTAAAATATACACAAAAAGATATTATTATCACATGTGATCTGAGAACAAAGAAGTTACCCACCACAATATACTCGGATGAGTTCCTCTATTGCTGGGACATTTGCTTATCGAAATGTTCCCTCAACCTTTTCAAGTGGAAGTTGCAATTCATGAAGCTCATACACCAGCAACTTCATGGAATTAGATAAAAGAACTATTGGGAGGATGTCATGTAGGCTCTGCGCCTGGTGAAGGCTTTGAAAAAAAGAGTGTGCCATGCAGGAAAGCACTGGTCAATGGAAGCTTCCCCCATTAGGGGGAATTGGCCAGTGTTCCTGCCATCCTACATCGCACACCCCAGAGGGGCAGAAAGGAGAGCTGGAGACACTGTAGGCCGGGCCAACACCTATTAAATTGAGCTGAGATAAACAATATGGGCTGGTCAAGAAATAATATCATAGAAGTGGCTTCTGTCTTTACTGTCTCAGCATCCCCCTTCTCTTGTCGGCAATTTCAGCAGAGAAGGAATGATTGGGGGATGTGTCTGCTGGGACAGTGCCTTTGTGAACAGGAGAACCTGAGCAGGCTGCTGCTCAATTTTTACATCATTTCAGCTTTCCCCCTAGTTATCCTGTATAAAGCAGTGTGTGTGTATATAATGCCCTGTTCACACTGCATTTCTGAAGTGTATCTGTGGTTTCTATCTGAATCCTCTTGAACACAGAATTCAGATGAACCACCAATGGGTCCATAGACTGCAATGACACAAACGGAGTTCAAATGAACCCCGTTACCATATTTTTCTCTGAACTGGTCCTTTTATTCAGACAAGCATAGAAGCGGAGCAGTGTGTCCCCTGGCAATATCATGACATTGTCACCAAAGTGCTGCAGCATATCAGTGTAAGAAAGAACTATGATGTTTGCAGACCACCAGTAGTCTCTGATGCGCTCACTTGGTATAAACAATGTCATGAGATCGCCGGGTGGCATGGTGATTTTGAATTGATATGCAAATGAGGCTGAAGAACTGGTCTTAGATCTGAAGCCTCTGTCATTCCAGCTCTATTTCAAGCTCATCACTAGTGATGAGCGAGTATACTCGTTACTCGGGTTTCCCCGAGCATGCTCGGGTGGTCTCCAAGTATGTTGGCGTGCTCCAAAATTTCGTTTTTGTCACCTCAGCTGCATGATTTGCGGCTGCTAGACAGGCTGAATACATGTGGGAATCCCCTAATAAACAGGCAACCCCCACATTTATTCAGGCTGTCTAGCAGTCGCAAATCATGCAGCTGCAGTGATGAAAACTAAATCTCCGAGCACGCCAAAATACTCGGAGACCACCTGATACATGCTCGGGATAACCCAAGTAACGAGTATACTCGCTGATCACTACTCATCACCACCTCCTCATGCCTGACTGATGGCTTCCAACCTGTGACTTCAGGCAAAGAGGCCATCAGTAATGCAGGAGATGGTGGTACTGTGTAGGGAATAGAGCTGGTGTGGCCGAGGCATCAGCTCTACCATATTCATTTGCATATAAATTCAAACTCTGGTTTCTCAGCAATAGGGGATCAGACTGGCCATGTAAAGTTATTGCTGGACTTGTTTTTGAAAGAGCTACATGCACTTGCCTTTTCATAAGAACAATTTTTGTACCATAGTTGCTGTGTTCTAGTACGATCAATATATTTGTGTGCGGAGGCGGGGGGATGCCTGGGGCTATGCCAAACTTCATGTAATTTCTCGATTCCAACAATATAGGTCTCAATTTCACCTACATTTATAATTCAACTCGATTAAACATTTGTTAATTCCAGATTTATGGACTATAAACTTTGCTAGACACATAGTCCATGCATCAGTCATCTCCTCTTCAACTCTTGACCCAGCTGCTCCGCTCTTCCCCTCTGTCAGGAACCTTGTAGAGAAAAGAAGTGTAGTTTTAATGTTGACTCATGCAGAGAAAAGAGACTTCATGTTTCTTGATAGAGCTGAGAAGGCTTCAGCTAGTCAGTTTGAATCATGTGATGCCATAGACCTAATGGAAAAGAGAAGAATTAACTGGGTAGAAAGGCAAAATGAGCAATTGTAAGAACACAGTGCTATATAATATGATGACTGCCATATATAAAGAGGATAAATACTATGAATGGAGTGCTTCTTTAATGTAAACCCAGTCTTTTCAAATTCAATTAAAGAGCTCAGTGACACCATGGTAACTTGCATGCCTCCTCAGTACCGCTGTACTCACCATGGTCACCCTATGGCTTCTCCTCGCCTCAGGTCAGCTCACTGAGTTTTGCTTATTGCGGTACTCCTCTGTATTGCTGCAACAGCATTTTGCTTCCATTTGGCCTTAGGTAGGCATGGCCGGTCTCTGCAGGAATTTAACCCTGATGGGTCCTGCAGAGATTAGGTTCCCCAGCCTATCACATGCCAGTATGTTCTACATTAGGAAGCTCCTCCCACCACTCCTTGCCTGAACGTTGGTTTCTAGCTTGCTAACACCTAGTTTAGGCATTCCACGATATTCTGTTTCCTGTTAATGACTCAGCTTTTTCACCCATCCTGTCTGACCTCCCTGCTCCTAACCTCAGCTACATATCGTATATCATACCTGTGCTGCTGGCCCTGACCTCGGATCAGCACTATAGCACTTTACTGGGCTCCCGTGCGCCACTGTATATCTGACTCCAATTGAGGTAATATGCAATACAATATGCAATACAATTTAATTTTTGAGTACCTTATGTATCTGATGGGTAGTCACATGGAATTTTAAATTGGGTAATTTTTCCTGTTTCCCTGTGTACATGTCGTATTGGATCATGGAGTCTTATTATTATATATAACTGCACGAGCTGTTATTTTGTATTGCTGTCAGTGGATTCTAAGGGATATTTTTTCTAAAATTTCAATGTATTTTTAGTGCCTTGGTGGTCCTTTTTTCCTATTATTGTGAGGCACCTTGTTGATAATTATGTATGACATTGGTTCATTTTAAAAAAATATATTAATAAAACATGATTTTTTAACGGACCTTTTCGCTGGTTTGGTTCTTTGGTGGTGTACTGGACATTTTTGCACGTCCATGTTCACACGTGTGGTTTCGAATGTGTTATAATTGAACCTAGGATTTTGTGGACTTTGCTCAGGTTGATATTCATATCGTATATCATACCTGTGCTGCCAGCCCTGACCTCGGATTGTCTAACCACATCTTTGCTCAGCCATGCCTCTGACCCTATGTTCAGCTGTTGTATTCCCGGGACTACCCTGGAGTGGTACCTGATATCTACGGCAGCCCAGCATATCCTCACCATCAGAGGCCCTAGTGAAAACCCGGTGGACACTTGGTCATGGCACTCCAGGGTAAGCCCGACCCTTGCCGCAGTGGGTTCACACCCATCAGCATTACATTCAGTATTGTAGCTGGAAATGGATAAGATTGTATGCCCTGCATGTTTCTTCTTGATGCCAGATTGTAAAGTTTTAATGGAGAATTGGACAAAGCTGGACTTTTAAAGTAAATCTGAATCATTGGATATTCACATATATTCTAAAATAGTTAAAAAATGTAATAAAAAAGTAAGTGAAAAATATAATGTACTGTATATCTTCTTATTTTTAAAACACGATGCTGTATTTCAAAAAAGAAAAATACAAAAGCTAAAGGGTCAAAGGACCAGCTATAATATCATCAATACCAGTATTTTGTTACTGGACTGTCAAAATGGACTCAATGAGTATTAACTGTCTACAGATTAAGGAGCACAAAATACCGGCCAGATGTTGGCAAACCATGCTACGCCACTGCATGTAGCTTCAGCATACCTTGGATTTGTTAAAGTACTATAACCCTTTGCCAAATTTGATACACTGTAGGCTGCCTACTGTAAAACAGAGGGGCGACTGCCTGACACAGCATACTTGTGTCATGTACTGAGGTACAAAGCAACTTCTATGGCTATTGCCAAATCTGTGGTGAATCTTGTCACAAGTATTGAGGAGGATAGATATCTTCAGCATCTTGTGTTATTCTGACATGTGACTTACATACTGTATACTTCTTACTGGTTTTAGGACAAGGCCAAGTGCGTAGAGTCGTCCCATATCCGATTTTTTCCCAAGCCAGAAATTCAGACAGTTCGTTGGTAAGTGTTAAGAATCACTGCTCTATTATTTAAGATCAGCCTGGATTGTTCAAACATTCGGTATGTGGTGAGTATTTTACCTCAGTATTTGGAAGCCAAAATCAGGAGTGGAACAATCAGAGGAAAAGTATAATAGAAACCACTTCTGTATTTATCACCCACTCTTTGTTTTGGTAAGTGTTCTAATAGCTGTCTCCATTCTCCATCTACAAATTGACGTTTAAAATAAAACTTTTCTAATTGGGGTGTTTGGTGCACCCTTGGTGTGGCCAAGAGGCTCACTGAACTTTTCGACCCACTGGTTTTCCATGTGCACACCTCTCTCAATGATGATTGATAGCCCTGGTTTGTCTAAGCTTTCTCTGCAGACAATGCTTGCTCCAGTCAAGGTAGATCTGTAAATCACTATTGAAGGAAACTAGTGGGTTAAACAATGCACTGAGCCTCTTGGCCACACCAAGGGTACACCAAGAATCCTAAATAGTAATAAAACTTAAGTTTCTACAAAGCAGGAGCAGTGATTAGAGATTTTTTTTTTTATAGGGAGTGTATCCCCTGCAAGGCTATGAGCTTAGTTTATACTATCACTTTGGGCTGACAGACTCCCTTTAAACTTTACAGCAGAACACTATCTGTTGCAATGTACATTCTTAGGCCTCAGTCATACGCCAGTATTCAAACACATACATGAAAAAAATAGAACCAGTGTCCTCAATGTTTTGGATCAGTGTGTCATCAGTGTTTTTCACGGATGGATAAAGAAATAAGCTACAAATCTTCTCCTATACTCCGTAATGTTAAATGTGGACAGCACACGGGCTGTACACTGATGCCATCCGTGTCCTGTACGTGTTTTTCATGGACCCATAGATTGTATTGACTTTTGTCATTCATGCTGCAATAAGAAAACGGACACGTGTCCTTAAGGCTAAGTGCACACGTACCGGAACTCTCGCGGAAATTACCGCGATTATTCCGGAATTCCAGTCCGCGGGAAAATCGCATTTTAAATTCCCGCGATTTTCAAGCGGAAAAACTAGCATTGTGCAAGCGTATTTAGCTTGCACAATGCTAGCGTTCTCCAAGCGATCTGTAGCATCGCTTGGAGAACTGATTGACAGGTTGGTCACACTCGTCAAACATAGTGTTTGACGAGTGTGACCAACTTTTTACTACTGAGGCTGCCTATGCAGCATCAGTAGTAAAAGATAGAATGTAAAAAAAAATAAAAAATAGTGTTTTTATTCTTACCTTCCGACGTCCCGCGATCCCATGGCGATCCCGTGAGAACGGACGCCATCGCGGGCATTTTCGCAAAGGACTACTGGGAACGGGAGCGTGGAGAGAGGCGGGAAGGCTGCGCGGGACGTCGGAGGGTAAGAATAACAATATTTTTTATTTTAAATTCTTTTTTTTACAGGGATATGGTACCCAAAGCCCGGAGGACAGTCTCCTCTTCTCCGGACCGTGGGTACCATCCGCAAATGTTCTGCTTACTTTCCGCATGGTGTGCACAGCCACATGCGGGAAGTAAGCGGAACAATGCATTCCTATGGGTGCGGGATCGCCGCGATTCCGCAAAATAATGAGCATGCTGCGGTTTTTACCGCGAAGCGATTCCGCCGCGGTAAAAACCGCAGCATTAGCACAGCATTGCGGAATCCCATAGGAATGCATGGGATGCTTATTTTTCGCGTTTTCGCGGCAAAATCGCGCGGTTAAAACTGCCGCGGAAACGCGAAAAAAACGCCACGTGTGAACTCAGCCTAAGGCTGTGTGCACACGCTGCGGATTATGTGCGGATTCATCCGCGCGGATTTTGTAAAATCCGCAGGTGAAACCGCAGGTCAAAAGACCGATGCTCTGCGGTTTTGCCCTGCGGTTTTTCATCTCCTCAATGGAGGAGATGGCAAACCGCAGGAGAATCCGCAGAAAGAATTGACATGCAATTCTTTCTGCGGATTGAAAACCGCAGATAATCCGCACGGAAAATTCCGCACCGTCTGCACTGCGGTTTTTGATTCCCATAGGGAATCATGGTACTGTACACCGCAGCGAAAACTGCTGCGGGTCCGCAGCGGCCAAAACCGCTGCGGAACCGCAGCAAAATCCGCAGCGTGTGCACACAGCCTCAGGCTGTGTGCACACGCTGCGGATTCCGCTGCGTTTCCGCAGCGGTTTTGGCCGCTGCGGACACGCAGCAGTTTTAGCTGCGGTGTACAGTACCATTCATTTGAATGGAAAAACAAAAAACGCTGTGCCGACGCTGCGGAAAAAACCGCGCGGATTTGCTGCGGTTTTGACTCCGCAGAAAGAATTGCATGTCAATTCTTTCTGCGGAAACCGCTGCGGGTTCCTATCTCCACCATTGTGGAGATAGTGAATCCGCAGGACCAAACCGCAGGCAAAACCGCAGATAATCCGCAGGTCTTTGGACCTGCGGATTATCTGCGGTTTTTGCAAAATCCGTGCGGATTAATCCGCAGCGGATTCCGCAGCGTGTGCACGTACCCTAAATGTGCCAGTTATCTAATATATAAAGCTCAAGTGTGTGTATGTACGTATGTATGTGTGAATGTGTGTGTGTGTGTGTATGTCCGGGATAGGCATCCGCACCGTCGCAGCTACAGCCACAAAATTTGGCACAGTCACACGTCTGGACCCCGAGAGCGTCCTAGGCTATGTTGTGAGGCGAAATTTTAACCCCGCGCGTTCCAATTCACCAAACAATTTTGCCCCTATCTACATACTGGGGAAAAAGTGTGTGCGCGTGAAGCCTCGCCCCTCATTATGGTGTCATAATGCCCCTATCTACATACTGGGGAAACAGTGTGCGCGCGTCAAGCCCCCCCCCTCATTATGATGTCACAATGATTGCCATGGTGACGCTGATGTCATCAAGCCCCGCCGCTCATTATGATGTCATAATGGTTGACTATGGGGTGGAAGATGTGTGATGGGTATATGGGCACTGGACTATGGGATGGAGGATGCGTGATGGGTATATGGGCACTGGACTATGGGATGGAGGATATGTATGCCGAGTATATGGGCACGGGACTATGGGATAGAGGATATGTATGACGGGTATATGGGCACGGTACTATGGGATGGCGGATATGTATGACGGGTATATGGGCACGGGACTATGGGATGAAGGATGTATGATGGGTATATGGGCACGGGACTATGGGATGGCGGATATGTATGATGGGTATATGGGCATGGGCCTATGGGATGGAGGATGTGTGATGGGTATATGGGCACGGGACCATGGGATGAAGGATAATTATAATTTGCTATAACTAACCACAGTTAGTCACTATGCCCGGGCAGCGCCGGGCTCTTCAGCTAGTCTAATATATAAAGCTCAAGTGTGTGTATGTCCGGGATAGGCATCCGCACCGTCGCAGCTACAGCCACAACATTTGGCACAGTCACACGTCTGGACCCCGAGAGTGTCCTAAGCTATGTTGTTAGGCGAAATTTTAACCCCGCACATTCCAATTCACCAAACAATTTTGCCCCTATCTACATAATGGGGAAAAAGTGTGTGTGTATCAAGCCCCGCCCCTCATTATGATGTCATAATGGTTGCCATGGCGACGCTGATATCATCATAGGTTGCAAGCCCCGCCGCTCATTATGATGTCATAATGGTTGACTATGGGATGGAGGATGTGTGACGGGTATATAGGCACGGGACTATGGGATGGAGGATATGTATGATGGGTATATGCGCATTGGACTATGAAATGAAGGATGTGTGATGGGTATATGGGCACTCAACTATGGGATGGCGAATATGTATGATGGGTATATGGGCATGGGACTATGGGATGGAGGATGTGTGATGGGTATATGGGCACTCGACTATGGGATGGAGGATATGTATGATGGGTATATGGGAACGGGCCTATGGGATCATGGATATGTATGATGGGTATATGGGCACGGGACTATGGGATGGAGGATAATTATAATTTGCTATAACTAACCACAGCTAGTTACTATGCCCGGGCAGCGCCGGGCTCTTCAGCTGGTATCACATAAAATCCCAATAAAATGCAAAGTATCAAGTATTTGCGAAGTATAAAGGAAATGATGGATGGTTTTCTAATTATTTTAAAAACATAAATCTGGAAATTGTGACATGCATTTGCATTTAGACACCTGTAGTCTGATACCCTTAAATACATAAAATCCTGAGTGACAATTTGCCTCCAGAAGTCACATACTTAGTAAATCGAGTTCAGCTATGTGCAATTTAATCTCATTGTAACTACTGCTGTTCTGTAAAGACCTCAGAGTTTTGTTTGAGAACTTTAGGGATTAAACAACATAATGAAAAAAATATATAAATCCTTATATAAATCCCTGAGTCCCTCTCTGTATACCTCCGAAAAATCTTTTTAATTTCTCTCTCGCTCTATGATAATTTTTTCGTTACGGTCCGATGGGTGTTGCTTCTGGCCTCTCCATCCCTCCCTCGGGCTGCTCCTAGCTGTCCTCCTTTACTTGACGTGGATAACGCTTCCTGCGTCATCTACTTAGCCATGCGACATCTTGCGCCTGCGCAGAAATATCACGTATCATGTTTCTTGGTCGTTCCGCAACTACTTCCATGTATAAGTGTAACAGGCCAGATTAACCCTCCGCCCAGTTTATACCCCTCTGGGCCAGAATATAACCCGGGTATATTATGGCCTAGGACAGATTATACCCCTCCGGGTCAGAATATACCCCAGCTGCTGTAGATCAGATTTTTCACACTCTTGAGAACCATCAAAAACAGAGCCCCAGGCAACACATGGGGGGGCAGAGACAGCGAGAGGGGTCTCAGGTGGCACACAGGGGGCAGAGACAGCGAACGGGGTCCCAAGCAGCACACGGGGACCCAGACAGCGCACAGGGCCCCAGGCAGAGCACAGGGCTCCAGGATGCACACGGGGCCCCAGGCAGCGCACAGGGGCCCCAGACATCACACAGGGGCCCCAGACAGCACACAGTGGGGCAGAGACAGCACATAGGGGGGGCACAGGTGTACTGCGTGCTGTCTCTGCCCCCCTGAGTGCTGTCTGCCCCCCTGCACGCTGCCAGGAGCCCCTGTATGCTGCCTGAGGCCCCCGTGTACTGCCTGGGACCCCGTTCGCTGTCTCTCCCCCTGTGCGCTGCCTGGGGCACCTGTGTGCTGCCTGGGGCCCCGTGTGATGCCTGGGGCACCTGTGCGCTGCCTGGGGCACTGTGCGCTGCCTGGGGCCCCGTGTGCTGCTTGGGACGCCGTTCGCTGTGCCCGGTGTGCTGCCTGTGGCCCTTGTGCGCTGCCTGGGGCCATATGCGCTACCTGGGACTCCGTTCTCTGTCTCTGCCACCCCGTGTGCTGCCTGGGGCCCCGTGTGCTGCTTGGGACCCTGTTCGCTGTCTCTGACCCCTGTGTGCTACGTGGGGCCCTGTGCGCTGCGTGGGGCCCTCGTGTGCTGCCTGGGACCCCGTTTTTGATGGTTCTCAAAAGCATGAAAAATCTGATCTACAGCAGCTGGCATATATTCTGACCTGGAGGGGTATAATCTGGCCTAGGCCAATTTATATTCCGGGGTATAGTTTGGCCTAGCCCATAATATACCCGGGGTATATTCTGGCCCCGAAGGGTATAAACTGGTCTAGGCCAATTTATACCCCGGGGTATAGTTTGGCCCAGGCCAGAATATACCCAGGGTATAATCTGGCCTAGGCCACTTTAACCCCGGGTATATTCTGGGCGGGGGGTTAATCTGGCCTGTTACACCGGAAATACGTTTGTCGGAGTAAGCACACTTCTGTTTTTCGGCTTTGCCCACAGTTAGGCAAAGCATACTGTGCAGGCGCGACACGCAATATTTCTGCCAGATGCGTCAATTAAAGAAGGAGGATGGCGAGCAACAGTCGGGAGAGATGAGGCCAGAAGCAACACCCAACACCTGGTGAAAGGATTGCTTTAAGCAATAATAATAACTAGCTGAAGAGCCCGGCGCTGCCCGGGCATAGTAACTAACTGTGGTTAGTTATAGAAAATTATAATTATCCTCCATCCCATAGTCCCGTGCCCATATACCCATCATACATATCCACGATCCCATAGGCCCGTGTCCATATACCCATCATACATATCCTCCATCCCATAGTCGAGGGCCCATATACCCATCACACATCCTCCATCCCATAGTCCCATGCCCATATACCCATCATACATATTCTCCATCCCATAGTCCCATGCCCATATACCCATCATGCATATTCTCCATCCCATAGTCCCATGCCCATATACCCATCATACATATTTGCCATCCCATAGTCGAGTGTCCATATACCCATCACACATTCTTCATCTCATAGTCCCATGCCCATATACCCATCATACATATCCTCCATCCCATAGTCCCGTGCCCATATACCCATCATACATATCTGCCATCTCATAGTCCCGTGCCCATATACCCATCATACATATCCTCCATCCTATAGTCCAGTGCCCATATACCCATCACACATCCTCCATCCCATAGTCCCATGCCCATATACATATCCGCCATCCCATAGTCCCGTGCCCATATACCCGTCAAACATATCCTCCTTCCCATAGTCCAGTGCTCATATACCCATCACACATCCTCCATCCCATAGTCCCGTGCCCATATACATATCCGTCGTCCCATAGTCCTGTGCCCACATACCCGTCATACATGTCCTCCATCCCATAGTCCAGTGCCCATATACCCATCACACAACCTCCATCCCATAGTCCCGTTCCCATATACCCGTCATACATATCCTCCATCCCATAGTCCGGTGCCCATATACTTATCACACATCCTCCATTCCATAGTCAACCATTATGACATCATAATGAGGGGTGGGGCTTGATACGCACACACTGTTTCCCCAGTATGCAAATAGGGGCATTATGACATCACAATGAGGGGCTGGGCTTGATACACACACACTTTTTCCCCATTATGTAGATAGGGGCAAAATTGTTTGGTGAATTGGAACGCACGGGGTTAAAATTTCGCCTCACAACATAGCTTAGGACGCTCTTTGGGTCCAGATGTGTGACTGTGCCAAATTTTGTGGCTGTAGCTGCGACGGTGCGGATGCCTATCCCGGACATACACACATACACACACACATACATACACACTTTGAGCTTTATATATTAGATAAAAATAGCCTAATCTCTGAAAATCACACAGAGCACTGTTTAATCCATCATCCAAACATGCAAGCAGTATGGCACGACTGCAAACCTACCTAGACATTGCCGTCCACCTAAACTGACATATTAAGCAAGGAAATCACTAACTAGAGTAGCAGTCAAGAGGCCCTTGGTCACCCCGTAAGAGCTGGAGAGATCTACAGCTCATGTGGGAGAATCTATCCATAGGATAACTATTAGTCATATACAAATCTGGACTATATCTAAGAGTGGCAAGAAGAAAGCCATTTTTTAAAGTAAGCCACTCTAGCATGTGGAAGAAGGTGCTCTCATCAGATGAGACCAAAGTAGAACTTTTTGGGATGAATGCAAAACACTGTGTTGGAAAACTAGCACTGCACATCACCCTGAAAACACCAATCCCACTGTCAAATGTGGTGGTGGTGGCATCATCATGTGGTGGGGTTGCTTTACTTCAGCAGGGACAGAGAAGCTGGTCAGAGTTGATGGGAAGATGAATGGAGCTAAATACAGGGCAATCCTGGTGGAAAACCTGTGAGAGGCTCCAAAAGACTTGAGACTGAGGCGTAGTTTCGCCTTTTATCAGGACAATGACCCTCAACATACCACCAGGGCTACAATTGACTTCTATGAGGCCCTCCCCTTCCCAGTGCTCCAGCACTAAGTCTAGGGGTCCCCTTACCCATCTCCCGTATACCAGCTCGAACGGGGAGAACCCCGTGGATTCTTGGGGCACCTCCCGATACGCAAACAGGAGGTGTGGCAAGAATTTCTCCCAGTCCCTGTAGGTCCTGGTAAAAGTCCCAATGAGCTGTTTTAATGTCCCGTTAAAGCGTTCACACAACCCATTGGTTTGCGGGTGGTACGGGGCGCTTCTAATGGACTTTACGCCGCACAGCTTCCACAGTTGGTTGGTCACCTCTGCTGTAAACTGGGTACCCTGGTCCGAGATAATCTCCCGGGGAAATCTAACCCGTGAGAAAACCTGGAGCAGGGCGGCCGCCACCGTCTCTGCCAGTATGTTAGGTAACTCAACCTCCTCTGGATACCGTGTGGCATAATCTACCACTGTCAATATATACTTTTTCCCGGACGGACTGGGTTTGGCTAACGGCCCTATCAAATCAACCGCTACTCGGCTAAATGGTTCCTCCACAATGGGGAGGGGGCGTAATTTGGCCTTGCATCGATCCCCCCTCTTGCCAATGCGCTGACAACTGTCACAGATCTGGCAGTACTGACGAACATCATAGGTTACCCCCGGCCAAAAGTTTTATGTCAGACGATGCCTGGTGCGACTGACGCCGAAGTGCCAGGCCAAGGGTATATCATGAGAGATTCGCAGTAGCTCCTGCCTATACTTCTTGGGAACTACCAGCTGTTGTTTTATAGTGGGGCTCGTCCCTGTATGGTGCTGCTCTGTGATCCGGTAGAGGAGTCCCTGCTTCCATACAAACTGTTCCCCTTCTAGTACTCCTCTCCCCTCCTGTGCCTTCCCACGATATCCCTCCAATGAAGGATCCTCAAGTAACTCCCTCTTAAATTCATCTGGGGTGGCCCAAAAAATGTGTCTGGCTAAGGGAATACGTGCAGGGCTGGGATGTCTTACCTGGGCCTCCTCTGAGTGTGATTCCGCCTCCGCAGCTCGAGCTTGTCTCCGGGTAGTCACAGGATAGGTCTCAGCCAGACAACATGGGCCCCAAGTCATTTCCCAGCAAGACGTCTGCAGGCAAATCCTCCATCAAGCCGACCTCAACAAGGCCATCCCCGACTCCCCAGTTCAGGTGAATCCTGGCAGTGGGTAGTCGATGTATGGCTCCTCCTGCTACACGGACCGCCACTGTCCGGTCCGTCTTCTCTTGGTCCCGGATGAGATGAGGCTTCACAAGGGTCAAAGTTGCTCCGGAATCTCTTAGTCCCTGCATACGTTTCCCATTAACCCACACGACCTGTCGATGCTGTTGTCGATTATCCGCCCGGGCTGCCTGCACGGGGTCTACTTCATGCAGCACTTCCTCCATCTCTTCCACCCCTTGGTTAGTCGTAGCCCCCAATGCCGGGTCAGCTTCGCCTTGGTAGCAGTGTACAGCAGCCTGGCTGAAGGTAGCTGTTCCCGCCTTTGGCCACTGGGTATGCTGAGTCCGGTTGGGGCATTATCTTTGCAGGTGGCCCAGCTGACAGCAGGTGTGGCATCGCGCACCAGGGGGACTGTGGTAGGCCGGGTTTCTAGCTGATCCCCCTACAATCTTCGGTGGTTTGAGGCCCTCCAGGTCCATGGGTGGGCCCCTAGTGACCACCTTTGATCCGGAGAACTGCGGCCTTCTGGCATCATGATGTTCATCGGCCAGACGAGCGGCTTCCTCAAGAGTCGTTGGCCGCTTGTCCCGAAGCCATTCCTGTGTCTTGGGGTTTAGTCCATTAAAGAATCGTTCTAACAGGAAGAACTGGAGGACGTCCTCCTTAGTGGTTGCTTGGCTCCCTTGTACCCACTGTAGCAGTGACCGCCGTAATTTACAGGCCCATTCAGCGTGGGTATCGGTTACGCGTTTTATAAGTCCGCGGAACTTTTGGCGATAGGCCTCTGGTGTCAGCGCATACCGGGCCAAGATCACTTCTTTGATCCGCTCATAGTCCATACAGTCCTCATCAGGTACCGTGCGATAGGCGTCCGCCGCCCGGCCTGTCAGCTTGCTGGCCAGAATCTGAACCCGTTCCTCCGGCTTTACTTGATGAAGGGCACACTGCCTCTCAAAGTCCTGCAGAAAGCCATCAATGTCTTCCTCTGCCTCCCCCAACTGTCGGAAGGCATTGTACTGGATCTTTTTGTGGCTTACTGTTGAAGGTACCCGGTCGAAGGCCAGAGCTCCCCCTGCTTGCTGACTCTCCTCTCTCCGCTCTGCCATCTCCATTTTGGCCAGCTCCACTTTGGTCTGCTCTGCCATCTCCATCTTGGCTAGCTCTATCCTGGTCCGCTCGGCCATCTTTTCCTTCAGATCAGTACGCACATCAGCCATCACCTCTCGTTTGATCTCTACTGCAGGGTTTGGCCATAGAACGCCAGTGTTCTTTACCTCCCTCTGGAATTCGGTCTCCTCCACGTTCACATTGGGGGGCGCTGCACTGTCGTGTTCCATGATGGCTGCTATCAAATCCGCTTTTGTTTTGTTGCTGGCGATCAACCCTCGGGCTTCCACCAGATCTTTTAATGTAGTCCTCTTTAACTTCTGGTAGTTATTTTCCATTCATTCCTTTCCTCCTGTAGAAGGGGTATCAAGGGGTATCAAATCCCGCTGTCTGCCACCAGTGTAACGGGGTCTTCCAAGCTGGGGTACCTCTTTCAGTACCACCCCGTATTTTCGGAGGTCCGCTCTGCGTTGGCTGGAGTCTGAATGAATGACGCTGGCTGGAATTCCTCTGAGTGCATGGGCGCATATAAAAGATCACTGCTTCTCCATGTATTTCCAGTCTGACACTTTACTCACAGGACACAGAATATATCACACAGATACAGAGGGCAGGCCTGACATGCATTACAGGTGGCCGTAGCCTGCCGATGTTTACTGTGGGAATTGCAAAGGTGGGGGGAAGGCGGACACTGCTGATACATTAGGAACATGCATCTCACATGGAACCTATTATGTATACATATAACTGCACAACTTATTCTGGGTGCTGAGTGGTTCTGTAACACCGTTGTTCTGCGATATCCTCTTCCTCCTCCAGTCCATCGGTCTGCGGTTTTCTCCTCCAGTCCGTCGCTCTGCGATGTCCTCCTCCGGTCTGTCGCTCTGCGATGTCCTCCTCCGTTCTGTTGGTCTGCGATTTCCTCTTCCTCCTCCAGTCCGTCGTTCTGCGGTGTTCTCCTCTGGTCCGTCGCTCTGCGATGTCCTTCTCCGCTCCGTCGGTCTGCGATGTTCTCGTCATCCACCGGTCCGTCAGTCTGAATTGTCCTCTTCCTTCTCCGATCCATCGGTCTGCAATGTCCTATTCCTCATCTTGTCCGTCGATCTGCGATGTCCTCCTCCGGTCCGTCGGGCTACGATGTCTTCCTCCGGTCCGTCGGTCTCCGATGTCCTCCTCTAGTCCGTCAATCTGCGATGTCCTCCTCCGGTCCATCGGTCTGTGATGTCCTCTTCCTCCTCTTGTCCGTCGGTCTGCGATGTCTTCCTCCGGTCCGTCAGTCTGCGATGTTCTCCTCAGGTCCGTCATTCTGCGATGTCCTCCTTCCTTCCGTCGGTCAGCGATGTCCTCTTCCAGTCCGTCGGTCTGCGATTTCTTTTTTCTCCTTAGTTCCGTCTGTCTGTGATGTCCTCTTACTCGTTCTGTTCGTCGGTCTGCGATGCGCTCTTCCTCCTCTGATCTGTCGGTCTGCGATGTCCTCTTCTTCCACCGGTCCGTTGTTCTGCTCTGTCCTCTCCCTCCACCAGTCCATCGGGCTGCGCTGTCCTCCTCTTCCTCCGATCCGTCGGTCTGCAATGTCCTCTTCCTCCTCTGGTCCATCAGTCTGCGATGTCCTCTTCCTCCTCCGGTCTGTAGGTCTGCGATGTCGTCTTCCTCCTCCGGTCTGTCAGTCTGCGATGTTCTCGTCCTCCAACTGTCAGTCAGTCTGCGATGTCCTCTTCCTCCAACAGTCCGTCGGTCTGCGATGTCCTCCTCCGGTCCGTCGGTCTGCGATGTCCTCCTTTGGTCCATCATACTGCGCTATTCTCTTCCTCCACTGGTCCGTCGGTCTGCGCTGTCCTCTTCCTCCACCGGTCCGTCGGTCTGCGATGTCCTCTTCCTCCTCTGGACCGTCTGTCTGCGATGTCCTCTTCCTCTACCTTTCTGTCGGTCTGTGATGTCCTCCTCTGGTCCGTCAGTCTGCGATGTTCTCTTCCTCCAGCTGTCTATCGGTCTGCGATGTCCTTTTCTGGTCCGTTGGTCTGTGATGTCCTCCTGGTGTCAGTCGGTCTGCGATGTCCTCCTTTGGTCTGTCGGTCTGCGATGTCCTCCTCCGGTCCGTCTGTTTGCGATGTCCTCTTTCTCCTTTTGTCCGTCGGTCTGTATTGTCCTCTTTCTCCGATTGTCCGTCAGTCTGCGATGTCCTCCTGGTATCGGTCGGACTGCGGTGTCCTCCTCCGGTCCATTGGTCTGCAATGTTCTCTTCATCCACCGGTCCGTAGGTCTGCTCTGTCCTCTTCCTCCTCCGATCTGTCGGTCTGCAATGTCCTCTTCCTCCTCTGGTCTGTCGGTCTACGATGTCCTCTTCCTCCTCCTGTCCGTCGGTCTGCGATGTCCACTGTCTGTCGGTCTGCGATGTCCTCTTCCAGTCCGTCGGTCTACGATGTCCTCTTCCTTTTCCGGTCTGTCGGTCTGCTATCTCCTCCTGTCCGTCTGTCTGCGATGTCCTCCATTGGTCCATCGGTGTGCGCTATCCTCTTCCTCCACTGGTCCGTCGGTCTGCGATGTCCTCTTCCTCTTCCGGTCCGTTGGTCTGCTATGTCCTCTTCCTGTGACTGTTCGTCGGTTTGCGATGTCCTCTTCCAGTCCGTCGGTCTGCTATGTCCTCTTCCTCCGACTGTCCATCGGTCTGCGATCTCCTCCAGTCCGTCGGTCTGCGATGTCCTCCATTGGTCCATCGGTCTGCGCTATCCTCTTCCTCCACTGGTCCGTCGGTCTGCGCTGTCCTCTTCCTCCACCGGTCCGTCAGTCTGTGATGTCCTCCTCGGGTCCGTCGGTCTGCGATGTCCTCTTCCTCCTCCGGTCCGTCGGTCTGTGATGTCCTCTTCATCCACCGGTCCGTCGGTCTGCACTGTCCTCTTCCTCCACTTGTCCGTCGGTCTGCAGTGTCTTCCTCTTCCTCCGGTCCATCGGTCTGCGATGTCCTCTGCAGACTGACAGAACGGAGGAGGAAGAGGACATCGCAGACCGACAGAACGGAGGAGGAAATGTCCTCTTCCTCCTCCGGTCCGTCGGTCTGTGTTGTACTCTTCCTCCACTGGTTTGTCGGTCTGCTATGTCCTTCTCTGGTCTGTTGGTGTGCGTCCACCTCCTCCTGCTCTGATCTGTCGGTCTGCCAGGTCCTCTTCCTCCTCCGTTCCGTTGGTCTACGATGTCCTCTTACTCTTCCGGCCCATCAGTCTGCGATGTCCTCCTCCGGTCCATCGGTCAGCACTGTCCTCTTCCAGCGATACGTCATTCTGCGCTATCCTCTTCCTCCACTGGTCCATCGATCTGCCCTGTGCTTTTCCTCCACTGGTCCGTCGGTCTGTGATATCATCTTTCTGCTCCGGTCCGTCGGTCTGCTATGTCTTCTTCCTCTTCTGGTCTGTCGGTCTGCGATGTCCTCTTCCTCCGACTGTTCGTCGGTCTTCGATGTCCTCCTCCAGTCCGTCGTTCTGCGATATCCTCCAGTCCGTCGTTCTGCAATGTCCTCCTTTGGTCCGTCAGTCTGGAATGTCCTCTTCCTCCTTAGGTCCGTCTGTCTGTGATGTCCTCTTACTCGTCCTGTTCGTCGGTTTGCGATGCCCTCTTCCTCCTCTGGTCTGTTGGTCTGCGATGTCCTCTTCCTTCTCCGATCCGTCGGTCTGCAATGTCCTCTTCCTGCTTTTGTCCGTCGTTCTGCGATGTCCTCTTCCTCCTCCGGTCCATCTGGCTGCGATGTCCTCTTTCTCCTCTTGTCTGTTGGTCTGCCATGTCCACTTCCTCCTCCGGTCTGTCGTACTGCTGTGTCCTCCTCCGGTCCGTCGGTCTGCGATGTCCTCCTCCGGTCCGTCGGTCTGCGATGTCCTCCTCCGGTCCGTCGGTCTGCGATGTCCTTTTCCTCCTCTTGTCCGTAGAACTGCGATGTCCTCTTCCTTCTCCGGTCTATCGGTCTGCGATGTGCACTTCCTCCTCCGGTCCGTCGATCTGCGATGTCCTCTTTCTCCTCTTGTCTGTTGGTCTGCCATGTCCTCTTCCTCCTCCGGTGTGTCGTACTGCGGTGTACTCCTCTGGTCCGTCGGTTTCCGATGTCCTCCTCCGGTCCGTCGGTCTCCGATGTCCTCCTCCGGCCCGTCGTTCTGCGATGTCCTCCTCCTGTCCGTCTGTCTGCGATGTCCTTTTCCTCCTCCTGTCCATCGAACTGCGATGTCCTCTTCCTCCTCCGGTCTGTCGGTCTGCGATGTCCACTTCCTCCTCCGGTCCGTCGATCTGCGTTGTGCTCTAACACCTTCTGTCCATCGTTCTCTGATGTCCTCTTCCTCCTCTGGTCTGTCGGTCTGCAATGTCCTCTTCCTCCGACTGTCCGTTGGTCTGCGATGTCCTCCTCTGGTCCGTCAGTCTGCGATGTCTTCCTCCTATCCGTTGGACTGCGATGTCCTCTTCCTCCTTAGGTCCTTCTGTCTGCGATGTCCTCTTCCTCGTCCTGTCTGTCGGTCTGCAATGTCCTCTTCCTCCTCTTGTCCGTCGGTCTGCGTTGTCCTCTAACTCCTTCCGTCCGTCGTTCTGCAATGTCCTCTTCTTTCGCCGGACCGTCGAACTGCGGTGTCCTCCTCTGGTCCGTCGGTCTGCGATGTCCTCCGGTCCATCGGTCAGCGATGTCCTCTTCATCCACTGGTCTGCTCTATCCTCTTCCTCCACCAGTTCATCAGTGTGCGCTGTCCTCTTCCAACTCCAATCCGGTTGTCTGCAGTGTCCTTTTCCTCCTACGGTCCGTCGGTCTGCGGTGTCCTCCTCCTGTCCGTCGGTCAGTTATGTCCTCCAGTCCGTCGGTCAGCGATGTCCTCCTCCGGTCCGTCGGTCTGCGATGTCCTCTTCCTCCACCAGTCCATCGGTCTGCGCTGTCCTCTTCCTCCTGCGATCCGTCAGTCTGCAATGTCCTCTTATTCCTGCAGTCCGTCGGTCTGCAATGTCCTCTTATTTCTCCAGTCCGTCAGTCTGCTCTGTCCTCTTCCTCCAAAATTCCATCGGGCTGCGCTGTCCTCTTCTTCCTCCGATCCGTCGGTCTGCAATGTCCTATTCCTCCTCCAGTCCGTAGGTCTGCGATGTCCTCCTCCGGTCCGTCAGTCTGCGATGTCCTCTTCCTCCTCCGATCCGTCAGTCTACGATGTCCTCTTCCTCCTCCGGTCCGTCTGTCTGCTTTGTCCTCTTCCTCCTTCTGTCCATCATTCTGAGGTGTTCTCTTCCTCCTCCGGTCCATCGTTCTGCGATTTTCTCTTCCTCCACTGGTTTGTCGGTCTGCGATGTCCTTTTCTGGTCCGTCGGTGTGCGTCCACCTTCTCTTGCTCTGATCTGTCACATTGCGAGGTCCTCCTCTGGTCGGTCCGTCTGCAATGTCCTCTTCCGCCTCCGGTCCGTTGGTCTACGATAACCTCTTCCTCCTCTTTTCCGTCTGTCTGCAATGCCTCCGGTCCATCGGTCTGCGCTATCCTCTAACTCCTCTGTTCCATCGGTCTGCACTATCCTCTTCCTCCACTGGTCCGTTGGTCTGCACTGTGCTCTTCCTCCACCGGTCCTTCGGTCTGTGATGTCTTCTTGCTCCTCCGGTGTGTCCGTCTGCGATGTCCTCCTCCTGTCCGTCGGTCTGCGATGTCTTCTTCCTCCGACTGTCTGTCGGTCTGCGACGTCTTCCTCCTGTCCGTCCATCTGTGATGTCCTCCTTAGGTCCGTCTGTCTGCGATGTCCTCTTACTCGTCCTGTCCGTCGGTCTTCGATGCCTTCTTCCTCCTTTGGTCTGTCTGTCTGCGATGTACTCATCCTCCTCCGGTCCGTCGGTCTGCGCTGTCCTCTTCTTCCTCCGATCCTTCGGTCTGCAGTGTCCTCATCCTCCTCCGGTCCGTCGGTCTGCGATGTCCTCTTCCTCCTCCGTTCTGTCGGTCTGCGTTATCCTCTTCCTCCTTCGGTCCGTCGTTCTGCAATGTCCTCTTCCTCTTCCAGTCCATCGGTCTGCTGTTTTCTCCTACAGTCCGTCGCTCTGCGATGTACTCCTCCGGTCCGTCGCTCTGCGATGTCCTCCTCCATTCTGTCGGTCTGCGTTTTCCTCTTCCTTCTCCGGTCCGTTGCTCTGCGATGTCCTTCTCCGGTCCGTCGGTCTGCTATGTTCTCTTCCTCCACTGGTTTGTCGGTCTGCGATGTCCTTTTCTGGTCCGTCGGTGTGGGTCCACTTCCTCCTGCTCTGATCTGTCGTTTTGCGAGGTCCTCCTCTGGTCCGTCGGTCTGCGAAGTCCTCTTCCTCCTCCAGTACGTTGGTCTACAATGTCCTCTTCCTCTTCCAGTCCATCGGTCTGTGCTGTCCTCTTCCTCCACCTGTCCGTCAGTCTGCGCTGTCCTCTTCCTCCACCGGTCCGTCGGACTGCAATGTCCTTTTGCTCCTCCGGTCCGTCGGTCTGCGATGTCTTCTTCCTCCTTAGGTCCGTCTGTCTGTGATGTCCTCTTACTCGTCCTGTTCGTCGGTCTGCGATGCCCCCTTCCTTCTCTGGTCTGTCGATCTGCGATGTCCTCTTCCTCCTACTGTCCGTCGGTCTGCGCTGTCCTCTTCCTCCACCGGTCCATTGGTCTGCGCTATCCTCTTCCTCCACTGGTTCGTCGGTCTGTGCTCTTCTTCCACCAGTCTGTCAGTCTGCAATGTCTGCTTGCTCCTCCGGTGTGTCGGTCTGCGATGTCCTCCTCCTGTCCGTCGGTCTGCGACGTCTTCTTCCTCCGACTGTCCGTCGGTTTGCGTTGTCCTCCTCCGGTCTGTTGGCTGTGATGTCCTCCTCCGGTCCGTCGGTCTGCGTTGTCCTCTTCCTCCTTTGGTCCGTCTGTCTGAGATGTCCTATTACTCATCCTGTTCGTCGGTCTGCAATGCCCTCTTCCTCCTCTGGTCTGTCAATCTGCGATGTCCTCTTCCTCCTACTGACCGTCGGTCTGCGATGTCCTCCTCCGGTCCGTCGGTCTGCGATGTCCTCCTTTTGTCCATCATACTGAGCTATTCTCTTCCTCCACTGCTCCGTCGGTCTGCGCTGTCCTCTTCCTCCACCTGTCCGTCGGTTTTCAATGTTCTCTTGGTCCTCTGGTCCATCGTTCTGCGATGTCCTCTTCCTCCTCTGGTCCATCGGTCTGCGATACCCTCTTGCTCTGACTGTCCATCGGTCTGCGATGTCCTCCTCCAGTCCGTCTTTCTGCTATGTCCTCTCAGTCTGCGATGTTCTCTTCCTCCACCTGTCTATCGGTCTGCGATGTACTTTTCTGGTCCGTTGGTGTGCATCCACCTTCTCCTGCTCTGATCTGTCAGTGGGCAAGGTGCTCCTCTGGTCCGACATTTTGGGATGTCCTCTTCCTCCTCTGGTCCATTGGTCTGCGATGTCTTCTTCCATCTCCGGTCAGTTGGTTTGGGATGTCCTCTTCTGGTCTGCGTTGTCCTTCTCTGGTCCGTTGGTCTGCGATGTCCCATTCCTCCTTTGGTCCGTTGGTCTGCGATGTCAATTTCCTCCTACAGTCTGTCGGTCTGTGATGTCCTCCTTCGTTCCGTCGCTCTGCGATGTCCTCCTCCGGTCCGTCGGTCTGCGATGTCCTCTTCATCCACCGGTCCGTCGGCCTGCGATGTCCTTTTCCTTCTCCGGTTCGTCTGTCTGCAATGTCCTCTTCCTCCTCTTATCCGTCAGTCTGCGATGTCCTCTTCCTCCGACTGTCCATCGGTCTGCGATGTCCTCCTCCTGTTCGTCAGTCTGCGATGTCTTCCTCCGGTCCATCGGTCTCCGATGTTCTCCTCGGGTCGGTCATTCTGCGATGTCCTCCTTCGGTCCGTCGGTCTGCGATGTCCTCCTCCAGTCCGTCGGTCTGCGATTTCTTTTTCCTCCTTAGTTCCGTCTGTCTGTGATGTCCTCTTACTCGTTCTGTTCGTCGGTCTGCGATGCGCTATTCCTCCTTTGGTCTGTCGGTCTGCAATGTCCTCTTCCTCCTCAGGTCCGTCGGTCTACAATGTCCTCTTCCTCTTTTTGTCCATCAGTTTGCGTTGTCCTCTTCCTCCTTCCGTCCGTTGTTCTGCGATGTCCTCTTCCACCTCCGCTCCCTCGGGCTGCGGTGCCCTCCTCCAGTCCGTCGGTCTACGATTTCCTCCTCCGGTCTGACGGTCTGGGATGTCCTCTTCCTCCTCCGGTTCATTAGTCTACGCTGTCCTCTTCCTCCTCCAGTCCGTTAGTGTGCGATGTACTCTTCCTGTCCATTGATCTGCGAAGTCTTCCCCCGGTCCATCGGTCTGTGATGTCCTCTTCCTCCTTTTGTCCGTCGGTCTGCGTTGTCCTCTTCCTCCTTCCGTCCATCGGTCTGCGATGTCCTCTTCCTCCTCCAGTCCGTCGGTCTGCGATGTCCTCCTCCGGTCTGTCGGTTTCCGATGCCCTTCTCCGGTCCGTCTGTCTGCGATGTCCTCTTCATCTACCGATCGGTCAGTCTGCACTGTCCTCTTCCTCCACCGGTCCGTCGGTCTGCGATGTCCTCTTCCTCTAACTGTCCATCGGTCTGCTATGTCATCCTCCGATCCGTCGTTCTGCGAGTCCTCCTCCGGTCCTTCGGTCTGCGATGTCCTCATCCGGTCCGTCGGTCTGCAATCTCTTCTTCTTCCTCCTGTGCGTCGGTCTGCGATGTCCTCCTTCTGGTCCGTCGGTCTGCTATGTCATCCTCCTGTCCGTCGGTCTGCGATGTCCTCCTTCGGTCCTTCGCTCCGCGATGTCCTCGTCCAGTCTGTCGGTCTGCGATGTCCTCTTCATCCACCGGTCCGTCGGTCTGCACTGTCCTCTTCCTCCACTGGTCTCTCGGTCGGCAGTGTCTTCCTCCTCCTCCGGTTCGTCGGTCAGCGATGTCCTCTTCCTCCGTTCCACCAGTCTGCGATGTCCTCTGCAGACCGACAGAACGGAGGAGGAAGAGGACATCGCAGACCGACAGAATGGAGGATGAAATGTCCTCTTCCTCCTTCCGTCCTTTGTTCTGCGATGTCCTCTTCCTCCTCCGGTCCGTCGGTCTGCGGTGTCCTCCTCCTGTCCGTCGGTCTGCGATGTCCTTTTCATCTACCGATCCGTCGGTCTGCAATGTACTCTTCCTTCTCCTGTCCGTTGGTCTGCAATGTCCTCTTCCTCCTCTTGCCAATCGTTCTCCGATGTCCTCTTCCTCCTCCGATCCTCCGGTCTGCGATGTCCTCTTCCTCCTTCTGTCTATCGTTCTGCGATGTCCTCTTTCTCCTCCAGTCTGTAGGTCTGCCATGTCCTCCTCCGCTCCGTCGGTCTGCGATGTTCTCCTCCGCTGTCAGTCTGCGATGTCCTCTTCATCCACTGATCGGTCGATCTGCACTGTCCTCTTAATTCACCGGTCCGTCATTCTGTGATGTCTTCTTCCTCCTCCGGTCTGTCGGTCTGCGATGTCCTTTTTTCCGACTGTCCATCGGTTTGCTATGTCCTCCTCCGGTCCATCGGTCGGCAATGTCCTTCTGTGGTCCTTCGGTCTGCAATGTCCTCTTTATCCACCGGTCCGTCGGTCTGCTTTGTCCTCTTCCTTCTTCAGTCCATCGGTCTGCGCTGTCCTCTTCCTCCTCCGATTCATCGGTCTGCAACGTCCTCTTCCTCCTCCTGTCCGTCGGTCTGCGATATCCTCTTTCTCCTACGGTCCGTTGGTCTACGCTGTCCTCTTCCTCTTCCAGTCCGTCATTGTGCGATGTACTCCTCCTGTGCGTTGGTCTGCGAAGTCCTCCTCCGGTACGTCTGTCTGCGATGTCCTTTTCTGGTCCGTCGATCTGCGTTGTCCTCCTTCGGTCAGTCGGTCTGCGATGTCTTCATCCACCAGTTCGTCGGTCTGTTCTGTCCTCTTCCTCCACCAGTCCATCGGACTGCGCTGTCCTCTTCCTTCTCCGATCCGTCGGTCTGCGATGTCCTCTTCCTCCACTGGTTTGTCGGTCTGCTATGTACTTTTCTGGTCCGTCAGTGTGCGTCCACCTCCTCCTGCTCTGATCTCTCGGTCTGCCAGATCCTCTTCCTCCTCCGGTCCGTTGGTCTACAATGTCCTCTTACTCTTCCAGTCCATCAGTCTGCGATGTCCTCCTCCGCTCCATCAGTCTGCACCGTCCTCTTCCTCCAGCGATACGTCAGTCTGCGCTATCTTCTTCCTCCACTGGTCCGTCGGTCTGCGATGTCCTCTTGCTTTTCCGGTCCGTCGGTCTGCTTTGTCTTCTTCCTCTTCTGGTCTGTCGGTCTGCGATGTCCTCTTCCTCTGACTGTCCGTCGGTCTTCGATGTCCTCCTCCAGTCCGACGGTCTGCGCTGT
Organism: Dendrobates tinctorius; assembly: GCF_039654945.1. Classification (NCBI taxonomy): domain Eukaryota; kingdom Metazoa; phylum Chordata; class Amphibia; order Anura; family Dendrobatidae; genus Dendrobates; species Dendrobates tinctorius. The sequence continues at coordinate 5,941,546 of NW_027361684.1, read as the reverse complement.
CCTCTTTTGGTCCGTCGTTCTGCGATGTCCTCCTCTGGTCCGTCAGTCTGGAATGTCCTCTTCCTCCTTAGGTCCGTCTGTCTGTGATGTCCTCTTACTCGTCCTGTTTGTCGTGTTGCGATGCCCTCTTCCTGCTCTAGTCTGTTGGTCTGCTCTATCCTCTTCCTCCATCAGTCCATCAGTCTGCGCTGTCCTCTTCCTCCTCCGATCCGTCGGTCTCCAATGTCCTCTTATTCCTTCAGTCCGTCGGTCTGCAATGTCCTCTTATTTCTCCAGTCCGTAGGTCTGCGATGTCCTCTTCCTCCTCCGGTCAGTCAGTCTGCCATGTCCTCTTCCTCCTCCGGTCTGTCTGTCTGCTTTGTCCTCTTTCTCCTTCTGTCCATCGTTCTGAGGTGTCCTCTTCCTCCTCCGGTCCATCGTTCTGCGATGTTCTCTTCCTCCACTGGTTTGTCGGTCTGCGATGTCCTTTTCTGGTTTGTCGGTGTGCATCCACCTTCTGCAATGTCCTCCTCTGGTCCATCGGTCTGCGCTATCCTCTTCCTCCTCCGGTCCATCGGTCTGCGCTATCCTCTTCCGCCACTGGTCTGTCGGTCTGCGCTGTGCTCTTCCTCCACTGGTCCGTCGGTCTGCGATGTCTTCTTGCTCCTCCGGTGTGTCGGGCTGCGATGTCCTCCTCCTGTCTGTCGGTCTGCGATGTTTTCTTCCTCCGACCGTCTGTCGGTCTGAGATGTCCTCCTCGGTCCGTTCGTCTGTGATCTCCTCCTTAGGTTCGTCTGTCTGCGATGTCCTCTTACTTGTCCTGTCCGTCGGTCTTCGATGCCTTCTAACTCCTTTGGTCTGTCTGTCTGCGATGTACTCTTCCTCCTCCGGTCCGTCGGTCGGCGATGTTCTCTTCATCCACCAGTCCATCGGTCTGCGCTGTCCTCATCCTCCTCCGATCCGTCGGTCTGCAGTGTCCTCTTCCTCCTCCATTCTGTCGGTCTGCGTTTTCCTCTGCCTCCTTCCATCTGTCGTTCTGCGATGTCCTCATCCTCCTCCAGTCCGTCGGTCTGCGGTTTTCTCCGGTCCATCGCTCTTCGATGTTCTCCTCCATTCTGTCGGTCTGCATTTTCCTCTTCCACCTCCAGTCCGTCGCTCTGCGGTGTTCTCCTCCGGTTCGTCGCTCTGCGATGTCCTTCTCCGGTCTGTCGGTCTGCGATGTTCTCTTCATCCACCTGTCTGTCAGTCTGAATTGTCCTATTCCTCCTCCAGTCCGTCGGTCTGCGATGTCCTCTTCCCCCTCCGGTCCGTCGGTCTACGATGTCTCCTTCCTCCTCCAGTCCGTCGGTCTGCTATGTTCTCTTCCTCCACTAGTTTGTCGGTCTGCGATGTCCTTTTCTGGTCCGTCGGTGTGGGTCCACCTTCTCCTACTCTTATCTTTCGGTCTGCGAGGTTCTCCTCTGGTCCTTCGGTCTGCGAAGTCCTCTTCCGGTCCTTTGGTCTGTGCTGTCCTCTTTCTCCACCTGTCCGTCAGTCTGCGCTGTGCTCTTCCTCCACCGGTCCATCGGACTGCAATGTCCTCTTGCTCCTCCGGTCCGTCGGTCTGCGATGTCTTCTTCCTCCTTAGGTCTGTCTGTCTGTGATGTCCTTTTACTCGTTCTGTTCGTCGGTCTGCGATGCCCCCTTCCTCCTCTGGTCAGTCGATCTGCGATGTCCTCTTCCTTCTACTGTCCGTCGGTCTGCGATGTCCTCCTCCTTTCCGGCGGTCTGCAATGTCCTCCTCCGGTCCATCGGTCTGCGCTATCCTCCTCCGGTCCATCAGTCTGCGCTATCCTCTTACTCCACTGGTCCGTCGGCCTGCGATGTCTTCTTGCTCCTCCGGTGTGTCGGTCTGCGATGTGCTCTTCCTGTCCGTCGGTCTGTGATGTCTTCTTCCTCCGACTGTCCGTCGGTCTGCGATGTGCTCCTCCGGTCCGTCGGTCTGCGATGTCCTCCTCCGGTCCGTCGGTCTGCGATGTCCTCTTCATCCACCGTTCCGTTGGTCTTCTCTTTTCTCTTCATCCACCAGTCCATCTGTCTGCGCTGTCCTTTTCCTCCTCCGATCCGTCAGTCTGCAGTGTCCTCTTCCTCCTCCGGTCCGTTGGTCTGCGATGTCCTCTTCCTCCTCCATTCTGTCTGTCTGTGTTTTCCTCTTCTTCCTTCCTTCCTTCCGTCGTTCTACGATGTCCTCTTGCTCCTCCAGTCCATCGGCCTGCGGTTTTCTCGTCCAGTCCGTCGCTTTGCGATGTCCTCCTCCGGTCCGTCGCTCTGCGATGTCCTCCTCCGTTCTGTTGGTCTGCGTTTTCCTCTTCCTCCTCCAGTCCGTCGTTCTGCGGTGTTCTCCGCCGGTCCGTCGCTCTGCGATGTCCTTCTCCGGTCCATCGGTCTGCGATGTTCTCTTCATCCACCCGTCCGTCAGTCTGAATTGTCATCTGCAGACCGAAGGACCGGTGGAGGAAATGTCCTATTCCTCATCTTGTCCATCGGTCTGCGATGTCCTCCTCCGCTCCGTAGGTCTGCAATGTCTTCCTCCGGTCCGTCGGTCTCCGAAGTCCTCCTCCGGTCCGTCATTCTGTGATGTCCTCTGGTCCATCGGTCTGTGATGTCCTCTTCCTCCTCCTGTCCGTCGGTCTGCGATATCCTCTTCCTACTTCGGTCAGTCGGACTGCGACGTCCTCTTCCTCCTCCAGTTTGTGGGTCTGCGATGTCCTCCTCCGCTCCGTCGGTCTGCGATGTTCTCCTCCGCTCTGTCGGTCTGCGATGTCCTCTTCATCCACTCATCGGTCGATCTGCACTGTCCTCTTAATTCACCGGTCCGTCGTTCTGTGATGTCTTCTTCCTCCTCCGGTCTGTCGGTCTGCGATGTCCTTTTTTCCGACTGTCCATCGGTTTGCTATGTCCTCCTCCGGTCCATCGGTCGGCAATGTCCTTCTGCGGTCCTTCGGTCTGCAATGTCCTCTTTATACACCGGTCCGTCGGTCTGCTTTGTCCTCTTCCTTCTCCAGTCGATCGGTCTGCACTGTCCTCTTCCTCCTCTGATTCGTCGGTCTGCAATGTCATCTTCCTCCTCCGGTCCGTCGGTCTGCGATATTCTCTTTCTCCTACGGTCCGTTGGTCTACGCTGTCCTCTTCCTCCTCCAATCCATCATTGATGTACTCCTCCTGTGCGTCGGTCTGCGAAGTCCTCCTCCAGGACGTCTGTCTGCGATGTCCTTTTCTGGTCTTCTTCATCCACCGGTTCATCGGTCTGTTCTGTCCTCTTCCTCCACAGTCCATCGGACTGCGCTGTCCTCTTCCTTATCCGATCCGTCGGTCTGCGATGTCCTCTTCCTCCACTGGTTTGTCGGTCTGCTATGTACTTTTCTGGTCGGTCAGTGTGCGTCCTCCTCCTCCTGCTCTGATCTCTCGGTCTGCCAGGTCCTCTTCCTCCTCCGGTCCGTTGGTCTACAATGTCCTCTTACTCTTCCAGTCCATCAGTCTGCGATGTCCTCCTCCGCTCCATCGGTCTGCTCTTTCCTCTTCCTCCAGCGATACGTCAGTCTGCGCTATCTTCTTCCTCCACCGATCCATCGATCTGCCCTGCGCTCTTCCTCCACTGGTCCGTCGGTCTGCGATGTCCTCTTGCTTTTCCGGTCCGTCGGTCTGCTTTGTCTTCTTCCTCTTCTGGTCTGTCGGTCTGCGATGTCCTCTTTGTAACGTCCGTCTGCGGTTCTGGGCTGCAGCCAGACAACACCCCGAGAAACACTGATACCCTTTACCCCTATACAGGGATCTGGATTTACAGCAGAGCCCAGGAGGCGCTGTCTGAATATGAACAGTGACCAGAGCAGGACGGTCGTCAGAGAGGAATAAAAACGGGACCAAAAGCGTAGTCGGGAATCAGAGTCTTAACCGAGCGGACAGCAGAAGTACAAGAAACGGCAGACAATAGCAGAGTCAAATTCAGGCCAAGGTCAGAGTCAAAACCAGGAGGGCAGCAGAGGTACAGAATCGTTAGGCAGTAGCAGAGTCAGAATATCCAGGCCAAAGTCAAAAACCGGGAGAATAGCAGAAGTACAAAATCGTCAGGCAATAGAGGGGTCAGGAATCCAGGCCAAGGTCAGCGTCAGTAATCAGGAGAAATGCAAGGTACAAAAACGGCAGGCAACAGAGTAGTCAGAAGTTCAGGCTGAGGTCGGAGTAAACGATAGGCAATCACAAGTAACACGTAGGGGAACCAAGAATATATCCGGCGGCTTGCAAGCCCAGTCCCAAGGTATTTGAGGGATCAGGTCGTCCCTCACAGGCTCCTGGGCTGGTGATGTCATCAGGACCGCCCCCAGGAGCAGACCTGATGATGATGCACCAGCCCCATCATGACTGACAGAGGAGCGGAGTCTGCGTCCAGTAGACGCCTGCGCAGAAGCCCTTTCATTGTTGCCGCCCTCACTCGGGCGCGAGCCACGGCGCCTCCTAGTGGTTGAGGGCGGAACAGCAGGCCCTGAGATCGACGACGACATGTCAGTCCGGCGTCTCCTGGTGGCCGAGGCCTGGACAGCAGGCTCCGAGCCCGAGGGCGGCGTGACAGTCCGTCGCCTCCTAGTGGCTGAGGGCGGAACAGCGGGCCCCGAGTCTGACGGCGACGTGACAGTACCCCCCTCTCCAGGAGGGGCCTCCGGACCCTCAAAACCCGGTTTGTCAGGGTGAAGGAGATGAAACCTCCTAATTAATGCCTTGGCATGGATGTTCCTTGCGGGGACCCAGGACCTCTCCTCCGGGCCGTAGCCCTTCCAGTGTATAAGATACTGTATGGAGTCTCTCACAAGGCGGGAGTCAAGGATACCCTGGACTTCATACTCCAAGGACCCTCCGACCGAAACAGGAGGAGGAGGGGACTGGACAGGGTGAATTGGGGAGCGATACAGTTTGAGGAGAGACTTGTGGAACACGTTAGGTAATTTAAATGACTGCGGAAGTTTCAAACGGAAGGCTACCGGATTAACCACTTCTATAATTTCATATGGGCCGATAAATCTGGGACCCAGTTTGGCAGACGGTACTTTCAGTTTGATGTTTTTAGTCGAAAGCCAAACCTTGTCCCCAACCCCCAAGTGTGGCCCCTTGAACCGTCGTTTGTTTGCAGCTGAAGCCTGTCTAACTTGAGCCCCTTTCAAATTCGTATTTACTTCAGACCATATTGTTTTCAAGCGATGTATGTTTTTCTCTACCCCAGGGAGCTCCGACATCCTAGCCGAGAACGACCCAAAGCGCGGATGCAATCCAAGGTTACAAAAAAAAGGGGTAGTTTTAATGGAGTCCTGGTAGCGATTATTTAAGGCAAACTCAGCCAATGGCAGATGTTCTACCCAGTCGGACTGGTGTCCTGACACGTAACAACAGAGGTATTGCTCCAGAGCTTGATTAGCACGTTCGGTTTGCCCATTTGTTTCGGGGTGGTAGGCCGAGGAGAAGGATAACTCAACACCGATGCGTTTACAGAACGCCCTCCAGAATTTTGAGACGAACTGGGTACCTCTGTCGGACACAATATTTGACGGAACACCATGAAGACGTACAATGTGCACAAGGAACAATTTGCTCAAGGTTTCGGAGTTAGGTAAGCCAGACAGGGGAATAAAATGGCACTGTTTGCTGAACCTGTCTACCACCACCCAGATACATGTTTTCCCATCTGAGGTCGGTAGGTCTGTGATGAAGTCCATGGAGATGTGGGTCCATGGACTCTCAGGGGTGGGCAAGGACTGAAGCCAGCCAGCAGGGCGATTATGGGTGGATTTGGCGCGGGCACAGACTTCACATGCTGAAACATAGTTCTTACAGTCCTTGACCACCGTCGGCCACCAAAAGTTCCTAGTTACCAACCTGGTGGTATTGTTGAGCCCAGGATGACCTGCCAGAACAGAGTCATGTGACTCTTTAAGAACTTGAAGGCGAAAGGAATTCGGAACAAACAATTTTTTGGGGGGTGTAGTGTCAGGAGCTCGTTCTGGAGACCTACGGATCTCCTCCAGAAGGTCCAAGGAAACTGCCGACACGACGATCCCATTGGCTAATATGGGAACAGGTTCACAGTCTTCGGCTTGTGTGGGGCAAAAACTGCGAGAGAGGGCATCGGCCCTCACATTTTTCGTGCCAGGGCGAAAGGTGATTAAAAAATCGAACCTTGAAAAGAACAAGGCCCACCTGGCCTGCCTGGAATTCAGTCTTTTAGCTGACTCCAGGTAGGTCAGGTTTTTGTGGTCTGTAATGACGGTGACCTTGTGTTTGGCGCCTTCGAGAAAGTGACGCCATTCCTCGAAGGCCCATTTGATTGCTAGTAATTCCCGATTCCCAATATCATAGTTCTTCTCTGTGGCAGAGAACTTTCGGGAAAAAAAAGCACATGGGCGCAGCTGAGTGAGGGCTGCAGTGCCTTGCGATAGCACTGCTCCCACTCCGACTTCGGAGGCATCCACCTCCACAATAAATGGGCGATCTAAGTCAGGTTGTACTAAAACCGGGTTGGCCACAAAGCATTCTTTTAACGTAGAAAATGCTTGAATGGCCTCGGGATTCCAGTTGGTCACGTCTGCCCCCTTTCGGGTTAGATCCGTGAGTGGCTTGGCAATCTCAGAAAAACTCTTGATAAACTTACGGTAGTAATTGGCAAATCCCAAAAATCGCTGCAATGCTTTCAGCGATTTGGGTTGCACCCACTCCTTAATAGGTTGGATCTTGGCAGGATCCATGCGGAACCCCCTGCCTGAGACCATGTACCCCAAAAATTGTACCTCCTCAGCGAAAAAGACACATTTCTCCAACTTAGCAAACAAGGAGTTCTCCCGTAGTCTCTGCAGTACTGAACGGACGTGTTGAGCATGCGTCACAGGGTCAGTGGAGTAAATCAAAATATCATCCAAGTACACAACGACATACACACCACAGATGTCCCTGAAAATATCGTTAACAAAGTGCTGAAACACTGCAGGAGCATTGCTGAGTCCGAAAGGCATTACTAGGTACTCAAAGTGACCAAGAGGTGTATTAAACGCTGTCTTCCACTCATCGCCGTCTCTTATGCGGATTAAATTGTATGCCCCCCGGAGGTCAAGTTTAGTAAACCAACGGGCTCCAATTAGCTGATTAAAAAGATCAGGGATGAGTGGAAGCGGGTACTGGTTCTTTATAGTGATTGCGTTTAATTCCCGGTAGTCAATGCAGGGTCTGAGACCACCATCTTTCTTCTCTACAAAGAAGAACCCAGCTCCAACTGGTGAAATAGATGGTCTAATGAACCCCTTTCTTAAGCTATCCGCTATGTACTCATTCATGGCCTGACGCTCTGGACCAGAGAGATTAAATATTCTCCCTTTTGGAAGACGGGCATCTGGAATTAGGTTTATAGGACAATCATACTCTCTGTGGGGCGGTAGTTTCTCAGACTCTATAACGGAAAAGACATCTCCATAATCCCTGAGAGCAAACGGTAAGAAGGGGTGTTTTTTTAGCTTGGTTTGATTTACTGCTACAGAGATGCAATTATCCTGGCATTGCGAACTCCAGCGCACCACATCACCCAGGTGCCAGTCAATGACAGGGTTATGTTGACGTAGCCACGGCATTCCCAAAATGACTGCAGAAGATAGATTGTCCAACACAAAAAAGGAAATAAGCTCAGTATGTAGTGCTCCTACTGACATAGTTATCTTAGCAGTAACAAATTTAACCCCCTCCTGAATAATGGATGTGCCATTAATAGCCGTGGTTTTAATTGGAATATTAAGTTTTAGTAATGGTACACCCAGATCCCTAGCAGTCATAGAATCCATAAAATTGCCTTCAGACCCACTATCCACATACGCCTTTAAACAGAGAGTTTTCTGACCAAATAAAACTGAGATAGGTAATAAAACTTTCGCCGCATCTGCGGGCAATACCTGAGCCTCTGGACAACCATAGCCAGAGTGGTTGCCCAGAGGGCGACGTCCCAGGAGCATGGATCTCTGACGTATAGCTCTCTCCCTGAAGATTCCAGACTGCAGCATGCTTGTGCAGGAGAATGAGAGTGATCTTCCAAGCAGTGCAGTGCAACAGGTGTTCAGGCCAACAATCAGCTCAGTCAGGAGAAAGGAAAAAAAAAAAAAAAGTTCAGGGAAACTGCTTTTATATATGTTAGGAGTATACACAAAAAGCAGTTTTATTTTGTTTGGCCGGATATAATGTAACGTCCGTCCGTCTGCGGTTCTGGGCTGCAGCCAGACAACACCCCGAGAAACACTGATACCCTTTACCCCTATACAGGGATCTGGATTTACAGCAGAGCCCAGGAGGCGCTGTCTGAATATGAACAGTGACCAGAGCAGGACGGTCGTCAGAGAGGAATAAAAACGGGACCAAAAGCGTAGTCGGGAATCAGAGTCTTAACCGAGCGGACAGCAGAAGTACAAGAAACGGCAGACAATAGCAGAGTCAAATTCAGGCCAAGGTCAGAGTCAAAACCAGGAGGGCAGCAGAGGTACAGAATCGTTAGGCAGTAGCAGAGTCAGAATATCCAGGCCAAAGTCAAAAACCGGGAGAATAGCAGAAGTACAAAATCGTCAGGCAATAGAGGGGTCAGGAATCCAGGCCAAGGTCAGCGTCAGTAATCAGGAGAAATGCAAGGTACAAAAACGGCAGGCAACAGAGTAGTCAGAAGTTCAGGCTGAGGTCGGAGTAAACGATAGGCAATCACAAGTAACACGTAGGGGAACCAAGAATATATCCGGCGGCTTGCAAGCCCAGTCCCAAGGTATTTGAGGGATCAGGTCGTCCCTCACAGGCTCCTGGGCTGGTGATGTCATCAGGACCGCCCCCAGGAGCAGACCTGATGATGATGCACCAGCCCCATCATGACTGACAGAGGAGCGGAGTCTGCGTCCAGTAGACGCCTGCGCAGAAGCCCTTTCATTGTTGCCGCCCTCACTCGGGCGCGAGCCACGGCGCCTCCTAGTGGTTGAGGGCGGAACAGCAGGCCCTGAGATCGACGACGACATGTCAGTCCGGCGTCTCCTGGTGGCCGAGGCCTGGACAGCAGGCTCCGAGCCCGAGGGCGGCGTGACAGTCCGTCGCCTCCTAGTGGCTGAGGGCGGAACAGCGGGCCCCGAGTCTGACGGCGACGTGACACTCTTCCTCCGACTGTCCGTCGGTCTTCGATGTCCTCCTCCAGTCCGACGGTCTGCGCTGTCCTCTTTCGGTCCGTTGTTCTGCGATGTCCTCCTCTGGTCCGTCAGTCTGGAATGTCCTCTTCCTCCTTAGGTCCGTCTGTCTGTGATATCCTCTTACTCGTCCTGTTTGTCGTGTTGCGATGCCCTCTTCCTGCTCTAGTCTGTTGGTCTGCGATGTCCTCTTCCTCCTCCTGTCCGTCGGTCTGCAATGTCCTCTTCCTCCTTTTGTCCGTCGTTCTGCGATGTCCTCTTCCTCCTCCGGTCCGTCAATCTGCTTTGTGCTCTAACACCTTCTGTCCATCGTTCTGTGATGTCCTCTTCCTCCTCCGGTCTGTCGGTCTGCAATGTCCTCCTCCGGTCCGTCGATCTGCGATGTCCTCCTCTGGTCCGTCGGTCTGCGATGTCCTCTTCCTATCCATCGGTCTGCGATGTCCTCTTCCTCCTTAGGTCCTTCTTTCTGCGATGTCCTCTTCCTCGTCCTGTCCGTCGGTCTGCAATGTCCTCTTCCTCCTCTTGTCCATCGGTCTTCGTTGTCCTCTTACTCCTTCCGTCCGTCATTCTGCGATGTCCTCTTCCTTCTCCGGACCGTCGGACTGCGGTGTCCTCCTCTGGTCCGTCGGTTTGCGATGTCCTCCGGTCCGTCGGTCTGCGATGTCCTCTTCATCCACTGGTCTGCTCTATCCTCTTCCTCTTCCTCCACCAGTCCATCGGTGTGCGCTGTCCTCTTCCTCCTCCGATCCATTGGTCTGCATTGTCATTTTCCTCCTCCGGTCCGTCGGTCTGCGGTGTCCTCCGGTCCGTCGGTCTGCGATGTCCTCCTCCGGTCTGTCGGTCTGCGATGTCTTCTTCATTCACCGGTCCGTCGGTCTGCTCTATCCTCTTCCTCCATCAGTCCATCAGTCTGCGCTGTCCTCTTCCTCCTCCGATCCGTCGGTCTGCAATGTCTCTTATTCCTTCAGTCCGTCGGTCTGCAATGTCCTCTTATTTCTCCAGTCCGTAGGTCTGCAATGTCCTCCTCCGCTCCGTCTGTCTGCGATGTCCTCTTCCTCCTCCGGTCAGTCAGTCTGCCATGTCCTCTTCCTCCTCCGGTCTGTCTGTCTGCTTTGTCCTCTTTCTCCTTCTGTCCATCGTTCTGAGGTGTCCTCTTCCTCCTCCGGTCCATCGTTCTGCGATGTTCTCTTCCTCCACTGGTTTGTCGGTCTGCGATGTCCTTTTCTGGTCTGTCGGTGTGCATCCACCTTCTGCAATGTCCTCCTCCGGTCCATCGGTCTGCGCTATCCTCTTCCTCCTCCGGTCCATCGGTCTGCGCTATCCTCTTCCTCCACTGGTCTGTCGGTCTGCGCTGTGCTCTTCCTCCACTGGTCAGTCGGTCTGCGATGTCCTCTTGCTCCTCCGGTGTGTCGGGCTGCGATGTCCTCCTCCTGTCTGTCGGTCTGCGATGTTTTCTTCCTCCGACCGTCTGTCGGTCTGAGATGTCCTCCTCGGTCCGTACGTCTGTGATCTCCTCCTTAGGTTCGTCTGTCTGCGATGTCCTCTTACTTGTCCTGTCCGTCGGTCTTCGATGCCTTCTAACTCCTTTGGTCTGTCTGTCTGCGCTGTCCTCATCCTCCTCCGATCCGTCGGTCTGCGATGTCCTCTTCCTCCTCCGTTCTGTCGGTCTGCGTTTTCCTCTTCCTCCTTCCATCTGTCGTTCTGCGATATCCTCTTCCTCCTCCAGTCCGTCGGTCTGCGGTTTTCTCCGGTCCGTCGCTCTTCGATGTTCTCCTCCATTCTGTCGGTCTGCATTTTCCTCTTCCACCTCCAGTCCGTCGCTCTGCGGTGTTCTCCTCCGGTTCGTCGCTCTGCGATGTCCTTCTCCGGTCTGTCGGTCTGCGATGTTCTCTTCATCCACCTGTCTGTCAGTCTGAGTTGTCCTCTTCCTCCTCCAGTCCGTCGGACTGCGATATCCTCTTCCTCCTCCGGTCTGTCGGTCTGCGATGTCCTCTTCCCCCTCCGGTCCGTCGGTCTACGATGTCTCCTTCCTCCTCCAGTCCGTCGGTCTGCTATGTTCTCTTCCTCCACTGGTTTGTCGGTCTGGGATGTCCTTTTCTGGTTCGTCGGTGTGGGTCCACCTTCTGCTCTTATCTGTCGGTCTGCGAGGTATTCCTCTGGTCCGTCGGTCTGCGAAGTCCTCTTCCGGTCCTTCGGTCTGCGCTGTCCTCTTTCTCCACCTGTCCGTCAGTCTGCGCTGTGCTCTTCCTCCACCGGTCCATCAGACTGCAATGTCCTCTTGCTCCTCCGGTCCGTCGGTCTGCGATGTCTTCTTCCTCCTTAGGTCCGTCTGTCTGTGATGTCCTCTTACTCATTCTGTTCGTAGGTCTGCGATGCCCCCTTCCTCCTGTGGTCAGTCGGTCTGCGATGTCCTCTTCCTCCTACTGTCCGTCGGTCTGCGATGTCCTCCTCCTTTTCGGCGGTCTGCAATGTCCTCCTCCGGTCCATCGGTCTGGGCTATCCTCTTCCTCCTCCGGTCCATCAGTCTGCGCTATCCTATTACTCCACTGGTCCGTCGGTCTGCGATGTCTTCTTGCTCCTCCGGTGTGTCGGTCTGCGATGTGCTCTTCCTGTCCTTCGGTCTGCGATGTCTTCTTCCACCGACTGTCCGTCGGTCTGCGATGTGCTCCTCCGGTCTGTCGGTCTGCGATGTCCTCCTCCGGTCCGTCGGTCAGCGATGTCCTCTTCATCCACCGATCCGTTGGTCTTCTCTATTCTCTTCATCCACCAGTCCATCTGTCTGCGCTGTCCTTTTCCTCCTCCAATCCGTCGGTCTGCAGTATCCTCTTCCTCCTCCGGTCCGTTGGTCTGCGATGTCCTCTTCCTCCTCCGTTCTGTCTGTCTGCGTTTTCTTCTTCTTCCTTCCTTCCGTCGTTCTGCGATGTCCTCTTGCTCCTCCAGTCCATCGGCCTGCGGTTTTCTCGTCCAGTCCGTCGCTTTGCGATGTCCTCCTCCGGTCCGTCGCTCTGCGATGTCCTCCTCCGTTCTGTTGGTCTGCGTTTTCCTCTTCCTCCTCCAGTCCGTTGTTCTGCGGTGTTCTCCGCCGGTCCGTCGCTCTGCGATGTCCTTCTCCGGTCCGTCGGTCTGCGATGTTCTTTTCATCCACCCGTACGTCAGTCTGAATTGTCATCTGCAGACCGAAGGACCGGTGGAGGAAATGTCCTATTCCTCATCTTGTCCATCGGTCTGCGATGTCCTCCTCCGCTCCGTAGGTCAGCAATGTCTTCCTCCGGTCCGTCGGTCTCCGAAGTCCTCCTCCGGTCCGTCATTCTGTGATGTCCTCTGGTCCATCGGTCTGTGATGTCCTCTTCCTCCTCCTGTCCGTCGGTCTGCGATATCCTCTTCCTCCTTCAGTCAGTCGGACTGCGATGTCCTCTTCCTCCTCCGATTTGTGGGTCTGCGATGTCCTCTTCCCCCTCCAGTCCGTCGGTCTACGATGTCTCCTTCCTCCTCCGGTCCGTCGGTCTGCGATGTTCTCTTCCTCCTCTGGTTTGTCGATCTGCGATGTCCTTTTCTGGTCCGTCGGTGTGGGTCCACCTCCTCCTGCTCTGATCTGTCAGTCTGCGAGGTCCTCCTCTGGTCCGTCGGTCTGCGAAGTCCTCTTCCCCCGGTACGTTGGTCTATGATGTCCTCTTCCGTTCCATCGGTCTGCGCTGTCCTCTTCCTCCACCGGTCTGTCGATCAGCGCTGTGCTCTTCCTCCACCGGTCCGTCGGACTGCAATGTCCTTTTGCTCCTCTGGTCCGTCGGTCTCCAATGTCTTCTTCCTCTTTAGGTCCGTCTGTCTGTGATGTCTTCTTACTCGTCCTGTTCGTCAGTCTGCAGTGAACTCTTCCTCCTCTGGTCTCTCGATCTGCGATGTCCTCTTCCTCCTACTGACCGTCAGTCTGCGATGTCCTCCTCCGGTCCGTCGGTCTGCGATGTCCTCTTTGGTCCATCGTACTGCGCTATTCTCTTCCTCCACTGGTCCGTCGGTCTGCGCTGTCCTCTACCTCCACCTGTCCGTCGGTCTTCAATGTTCTCTTGGTCCTCTGGTCCGTTCTGCAATGTCCTCTTCCTCTGTCTGTCGGTCTGTGATGTCCTCGTCCAGTCCGTCGGTCTGCAATGTCCTCTTCTTCCACTGGTCCGTCGGTCTGCGCTGTCCTCTTCCTCCACCGGTGGGTCGGTCTGTGATGTCCTTCTCCGTTCCGTCGGTCTGCGATGTCCTCCAGTACATCGGTCTGCGATGTCCTCCTTTGGTCCATCGTACTGCGCTATCCTCTTCCTCCACTGGTCCGTCGGTCTGCGCTGTCCTCTTCCTCCACCGGTCCATCGGTCTGTGATATTCTCCGGTCCGTCGGTCTGCAATGTCCTCTTCATCCTCCGGTCCATCGGTCTGCGATGTCCTCTTCCTCCTCCGTTCTGTCGGTCTGCGATGTCCTCCTCCGGTCCTTCAGTCCGCGATGTCCTCGTCCGATCCATCGATCTGCAATCTCTTCTTCCTCCTCATCCTGTCCGTTGGTCTGCGATGTCCTCCTCCGGTCCTTCGCTCCATGATGTCCTCTTCCGGTCCGTCGGTCTGCGATAAACTCTTCATCCACCGGTCTGTCGGTCTGCAATGTCTTCGTCCTCCCCTGGTCCGTCAGTCTGCAGTGTCTTCTCCTCCTCCGGTCCGTCGGTCTGAGATGTCCTCTTCCTCCTTCCGTCCTTCGTTCTGCGATGTCCTCTTCCTCCTCCGGTCCGTCGGTCTGCGGTATCCTCCTCCGGTCTGTCGGTTTGCAATGTCCTCTTCATCCACCGGTTCGTCGGTCTGCACTGTCCTCTTCCTCCACTGGTCCGTCGGTCTGCGATGTCCTCTTCATCCACTGGTCCGTCGGTGTGCTCTATGCTCTTCCTCCACCAGTCCATCGGTCTGCGCTGTCCTCTTCCTCCTCTGATCCGTCGGTCTGCAGTGTCCTCTTACTCCTCTGGTCCTTCGGACTGCTGTGTCCTCCTCCGGTCCGTCGGTCTGCTATCTCCTCTTCCTCCTGTCCGTCGGTCTGCGATGTCCTCCTCCGGTCCTTTGCTCTGCAATGTTCTCGTCCGGTCCGTCGGTCTGCGATGTCCTCTTCATCCACCGGTCCGTCGGTCTGCACTATCCTCTTCCTCCACTGGTCCGTCCGTCTGCAGTGTCTTCCTCCTCCTCTGGTCTGTCGGTCTGAGATTTCCTCTTCCTCCTCCGGTCTGTCGGTCTGCGATGTCCTCTTCCTCTGACTGTCCATCGGTCTGCTATGTCATCCTCCGATCCGTCGTTCTGCGATGTCCTCTTCCGGTCCTTCGGTCCGCAATGTCCTCGTCCGGTCTGTGACCTCTTTTTCTTCCTCCTGTCCGTCGGTCTGCGATGTCCTCCTCCGGTCCGTCGGTCTGCTATGTCCTCCTCCGGTCCGTCGGTCTGCTATGTCATCCTCCTGTCCGTCGGTCTGCGATGTCCTCTTCATCCACCGCTCCGTCAGTCTGCACTGTCCTCTTCCTCCACTGGTCCCTCGGTCGGCAGTGTCTTCCTCCTCCGGTCCGTCGGTCTGCGATGTCCTCTTCCTCCGTTCCACCGGTCTGCGATGTCCTCTGCAAAACTGACAAAACGGAGGAGGAAGAGGACATCGCAGACTGACAGAATGGAGGAGAAAATGTCCTCTTCCTCCTTCCGTCCTTTGTTCTGCGATGTCCTCTTCCTCCTCCGGTCTGTCGGTCTGCGGTGTCCTCCTCCGGTCCGTCGGTCTGCGATGTCCTCTTCATCTACCGGTCCGTCGGTCTGCAATGTACTCTTCCTTCTCCTGTCCTTTGGTCTGCAATGTCCTCTTCCTCCTCTTGCCAATCGTTCTCCGATGTCCTCTTCCTCCTCCGATCCTTCGGTCTGCGATGTCCTCTTCCTCCTTGGGTCCATCGTTCTGCGATGTCCTCTTCCTCCTCCGGTCCGTCTGACTGCGATGTTCTCTTCCTCCTCTGGTTTGTCGATCTGCGATGTCCTTTTCTGGTCCGTCGGTGTGGGTCCACCTCCTCCTGCTCTGATCTGTCAGTCTGCAAGGTCCTCCTCTGGTCCGTCGGTCTGCGAAGTCCTCTTCCCCCGGTACGTTGGTCTACGATGTCCTCTTCCGTTCCATCGGTCTGCGCTGTCCTCTTCCTCCACCGGTCCGTCGATCAGCGCTGTGCTCTTCCTCCACCGGTCCGTCGGACCGCAATGTCCTTTTGCTCCTCTGGTCCGTCGGTCTCCAATGTCTTCTTCCTCTTTTGGTCCGTCTGTCTGTGATGTCTTCTTACTCGTCCTGTTCGTCAGTCTGCAGTGAACTCTTCCTCCTCTGGTCTCTCGATCTGCGATGTCCTCTTCCTCCTACTGACCGTCAGTCTGCGATGTCCTCCTCCGGTCCGTCGGTCTGCGATGTCCTCTTTGGTCCATCGTACTGCGCTATTTTCTTCCTACACTGGTCTGTCGGTCTGCGCTGTCCTCTACCTCCACCTGTCCGTCGGTCTTCAATGTTCTCTTGATCCTCTGGTCCGTTCTGCAATGTCCTCTTCCTCTGTCTGTCGGTCTGTGATGTCCTCTTCCTGTCCGGCGGTCTAAAGTTGTCCTCTTTTTGTCCACTGGTCTGCGCTGTCCTCTTCCTCCACCCGTCCGTTGGTCTGCAATGTTCTCTTGCTTCTCCGGTCCGTCGGTCTGCGATGTCCTCTTCCTCTGTCTGTCGGTCTGTGATGTCCTCTTCCTGTCCGGCGGTCTAACGTTGTCCTCTTTTTGTCCACTGGTCTGCGCTGTCCTCTTCCTCCACCCGTCCGTTGGTCTGCAATGTTCTCTTGCTTCTCCGGTCCGTCGGTCTGCGATGTCCTCTTCCCCTGTCAGTCGGTCTGCGATGTCCTCTTCCAGTCCGTCAGTCTACGATGTCCTCTTCCTTCTCCGGTCTGTCGGTCTGCTATGTTCTCTTCCTCTGACTGTCCGTCGGTCTGTGATCTCCTCCGGTCCGTCGGTCTGCGATGTACTCCATTGGTCCTTCGATGTGCGCTATCCTCTTCCTCCACTGGTCCGACGATCTGCGATGTCCTCTTCCTCTTTCGGTCCGTTGGTCTGCTATGCGCTCTTCCTCCGACTGTCCATCGGTCTGTGATCTCCTCCAGTCCGTCGGTCTGCAATGCCCTCTTCTTCCACTGGTCCGTCAGTCTGCGCTGTCCTCTTCCTCCACCGGTGGGTCGGTCTGTGATGTCCTTCTCCGTTCCGTCGGTCTGCGATGTCCTCCAGTACGTCGGTCTGCGATGTCCTCCTTTGGTCCATCGTACTGCGCTATCCTCTTCCTCCACTGGTCCGTCGGTCTGCGCTGTCCTCTTCCTCCACCGGTCCATCGGTCTGTGATATTCTCCGGTCCGTCGGTCTGCAATGTCCTCTTCATCCTCCGGTCCATCGGTCTGCGATGTCCTCTTCCTCCTCCGTTCTGTCGGTCTGCAATGTCCTCCTCCGGTCCTTCAGTCCGCGATGTCCTCGTCCGGTCCATCGATCTGCAATCTCTTCTTCCTCCTCATCCTGTCCGACGGTCTGCGATGTCCTCCTCCGGTCCTTCGCTCCACGATGTCCTCTTCCGGTCCGTCGGTCTGCGATAAACTCTTCATCCACCGGTCCGTCGGTCTGCAATGTCTTCGTCCTCCCCTGGTCCGTCAGTCTGCAGTGTCTTCTCCTCCTTCGGTCCGTCGGTCTGAGATGTCCTCTTCCTCCTTCCGTCCTTCGTTCTGCGATGTCCTCTTCCTCCTCCGGTCCGTCGTCTGCGGTGTCCTCCTCCGGTCCGTCGGTTTGCAATGTCCTCTTCATCCACCGGTTCGTCGGTCTGCACTGTCCTCTTCCTCCACTGGTCCGTCGGTCTGCGATGTCCTCTTCATCCACCAGTCCATCGGTCTGCTCTATCCTCTTCCTCCACCAGTCCATCGGTCTGCAGTGTCCTCTTACTCCTCTGGTCCTTCGGACTGCTGTGTCCTCCTCCGGTCCGTCGGTCTGCTATCTCCTCTTCCTCCTGTCCGTCGGTCTGCGATGTCCTCCTCCGGTCCTTTGCTCTGCAATGTTCTCGTCCGGTCCGTCGGTCTGCGATGTCCTCTTCCTCCTTCTGTCCATCGTTCTGCGATGTCCTCTTCCTTCTCCGGTCTGTCAGACTGCGGTGTCCTCCTACCGTCTGTCGGTCTGCGATCTCCTCTTCCTCCTCCAGTCCGTCGGTCTGCGATGTCCTCTTCATCCACCGGTCCGTCAGTCTGCTCTATCCTCTTCCTCCACCAGTCCATCGGTCTGCGCTGTCCTCTTCCTCCTCCGATCCGACGGTCTGCAGTGTCCTCTTCCTCCTCCGGTCCGTCGCTCTGCGATGTCCTCTTCCTCCTCCGTTCTGTCCTTCTGCGTTTTCCTCTTCCTCCTTCCGTCCGTCGGTCTGCGATGTCCTCCTTCTATCCGTCGGTCTGCGATGTCCTCTTCCTCCTTAGGTCCTTCTTTCTGCGATGTCCTCTTCCTCGTCCTGTCTGTCGGTCTGCAATGTTCTCTTCCTTCTCTTGTCCGTCGGTCTGCATTGTCCTCTAATCTCTAAAATCACAAGGCCAGTATGTGAGCATCCAGATTTTCTCTACTGTGTAGAGCTAGTCACCAGCTGTAGACCTGCTCTTCATAGTGTTTACTGGACCTGGTGCTGATGCATCAAGCTGGCATACAGCCACGAGCAACGCATCATTGCCTGCGAGCCACAGGTTGGGGATCCCTGGTATAGGGCAGTCTGTAGCTCTCTTAATCGGTGGGGAAAAAAAATTGATCCTCTAATTAGGTCGACCAGTTGTTTAAAAAAAACAAAACAAAAAACTTTGGTCCATATTACCACTTAACTTAAAGAAACTTGACAATATATCACAGTACAGTGCTAGTAGGCAGGGCCGGATTATAGGCAGGGCAGGCGGGGCTTCACCCCCGGGGCCCCCACCACAAGAGCTTTTAAGGGGGCCCCCACCACATTCCTGCTGGCTGCTGCAATGGCACTCCATCTTCTCCCCACCTAAAAGTGAGTGACCGTGGGGGCGGCATTATGTGCTCTGCTACCAGCAGCATCTACAAGTAGCGTGAACGCTGATGCTGCTGGTAGCGTGCAAAGGCTTGTGATGAGATCACAGGAGGTAAGGTATCAGGTCCCCCGATCATGTGACCCCTGTCTCCTCCCCTCCTGTGACCTCATCACAGGTCCTGTGCGCACAGCACAGAGCACTGAGAGCAGCCATGTATGTGGAGTGCGGCTCTGCGGGTGGAGGTCAGTGCCGGAGGCTCCATTATTCTCTATGTGGAGTGCGGCTCTGCGGGTGGAGGTAGGTGCCGGAGGCCCCATTATTCTCTATGTGGAGTGTGGCTCTGCGGGTGGAGGTCGGTGCTGGAGGCTCCATTCTCTATGTGGAGTGTGGCTCTGCGGGTGGATGTCGGTGCTGGAGGCTCCATTATTCTCTATGTGGAGTGCGGCTCTGTGGGTGGAGGTCGGTACCGGAGGCTCCATTATTCTCTATGTGGAGTGGGGCTCTGCGGGTGGAGGTCGGTGCTGGAGGCTCCATTATTCTCTATGTGGAGTGCGGCTCTGCGGGTGTAGGTCAGTGCCGGAGGCTCCATTATTCTCTATGTGGAGTGCGGGTGGAGGTCGGTGCTGGAGGCTCCATTATTCTCTATGTGGAGCTCGGCTCTGCGGGTGGAGGTCAGTGCTGGAGGCCCCATTATTCTCTGTGGAGTGCGGCTCTGCGGGTGGAGGTTGGTGCTGGTGGCTCCATTATTCTCTATGTGGAGTGCGGCTCTGCATGTGGAGGTAGGTGCTGGAGATTCCCCATTACTGGGCAGAGGGGGCAGTAACCTTTACAGAGCTGAGACTATCTTGGTGCTTTTTTGTTGTCACTTTCTAAGAATCATAGCATTTTGTTCCTTGTACATGTGACCCAAGTATGGAAAACAGGAAGTAACAAAACACATATTGCAATGTCCCTTTCCTGTCCCCACATACAGTATAATTTTCCCACAGTATCACGTCCCCACATACAGTTTAATGTTCCCACAGTATCACCATCCCCCCACATACAGTATAATGTTCCCCACTACAGTCACCCCCACACAGTATAATATTCACACAGTATAATATTCCCACAGTACTGCCATCCCCCACACAGTATAATGTTCCCCCAGTACCCAGTATCAGCCCTTGGTTTATGCAGGACTCTGCTGTCTGTGCTGGTTCTCATCGTCCTGGATGAGGTGAAGTTTGTGTGGGGTCAGGGAGGGTTTACAGGGTGGATATAGCAGAGACCTGTGTGTACAAGGTGTACGGAGCGGAGCCGTGGGTGTGTGCGTATGAGGTGTACGGAGCAGAGCCGCGAGTGTGTGAGGTGTACTGAGCGGAGCCGCACGTGTACGGAGCTGAGCCCCACGTGTGTGTATGGAGCGGAGCTGCGTGTGTGCAAGGTGTGTGGAGCGGAACCGCATGTGTACGAGGTTTGCGGAGTGGAGCCATGTGTGTACTGAGTTGAGCAGTGTGTGTGTGCAAGGTGTACAGAACGGAGCCGTGTGTATGAGGCATAAAAAGCGGAACCGTGTGTGTATGATGTATGCGGTGCCATACGTGTACAAGGTGTATGGTGGGGAGCATTCATACCTCCCAGCGAGACAGTCCCGATTTTGAGAGAGATACTGCCCCGGCTGGGAGCTTACTTTTCGTGCGGACACAGGAGTACACGGCGGAGCCCCGAGGAGCACTTTAAAATTCGCATGTGACGTTCCACCGGAAGTGACGTGCTAAAAGCTGACCGGAAATTAGGTAATTTCGGGAGGAGATTGTGACGGAACCATGGAGGCACTTTAGGGAATGCTTCAGATCCATCACCATGTCGTCCTCCAACAGCGCGGACAGCAGGATCGCCTTGAACTTGGGGATGTCGGCCATGTGAGCGGATCGTTATATTTCCTGCATCGGGAGGCTCAGGTGGGCACTACAGTGGGAGCCGGGCTGCTATAGTATCTTTATAGAATCTTTCTATCTCTGTTTCTTTATCTCTCTAATCTTTCTTTTTTTTTTTCTCTCTCTCTCTCTCTGTTCTTTCTTCTTTCTTTCTCTGTTCTTTCTTTCCATTCTTTCTTTCTCTCTCTCTGTTCTTTCTTTCTCTGTTTTCTTTTTTCTCTGTTCTTTCTTTCTGTCACGCCTCCTCTCCTGTCACGCCTCCTGTCCTGTGGATCTCCTCTGCCTGCTCGCCGGGTTCACGAGCATCGTGCGCCCGCCGCCTGCTGTGTACCCGCCAATCAACTCTGCAGCGCCACGGTGATTAACCCCCTTGCCTCCAGGCTCCAGCTAGCTATATATTGATCGGGGGAGCTGTATGCGCGAGAGGGGAGCTGTACATTTGGGCCTGTATACCTGGAGGAGGGAACTGTATAAAGACGAAACATTGGAGAACTGTATAACCTTGGGGGGGGGGGGGACAGCTGCCTGTATACCCTTGTAGGGGGCAAGAGCTGTATACCCGTTGGGGGGAGTTGTATTCCCATGGGGGGGAAGCTGCCTGTATACCCTTGTAGGGGGCAAGAGCTGTATACCCTTGCGTGGGGGGGGGAGCTGTACTCCGGAGATAATACAATAGAGAGCATATTGTTATACAGTAGTTAGCAACAATTGCTGCCGGTGAAAACTTTCCCTTTCTGCATTTTTATTATTCCTTGGCTGTCTTAACATTGGGTTCAATAAAAAAAATGTGAGTAACTCTTTCTGTCTATAATTGGACTGCTTTGAGTTATCCTGGACTGTATCTCTATTGTAGTTCTGTAAATCTGAATGTTGCAGAACAAGAGGATAAGATTAGATTGTACATCTGAGTGCTACAGTTCGCGCTCTACTGTTATGGCTAAAATGTTAATGATATGGGGGCCCCCACCAGATTTTCTGCCCAGGGGCCCCCACCAACCTTAATCCGGCCCTGCTAGTAGGTAGGGCAGTATACATTCTGTAATAAGCCCCATTCCTGTCAGAGTTCTTGTAACACTTTTTGGAAGGAAAAAATAAAATGTATGACCTTTACAATTTTTACTCCGTTGTATTACTGCAGAGAGGGTCACTCCTTCCATCGTGTCACCAGGTTTCAGGAGCCTTGTGCATTTAGCTCTGATGACCCAAAATGGATCCGAGAGCTGTCTGTACACTCAGAGTAAAGCCTAAGGGGGTTGGCCACCACTTTACATGTCCCTGTCATGTGAGGGAACTGCCATAGATGACACTACACTAAATACCTTGCTTCTCCAATCCTTCTGAACCTGGGCTGCTCTCCTGCTCACATCCTGCCTGGCTGAGAACATTCTAACTTGTGATGTCACAGTGACTCTCCCTGCGATCTTGTCTGTGGGTTCTGGAGTGACATCACAATGGTGTGACTGACTTGTGATGTCACAATGACTCTCCCTGCGATCTTGTCTGTGGGTTCTGGAGTGACATCACAATGGTGTGACTGACTTGTGATGTCACAATGACTCCCTGCGATCTTGTCTGTGGGTTCTGGAGTGACATCACAATGGTGTGTATAATAAGAAAGGAAAGTATAGGTCACATATCGGAGGATCACCCAAGACTGGATTTAGCAAATGTAAAGCATGTAAATCTTTATTGAGACACAAATAACAGACACAGAAAAATTAAAAACATTAAAATTCGTCACTCATGTGACATGCACAAAATACTGGGCTCATAACAGAGCCGCACCCCCTTGATGAACACTCCAAATAAACATGTGGATAAAGTGACCTTATAGATAGATAAATAACATACCATATGTAATCATAATAACCATAGGTTAATAAGAAAGTACAATCTTATATGTTATTCAATGTACAAACGCAGATGTTGAAAAAGAAGGCTGGGGGCAAAGCCCTGTAACCTCAATCCGATACAACAATTGGTACAAGTAGATGTTACGGCATGTGATCACCAGTGAATAACCCAAAACTATATATGAGATATAATGCATGGAGAAACAGTAATGAGTACAATTGCCAAAGAATAAATATAGATGTAAAAACTGAATGTCAAACACTGTTTCGCTTATAGTAGCCTCGCATAAAACAGGCAGACCCGGGCATGCATAATTAAATGCTGGAGGCTGTAATAGCCATCTTAGGCCTCTTTCACGCATCCGGTTTTCAGCATCAGGCGCGATGCGGCGAAAAGTGTAAAAACCGGATCCGGCGCCGGTTGCCACCGGATCCGGTTTTTCCCCCATTCAGTTTCATTATTGCCGCATCGCGCCGGATACCTATGCGGCGTATCCGGTTTTTGCCTGATCCGGCAAAAACAGCCTGTCCGGCGTCTGGAAAAAACGTTCCATGTAGAGATCTCTCTCTGTCACCCGGACACTTGTGAGAGATCTCTCTCGCCGGGCACTTGTGGGGTTAACACTCACAGTGTCTGGGTGAGAGAGAGAGATCTCTCTGTGGGGTTAACCCCACAAGTGCCCGGCAAGAGAGAGAGATTCTCTTGCCTGGACACTAAGTGTTAACCCCCCATGTCTCTCTCTCTCCACCCCCCTCCCCTCCCCTCCCCTCCCCTCTCCTCTCCTCCCCTCACCTCCCTTTCAGCAGCTGTCTCATTGGCTGCCTCTGTCCACCTCGTCCTGCGGCTCCTTTAATAATGTCCGAGCCGTATCGTCTCGCCGCACACACATCCGGTGTCACGGCTGCAGGCCGGATCCGGCGGCCCGGCTTTTCGCTGCACGCCGCCGGACCCCACACACCGGATGTGTGAAAGTAGCCTTAGAGGTAATGAAGCGCGGACCTGAACTGCCTGTAAAAAACCCCTATATAGAAGGCCATATACCACACAAGGAAAAAACTCCTTTGCACACCTATAGTAACCAAATGCAACTCCAGAATGAGTAGTACAGCCACCGGCTGTGGTTGTAACCTGGAAAATGGTATGCGTGCCTGAAGGTCAATGCACAGGCACCATGTGTGGATAGGAGTGGAACCAAGGAGGGCAGAGACCCATGGTTTCTCCACATCACAATGGTGTGACTTCATAGGACACTCACAAACGTAAATGTGCCAGTTATCTAATATATAAAGCTCAAGTGTGTGTATGTACGTATGTATGTGTGAATGTGTGTGTGTGTATGTCCGGGATAGGCATCCGCACCGTCGCAGCTACAGCCACAAAATTTGGCACAGTCACACGTCTGGACCCCGAGAGCGTCCTAGGCTATGTTGTGAGGCGAAATTTTAACCCCGCACATTCCAATTCACCAAACAATTTTGCCCCTATCTACATAATGGGGAAAAAGTGTGTGTGTATCAAGCCCCACCCCTCATTATGGTGTCATAATGGTTGCCATGGCGACGCTGATATCATCATAGGTTGCAAGCCCCGCCGCTCATTATGATGGCATAATGGTTGACTATGGGATGGAGGATGTGTGACGGGTATATAGGCACTGGACTGGGATGGAGGATATGTATGATGGGTATATGGGCACGGGACTATGGGATGGAGGATATGTATAATGGGTATATGGGCACGGGACTATGGGATGGAGGACGTGTGACGGGTATATAGGCACTGGACTATGGGATGGAAGATATGTATGATGGGTATATGGGCACGGGACTATGGGATGGAGGATATGTATGATGGGTATATGCGCATTGGACTATGAAATGAAGGATGTGTGATGGGTATATGGGCACTCAACTATGGGATGGCGACTATGTATGATGGGTATATGGGCATAGGACTATGGGATGGAGAATATGTATGATGGGTATATGGGCATGGGACTATGGGATGGAGGATGTGTGATGGGTATATGGGCACTCGACTGTGGGATGGAGGATATGTATGATGGGTATATGGGAACGGGCCTATGGGATCATGGATATGTATGATGGGTATATGGGCACGGGACTATGGGATGGAGGATAATTATAATTTGCTATAACTAACCACAGCTAGTTACTATGCCCGGGCAGCGCCGGGCTCTTCAGCTGGTATCACATAAAGTCCCAATAAAATGCAAAGTATCAAGTATTTGCGAAGTATAAAGGAAATGATGGATGGTTTTCTAATTATTTTAAAAACATAAATCTGGAAATTGTGACATGCATTTGCATTTAGACACCTGTAGTCTGATACCCTTAAATACATAAAATCCTGAGTGACAATTTGCCTCCAGAAGTCACATACTTAGTAAATCGAGTTCAGCTATGTGCTATTTAATCTCATTGTAACTACTGCTGTTCTGTAAAGACCTCAGAGTTTTGTTTGAGAACTTTAGGGATTAAACAACATAATAAAAAAAAATATACATTTTTATATAAATCCCTGAGTCCCTCTCTGTATACCTCCGAAAAATCTTTTTAATTTCTCTCTCGCTGTATGATAATTTTTTCGGTACGGTCCGATGGGTGTTGCTTCTGGCCTCTCCATCCCTCCCTCGGGCTGCTCCTAGCTGTCCTCCTTCACTTGACGTGGATAACGCTTCCTGCGTCATCTACTTAGCCATGCGACATCTTGCGCCTGCGCAGAAATATCACATATCATGTTTCTGGCTCGTTCCGCAACTACTTCCATGTATCAGTGTAACAGGCCAGATTAACCCTCCGCCCAGTTTATACCCCTCTGGGCCAGAATATAACCCGGGTATATTATGGCCTAGGACAGATTATACCCCTCCGGGTCAGAATATACCCCAGCTGCTGTAGATCAGAAGATTTTTCACACTCTTGAGAACCATCAAAAACGGAGCCCCAGGCAGCACACGGGGGGGGCAGAGACAGTGAGAGGGGTCTCAGGCAGCACACAGGGGGCAGAGACAGCGAACGGGGTCCCAGGCAGCACACGGGGCCCTAGACAGCGCACAGGGCCCCAGGCAGAGCACAGGGCTCCAGGATGCACACGGGGACCCAGGCAGCGCACAGGGGCCCCAGACATCACACAGGGGTCCCAGACAGCACACACTGGGGCAGAGACAGCACATAGGGGGGGCACAGGTGTACTGCATGCTGTCTCTGCCCCCCCTGAGTGCTGTCTGCCCCCCTGCACGCTGCCAGGGGCCCCTGTATGCTGCCTGAGGCCCCCGTGTACTGCCTGGGACCCCGTTCGCTGTCTCTCCCCCTGTGTGCTGCCTGGGGCCCCTGTGTGCTGCCTGGGGCCCCGTGTGATGCCTGGGGGAACCTGTGCGCTGCCTGGGGCACTGTGCGCTGCCTGGGGCCCCGTGTGCTGCTTGGGACGCCGTTCGCTGTGCCCGGTGTGCTGCCTGTGGCCCTTGTGCGCTGCATGGGGCCATATGCGCTGCCTGGGACCCCGTTCTCTGTCTCTGCCACCCCGTGTGCTGCCTGGGGTCCCGTGTGCTGCTTGGGACCCTGTTCGCTGTCTCTGACCCCTGTGTGCTGCGTGGGGCCCTGTGCGCTACGTGGGGCCCTCGTGTGCTGCCTGGGACCCCGTTTGCTGTCTCTGCCCCCCGTGTGCTGCCTGGGGCCCCATTTTTGATGGTTCTCAAAAGCATGAAAAATCTGATCTACAGCAGCTGGCATATATTCTGACCTGGAGGGGTATAATCTGGCCTAGGCCAATTTATATTCCGGGGTATAGTTTGGCCTAGCCCATAATATACCCGGGGTATATTCTGGCCCCGAGGGGTATAAACTGGTCTAGGCCAATTTATACCCCGGGGTATAGTTTGGCCTAGGCCAGAATATACCCGGGGTATAATCTGGCCTAGGCCACTTTAACCCCGGGTATATTCTGGGCGGGGGGTTAATCTGGCCTGTTACACCGGAAATACGTTTGTCGGCGTAAGCACACTTCTGTTTTTCGGTTTTGCCCACAGTTAGGCAAAGCATACTGTGCAGGTGCGAGACGCAATATTTTTGCCAGATGCGTCAATTAAAGAAGGAGGATGGCGAGCAACAGTCGGGAGAGATGAGGCCAGAAGCAACACCCAACACCTGGTGAAAGGATTGCTTTAAACAATAATAATAACTAGCTGAAGAGCCCGGCGCTGCCCGGGCATAGTAACTAACTGTGGTTAGTTATAGAAAATTATAATTATCCTCCATCCCATAGTCCCGTGCCCATATACCCATCATACATATCCACGATCCCATAGGCCCGTGCCCATATACCCATCATACATATCCTCCATCCCATAGTCGAGTGCCCATATACCCATCACACATCCTCCATCCCATAGTCCCATGCCCATATACCCATCATACATATTCTCCATCCCATAGTCCCATGCCCATATACCCATCATGCATATTCTCCATCCCATAGTCCCATGCCCATATACCCATCATACATATTTGCCATCCCATAGTCGAGTGTCCATATACCCATCACACATTCTTCATCTCATAGTCCCATGCCCATATACCCATCATACATATCCTCCATCCCATAGTCCCGCGCCCATATACCCATCATACATATCCGCCATCTCATAGTCCCGTGCCCATATACCCATCATACATATCCTCCATCCTATAGTTCAGTGTCCATATACCCATCACACATCCTCCATCCCATAGTCCCGTGCCCATATACATATCCGCCATCCCATAGTCCCGTGCCCATATACCCGTCAAACATATCCTCCATCCCATAGTCCAGTGCTCATATACCCATCACACAACCTCCATCCCATAGTCCGATGCCCATATACTCATCACACATCCTCCATTCCATAGTCAACCATTATGACATAATGAGGGGCGGGGCTTGATACGCACACACTGTTTCCCCAGTATGCAAATAGGGGCATTATGACATCACAATGAGGGGCTGGACTTGACGCGCACACACTTTTTCCCCCAGTATGTAGATAGGGGCAAAATTGTTTGGTGAATTGGAACGCACGGGGTTAAAATTTCGCCTCACAACATAGCTTAGGATGCTCTTTGGGTCCAGATGTGTGACTGTGGCAAATTTTGTGGCTGTAGCTGCGACGATGCGGATGCCTATCCCGGACATACACACATTCACGCACACATACATACACACATACATACACACTTTGAGCTTTATATATTAGATAAAAATAGCCTAATCTCTGAAAATCACACAGAGCACTGTTTAATCCATCATCCAAACATGCAAGCAGTATGGCACGACTGCAAACCTACCTAGACATTGCCGTCCACCTAAACTGACATATTAAGCAAGGAAATCACTAACTAGAGTAGCAGTCAAGAGGCCCTTGGTCACCCCGTAAGAGCTGGAGAGATCTACAGCTCATGTGGGAGAATCTATCCATAGGACAACTATTAGTCATATACAAATCTGGCCTATATCTAAGAGTGGCAAGAAGAAAGCCATTTTTCAAAGCAAGCCACTCTAGCATATGGAAGAAGGTGCTCTCATCAGATGAGACCAAAGTAGAACTTTTTGGGATGAATGCAAAACACTGTGTTGGAAAACTAGCACTGCACATCACCCTGAAAACACCAATCCCACTGTCAAATGTGGTGGTGGTGGCATCATCATGAGGTGGGGTTGCTTTACTTCAGCAGGGACAGAGAAGCTGGTCAGAGTTGAAGGGAAGATGAATGGAGCTAAATACAGGGCAATCCTGGTGGAAAACCTGTGAGAGGCTCCAAAAGACTTGAGACTGAGGCATAGTTTCGCCTTTTATCAGAACAATGACCCTCAACATACCACCAGGGCTACAATTGACTTCTACGAGGCCCTCCCCTTCCCAGTATTCCAGCACTAAGTCTAGGGGTCCCCTTACCCATCTCCCGTATACCAGCTCGAACGGGGAGAACCCCGTGGATTCTTGGGGCACCTTCCGATAGGCAAACAGGAGGTGTAGCAAAAATTTCTCCCAGTCCCTGTAGGTCCTGGTAAAAGTCCCAATGAGCTGTTTTAATGTCCCGTTGGTTTGCGGGTGGTACGGGGCGCTTCTAATGGACTTTACGCCGCACAGCTTCCACAGTTGGTTGGTCACCTCTGCTGTAAACTGGGTACCCTGGTCCGAGATAATCTCCCGGGGAAATCCAACCCGTGAGAAAACCTGGAGGAGGGCGGCCGCCAACGTCTCTGCCAGTATGTTTGGTAACGCAACCTCCTCTGGATACTGTGTGGCATAATCTACCACTGTCAATATATACTTTTTCCCGGACGGACTGGGTTTGGCTAACGGCCCTATCAAATCGACCGCTACTCGGCTAAATGGTTCCTCCACAATAGGGAGGGGGCGTAATTTGGCCTTGCATCGATCCCCCCTCTTGCCAATGCGCTGACAACTGTCACAGGTCTGGCAGTACTGACGAACATCATAGGTTACCCCCGGCCAAAAGAAGTTTTGTGTCAGACGATGCCTTGTGCGACTGACGCCGAAGTGCCCGGCCAAGGGTATATCATGAGAGATTCGCAGTAGCTCCTGCCTATACTTCTTGGGAACTACCAGCTGTTGTTTTATAGTGGGGCTCGTCCCTGTGTGGTGCTGCTCTGTGATCCGGTAGAGGAGTCCCTGCTTCCTTACAAACTGTTCCCCTTCTAGTACTCCTCTCCCCTCCTGTGCCTTCCCACGATATCCCTCCAATGAAGGATCCTCAAGTAACTCCCTCTTAAATTCATCTGGGGTGGCCCAAGAAATGTGTCTGGCTAAGGGAATACGTGCAGGGCTGGGATGTCTTACCTGGGCCTCCTCTGAGTGCGATTCCGCCTCCGCAGCTCGAGCTTGTCTCCGGGTAGTCACAGGATAGGTCTCAGCCAGAGGGGCCACCGAGAATGCAGACAACATGGGCCCCAAGTCATTTCCCAGCAAGACGTCTGCAGGCAAATCCATCAAGCCGACCTCAACAAGGCCATCCCCGACTCCCCAGTTCAGGTGAATCCTGGCAGTGGGTAGTCGATGTATGGCTCCTCCTGCTACACGGACCGCCACTGTCCGGTCCGTCTTCTCTTGGTCTCGGATGAGATGAGGCTTCACAAGGGTCAAAGTTGCTCCGGAATCTCTTAGTCCCTGCATACGTTTCCCATTAACTCACACGACATGTCGATGCTGTTGTCGATTATCCGCCTGGGCTGCCTGCACGGGGTCTACTTCATGCAGCACTTCCTCCATCTCTTCCACCCCTTGGTTAGTCATAGCCCCCAATGCCGTGTCAGCTTCGCCTTGGTAGCAGTGTACAGCAGCCCGGCTGACGGTAGCTGTTCCCGCCTTTGGCCACTGGGTATGCTGAGTAAGGTTGGGGCATTGTCTTTGCAGGTGGCCCAGCTGACGGCAGGTGTGGCATCGCGTCCCAGGGGGACTGTGGTAGGCCTAGTTTCTAGCTGATCCCCCTACAATCTTCGGTGGTTTGAGGCCCTCCAGGTCCATGGGTGGGCCCCTAGTGACCAC
The DNA here is from genome assembly GCF_039654945.1 of Dendrobates tinctorius. NCBI lineage: Eukaryota > Metazoa > Chordata > Amphibia > Anura > Dendrobatidae > Dendrobates > Dendrobates tinctorius. Next base: position 5,911,959 of record NW_027361684.1, on the reverse strand, counting down.
CTTTGATCCGGAGAACTGCGGCCTCCTGGCATCATGATGTTCATCGGCCAGACGAGCGGCTTCCTCAAGAGTCGTTGGCCGCCTGTCCCGAAGCCATTCCTGTGTCTTGGGGTTTAGTCCATTAAAGAATAGTTCTAACAGGAAGAGCTGGAGGACATCCTCCTTAGTGGTTGCTTGGCTCCCTTGTACCCACTGTAGCAGTGACCGCCGTAATTTACAGGCCCATTCAGCGTGGGTATTGGTTACGCGTTTTATAAGTCCGCGGAACTTTTGGCGATAGGCCTCTGGTGTCAGCGCATACCGGGCCAAGATCACTTCTTTGATCCGCTCATATTCCATACAGTTCTCATCAGGTACCGTGCGATAGGCGTCCGCCGCTCGGCCTGTCAGCTTGCTGGCCAGAATCTGAACCCGTTCCTCCGGCTTTACTTGATGAAGGGCACACTGCCTCTCAAAGTCCTGCAGAAAGCCATCAATGTCTTCCTCTGCCTCCCCCAAATGTCGGAAGGCATTGTACTGGATCTTTTTGTGGCTTACTGTTGAAGGTACCCGGTCGAAGGCCAGAGCTCCCCCTGCTTGCTGACTCTCCTGTCTCCGCTCTGCCATCTCCATTTTGGCCAGCTCCACTTTGGTCTGCTCTGCCATCTCCATCTTGGCTACCTCTAGCCTGGTCCGCTCGGCCATCTTTTCCTTCAGATCAGTACGCACATCAGCCATCACCTCTCGTATGATCTCTACTGCAGGGTTTGGCCATAGAACGCCAGTCTGTTCTTTACCTCCCTCTGGAATTCGGTCTCCTCCACGTTCACATTGGGGGGCGCTGCACTGTCATGTTCCATGATGGCTGCTATCAAATCCGCTTTTGTTTTGTTGCTGGCGATCAACCCTCGGGCTTCCACCAGATCTTTTAATGTAGTCCTCTTTAACTTCTGGTAGTCATTTTCCATTCATTCCTTTCCTCCTGTAGAAGGGGTATCAAATCCCGCTGTCTGCCACCAGTGTAACGGGGTGTTCCAAGCTGGGGTACCTCTTTCAGTACCACCCCGTATTTTCGGAGGTCCGCTCTGCGTTGGCTGGAGTTTGAATGAATGACGCTGGCTGGAATTCCTCTGAGTGCATGGGCGCATATAAAAGATCACTGCTTCTCCATGTATTTCCAGTCTAACAACACTTTACTCACAGGACACAGAATATATCACACAGATACAGAGGGCAGGCCAGACATGCATTACAAAAGCCGCAGGTGGCCGGAGCCTGCGGATGTTTACTGTGGGAATTACAAAGGTGGGGGGGAGGCGGACACTGCTGATACATTAGGAACATGCATCTCACATGGAACCTATTATATATACATATAACTGCACAACATATTCTGGGTGCTGAGTAGTTCTGTAACACCGTCGTTCTGCGATATCCTCTTCCTCCTCCAGTCCATCGGTCTGCGGTTTTCTCCTCCAGTCCGTCACTCTGCGATGTCCTCCTCCGGTCTGTCACTCTGCGATGTCCTCCTCTGTTTTGTTGGTCTGCGTTTTCCTCTTCCTCCTCCAGTCCGTCGTTCTGCGGTGTTCTCCTCCGGTCCGTCACTCTGCGATGTCCTTCTCCGCTCCGTCGGTCTGCGATGTTCTCGTCATCCACCGGTCCGTCAGTCTGAATTGTCCTCTTCCTTCTCCGATCCATCGGTCTGCAATGTCCTATTCCTCATCTTGTCCGTCTGTCTGCGATGTCCTCCTCCGGTCGGTCGGGCTACGATGTCTTCCTCCGGTCCGTCGGTCTCCGATGTCCTCCTCTAGTCCGTCAATCTGCGATGTCCTCCTCCGGTCCATCGGTCTGTGATGTCCTCTTCCTCCTCTTGTCCGTCGGTCTGCGATGTCCTCTTCCTCCGACTGTCCATCGGTCTGCGATGTCTTCCTCCGGTCCGTCAGTCTGCGATGTTCTCCTCAGGTCCGTCATTCTGCGATGTCCTCCTTCCTTCCGTCGGTCTGCGATGTCCTCCTCCAGTCCGTCGGTCTGCGATTTCTTTTTTCTCCTTAGTTCCGTCTGTCTGTTATGTCCTCTTACTCGTTCTGTTCGTCGGTCTGCGATGCGCTCTTCCTCCTCTGATCTGTCGGGCTGCGATATCCTCTTCCTCCTCAGGTCCGTTGGTCTACAATGTCCTCTTCATCCTTTTGTCCGTCTGTTTGCGTTGTCCTCTAACTTCTTCCGTCCGTTGTTCTGCGATGTCCTCTTCCTCCTCCGGTCCCTCGGGGCTGCGGTACCCTCCTCCAGTCCTTCGGTCTACGATTTCCTCCGACGGTCTGGGATGTCCTTCTCATCCACCGGTCCGTCAGTCTGCTCTGTCCTCTTCCTCCACCAGTCTATCGGTCTGCGCTGTCCTCTTTTTCCTCCGGTCCGTCGATCTGAGCTGTCCTCTTCCTCCTCCGGTCCATTGGTCTTCGCTGTCCTCCTCCTCCAGTCCGTTAGTGTGCGATGTACTCTTCCTGTCCGTCGGTCTGCGAAGTCTTCCCCCAGTCCATTGGTCTTGGATGTCCTCTTCCTCCTCCGGTCCGTCGGTCTGCAATGTTCTTTTCTGGTCCGTCGGTCTGCGATGTCCTCCTCCTGTTCATCGGTCTGCTCTGTCCTCTTCCTCCGATCCGTCAGTCTGCAATGCCCTCTTCTTCCTCCGGTCCGACAGTTTGTGATGTCCTCATTCTCCGGTCCGTCAGTCTGTGATGTACTCTTCCTCCTTTTGTCCGTCGGTCTGCGTTGTCCTCTTCCTCCTTCCGTCCATCGTTCTGCGGTGTCCTCTTCCTCCTCCAGTCCGTCGGACTGTGGTATCCTCCTCCGGTCCGTCGGTCTGCGATGTCCTCTTCATCCACCGGTCCGTCGGTCTGCGATGTCCTCTTCATCCACCGGTCCGTCGGTCTGCTCTGTCCTCTTCCTCCTCCAGTCCATCGGGCTGCGCTGTCCTCTTCCTCCTCCAGTCCATCGGGCTGCGATGTCCTCTTCCTCCTCCAGTCTGTCGGTCTGCAATGTCCTCTTCCTCCAATTGTCCGTTATGCGATGTCCTCCTCCGGTCCGTCGGTCTGCGATGTCCTTCTTTGGTCCATCGTACTGTGCTATTCTCTTCCTCCACTGGTCCGTCGGTCTGCGCTGTCCTCTTCCTCCACCCGTCCGTCGGTCTTCGATGTTCTCTTTCTCCGGTCTGTCGTTCTGCGATGTCCTCTTCCTCCTCTGGTCCTTCTGTCTGCGATGTCCTTTTCCTCTGACTGTCCGTCTTTCTGCTATATCCTCCTCCAGTCCGTCGGTCGGCGATGTCCTCCTCCTGTCCGTCAGTCTGCAATGTCCTCTTCTTCCACCGGTCCGTTGGTCTGCTCTGTCCTCTTCCTCCACCAATCCATCGGTCTGCTCTGTCCTCTTCCTCCTCTGATCCGTCGGTCTGCAATGCCCTCTTCTTCCTCCGGTCCGTTGGTTTGCAATGTCCTCGTTCTCCGTTCCGTCAGTCTGCGATGTCCTCTTCCTCCTTATGTCCATCGATCTGCGTTGTCCTCTTCCTCCTGCCGTCCATCGGTCTGCGATGTCCTCTTCCTTCTTCAGTCCGTCCGTCTGCGATGTCCTCTTCTTCCACCGGTCCGTTGTTCTGCTCTGTCCTCTTCCTCCACCAGTCCATCGGGCTGCGCTGTCCTCTTCTTCCTCCGATCCGTCGGTCTGCAATGTCCTCTTCCTCCTCTGGTCCGTCAGTCTGCGATGTCCTCTTCGTCCTCCGATCTGTAGGTCTGCGATGTCGTCTTCCCCTCCGGTCTGTCAGTCTGCGATGTCCTCGTCCTCCAACTGTCAGTCAGTCTGCGATGTCCTCTTCCTACAACAGTCTGTCGGTCTGCGATGTCCTCCTCTGGTCCGTCGGTCTGCGATGTCCTCCTTTGGTCCATCATACTGCGCTATTCTCTTCCTCCACTGGTCCATCGGTCTGCGCTGTCCTCTTCCTCCACCAGTCCGTCGGTCTGCGATGTCCTCTTCCTCCTCTGGACCGTCTGTCTGCGATGTCCTCTTCCTCTACCTTTCTGTCAGTCTGCGATGTCCTCCTCTGGTCCGTCAGTCTGCGATGTTCTCTTCCTCCAGCTGTCTGTCGGTCTGCGATGTCCTTTTCTGGTCCGTTGGTCTGTGATGTCCTCCTGGTGTCTGTCGGTCTGCGATGTCCTCCTTTGGTCTGTCGGTCTGCGAGTGTCCTCCTCCGGTCCATCTGTTTGCGATGTCCTCTTTCTCCTTTTGTCCGTCGGTCTGCGTTGTCCTCTTCCTCCGATTGTCTGTCAGTCTGCGATGTCCTCTTCCTCCTCCGGTCCGTCAGTCTACGATGTCCTCTTCCTCCTCCGGTCCGTCTGTCTGCTTTGTCCTCTTCCTCCTTCTGTCCATCGTTCTGAGGTGTTCTCTTCCTCCTCCGGTCCATCGTTCTGTGATTTTCTCTTCCTCCACTGGTTTGTCGGTCTGCGATGTCCTTTTCTGGTCCGTCGGTGTGCGTCCACCTTCTCTTGCTCTGATCTGTCACTTTGCGATGTCCTCCTCTAGTCTGTCGGTCTGCAATGTCCTCTTCCGCCTCCGGTCCGTTGGTCTACGATAACTTCTTCCTCCTCTTTTCCGTCTGTCTGCAATGTCCTCCTGTCCATCGGTCTGCGCTATCCTCTTCCTCCACTGGTCCGTTGGTCTGCACTGTGCTCTTCCTCCACCGGTCCTTCGGTCTGTGATGTCTTCTTGCTCCTCCGGTGTGTCAGTCTGCGATGTCCTCCTCCTGTCCGTCGGTCTGCGATGTCTTCTTCCTCCGACTGTCTGTCGGTCTGCGACGTCCTCCTCCTGTCCGTCCATCTGTGATGTCCTCCTTAGGTCTGTCTGTCTGCGATGTCCTCTTACTCGTCCTGTCCGTCGGTCTTCGATGCCTTCTTCCTCCTTTGGTCTGTCTGTCTGCGATGTACTCTTCCTCCTCCGGTCCATCGGTCTGCGCTGTCCTCTTCTTCCTCCGATCCTTCGGTCTGCAGTGTCCTCTTCCTCCTCCGGTCCGTCTGTCTGCGATATCCTCTTCCTCCTCCGTTCTGTCGGTCTGCGTTTTCCTCTTCCTCCTTCGGTCCGTCGTTCTGCGATGTCCTCTTCCTCCTCCAGTCCATCGGTCTGCGGTTTTCTCCTACAGTCCGTCGCTCTGTGATGTACTCCTCCGGTCCGACGGTCTGGGATGTCCTTCTCATCCACCGGTCCGTCAGTCTGCTCTGTCCTCTTCCTCCACCAGTCTATCGGTCTGCGCTGTCCTCTTCTTCCTCCGGTCCGTCGATCTGAGCTGTCCTCTTCCTTCTCCGGTCCATTGGTCTTCGCTGTCCTCCTCCTCCAGTCCGTTAGTGTGCGATGTACTCTTCCTGTCCGTCGGTCTGCGAAGTCTTCCCCCAGTCCATTGGTCTTGGATGTCCTCTTCCTCCTCCGGTCCGTCGGTGTGCAATGTTCTTTTCTGGTCCGTCGGTCTGCGATGTCCTCCTCCTGTTCATCGGTCTGCTCTGTCCTCTTCCTCCGATCCGTCAGTCTGCAATGCCCTCTTCTTCCTCCGGTCCGACAGTTTGTGATGTCCTCATTCTCCGGTCCGTCAGTCTGTGATGTACTCTTCCTCCTTTTGTCCGTCGGTCTGCGTTGTCCTCTTCCTCCTTCCGTCCATCGTTCTGCGGTGTCCTCTTCCTCCTCCAGTCCGTCGGACTGTGGTATCCTCCTCCGGTCCGTCGGTCTGCGATGTCCTCTTCCTCCTCCAGTCCATCGGGCTGCGCTGTCCTCTTCCTCCTCCAGTCCATCGGGCTGCGATGTCCTCTTCCTCCTCCAGTCTGTCGGTCTGCAATGTCCTCTTCCTCCAATTGTCCGTTATGCGATGTCCTCCTCCGGTCCGTCGGTCTGCGATGTCCTTCTTTGGTCCATCGTACTGTGCTATTCTCTTCCTCCACTGGTCCGTCGGTCTGCGCTGTCCTCTTCCTCCACCCGTCCGTCGGTCTTCGATGTTCTCTTTCTCCGGTCTGTCGTTCTGCGATGACCTCTTCCTCCTCTGGTCCTTCTGTCTGCGATGTCCTTTTCCTCTGACTGTCCGTCTTTCTGCTATATCCTCCTCCAGTCCGTCGGTCGGCGATGTCCTCCTCCTGTCCGTCAGTCTGCAATGTCCTCTTCTTCCACCGGTCCGTTGGTCTGCTCTGTCCTCTTCCTCCTCTGATCCGTCGGTCTGCAATGCCCTCTTCTTCCTCCGGTCCGTTGGTTTGCAATGTCCTCGTTCTCCGTTCCGTCAGTCTGCGATGTCCTCTTCCTCCTTATGTCCATCGATCTGCGTTGTCCTCTTCCTCCTGCCGTCCATCGGTCTGCGATGTCCTCTTCCTTCTTCAGTCCGTCCGTCTGCGATGTCCTCTTCTTCCACCGGTCCGTTGTTCTGCTCTGTCCTCTTCCTCCACCAGTCCATCGGGCTGCGCTGTCCTCTTCCTCCTCCAGTCCATCGGGCTGCGATGTCCTCTTCCTCCTCCAGTCTGTCGGTCTGCAATGTCCTCTTCCTCCAATTGTCCGTTATGCGATGTCCTCCTCCGGTCCGTCGGTCTGCGATGTCCTTCTTTGGTCCATCGTACTGTGCTATTCTCTTCCTCCACTGGTCCGTCGGTCTGCGCTGTCCTCTTCCTCCACCCGTCCGTCGGTCTTCGATGTTCTCTTTCTCCGGTCTGTCGTTCTGCGATGTCCTCTTCCTCCTCTGGTCCTTCTGTCTGCGATGTCCTTTTCCTCTGACTGTCCGTCTTTCTGCTATATCCTCCTCCAGTCCGTCGGTCGGCGATGTCCTCCTCCTGTCCGTCAGTCTGCAATGTCCTCTTCTTCCACTGGTCCGTTGGTCTGCTCTGTCCTCTTCCTCCACCAATCCATCGGTCTGCTCTGTCCTCTTCCTCCTCTGATCCGTCGGTCTGCAATGCCCTCTTCTTCCTCCGGTCCGTTGGTTTGCAATGTCCTCGTTCTCCGTTCCGTCAGTCTGCGATGTCCTCTTCCTCCTTATGTTCATCGATCTGCGTTGTCCTCTTCCTCCTGCCGTCCATCGGTCTGCGATGTCCTCTTCCTTCTTCAGTCCGTCCGTCTGCGATGTCCTCTTCTTCCACCGGTCCGTTGTTCTGCTCTGTCCTCTTCCTCCACCAGTCCATCGGGCTGCGCTGTCCTCTTCCTCCGATCCGTCGGTCTGCAATGTCCTCTTCCTCCTCTGGTCCGTCAGTCTGCGATGTCCTCTTCGTCCTCCGATCTGTAGGTCTGCGATGTCGTCTTCCCCTCCGGTCTGTCAGTCTGCGATGTCCTCGTCCTCCAACTGTCAGTCAGTCTGCGATGTCCTCTTCCTACAACAGTCCGTCGGTCTGCGATGTCCTCCTCCGGTCCGTCGGTCTGCGATGTCCTCCTTTGGGCCATCATACTGCGCTATTCTCTTCCTCCACTGGTCCATCAGTCTGCGCTGTCCTCTTCCTCCACCAGTCCGTCGGTCTGCGATGTCCTCTTCCTCCTCTGGACCGTCTGTCTGCGATGTCCTCTTCCTCTACCTTTCTGTCGGTCTGCGATGTCCTCCTCTGGTCCGTCAGTCTGCGATGTTCTCTTCCTCCAGCTGTCTGTCGGTCTGCGATGTCCTTTTCTGGTCCGTTGGTCTGTGATGTCCTCCTGGTGTCAGTCGGTCTGCGATGTCCTCCTTTGGTCTGTCGGTCTGCGATGTCCTCCTCCGGTCCATCTGTTTGCGATGTCCTCTTTCTCCTTTTGTCCGTCGGTCTGCGTTGTCCTCTTCCTCCGATTGTCTGTCAGTCTGCGATGTCCTCTTCCTCCTCCGGTCCGTCAGTCTACGATGTCCTCTTCCTCCTCCGGTCCGTCAGTCTACGATGTCCTCTTCCTCCTCCGGTCCGTCTGTCTGCTTTGTCCTCTTCCTCCTTCTGTCCATCGTTCTGAGGTGTTCTCTTCCTCCTCCGGTCCATCGTTCTGTGATTTTCTCTTCCTCCACTGGTTTGTCGGTCTGCGATGTCCTTTTCTGGTCCGTCGGTGTGCGTCCACCTTCTCTTGCTCTGATCTGTCACTTTGCGAGGTCCTCCTCTAGTCGGTCGGTCTGCAATGTCCTCTTCCGCCTCCGGTCCGTTGGTCTACGATAACTTCTTCCTCCTCTTTTCCGTCTGTCTGCAATGTCCTCCTGTCCATCGGTCTGCGCTATCCTCTAACTCCTCTGGTCCGTCGGTCTGCGCTGTCCTCTTCCTCCACCCGTCCGTCGGTCTTCGATGTTCTCTTTCTCCGGTCTGTCGTTCTGCGATGACCTCTTCCTCCTCTGGTCCTTCTGTCTGCGATGTCCTTTTCCTCTGACTGTCCGTCTTTCTGCTATATCCTCCTCCAGTCCGTCGGTCGGCGATGTCCTCCTCCTGTCCGTCAGTCTGCAATGTCCTCTTCTTCCACCGGTCCGTTGGTCTGCTCTGTCCTCTTCCTCCTCTGATCCGTCGGTCTGCAATGCCCTCTTCTTCCTCCGGTCCGTTGGTTTGCAATGTCCTCGTTCTCCGTTCCGTCAGTCTGCGATGTCCTCTTCCTCCTTATGTCCATCGATCTGCGTTGTCCTCTTCCTCCTGCCGTCCATCGGTCTGCGATGTCCTCTTCCTTCTTCAGTCCGTCCGTCTGCGATGTCCTCTTCTTCCACCGGTCCGTTGTTCTGCTCTGTCCTCTTCCTCCACCAGTCCATCGGGCTGCGCTGTCCTCTTCCTCCTCCAGTCCATCGGGCTGCGATGTCCTCTTCCTCCTCCAGTCTGTCGGTCTGCAATGTCCTCTTCCTCCAATTGTCCTTTATGCGATGTCCTCCTCCGGTCCGTCGGTCTGCGATGTCCTTCTTTGGTCCATCGTACTGTGCTATTCTCTTCCTCCACTGGTCCGTCGGTCTGCGCTGTCCTCTTCCTCCACCCGTCCGTCGGTCTTCGATGTTCTCTTTCTCCGGTCTGTCGTTCTGCGATGTCCTCTTCCTCCTCTGGTCCTTCTGTCTGCGATGTCCTTTTCCTCTGACTGTCCGTCTTTCTGCTATATCCTCCTCCAGTCCGTCGGTCGGCGATGTCCTCCTCCTGTCCGTCAGTCTGCAATGTCCTCTTCTTCCACCGGTCCGTTGGTCTGCTCTGTCCTCTTCCTCCACCAATCCATCGGTCTGCTCTGTCCTCTTCCTCCTCTGATCCGTCGGTCTGCAATGCCCTCTTCTTCCTCCGGTCCGTTGGTTTGCAATGTCCTCGTTCTCCGTTCCGTCAGTCTGCGATGTCCTCTTCCTCCTTATGTCCATCGATCTGCGTTGTCCTCTTCCTCCTGCCGTCCATCGGTCTGCGATGTCCTCTTCCTTCTTCAGTCTGTCCGTCTGCGATGTCCTCTTCTTCCACCGGTCCGTTGTTCTGCTCTGTCCTCTTCCTCCACCAGTCCATCGGGCTGCGCTGTCCTCTTCCTCCGATCCGTCGGTCTGCAATGTCCTCTTCCTCCTCTGGTCCGTCAGTCTGCGATGTCCTCTTCGTCCTCCGATCTGTAGGTCTGCGATGTCGTCTTCCCCTCCGGTCTGTCAGTCTGCGATGTCCTCGTCCTCCAACTGTCAGTCAGTCTGCGATGTCCTCTTCCTACAACAGTCTGTCGGTCTGCGATGTCCTCCTCCGGTCCGTCGGTCTGCGATGTCCTCCTTTGGGCCATCATACTGCGCTATTCTCTTCCTCCACTGGTCCATCAGTCTGCGCTGTCCTCTTCCTCCACCAGTCCGTCGGTCTGCGATGTCCTCTTCCTCCTCTGGACCGTCTGTCTGCGATGTCCTCTTCCTCTACCTTTCTGTCGGTCTGCGATGTCCTCCTCTGGTCCGTCAGTCTGCGATGTTCTCTTCCTCCAGCTGTCTGTCGGTCTGCGATGTCCTTTTCTGGTCCGTTGGTCTGTGATGTCCTCCTGGTGTCAGTCGGTCTGCGATGTCCTCCTTTGGTCTGTCGGTCTGCGATGTCCTCCTCCGGTCCATCTGTTTGCGATGTCCTCTTTCTCCTTTTGTCCGTCGGTCTGCGTTGTCCTCTTCCTCCGATTGTCTGTCAGTCTGCGATGTCCTCTTCCTCCTCCGGTCCGTCAGTCTACGATGTCCTCTTCCTCCTCCGGTCCGTCAGTCTACGATGTCCTCTTCCTCCTCCGGTCCGTCTGTCTGCTTTGTCCTCTTCCTCCTTCTGTCCATCGTTCTGAGGTGTTCTCTTCCTCCTCCGGTCCATCGTTCTGTGATTTTCTCTTCCTCCACTGGTTTGTCGGTCTGCGATGTCCTTTTCTGGTCCGTCGGTGTGCGTCCACCTTCTCTTGCTCTGATCTGTCACTTTGCGAGGTCCTCCTCTAGTCGGTCGGTCTGCAATGTCCTCTTCCGCCTCCGGTCCGTTGGTCTACGATAACTTCTTCCTCCTCTTTTCCGTCTGTCTGCAATGTCCTCCTGTCCATCGGTCTGCGCTATCCTCTAACTCCTCTGGTCCATCGGTCTGCGCTATCCTCTTCCTCCACTGGTCCGTTGGTCTGCACTGTGCTCTTTCTCCACCGGTCCTTCGGTCTGTGATGTCTTCTTGCTCCTCCGGTGTGTCAGTCTGCGATGTCCTCCTCCTGTCCGTCGGTCTGCGATGTCTTCTTCCTCCGACTGTCTGTCGGTCTGCGACGTCCTCCTCCTGTCCGTCCATCTGTGATGTCATCCTTAGGTCTGTCTGTCTGCGATGTCCTCTTACTCGTCCTGTTCGTCGGTCTTCGTTGCCTTCTTCCTCCTTTGGTCTGTCTGTCTGCGATGTACTCTTCCTCCTCCGGTCCATCGGTCTGCGCTGTCCTCTTCTTCCTCCGATCCTTCGGTCTGCAGTGTCCTCTTCCTCCTCCGGTCCGTCTGTCTGCGATATCCTCTTCCTCCTCCGTTCTGTCGGTCTGCGTTTTCCTCTTCCTCCTTCGGTCCGTCGTTCTGCGATGTCCTCTTCCTCCTCCAGTCCATCGGTCTGCGGTTTTCTCCTACAGTCCGTCACTCTGTGATGTACTCCTCCGGTCCGACGGTCTGGGATGTCCTTCTCATCCACCGGTCCGTCAGTCTGCTCTGTCCTCTTCCTCCACCAGTCTATCGGTCTGCGCTGTCCTCTTCTTCCTCTGGTCCGTCGATCTGAGCTGTCCTCTTCCTTCTCCGGTCCATTGGTCTTCGCTGTCCTCCTCCTCCAGTCCGTTAGTGTGCGATATACTCTTCCTGTCCGTCGGTCTGCGAAGTCTTCCCCCAGTCCATTGGTCTTGGATGTCCTCTTCCTCCTCCGGTCCGTCGGTCTGCAATGTTCTTTTCTGGTCCGTCGGTCTGCGATGTCCTCCTCCTGTTCATCGGTCTGCTCTGTCCTCTTCCTCCGATCCGTCAGTCTGCAATGCCCTCTTCTTCCTCCGGTCCGACAGTTTGTGATGTCCTCATTCTCCGGTCCGTCAGTCTGTGATGTACTCTTCCTCCTTTTGTCCGTCGGTCTGCGTTGTCCTCTTCCTCCTTCCGTCCATCGTTCTGCGATGTCCTCTTCATCCACCGGTCCGTCGGTCTGCTCTGTCCTCTTCCTCCTCCAGTCCATCGGGCTGCGCTGTCCTCTTCCTCCTCCAGTCCATCGGGCTGCGATGTCCTCTTCCTCCTCCAGTCTGTCGGTCTGCAATGTCCTCTTCCTCCAATTGTCCGTTATGCGATGTCCTCCTCCGGTCCGTCGGTCTGCGATGTCCTTCTTTGGTCCATCGTACTGTGCTATTCTCTTCCTCCACTGGTCCGTCGGTCTGCGCTGTCCTCTTCCTCCACCCGTCCGTCGGTCTTCGATGTTCTCTTTCTCCGGTCTGTCGTTCTGCGATGTCCTCTTCCTCCTCTGGTCCTTCTGTCTGCGATGTCCTTTTCCTCTGACTGTCCGTCTTTCTGCTATATCCTCCTCCAGTCCGTCGGTCGGCGATGTCCTCCTCCTGTCCGTCAGTCTGCAATGTCCTCTTCTTCCACCGGTCCGTTGGTCTGCTCTGTCCTCTTCCTCCAACAATCCATCGGTCTGCTCTGTCCTCTTCCTCCTCTGATCCGTCGGTCTGCAATGCCCTCTTCTTCCTCCGGTCCGTTGGTTTGCAATGTCCTCGTTCTCCGTTCCGTCAGTCTGCGATGTCCTCTTCCTCCTTATGTCCATCGATCTGCGTTGTCCTCTTCCTCCTGCCGTCCATCGGTCTGCGATGTCCTCTTCCTTCTTCAGTCCGTCCGTCTGCGATGTCCTCTTCTTCCACCGGTCCGTTGTTCTGCTCTGTCCTCTTCCTCCACCAGTCCATCGGGCTGCGCTGTCCTCTTCTTCCTCCGATCCGTCGGTCTGCAATGTCCTCTTCCTCCTCTGGTCTGTCAGTCTGCGATGTCCTCTTCGTCCTCCGATCTGTAGGTCTGCGATGTCGTCTTCCCCTCCGGTCTGTCAGTCTGCGATGTCCTTGTCCTCCAACTGTCAGTCAGTCTGCGATGTCCTCTTCCTACAACAGTCTGTCGGTCTGCGATGTCCTCCTCCGGTCCGTCGGTCTGCGATGTCCTCCTTTGGTCCATCATACTGCGCTTTTCTCTTCCTCCACTGGTCTATCGGTCTGCGCTGTCCTCTTCCTCCACCAGTCCGTCGGTCTGCGATGTCCTCTTCCTCCTCTGGACCGTCTGTCTGCGATGTCCTCTTCCTCTACCTTTCTGTCGGTCTGCGATGTCCTCCTCTGGTCCGTCAGTCTGCGATGTTCTCTTCCTCCAGCTGTCTGTCGGTCTGCGATGTCCTTTTCTGGTCCGTTGGTCTGTGATGTCCTCCTGGTGTCAGTCGGTCTGCGATGTCCTCCTTTGGTCTGTCGGTCTGCAATGTCCTCCTCCGGTCCATCTGTTTGCGATGTCCTCTTTCTCCTTTTGTCTGTCAGTCTGCGATGTCCTCTTCCTCCTCCGGTCCGTCAGTCTACGATGTCCTCTTCCTCCTCCGGTCCGTCTGTCTGCTTTGTCCTCTTCCTCCTTCTGTCCATCGTTCTGAGGTGTTCTCTTCCTCCTCCGGTCCATCGTTCTGTGATTTTCTCTTCCTCCACTGGTTTGTCGGTCTGCGATGTCCTTTTCTGGTCCGTCGGTGTGCGTCCACCTTCTCTTGCTCTGATCTGTCACTTTGCGAGGTCCTCCTCTAGTCGGTCGGTCTGCAATGTCCTCTTCCGCCTCCGGTCCGTTGGTCTACGATAACTTCTTCCTCCTCTTTTCCGTCTGTCTGCAATGTCCTCCTGTCCATCGGTCTGCGCTATCCTCTTCCTCCACTGGTCCGTTGGTCTGCACTGTGCTCTTCCTCCACCGGTCCTTCGGTCTGTGATGTCTTCTTGCTCCTCCGGTGTGTCAGTCTGCGATGTCCTCCTCCTGTCCGTCGGTCTGCGATGTCTTCTTCCTCCGACTGTCTGTCGGTCTGCGACGTCCTCCTCCTGTCCGTCCATCTGTGATGTCCTCCTTAGGTCTGTCTGTCTGCGATGTCCTCTTACTCGTCCTGTCCGTCGGTCTTCGATGCCTTCTTCCTCCTTTGGTCTGTCTGTCTGCGATGTACTCTTCCTCCTCCGATCCTTCGGTCTGCAGTGTCCTCTTCCTCCTCCGGTCCGTCTGTCTGCGATATCCTCTTCCTCCTCCGTTCTGTCGGTCTGCGTTTTCCTCTTCCTCCTTCGGTCCGTCGTTCTGCGATGTCCTCTTCCTCCTCCAGTCCATCGGTCTGCGGTTTTCTCCTACAGTCCGTCGCTCTGTGATGTACTCCTCCGGTCCGTCGCTCTGCGATGTCCTCCTCCATTCTGTCGGTCTGCGTTTTCCTCTTCCTCCTCCGGTCCGTTGCTCTGCGATGTCCTTCTCCGGTCCGTCGGTCTGCTTTGTTCTCTCCCTCCACTGGTTTGTCGGTCTGCTATGTCCTTTTCTGGTCCGTCGGTGTGGGTCCACTTCCTCCTGCTCTGATCTGTCGGTTTGCGAAGTCCTCCTCTGGTCCGTCGGTCAGCGAAGTCCTCTTCCTCCTCCGGTACGTTGGTCTACAATGTCCTCTTCCTCTTCCAGTCCATCGGTCTGTGCTGTCCTCTTCCTCCACCTGTCCGTCAGTCTGCGCTGTCCTCTTCCTCCACCGGTCTGTCGATCTGCGCTGTGCTCTTCCTCCACCGGTCCGTTGGACTGCAATGTCCTCTTGCTCCTCCAGTCCTTCGGTCTGCGAAGTCTTCTTCCTCCTTAGGTCCGTCTGTCTGTGATGTCCTCTTACTCGTCCTGTTCGTCAGTCTGTGATGCCCCCTTCCTCCTCTGGTCTGTCGATCTGCGATGTCCTCTTCCTCCTACTGTCCGTCGGTCTGCGCTGTCCTCTTCCTCCACCGGTCCATCGGTCTGCGCTATCCTCTTCCTCCACTGGTCCGTCGGTCTGTGCTCTTCTTCCACCGGTCCGTCAGTCTGCGATGTCTTCTTGCTCCTCCGGTGTGTTGGTCTGCGATGTCTTCCTCCTGTCCGTCGGTCTGCGAGGTCTTCTTCCTCCGACTGTCCTTTGGTTTGCGTTGTCCTCCTCCGGTCTCTCGGTCTGTGATGTCCTCCTCCGGTCCGTCGGTCTGCGATGTCCTCTTCCTCCTTAGGTCCGTCTGTCTGAGATGTCCTATTACTCGTCCTGTTCGTCGGTCTGCAATGCCCTCTTCCTCCTCTGGTCTGTCAATCTGCGATGTCCTCTTCCTCCTACTGACCGTTGGTCTGCGATGTCCTCCTCCGGTCCGTCAGTCTGCGATGTCCTCCTTTGGTCCATCATACTGAGCTATTCTCTTCCTCCACTGGTTTGTCGGTCTGCGATGTCCTTTTCTGGTCCGTCGGTGTGGGTCCACTTCCTCCTGCTCTGATCTGTCGGTTTGCGAAGTCCTCCTCTGGTCCGTCGGTCTGCGAAGTCCTCTTCCTCCTCCGGTACGTTGGTCTACAATGTCCTCTTCCTCTTCCAGTCCATCGGTCTGTGCTGTCCTCTTCCTCTACCTGTCCGTCAGTCTGCGCTGTCCTCTTCCTCCACCGGTCTGTCGATCTGCGCTGTGCTCTTCCTCCACCGGTCCGTCGGACTGCAATGTCCTCTTGCTCCTCCGGTCCGTCGGTCTGCGAAGTCTTCTTCCTCCTTAGGTCCATCTGTCTGTGATGTCCTCTTACTCATCCTGTTCGTCGGTCTGTGATGCCCCCTTCCACCTCTGGTCTGTCGATCTGCGATGTCCTCTTCCTCCTACTGTCCGTCGGTCTGCGCTGTCCTCTTCCTCCACCGGTCCATCGGTCTGCGCTATCCTCTTCCTCCACTGGTCCGTCGGTCTGTGCTCTTCTTCCACCGGTCCGTCAGTCTGCGATGTCTTCTTGCTCCTCCGGTGTGTTTGTCTGCGATGTCCTCCTCCTGTCCGTCGGTCTGCGAGGTCTTCTTCCTCCGACTGTCCTTCGGTTTGCGTTGTCCTCCTCCGGTCTCTCGGTCTGTGATGTCCTCCTCCGGTCCGTCGCTCTGCGATGTCCTCTTCCTCCTTAGGTCCGTCTGTCTGAGATATCCTATTACTCGTCCTGTTCGTCGGTCTGCAATGCCCTCTTCCTCCTCTGGTCTGTCAATCTGCGATGTCCTCTTCCTCCTACTGACCGTTGGTCTGCGATGTCCTCCTCCGGTCCGTCAGTCTGCGATGTCCTCCTTTGGTCCATCATACTGAGCTATTCTCTTCCTCCATTGGTCCGTCGGTCTGCGCTGTCCTCTTCCTCCACCTGTCCGTCGGTCTTCAATGTTCTCTTGGTCCTCTGGTCCATCGTTCTGCGATGTCCTCTTCCTCCTCTGGTCCATCGGTCTGCGATACCCTCTTGCTCTGACTGTCCATCGGTCTGTGATGTCCTCCTTCAGTCCGTCATTCTGCTATGTCCTCCTCTGGTCCGTCAGTCTGCAATGTTCTCTTCCTCCACCTGTCTATCGGTCTGCGATGTACTTTTCTGGTCCGTTGGTGTGCATCCACCTTCTCCTGCTCTGATCTGTCAGTGGGCAAGGTGCTCCTCTGGTCCTCTGGTTTGGGATGTCCTCTTCCTCCTCTGGTCCATTGGTCTGCGATGTCTTCTTCCATCTCCGGTCAGTTGGTTTGGGATGTCCTCTTCTTGTCTGCGTTGTCCTTCTCTGGTCCGTTGGTCTGCGATATCCCATTCCTCCTTTGGTCCGTTGGTCTGCGATGTCAAATTCCTCCTACAGTCTGTCGGTCTGCGATGTCCTCCTTCGTTCCGTCGCTCTGCGATGTCCTCCTTCGTTCCGTCGCTCTGCGATGTCCTCCTTCGTTCCGTCGCTCTGCGATGTCCTCCTTCGTTCCGTCGCTCTGCGATGTCCTCCGGTCCGTCGGTTTGCGATGTCCTCTTCATCCACCGGTCCGTCGGCCTGCGATGTCCTTTTCCTTCTCCGGTTCGTCTGTCTGCAATGTCCTCTTCCTCCTCTTATCCGTCAGTCTGCGATGTCCTCTTCCTCTGACTGATCATCGGTCTGCGATGTCCTCCTCCTGTTCGTCAGTCTGCGATGTCTTCCTCAAGGTCCGTCGGTCTCCGATGTTCTCCTCAGGTCGGTCATTCTGCGATGTACTCCTTCGGTCCGTCGGTCTGCGATGTCCTCCTCCAGTCCGTCGGTCTGCGATTTCTTTTTCCTCCTTAGTTTCGTCTGTCTGTGATGTCCTCTTACTCGTTCTGTTCGTCGGTCTGCGATGCGCTCTTCCTCCTTTGGTCTGTCGGTCTGCAATGTCCTCTTCCTCCTCAGGTCCGTCGGTCTACAATGTCCTCTTCCTCTTTTTGTCCATCGGTTTGCGTTGTCCTCTTCCTCCTTCCGTCCGTTGTTCTGCGATGTCCTCTTCCTCCTCCGCTCCCTCGGACTGCGGTGCCCTACTCCAGTCCGTTGGTCTACGTTTTCCTCCTCCGGTCTGGGATGTCCTCTTCCTCCTCCGGTCCGTTAGTCTACGCTGTCCTCTTCCTCCTCCGGTCCGTTGGTCTACGCTGTCCTCTTCCTCCTCCAGTCCGTTAGTGTGCGATGTACTCTTTCTGTCTGTCGGTCTGCGAAGTCTTCCCCCGATCCATCGGTCTGTGATGTCCTCTTCCTCCTTTTGTCCGTCGGTCTGCGTTGTCCTCTTCCTCCTTCCGTCCATCGGTCTGCGATGTCCTCTTCCTCCAGTCCGTCGGACTGCGGTGTCCTCCTCTGGTCCGTCGGTCTGCGATGTCCTCTTCATCCACCGTTCCGTCGGTCTGCGATGTCCTCCTCCGGTCTGTCGGTTTCCGATGCCCTTCTCCGGTCCGTCTGTCTGCGATGTCCTCTTCATCTACCGATCGGTCGGTCTGCACTGTCCTCTTCCTCCACCGATCCGTCGGTCTGTGATGTCCTCTTCCTCTGACTGTCCATCGGTCTGCTATGTCATCCTCCGATCCGTCGTTCTGCGAGTCCTCCTCGGTCCTTCGGTCTGCGATGTCCTCGTCCGGTCCGGAGGTCTGCGATCTCTTCTTCTTCCTCCTGTCCGTCGGTCTTCGATGTCCTCCTCCGGTCCGTCGGTCTGCTATGTCATCCTCCTGTCCGTCGGTTTGCGATGTCCTCCTTCGGTCCTTCGCTCCGCGATGTCCTCATCCAGTCTGTCGGTCTGCGATGTCCTCTTCATCCACCGGTCCTTCGGTCTGCACTGTCCTCTTCCTCCACTGGTCTCTTGGTCGGCAGTGTCTTCCTCCTCCTCCGGTCCGTCGGTCTGCGATGTCCTCTTTCTCCGTTCCACCGGTCTGCGATGTCCTCTGCAGACCGACAAAACGGAGGAGGAGGAAGAGGACATCGCAGACCGACAGAATGGAGGAGGAAATGTCCTCTTCCTCCTTCCGTCCTTTGTTCTGCTATGTCCTCTTCCTCCTCCGGTCCGTCGGTCTGCGGTGTCCTCCTCCGGTCCGTCGGTCTGCGATGTCCTCTTCATCTACCGGTCCGTCGGTCTGCAATGTACTCTTCCTTCTCCTGTCCGTTGGTCTGCAATGTCCTCTTCCTCCTCTTGCCAATCGTTCTCCGATGTCCTCTTCCTCCTCCGATCCTTCTGTCTGCGATGTCCTCTTCTTCCTTGGGTCCATCGTTCTGCGATGTCCTCTTTCTCCTCCAGTCTGTCGGTCTGCGGTATCCTCCTACCGTCCGTTGGTCTGCAATGTCCTCTTTATCCACCGGTCCGTCGGTCTGCTTTGTCCTCTTCCTTCTCCTGTCCATTGGTCTGCGCTGTCCTCTTCCTCCTCCGATTCTTCGGTCTGCAATGTCCTCTTCCTCCTCCGGTCTGTCGGTCTGCGATATCCTCTTTCTCCTACTGTCCGTTGGTCTACGCTGTCCTCTTCCTCCTCCAGTCCGTCATTGTGCGATGTACTCCTCCTGTGCTTCGGTTTGCGAAGTCCTCCTCCGGTACGTCTGTCTGCGATATCTTTTTCTGATTCGTCGATCTGCGTTGTCCTCCTACGGTCAGTCGGTCTGCGATGTCCTCTTCCTCTACCTTTCTGTCGGTCTGCGATGTCCTCCTCTGGTCTGTCAGTCTGCGATGTTCTCTTCCTCCAGCTGTTTGTCGGTCTGCGATGTCCTTTTCTGGTCCGTTGGTCTGTGATGTCCTCCTGGTGTCAGTCAGTCTGCGATGTCCTCCTTTGGTCTGTCGGTCTGCGATGTCCTCCTCCGGTCCATCTGTTTGCGATGTCCTCTTTCTCCTTTTGTCCGTCGGTCTGCGTTGTCCTCTTCCTCCGATTGTCTGTCAGTCTGCGATGTCCTCTTCCTCCTCCGGTCCGTCAGTCTACGATGTCCTCTTCCTCCTCCGGTCCGTCTGTCTGCTTTGTCCTCTTCCTCCTTCTGTCCATCGTTCTGAGGTGTTCTCTTCCTCCTCCGGTCCATCGTTCTGTGATTTTCTCTTCCTCCACTGGTTTGTCGGTCTGCGATGTCTTTTTCTGGTCCGTCGGTGTGCGTCCACCTTCTCTTGCTCTGATCTGTCACTTTGCGAGGTCCTCCTCTAGTCGGTCGGTCTGCAATGTCCTCTTCCGCCTCCGGTCCGTTGGTCTACGATAACTTCTTCCTCCTCTTTTCCGTCTGTCTGCAATGTCCTCCTGTCCATCGGTCTGCGCTATCCTCTAACTCCTCTGGTCCATCGGTCTGCGCTATCCTCTTCCTCCACTGGTCCGTTGGTCTGCACTGTGCTCTTCCTCCACCGGTCCTTCGGTCTGTGATGTCTTCTTGCTCCTCCGGTGTGTCAGTCTGCGATGTCCTCCTCCTGTCCGTCGGTCTGCGATGTCTTCTTCCTCCGACTGTCTGTCGGTCTGCGACGTCCTCCTCCTGTCCGTCCATCTGTGATGTCCTCCTTAGGTCTGTCTGTCTGCGATGTCCTCTTACTCGTCCTGTCCGTCGGTCTTCGATGCCTTCTTCCTCCTTTGGTCTGTCTGTCTGCGATGTACTCTTCCTCCTCCGGTCCATCGGTCTGCGCTGTCCTCTTCTTCCTCCGATCCTTCGGTCTGCAGTGTCCTCTTCCTCCTCCGGTCCGTCGGTCTGCGATGTCCTCTTCCTCCTCCGTTCTGTCGGTCTGCGTTTTCCTCTTCCTCCTTCGGTCCGTCGTTCTGCGATGTCCTCTTCCTCCTCCAGTCCATCGGTCTGCGGTTTTCTCCTACAGTCCGTCGCTCTGTGATGTACTCCTCCGGTCCGTCGCTCTGCGATGTCCTCCTCCATTCTGTCGGTCTGCGTTTTCCTCTTCCTCCTCCAGTCCGTTGCTCTGCGATGTTCTTCTCCGGTCCGTCGGTCTGCTATGTTCTCTCCCTCCACTGGTTTGTCGGTCTGCGATGTCCTTTTCTGGTCCGTCGGTGTGGGTCCACTTCCTCCTGCTCTGATCTGTCGGTTTGCGAAGTCCTCCTCTGGTCCGTCGGTCTGCAAAGTCCTCTTCCTCCGGTACGTTGGTCTACGATGTCCTCTTCCTGTCCATCGGTCTGTGCTGTCCTCTTCCTCCACCTGTCCGTCGATCAGCGCTGTGCTCTTCCTCCACCGGTCCGTCGGACTGCAATGTCCTCTTGTTCCTCTGGTCCGTCGGTCTGCAATGTCTCCTTCCTCTTTAGGTCCGTCTGTCTGTGATGTCTTCTTACTTGTCCTGTTCGTCGGTCTGCAATGCCCTCTTCCTCCTCTGGTCTGTCGATCTGCGATGTCCTCTTCCTCCTACTGACCGTCAGTCTGCGATGTCCTCCACCGGTCCGTCGGTCTGCGATGTCCTCCTTTGGTCCATCGTACTGCGCTATTCTCTTCCTCCACTGGTCCGTCGGTCTGCGCTGTCCTCTACCTTCACCTGTCCGTCGGTCTTCAATGTTCTCTTGGTCCTCTGGTCTTTCGTTCTGCGATGTCCTCTTCCTCTGTCGGTCTGCGATGTCCTGTTCCTGTCCGGCGGTCTACGATGTCCTCTTTTTGTCCACTGGTCTGCGCTGTCCTCTTCCTCCACCCGTCCGTTGGTTTGCGATGTTCTCTTGCTTCTCCGGTCCGTCGGTCTGCGATGTTATCTTGCTCCTCCGTTCTATAGGTCTGCGAAGTCCTCTTCCTCTGTCTGTCGGTCTGCGATGTCCTCTTCCAGTCCGTCGGTCTGCAATGTCCTCTTCCAGTCCGTCGGTCTACGATGTACTCTTCCTTCTCTGGTCTGTCGGTCTGCTATGTCCTCTTCCTCCGACTGTCTGTCGGTCTGTGATCTCCTCCAGTCCGTCGGTCTGCGATGTCCTCCATTGGTCCTTCGGTGTGCGCTGTCCTCTTCCTCGACTGGTCCGTCTGTCTGCAATGTCCTCTTCCTCTTCCGGTCTGTCGGTCTGCGATGTCCTCCTCCAGTCCGTCGATCTGCGATGTCCTCCTCTGGTCCGTCGGTCTGCGATGTCCTCCTCCTATCCGTCGGTCTGCGATGTCCTCTTCCTCCTTAGGTCCTTCTTTCTGCGATGTCCTCTTCCTCGTCCTGTCTGTCGGTCTGCAATGTTCTCTTCCTTCTCTTGTCCGTCGGTCTGCATTGTCCTCTATCTCCTTCCGTCCGTCGTTCTACGATGTCCTCTTCCTTCTCCGGACCGTCGGACTGCGGTGTCCTCCTCTGGTCGTCGGTCTGCGATGTCCTCCGGTCCGTCGGTCTGTGATGTCCTCTTTATCCACCGGTCTGCTCTATCCTCTTCCTCCACCAGTCCATCGGTGTGCGCTGTCCTCTTCCTCCTCCGGTCCGTCGGTCTGTGGTGTCCTCCTCCGGTCCGTCGGTCTGCGATGTCCTCCTCCGTTCTGTCGGTCTGCGATGTCCTCTTCCTCCTCCGGTCCGTCGATCTGTGTTGTGCTCTAACAGCTTCTGTCCATCGTTCTGTGATGTCCTCTTCCTCCTCCGGTCTGTCGGTCTGCGATGTCCTCTTCCTCCGATTGTCCGTGGGTCTGCGATATCCTCCTCCGGTCCGTCGGTCTGCGATGTCCTCCTCCAGTCCGTCGATCTTCGATGTCCTCCTCTGGTCCGTCGGTCTGCGATGTCCTCCTCCTATCCGTCGGTCTGCGATGTCCTCTTCCTCCTTAGGTCCTTCTTTCTGCGTTGTCCTCTTTGTCCTATCCGTCGGTCTGCAATGTCCTCTTCCTCCTCTTGTCCGTCGGTCTGCGTTGTCCTCTAACTCCTTCCGTCCGTCGTTCTGCGATGTCCTCTTCCTTCTCCGGACCGTCGGTCTGCAGTGTCCTCCTCCGGTCTGTCGGTCTGCGATGTCCTCCTCCGGTCCGTCGGTCTGCGATGTCTTCTTCATCCACCGGTCCGTCGGTCTGCTCTATCCTCTTCCTCCATCAGTCCATCGGTCTGCGCTGTCCTCTTCCTCCTCCGATCCGTCGGTCTGCAATGTCCTCTTATTCCTTCAGTCCGTCGGTCTGCAATGTCCTCTTATTTCTCCAGTCCGTCAGTCTGCTCTGTCCTCTTCCTCCAGCAGTCCATCTGGCTGCGCTGTCCTCTTCTTCCTCCGATCCGTCGGTCTGCAATGTCCTATTCCTCCTCGAGTCCGTAGGTCTGCGATGTCCTCCTCCGCTCCGTCTGTCTGCGATATCCTCTCCCTCCTCCGGTCAGTCAGTCTGTGATGTCCTCTTCCTCCTCTGGTCTGTCTTTCTGCTTTGTCCTCTTTCTCCTTCTGTCCATCGTTCTGAGGTGTCCTCTTCCTCCTCCGGTCCATCGTTCTGCGATGTTCTCTTCCTCCACTGGTTTGTCGGTCTGCGATGTCCTTTTCTGGTCTGTCGGTGTGCTTCCACCTTCTGCAATGTCCTCCTCCGGTCCATCGGTCTGCGCTATCCTCTTCCTCCTCCGGTCCATCGGTCTGCGCTATCCTCTTCCTCCACTGGTCTGTCGGTCTGCGCTGTGCTCTTCCTCCACTGGTCCGTCGGTCTGCGATGTCTTCTTGCTCCTCCGGTGTGTCGGGCTGCGATGTCTTCCTCCTGTCCGTCGGTCTGCGATGTCTTCTTCCTCCGACTGTCTGTCGGTCTGAGATGTCCTCCTCTGTCCGTACGTCTGCGATGTCCTCCTTAGGTTCATCTGTCTGCAATGTCCTCTTACTTGTCCTGTCCGTCGGTCTTCGATGCCTTCTAACTCCTTTGGTCTGTCTGTCTGCGATGTACTCTTCCTCCTCCGGTCCGTCGGTCTGCGATGTGCTCTTCATCCACCAGTCCATCGGTCTGCGCTGTCCTCTTCCTCCTCCGGTCCATCTTTCTGCGATGTTCTCTTCCTCCACTGGTTTGTCGGTCTGCGATGTCCTTTTCTGGTCTATCGGTGTGCTTCCACCTTCTGCAATGTCCTCCTCCGGTCCATCGGTCTGCGCTGTCCTCTTCCTCCTCCGATCCATCGGTCTGCAGTGTCCTCTTCCTCCTCCGGTCCGTCGGTCTGCGATGTCCTCTTCCTCCTCCGTTCTGTCCGAATGCGTTTTCCTCTTCCTCCTTCCGTCTGTCATTCTGCGATGTCCTCTTCCTCCTCCTGTCCATCGGTCTGCGGTTATCTCCGGTCCGTCGCTCTGCGATGTCCTCCTCCATTCTGTCGGTCTGCATTTTCCTCTTCCACATCCAATCCGTCGCTCTGCGGTGTTCTCCTCCGGTCCGTCGCTGTGAGAAGTCCTTCTCCGGTCTGTCGGTCTGCGATGTTCTCTTCATCCACCGGTCCATCAGTCTGAATTGTCCTCTTCCTCCTCCAGTCCGTCGGACTGCGATGTCCTCTTCCTCCTCCGGTCTGTCGGTCTGCGAAGTCCTCTTCCGGTCCATCGGTCTGTACTGTCCTCTTTCTCCACCTGTCCATCAGTCTGCGCTGTGCCCTTCCTCCACCGGTCCATCGGTCTGCGATGTCCTCCTCCGATCCGTCGATCTGCGATGTCCTCCTCTGGTCCGTCGGTCTGCGATGTCCTCCTTCTATCCGTCGGTCTGCGATGTCCTCTTCCTCCTTAGGTCCTTCTGTCTGCGATGTCCTCTTCCTCGTCCTGTCCGTCGGTCTGCAATGTCCTTTTCCTCTTCTTGTCCGTCGGTCTGCGATGTGCTCTTACTCCTTCCGTCCGTCGTTCTGCGATGTCCTCTTCCTTCTCCGGACCGTCGGACTGCGGTGTCCTCCTCTGGTCCGTCGGTCTGCATTGTCCTCCGGTCCCTCGGTCTGCGATGTCCTCTTCATCCACCGGTCCGTCGGTCTGCTCTATCCTCTTCCTCCACCAGTCCATCGGTCTGCGCTGTCCTCTTCCTCCTCCGATCCGTCAGTCTGCAATGTCCTCTTATTCCTGCAGTCCGTCAGTCTGCAATGTCCTCTTTTTTCTCCAGTCCATCGGTCTGCGCTGTCCTCTTCCTCCTCCGGTCCGTTTGTCTACGCTTTCCTCTTCCTCCTCCGATCTGTCGGTCTGCAATGTCCTATTCCTCCTCCAGTCCGTAGGTCTGCGATTTCCTCCTCCGCTCCGTCTGTCTGTGATGTCCTCTTAATTCTCCGATCCGTCAGTCTGCGATGTCCTCTTCCTCCGGTCCGTCTGTCTGCTTTGTCCTTTTCCTCCTGTCCATCGTTCTGAGGTGTCCTCTTCCTCCTCCGATCCATCATTCTGCGATGTTCTCTTCCTCCACTGGTTTGTCGGTTTCGATGTCCTTTTCTGGTCCGTCGGTGTGCATCCACCTTCTCCTGCTCTGATCTGTCACTTTGCGAGGTCCTCCTCTGGTCGGTCTGCAATGTCCTCTTCCTCCTCCGGTCCGTTGGTCTACGATAACCTCTTGCTCCTCCTTTCCGTCGGTCTGCAATGTCCTCCTCCAGTCCATCGGTCTGAGCTATCCTCTTCCTCCTCCGGTCCATCGGTCTGAGCTATCCTCTTCCTCCACTGGTCCGTCGGTCTGCCCTGTGCTCTTCCACCACCGGTCCTTCCGTCTGCGATGTCTTCTTGCTCCTCCGGTGTGTCTGTCTGCGATGTCCTCCTCCTGTCCGTCGGTCTGCGATGTCTTCTTCCTCCGACTGTCTGTTGGTCTGCGATGTCCTCCTCCTGTACGTCCGTCTGTGCTGTCCGCCTTAGGTCCTTCTGTCTGCAATGTCCTCTTACTCGTCCTGTCTGTCGGTCTTCGATGCCTTCTTCCTCCTTTGGTCTGTCTGTCTGCGATGTACTCTTCCTCCTCCGGTCCGTCGGTCTGCGATGTTCTCTTCCTCCTCCGGTCCTTCTGTCTGCGTTGTCCTCTTCCCTCTCCGATCCGTCGGTCTGCAATGTCCTATTCCTCATCTTGTCCGTCTGTCTGCGTTGTCCTCTTCCTCCGACTGTCCGTCTGTCTGCGTTGTCCTCTTCCTCCGACTGTCCATCGGTCTGCGATGTCCTCCTCCGGTACATCGGTCTGTGATGTCCTCTTCCTCCTCCTGTCCGTCGGTCTGCGATGTCCTCTTCCTCCTTCGGTCCGTCGGACTGCGATGTCCTCTTCCTCCTCCGGTCTGTCGGTCTGCGATGTCCTCTTCCCCCTCCGGTCTGTCGGTCTACGATGTCTCCTTCCTCCTCCGGTCTGTCGGTCTGCGATGTTCTCTTCCTCCACTCGTTTGTCGATCTGCGATGTCCTTTTCAGGTCCGTTGGTGTGGGTCCACCTCCTCCTGCTCTGATCTGTCAGTCTGCGAGGTCCTCCTCTGGTCCGTCGGTCTGCAAAGTCCTCTTCCTCCAGTACGTTGGTCTACGATGTCCTCTTCCTGTCCAACGGTCTGAGCTGTCCTCTTCCTCCACCTGTCCGTCAGTCTGCGCTGTCCTCTTCCTCCACCGGTCCGTCAATCAGCGCTGTGCTCTTCCTCCACCGGTCCGTCGGACTGCAATGTCCTCTTGTTCCTCTGGTCCGTTGGTCTGCAATGTCTCCTTCCTCTTTAGGTCCGTCTGTCTGTGATGTCTTCTTACTCGTCCTGTTCGTCGGTCTGCAATGCCCTCTTCCTCCTCTGGTCTGTCGATCTGCGATGTCCTCTTCCTCCTACTGACCGTCAGTCTGCGATGTCCTCCTCCGGTCCGTCGGTCTGCGATGTCCTCCTTTTGGTCCGTCGTACTGCGCTATTCTCTTCCTCCACTGGTCCGTCGGTCTGCGCTGTCCTCTACCTCCACCTGTCAGTCGGTCTACAATGTTCTCTTGGTCCTCTGGTCCGTCGTTCTGCGATGTCCTCTTCCTCTGTCGGTCTGCGATGTCCTCTTCCTGTCCGGCGGTCTCCGATGTCCTCTTTTTGTCCACTAGTCTGCGCTGTCCTCTTCCTCCACCCGTCCGTTGGTTTGTGATGTTCTCTTGCTTCTCCGGTCCGTCGGTCTGCGATGTTATCTTGCTCCTCCGTTCTATCGGTCTGCGATGTCCTCTTCCTCTGTCTGTCGGTCTGCGATGTCCTCTTCCAGTCCGTCGGTCTACGGTGTCCTCTTCCTTTTCTGGTCTGTCGGTCTGCTATGTCCTCTTTCTCCGACTGTCTGTCGGTCTGTGATCTCCAGTCCGTCGGTCTGCGATGTCCTCCATTGGTCCTTCGGTGTGCGCTGTCCTCTTCCTCCACTGGTCCGTCGGTCTGCAATGTCCTCTTCCTCTTCCGGTCTGTCGGTCTGCGATGTCCTCTTCCTCCGATTGTCCATGGGTCTGCGATATCCTCCTCCAGTCCGTCGGTCTGCGATGTCCTCCTCCAGTCCGTTGATCTGCGATGTCCTCCTCTGG
The DNA here is from genome assembly GCF_039654945.1 of Dendrobates tinctorius. NCBI lineage: Eukaryota > Metazoa > Chordata > Amphibia > Anura > Dendrobatidae > Dendrobates > Dendrobates tinctorius. The sequence goes on along the minus strand of NW_027361684.1, from coordinate 5,885,850 downwards.
TCCGTCGGTCTGCGATGTCTTCCTCCTATCCGGCGGTCTGCGATGTCCTTTTCCTCCTTAGGTCCTTCTTTCTGCGTTGTCCTCTTCGTCCTGTCCGTCGGTCTGCAATGTCCTCTTCCTCCTCTTGTCCGTCGGTCTGCGTTGTCCTCTAACTCCTTCCGTCCGTCATTCTGCGATGTCCTCTTCCTTCTCCGGACCGTCGGTCTGCGGTGTCCTCCTCCGGTCCGTCGGTCTGCGATGTCCTCCTCCGGTCCGTCGGTCTGCGATGTCTTCTTCATCCACCGGTCCGTCGGTCTGCTCTATCCTCTTCCTCCATCAGTCCATCGGTCTGCGCTGTCCTCTTCCTCCTCCGATCCGTCGGTCTGCAATGTCCTCTTATTCCTTCAGTCCGTCGGTCTGCAATGTCCTCTTATTTCTCCAGTCCCGTCAGTCTGCTCTGTCCTCTTCCTCCACCAGTCCATCGGGCTGCGCTGTCCTCTTCTTCCTCCGATCCGTCGGTCTGCAATGTCCTATTCCTCCTCGAGTCCGTAGGTCTGCGATGTCCTCCTCCGCTCCGTCTGTCTGCAATATCCTCTTCCTCCTCCGGTCAGTCAGTCTGCGATGTCCTCTTCCTCCTCCGGTCTGTCTGTCTGCTTTGTCCTCTTTCTCCTTCTGTCCATCGTTCTGAGGTGTCCTCTTCCTCCTCCGGTCCATCGTTCTGCGATGTTCTCTTCCTCCACTGGTTTGTCGGTCTGCGATGTCCTTTTCTGGTCTGTCGGTGTGCTTCCACCTTCTGCAATGTCCTCCTCCGGTCCATCGGTCTGCGCTATCCTCTTCCTGCTCCGGTCCATCAGTCTGCGCTATCCTCTTCCTCCACTGGTCTGTCGGTCTGCGCTGTGCTCTTCCTCCACTGGTCCGTCGGTCTGCGATGTCTTCTTGCTCCTCCGGTGTGTCGGTCTGCGATGTCTTCTTGCTCCTCCGGTGTGTCGGTCTGCAATGTCCTTTTCTTCCTCTTGTCCGTCGGTCTGCGATGTGCTCTTACTCCTTCCGTCCATCGGTCTGCAATGTCCTCTTATTCCTGCAGTCCGTCGGTCTGCAATGTCCTCTTTTTTCTCCAGTCCGTCGGTCTGCAATGTCCTCTTCCTCCTCCGGTCCGTTGGTCTATGCTTTCCTCTTCCTCATCCGATCTGTCGGTCTGCAATGTCCTATTCCACCTCCAGTCCGTAGGTCTGCGATTTCCTCCTCCGCTCCGTCTGTCTGTGATGTCCTCTTCCTTCTCCGATCCGTCAGTCTGCGATGTCCTCTTCCTCCTGTCCATCTGTCTGCTTTGTCCTCTTCCTCCTGTACATCGTTCTGAGGTGTCCTCTTCCTCCTCCGATCCATCATTCTGCGATGTTCTCTTCCTCCACTGGTTTGTCGGTTTCGATGTCCTTTTCTGGTCCGTCGGTGTGCATCCACCTTCTCCTGCTCTGATCTGTCACTTTGCGAGGTCCTCCTCTGGTCGGTCTGCAATGTCCCCTTCCTCCTCCGGTCCGTTGGTCTACGATAACCTCTTGCTCCTCCTTTCCGTCGGTCTGCAATGTCCTTCTCCGGTCCATCGGTCTGAGCTATCCTCTTCCTCCTCCGGTCCATCGGTCTGAGCTATCCTCTTCCTCCACTGGTCCGTCGGTCTGCCCTGTGCTCTTCCACCACCGATCCTTCGGTCTGCGATGTCTTCTTGCTCCTCCGGTGTGTCAGTCTGCGATGTCCTCCTCCTGTCCGTCGGTCTGCGATGTCTTCTTCCTCCGACTGTCTGTTGGTCTGCGATGTCCTCCTCCTGTACGTCCGTCTGTGCTGTCCGCCTTAGGTCCTTCTGTCTGCAATGTCCTCTTACTCGTCCTGTCTGTCGGTCTTCGATGCCTTCTTCCTCCTTTGGTCTGTCTGTCTGTGATGTACTCTTCCTCCTCCGGTCCGTCGGTCTGCGATGTTCTCTTCCTCCTCCGGTCCTTCTGTCTGCGTTGTCCTCTTCCTTCTCCGATCCGTCGGTCTGCAATGTCCTATTCCTCATCTTGTCCGTCTGTCTGCGTTGTCCTCTTCCTCCAACTGTCCATCGGTCTGCGATGTCCTCCTCCGGTCCGTCGGTCTCCGGTCCGTCGGTCTCCGATGTCCTCCTCCGGTCCGTCATTCTGCGATGTCCTCCTCCGGTACATCGGTCTGTGATGTCCTCTTCCTCCTCCTGTCCATCGGTCTGCGATGTCCTCTTCCTCCTTCGGTCCATCGGACTGCGATGTCCTCTTCCTCCTCCGGTCTGTCGGTCTGCGATGTCCTCTTCCCCCTCCAGTCCGTCGGTCTACGATGTCTCCTTCCTCCTCCGGTCCGTCGGTCTGCGATGTTCTCTTCCTCCACTGGTTTGTCGTTCTGCGATGTCCTTTTCAGGTCCGTCGGTGTGGGTCCACCTCCTCCTGCTCTGATCTGTCAGTCTGCGAGGTCCTCCTCTGGTCCGTCGGTCTGCAAAGTCCTCTTCCTCCGGTACGTTGGTCTACGATGTCCTCTTCCTGTCCATCGGTCTGTGCTGTCCTCTTCCTCCACCTGTCCATCAGTCTGCGCTGTCCTCTTCCTCCACCGGTCCGTCGATCAGCGCTGTGCTCTTCCTCCACCGGTCCGTCGGACTGCAATGTCCTCTTGTTCCTCTGGTCCGTCGGTCTGCAATGTCTCCTTCCTCTTTAAGTCCGTCTGTCTGTGATGTCTTCTTACTCGTCCTGTTCGTTGGTCTGCAATGCCCTCTTCCTCCTCTGGTCTGTTGATCTGCGATGTCCTCTTCCTCCTACTGACCGTCAGTCTGCGATGTCCTCCTCCGGTCCGTCGGTCTGCGATGTCCTCCTTTGGTCCATCGAACTGCGCTATTATCTTCCTCCACTGGTCCGTCGGTCTGCGCTGTCCTCTACCTCCACCTGTCCGTCGGTCTTCAATGTTCTCTTGGTCCTCTGGTCCGTCGTTCTGCGATGTCCTCTTCCTCTGTCGGTCTGCGATGTCCTCTTCCTCCACCCGTCCGTTGGTTTGCGATGTTCTCTTGCTTCTCCGGTCTGTCGGTCTGCGATGTTATCTTGCTCCTCCGTTCTATCGGTCTGCGATGTCCTCTTCCTCTGTCTGTCGGTCTGCGATGTCCTCTTCCAGTCCGTCGGTCTACGATGTCCTCTTCCTTCTCTGGTCTGTCGGTCTGCTATGTCCTCTTCCTCCGACTGTCTGTCGGTCTGTGATCTCCTCCAGTCCGTCGGTCTGCGATGTCCTCCATTGGTCCTTCGGTGTGCGCTGTCCTCTTCCTCCACTGGTCCGTCGGTCTGCAATGTCCTCTTCCTCTTCCGGTCTGTCGGTCTGCGATGTCCTCTTCCTCTGACTGTCTGTCAGTCTGCGAAGTCCTCCTCCGGTCCATCGGTCTGCGATGTCCTCTTCATCCACCGATCCGTTGGTCTGCTCTATTCTCTCCATCCACCAGTCCATCTGTCTGCGCTGTCCTTTTCCTCCTCTGATCTGTCGGTCTGCAGTGTCCTCTTCCTCCTCCGGTCCGTCGGTCTGCGATCTCCTCTTCCTCCTCCTTTCTGTCTGTCTGCGTTTTCCTCTTCTTCCTTCCGTTGTTCTGCGATGTCCTCTTCTTCCTCCAGTCCATCGGTCTGCGGTTTTCTCCTCCAGTCCGTCGCTTTGCGATGTCCTCCTCCGGTCCGTCACTCTGTGATGTCCTCCTCCATTCTGTCGGTCTGCATTTTCCTCTTCCACCTCCAGTCCGTCGCTCTGCGGTGTTCTTCTCTGGTCCGTCGCTCTGCGAGGTCCTTCTCCGGTCTGTCGGTCTGCGATGTTCTCTTCATCCACCTGTCCGTCAGTCTGAATTGTCCTCTTCCTCCTCCAGTCCATCGGACTGCAATGTCCTCTTCCTCCTCCGGTCTGTCGGTCTGCGATGTCCTCTTCCCCCTCCGGTCCGTAGGTCTACGATGTCTCCTTCCTCCTACGTTCCGTCGGTCTGCTATGTTCTCTTCCTCCACTGGTTTGTCGGTCTGCGATGTCCTTTTCTGGTCCGTCGGTGTGGGTCCACCTTCTCCTGCTCTTATTTGTCGGTCTGCGAGGTTCTCCTCTGGTCCGTCGGTCTGCGAAGTCCTCTTCCAGTCCATCGGTCTGTGCTGTCCTCTTTCTCCACCTGTCCGTCAGTCTGTTCTGTGCCCTTCCTCCACCGGTCCATCGGACTGCAATGTCCTCTTGCTCCTTCGGTCCATCGGTCTGCGATGTCCTGCTCCGATCCGTCGATCTGCGATGTCCTCTTCCTCCTTAGGTTCTTCTGTCTGCGATGTCCTCTTCCTCGTCCTGTCCGTCGGTCTGCAATGTCCTTTTCCTCCTCTTGTCCGTCGGTCTGCGATGTTCTCTTACTCCTTCCGTCCGTCGTTCTGCGATGTCCTCTTCCTTCTCCGGACCGTCGGACTGCGGTGTCCTCCTCTGGTCCGTCGGTCTGCGTTGTCCTCCGGTCCCTCGGTCTGCGATGTACTCTTCATCCACCGGTCCGTCGGTCTGCTCTATCCTCTTCCTCCACCAGTCCATCGGTCTGCGCTGTCCTCTTCCTCCTCCGATCCGTCGGTCTGCAATGTCCTCTTATTCCTGCAGTCCATCGGTCTGCAATGTCCTCTTTTTTCTCCAGTCCGTCGGTCTGCGCTGTCCTCTTCCTCCTCCGGTCTGTTGGTCTACGCTTTCCTCTTCCTCCTCCGATCCGTCGGTCTGCAATGTCCTATTCCTCCTCCAGTCCGTAGGTCTGCGATTTCCTCCTCCGCTCCGTCCGTCTGTGATGTCCTCTTCCTTCTCCGGTCCGTCAGTCTGCGATGTCCTCTTCCTCCGGTCCGTCTGTCTGCTCTGTCCTCTTCCTCCTGTCCATCGTTCTGAGGTGTCCTCTTCCTCCTCCGATCCATCATTCTGCGATGTTCTCTTCCTCCACTGGTTTGTCGGTTTCGATGTCCTTTTCTGGTCCGTCGGTATGCATCCACCTTCTCCTGCTCTGATCTGTCACTTTGCGAGGTCCTCCTCTGGTCGGTCTGCAATATCCTCTTCCTCCTCCGGTCCGTTGGTCTACGATAACCTCTTGCTCCTCCTTTCCGTCGGTTTGCAATGTCCTCCTCCGGTCCATCGGTCTGAGCTATCCTCTTCCTCCACCGGTCCGTCGGTCTGCCCTGTGCTCTTCCACCACCGGTCCTTCGGTCTGCGATGTCTTCTTGCTCCTCCGGTGTGTCTGTCTACGATGTCCTCCTCCTGTCCGTCGGTCTGCGATGTCTTCTTCCTCCGACTGTCTGTCGGTCTGCGATGTCCTCCTCCTGTACATCCGTCGGTCTGCAATGTCCTATTCCTCATCTTGTCCGTCTGTCTGCGTTGCCCTTCCTCCGACTGTCCATCGGTCTGCGATGTCCTCCTCCGTTCCGTCGGTCTGCGATATCTTCCTCCAGTCGTCGGTCTGCGATGTCTTCCTCCGGTTCGTTGGTCTCCGATGTCCTCTTCCGGTCCGTCATTCTGCGATGTCCTCCTCCGGTCCATCTGTCTGCGATGTCCTCTTCCTCCTTCGGTCCGTCGGTCTGCGATGTTCTCTTCCTCCACTGGTTTGTCAGACTGCGATGTCCTTTTCTGGTCCTTCGGTGTGGGTCCACCTCCTCCTGCTCTGATCTGTCGGTCTGCGAGGTCCTCCTCTGGTCCGTCTGTCTGCGAAGTCCTCTTCCTCCTCCGGTACGTTGGTCTGCAATGTCCTCTTCCGATCCATCGGTCTGTGCTGTCGATTTCCTCCACCTGTCCGTCAATCTGCGCTGTCCTCTTACTCCCCCGCTCCGTCGATCAGCGCTGTGCTCTTCCTCCACCGGTCTGCGATGTCTTCTTCCTCCTTAGTTCCATCTGTCTGTGATGTCCTCTTACTCGTCCTGTTCGTCTTTCTGCAATGCCCTCTTCCTCCTCTGGTGTGTCAATCTGTGACGTCCTCTTCCTCCTACTGACCGTTGGTCTGCGATGTCCTCCTCCGGTCCGTCGGTCTGCGATGTCCTCCTTTGGTCCATCGTACTGCGCTATTCTCTTCCACCACTGGTCCGTCGGTCTGCGCTGTCCTCTTCCTCCACCTGTCCATCAGTCTTCAATGTTCTCTTGGTCCTCTGGTCCGTCGTCCTGCGATGTCCTCTTCCTCCTCTGGTCCGTCGGTTTGCGATATCCTCTTGCTCTGACTGTCCATCGGTCTGCGTTGTCCTCCTCCAGTCCGTCGTTCTGCTATGTCCTCCTTTGGTCCGTCATTCTGCGATGTTCTCTTCCTCCACCTGTATATAGGTCTGCGATGTCCTTTTCTGGTCCGTTGGTGTGCATCCACCTTCTCCTGCTCTGATCTGTCAGTGTGCAAGGTGCTCCTCTGGTCCGCCGGTTTGGGATGTCCTCTTCCTCCTCTGGTCCATTGGTCTGCGATGTCTTCTTCCATCTCCGGTCAGTCGGTTTGGGATGTCCTCTTCCGGTCTGCGTGGTCCTTCTCTGGTCCGTTGGTCTGCGATGTCCCATTCCTCCTTTGGTCCGTTGGTCTTCGATGTCAAATTCCTCCTACAGTCTGTTCGTCTGCCATGTCCTCCTCAGTTCCGTCGGTCTGTGATGTCCTCTTCATCCACCGGTCCGTCGGCCTGCGATATCCTTTTCCTTCTCCGGTCGGTCGGTCTGCAATGTCCTCTTCCTCCTCCGGTCCGTCAGTCTGCGATGTCTTCCTCCGGTCCGTCGGTCTCCGATGTTCTCCTCAGGTCCGTCATTCTGCGATGTCCTCCTCCGGTCCATGGGTCTGCGATGTCCTCCTCTAGTCCGTCGGTCTGCGATTTCTTTTTCCTCCTTAGTTCCGTCTGTCTGTGATGTCCTCTTATTCGTTCTGTTCGTCGGTCTGCGATGTCCTCTTCCTCCTCTGGTCCGTCGGTTTGCGATATCCTCTTGCTCTGACTGTCCATCGGTCTGCGTTGTCCTCCTCCAGTCCGTCGTTCTGCTATGTCCTCCTCTGGTGCGTCAGTCTGCGATGTTCTCTTCCTCCACCTGTCTATAGGTCTGCGATGTCCTTTTCTGGTCCGTTGGTGTGCATCCACCTTGTCCTGCTCTGATCTGTCAGTGTGCAAGGTGCTCCTCTGTTCCTCCCGTCGGCGATGTCCTCTTCCTCCTCTGGTCCATTGGTCTGCGATGTCTTCTTCCATCTCCGGTCAGTCGGTTTGGGATGTCCTCTTCCGGTCTGCATGGTCCTTCTCTGGTCCGTTGGTCTGCGAAGTCCCATTCCTCCTTTGGTCCGTTGGTCTTCGATGTCAAATTCCTCCTGCAGTCTGTTGGTCTGCCATGTCCTCCTCCGTTCCGTCGCTCTGCGATGTCCTCCGGTCCGTCGGTCTGCGATGTCCTCTTCATCCACCGGTCCGTCGGCCTGCGATGTCCTTTTCCTTCTCCGGTCCGTCGGTCTGCAATGTCCTCTTCCTCCTCTTGTCCATCGGTCTGCGATGTCCTCTTCCTCCGACTGTCCATCGGTCTGCGATGTCCTCCTCCGGTCCGTCAGTCTGCGATGTCCTCCTCCAGTCCGTCGGTCTGCGATTTCTTTTTCCTCCTTAGTTCCGTCTGTCTGTGATGTCCTCTTATTCGTTCTGTTCGTCAGTCTGCGATGCACTCTTCTTCCTCTGGTCTACAATGTCCTCTTCCTCCTTTTGTCCGTCGGTTTGCGTTGTCCTCTTCCTACTTCCGTCCGTCGTTCTGTGATGTCCTCTTCCTCCTCCGGTCCCTCGGCCTGTGGTGCTCTCTTCCAGTCCGTCGGTCTACGATTTCCTCCTCCGGTCCTCCGGTCTGGGATGTCCTTCTCATCCATCGGTCCGTCGGACTGCTCTGTCCTCTTCCTCCACCAGTCCATCGGTCTGCGCTGTCCTCTTCCTCCTCTGATACGCCGGTCTGCAATGTCCTCTTCCTTCTCCTGTCCGTCGGTCTGCGCTGTCCTTTTCCTCCTCCAGTCCGTTAGTGTGCAATGTACTCTTCCTGTCCGTCGGTCTGCGAAGTCTTCCCCCGGTCCATTGGTCTGTAGGTCTGCACTGTCCTCTTCCTCCTCCTGTCCGTCGATCTGTGATGTCCTCTTCTTCCTCCGGTCTGTCTGTCTGCGTTGTCCTCTTCCTCTGTCTGTCGTTCTGTGATGTCCTCTTCCAGTCCGTCAGTCTACGATGTCCTCTTTTTGTCCATTGGTCTGCGCTGTTCTCTTCCTCCACCCGTCCGTTGGTCTGCGATGTTCTCTTGCACCTTAGGTCTGCGATGTTATCTTGCTACTCCATTCCGTCGTTCTGCGATGTCCTCTTCCTCTGTCTGTCGGTCTGCGATGTCCTCTTCCGGTCCGTTGGTCTGCGATGCCCTCCTCCGATCCGTTGGTCTGCGATGTCCTCCTCCGGTTCGTCGGTCTGCGATGTCCTCCTCAGGTCCGTCGGTCTGCGATGTCCTCTTCCTCGTCCTGTCCGTCGGTCTGTGATGCCCTCTTCCTCCTCCGGTCCATCGGCCTGAGATGTTCTCTTCCTCCTCTGGTTCATCGGTCTGCGATGTCCTCTTCCTCCGATTGTCCGTCGGTCTGCAATGTCCTCCTCCGGTCCGTCGGTCTACCATGTCCTCCTCCGGTCCGTCAGTCTACGATGTCTTCTTCCTCCTCCAGTCCGTCGGGTTGCGTTGTCCTCTTCCTCCTTCTATCTGTCGTTCTGGAATGTCCTCTACCTCCTCCGGTCCATCGGTCTGCGATGTTCTCTTCCTTCACCTGTCTGTCGGTCTGCAATGTCCTTTTCTGGTCCTTCGGTTTGCGTCCACCTCCTGCTCTTATCTGTCGGTCTGCAAGGTGCTCCTCTCCTCTTGTGAGGTCCTCCTCTGGTCCGTAGGACTGCATTGTCCTCTTCCTCCTCTGGTCCGTTGGTCTATGATGTCCTCTTCCTCCTCCTTTCCGTCGGTCTGCAATGTCCTCTGGTCCATCGTTCTGCGCTATCCTCTTACTCCACTGCTCCGTCGGTCTGCGCTGTGCTCTTCCTCCACCTGTCTGTCGGTCTGCGATGTCCTTTTCTGGTCCTTTAGTGTGCGTCCACCTTCTCCTGTTCTGATCTGTCAGTCTGCAAGGTGCTCCTCTGGTCTGTCCATCTGCAATGTCTTCTTCCTCCTCTTGTCCATTGGTCAGCGATGTCTTCTTCCTTCTCTGGTCAGTCGGTTTGGTATGTCCTCTTCCGATCTGCTTTGTCCTTCTCCGTTCTGTCAGTCTGCTATGTACCATTCCTCCTCTGTTCCGTTAATCTGAGATGTCCCTTTCCTCCTCCGGTCCGTCGGTGTGCGATGTCCTCGCTCTCCGACTCTCCGTCAGTCTGCGATGTCCTCCTCCGGTCCGTCGGTCTGCGATGGCCTCTTCCTCCTCTAGTCCGTCAGTCTGCTGTGTCCTCTTCCTCCGACTGTCCGTCAGTCTACGATCTCTTGATGTCTTCCTCCGGTCCGTCAATCTGCGATGTCCTCTTCCTTCTCCTGCCGTTGGTCTGCGATGTCCTCTTCCTCCTCCTGTCTGTCGGTCTGCGATATCCTCTTCTTCCTCCTGTCTGTCAGTCTGCGATGCCCTCTTCCTCCCCCGGTCCATCGGTCTTCGATGTCCTCCTCCGGTCCGTCGGTCTGCGATGTCCTTTTATGGTCTGTCAGCCTGCGATGTCCTCTTCCTTCTCCTGTCCGTCGGTCTGCAATGTCCTCTTCCTCCTCCGGTCTGTTAATCTGCGATATCCTCTTCCTCCTCCAGTCTGCGATGTCGTTCTCCTGTCCGTCGGTCTACGATGTCGTCTTTCTCGTCAGGGCCATCGGTCTGAAATATCCTCTTCCTTCTCCGGTCAGTCAATCTGCAATGTTCTCTTCCTCCTCTGGTCCGATTGGTCTGCGATGTCCTCTTCCTCTGACTGTCCGTCGTTCTGCGATGTTCTCCTCTGGTCCGTCGTTCTGCGATGTCCTCCTCTGGTGCATCGGTCTGCAATATCCTCTTCCTCCTCCGGTCCTACGGTCTGTGATGTCCTCTTCCTCCTCCGTTCTGTCGGTCTGCGATGTCCTCCTCCAGTCCGTCAGTGTGCGATGTCCTTTTCCTCCTTCGGTCCGTTGGTCTGCGATGTCCTCTTTCTCCTCTGGTCCTTCGGTCTGCGATGTCCTGTTCCTCCTCTTGTCAGTTGGTTTGCGATGTCCTCTTCCTTCTCCGGTCCGTCGGTCTGCTATGTCATCCTCCTGTCCTTCGGTCTGTGAAGTCCTTTTTCTCCTCCGGTCCATCGGTCTGCAATATCTTCTTACTCCTCCGTTCCGTTGGTCTGCGATGTCCTCTTCCTCCTCTTGTCAGTTGGTTTGCGTTGTCCTCTTCCTTCTCCGGTCCGTCGGTCTGCGATGTCATCCTCCTGTCCTTCGGTCTGTGACGTCTTTTTTCTCCTCCGGTCCATCGGTCTGCAATATCTTCTTCCTCCTCCAGTCCGTCGTTCTGCGTTGTCCTTCTCCGGTCCATCGGTCTGCAATATCCTCTTCCTCCTCTGGTTAGTCGGTCTGCGATGTCCTCTTGCTCCGCCAGTACGTCGGTCTGCGATGTCCTCTTCCTCCGACTGTCCGTCGGTCTGCGTTGTACTCCTCTGGTCCATCGGTCTGCAATGTCCTCCAGTCCATTGGTCTGCAATGTCCTCCTCCAGTCCGACGGTCTCCGATGTCCTCCTCTAGTTCGTCTGTCTGCAATGTTCTCTTCCACCACCAGTCTGTCGGTCTGCAATGTCCTTTTCTGGTCCTTTAGTGTGTGTCCACCTTCTCCTGCTCTGATCTGTCTTTCTGCAAGGTGCTCCTCTGGTCCGTCGGTCTGCGATGTCCTCTTCCTCCTCTAGTCCATTGGTCAGCGATGCCTTCTTCCTTCTCCGGTCAATCGGTTTGGGATGTCTTCTTCTGATCTGTGTTGTACTTCTCCGGTCTTTCGGTCTGCGATGTCCCATTCCTCCTCTGTTCCATTGGTCTACGATGTCCCTTTCCTCCTCCAATCCTTCAGTCTGCTGTATCCTCTTCCTCCGACTGTCCATTAGTCTGCAATGTCTTCCTGCGGTCCGTTGTTCTGCGATGTCCTCCTCCGGTTCGTCGGTCTGCGATATCCTCCTCCAGTCTGTCAGTCTGTGATGTCCTCTTCCTTCTCTGGTCCGTCGGTCTGCGATGTCCTCTTCCTCCTCCTGTCTGTCAGTCTGCGATGTCCTCTTCTTCCTGTCTGTGATGCCCTCTTCCTCCTCCGGTCCGTCGATCTGCGATGTCTTTTCCTGGTCCATCAGCCTGCGATGTTCTCTTCCTGCTCCTGTCCGTCGGTCTGCGATGTCCTCTTCCTCCTTCAGTCTGTCGATCTGCGATGTCCTCTTCCTCCTCCGGTCCGTCAATCTGCGATGTCGTTCTCCTGTCTGTCGGTCTGCGATGTCCTCTTTCTCCTCCGGTCCATCGGTCTGCAATATCCTCTTCCTCCTCCGGTCCGTCGGTCTGCGATGTCCTCTTCCTCCTCCGTTCTGTCGGTCTGCGATGTCCTCTTCCTCCTCCGTTCTGTCAGTCTGCGATGTCCTCCTCCAGTCAGTCGGTGTGCGATGTCCTTTTCCTCCTTCGGTCCGTCGGTCTGCGATGTCTTCTTCATCTTCTGGTCCATCGGTCTGTGATGTCGTCTTCATCAGTCGGTCTGCGATGTCCTCTTCCTTCTCCAGTCCGTCGGTCTGCGATGTCCTCTTCCTCCTCCTGTCTGTCAGTCTGCGTTGTCCTCTTCCTCCTTCGGTCCGTCGGTCTGTGATGTCCTCCTCCGGTCCGTCGGTCTGCAATGTCCTCCTCCGGTCCGTCGGTCTGCGATGTCCTCCTCCGGTCCGTCGGTCTGCGATGTCCTCCTCCGGTCCGTCGGTCTGCGATGTACTTCTCCGGTCCGTCGGTCTATGATGTCCTCTTTCTCCTCCGGTCCATCGGTCTGCAGTGTCCTCTTCCTCCTCTGGTCCGTCGGTCTGCGATGTCCTCTTTCTGCTCAGGTCCATTGGTCTGCAATGTCCTCTTCCTCTGCCTGTCTGTCAATCTGCAATGTCCTCAAGGCAGTGCACATCATGATCAATACTTCAGAGGGTGAAGATTAATATTCAAAGTGCAAACCATACTGAAAAGTGCTATGTGCCTGATAGAAAATGACATGCTAGAAGGGGCTAAATCCTGTCCCAGGTGTGTAGTGCAGACCAGACAGCTCAGATATTTCCATTAAAGCTATAATAGAATTATTCCAAACTGTCTATCTGCAGACAGACCAGAAACAGAGGTAGGAATAGTATTACACAATCCCTAGTTTGGCCAATACATATTAAAAGGATACAAATAGATATTTACCCAAACTCCAAATTCCAACAGTGCACCTCTTCACACAGGTTTCTGCTGTTCTTCATAAGGGATGCATAAGACAGGGTCAGAATGGGGTCCCCAGGGGAAATGGACGCTAGGGCTCCCTCCTACATCTATTTGCAAATACCTGTTAGCCGTTATTCCCGTTCTAGTGTAGTATCGACTTTAAAACACAGGCGGCTCCTGCACATCTACTGTGCGCCACCATAACTGCGATGTACAATTAGGCTATGTGCACACCTTGAGTATTTAATTGCATACATTTCTGCAACGTTTCTGCATCTCTAGGAATTTGAGCTTTTTGGTGTATGTTTGCATGCGTTTTTTTATGCGTTTTTGTACAGCAGTTAATGCTTTTTGGAGCTAAATGAAGATATTTGAAAAAAAAAGTAAAAAAAAATGTGTTGTGATGTAATTTTCTTGTTCAATACCTTATTTTCATGCTTATTTGCCCCATCCCAGGCTAAAAATTCCAGCCCTCAGCTGCCCCAGAAATGTCACTTCATATTCTGGCACTTAGCTCGGGCTAAACTTTTTTATATTTTACCTGTATGGTGTGCCAACAGAAATCCTTTTCCTTCATACATTGTGGCTGTCCTCACAGCGGGATCGGCACCCACTTGTGGTTTCATTCATTCCACCCTCAGTCGGATCCCATTTTCACTATATGGAAGCTCCCTGACTCTCCTCCCTACAGTTTGTTCTATATTTGCTGTATTGATAAGGGTCTTTTGAAATGTGTGTGTTTTTTTATTTTTACTATAAAAGTAACATTTTATTTTCTTCTGTAGGTTTATGGATCAAGATCACATCCTAGAGCATTACAATTTGTCATGTTAGTGTGTGTGTGTGTGTGTGTGCGTATCTATTATACAAAATTTCATATTCTGACGCCACTGTTGGGCCATTTCCCTTAGTAAAGTTTTAGAAAATCCATCAGCAGGATTTTGCTAAGTAAACTACAGACATTGTCATGTTGGCACTGTTACACTGATTAAAATGAAGAAATCCGGTGAAGAAATCCGTTTTGTCATTCTTGTGAAATTTCTCACTCTGCGAGCTGTGACATCAGTAAGTTACCTCAGTTCATTGGCTATGAACTACGATAACCTTAGTGACGTCGCTGTTCTTTGTCATTAGTGTGTGAAGCCAGCTGCTACAGTGTGTTCCTGCTGTCGTGCTGAGAAGTCACATTACTGATGTCACTGCTCAGTAATGCATCTGGATGTAGCAGAGTTGGGGATTAAAGTGGGACGTGGGATGGATTTACAGCCAACCCCTTTGTATTAGATTTTTTTAAAAGGTAATAAATGGGTAGAAGAGGGTTGGGGAGTGCTTTGTACAAATAAAGGACTTTTCTTTTGCTTTAAACTTATGGGGTTAGTAATGGGTGTATCTTATAGACTCCTCTCCATTTCCTGAGCTTGATGTCAGTGGACAATACAAAACTGACGTCAACCACCAAAATGTTATGCCGCTTGCCAAAGCACCAGAGCTAGCGGGAAGAGCCAGGTAAAGTGCCAGAATTGGCGCATCTAATGGATGTGCCTTTTCTGGGGCGGCTGTGGGCTGCTATTTTTAGGCTGAGGAGGGCAAAATATGCTTGGACCTTCCCAAACTGAGAATACCAGCCCCCAGCTGACTGCTTTAGCCAGGCTGGTTATCAAAAATATTCGATTTAAAGAATTTAAAAAATAAAAACTGTGTGAGAGCCCCTCTAATTTTGATAACCATCCCAGAAAAAGCAGATAGCTGAGCAGCCCACAGCTGTCTTGTTTACCTGCACTTGTTATCAAAAATAGAGGGGATCCCTCGTTGTTTTTTTTCTTTATCCTCTACGTGGTTCGCCAGAGGCAATTACAGCCATGCTAATACTTAACATGACTGTGATGGGTCCAAAAGTGCCCACACAGGAAAAGCTTGTTGATTGGCAGCCCGTACAAAGTTTGATGAAAGGCTGCAGCGCAACCAAACAGTGGTACCTTAAAGTCCAAATGAATCCAGTGTTCGGGGTCCGTGCACAGACTTCTAGGTGTCTGGTATGGACCCCAAAATTATCATTCGAGTTTGCCCATCTCTTCTGTTAATAGTTTCACTCCGCATGGAATTCCTTGAGCGCTGTGGCTGAGCATAATGTTGAATTACTGCTGCCTTATCAATTATGTCTCAATGGGTCCATTCTTACTAGATGGTGTGAAATTTTGCTATAAATTTAGATTTTATTGCCCATCAGTGACCAATCTATACCAACAGCATTCCTTAGGTCAACATACAGTAATAGTATAGGATGCACCTCTTCAATTATAATACATAAATAACATCTCCCATACACCAAAGTCCTAGGGGCGCAAATTATAAAATCATTGTTATTTAGATACTAGCTGAAGACCCCGGCGCTGCCCGGGCATAGTAACTAACTGTGGTTAGTTGCAACAAATTATAATTATCCTCCATCCCACAGTCCCGTGCCCATATACCCATAATACATATCCTCCATCCCATAGGCCCATGCCCATATACCTATCATACATATCCACCATCCCATAGGCACGTGCCCATATACACATCATACATATCCTTCATCTCATAGTCCCATGCCCATATACCCATCATACAAATCATCCATCCCATAGTCCCGTGCCCATATACCCATCATACATATCCTCCATCCCATAGTCCAGTGCCCATATACCCATCACACATCCTCCATCCCATAGTCCCGTGCCCATATACCCGTCATACATATCCTCCATCCCACAGTCCAGTGCCCATATACCCATCACACATCCTCCATCCCATAGTCAACCATTATGACATCATAATGAGCGGCGGGGCTTGATGACATCATCGTCGCCATGGCAACCATTGGGATGGAGAATATGTATGATGGGTATATGGGCATGGGACTATGGGATGGAGGATATGTATGATGGGTATATGGGCACGGGCCTATGGGAATGTGGATATGTATGATGGGTATATGGGCACGGGACTATGGGATGGAGGATAATTATAATTTGTTATATCTAACCACTGTTAGTTACTATGCCCGGGCAGCGCCGGGCTCTTCAGCTACTACATATATAAAGCTCAAAGTGTGTATGTATGTATTAGATGTCTAAAATAACAATTTCAGGCAGATTAAAAAGTATGATTGCCTTGATGGGTTGCACTGGGTGGAGGGCCACCTTACAGAAACAATGTCAAGTGCGTATTAAAACGGTGTATTTAGTTTATATCACCAATAGTGGCATACATGAGGGATACCTAGTGTTATAGTTCTATATATTGCAGATTTCAGAGACTATTAGGAGCATTCACCCATTATATAGTCATCTGATCACAGACCTTATAATAACTCTTATGTTTACTAATGTTTAATGGTGCAAAGATTGTCTACACAGTTTACCTTTCAGACAGGTGCTTAGGTGCTGAATATTAGTCAATATATGAATACATATCCCAGTAAGCAATTGGAGATTTTTTTGTTCAATTGCCGTGGTATATTCATAAGCCATCTAATCATGGATTCAAAAGTGCATACTACTGAGAGATCAATTATCTTTGCCCTGTGTAAGAGCAAAGAAACACAGTTGCAGGCATAGCTAAATTTTAAACAAACATGTTCTATGCACACCAGTAAAGAAAATGGTCAAACCCAGTGCAGTCCTGAGCCCCAACACGCGTTTCACCCTGCTTCCTCAGGGGGTGTGTGTAGTATAGTTACTAAGTATTATTGTACATAAATGCAATGTTTCCATATTGGAATCGCATAACAAAGCCTGAAGCCTCATTTTTTCAGAATTAACAGTCTTGCTTTTAGTAAGTACATTCTGTCCCCTTTTGTAAAAGTTTATAAACTCCAGCAGTAAGAATTAGATTCTTGGTTTCATTTTATCCTTTGAATAGATAATTTGCTAAGCGATCACGCTCTTCTCTTTTGGGGTTTGACCGCTGGGAAATCCTAATTCTCCATTTATTGTTTTGGGACTGATGGAGATGGCAGAGTTCTACAAACACTCCAATCTGGAGATCTACATTTATCTCTGAGAGAAGGTCGCAAGCTACATCCAGATTCCCCTTGGAGTAGTGATATCCTGCTCCTACGCTACCCAAAAGTAGCGACACCCAAAGCCCCAATTACTATTATGACAGCCAAAGCTTCCTATTGAAATCATACTGAGGCCGTATACTTATATCCAATGATTGTCTCCTTATCGCGATTCTTGCATCAAGCACTCCTACCACATTATCACATCCAGCTTAAAGAACCTCCTGCGAACCCCTTTACGACCTTTGACGCATATATATATGTCATAGATCGTGTCCCCACACACCATGCGGGCTTCGGCGCTGAACCCGCATGTTTTCCGGCACATGTCATCTGAGTTCATCTCCCCAACAGCCAAGGGTGGAATCATGATCCTTCTGCTGCTGTTAACATGTTAAATGCCGCAGTCAATCTCTGACAGTGGCATTCAACATGCTCGCGCCTGAAGCGTGTAATAAACTCCGCCCATCGGCGCTCGTGTCACATGACCGTGGGCCGCCAATGGGTTGCCATAATAACCTGGGGTCTGCAGGAGATCCCTGTGGTTGTCATTGCCAGATTGCTATGAGCAGATTAGCTACACATAGCTGGGCTATGCAGCTTCTAGTCTCCCATGGAGACTATTGAAGCAAGTGAAATTTTAATAAGCAAAAATGTTTTTAAAAATATTTTAAAAAATTAATAAAATATAAAAGTTTCAATCCCCTCCCCCCATTTGCCCTATTTAAAATAAAATAAAAATACACATATTTGGTATCGCCGCGTTCAGAAAAGTCCGATCTATCAAAATATAAAAATAATTAATCTGATGAGTATACGGCATAATGAGAAAAGCCAAAATTAGGGTAATAACATTGTAATAAAATGCAATAACAGGCAATCAAAACATCGGATCTGTACTAAAATGGTATCAATTAAAACGGCAGCTTGGTGCGTAAAAAATAAGCCTTTACCCAGCCCCAGATCACGAAAAATGGAAACACTTACAGTTCTTGGAAAATAGCTCCATTTTTATTCCTTTAAACTTGGGATTTTTTTCACCACTTAAATAAAACAGAACTTATGCATGTTTGGTATCTGTGAACTCATAATGACCTGGAGAATCATTATGGCAGGTTAGTTTTAGCATTTGGTGAACAGGGTAAAAAAAATATAAAAAAAAAAACTAAAAAGCAATTGTGGAATTGCACTTTTTTTGCAATTTCACAGCAGTTTTTTCCTGTTTTCCATTACAGGATATGATACAACCAATGGTGTTGTTCAAAAGTACAACTTGTCCCGCAAAAAACAAGCCCTCACATGGCCATATTGACCAAAAACTTAAAAAGTTATAGTCTGCGAAGACAGGGAGCAAAGAGCAAAAAAAACGGAAACGCAAAAACAAAAAAACCCATGTCATGAAGGGATTAAAGAACCTTCTGTGACTGGCAGGATCTTCCTATTTGCAGATAAATTAATATAGTAATCTCTAAAATCACAAGGCCAGTATGTGAGCATCCAGATTTTCTCTACTGTGTAGAGCTAGTCACCAGCTGTAGACCTGCTCTTCATAGTGTTTACTGGACCTGGTGCTGATGCATCAAGCTGGCATACAGCCACGAGCAACGCATCATTGCCTGCGAGCCACAGGTTGGGGATCCCTGGTATAGGGCAGTCTGTAGCTCTCTTAATCGGTGGGGGAAAAAAATTGATCCTCTAATTAGGTCGACCAGTTGTTTAAAAAAAACAAAACAAAAAATTTTGGTCCATATTACCACTTAACTTAAAGAAACTTGACAATATATCACAGTACAGTGCTAGTAGGTAGGGCAGTATACATTCTGTAATAAGCCCCATTCCTGTCAGAGTTCTTGTAACACTTTTTGGAAGGAAAAAATAAAATGTATGACCTTTACAATTTTTACTCCGTTGTATTACTGCAGAGAGGGTCACTCCTTCCATCGTGTCACCAGGTTTCAGGAGCCTTGTGCATTTAGCTCTGATGACCCAAAATGGATCCGAGAGCTGTCTGTACACTCAGAGTAAAGCCTAAGGGGGTTGGCCACCACTTTACATGTCCCTGTCATGTGAGGGAACTGCCATAGATGACACTACACTAAATACCTTGCTTCTCCAATCCTTCTGAACCTGGGCTGCTCTCCTGCTCACATCCTGCCTGGCTGAGAACATTCTAACTTGTGATGTCACAGTGACTCTCCCTGCGATCTTGTCTGTGGGTTCTGGAGTGACATCACAATGGTGTGACTGACTTGTGATGTCACAGTGACTCTCCCTGCGATCTTGTCTGTGGGTTCTGGAGTGACATCACAATGGTGTGACTGACTTGTGATGTCACAGTGACTCTCCCTGCGATCTTGTCTGTGGGTTCTGGAGTGACATCACAATGGTGTGACTGACTTGTGATGTCACAATGACTCCCTGCGATCTTGTCTGTGGGTTCTGGAGTGACATCACAATGGTGTGTATAATAAGAAAGGAAAGTATAGGTCACATATCGGGGGATCACCCAAGACTGGATTTAGCAAATGTAAAGCATGTAAATCTTTATTGAGACACAAATAACAGACACAGAAAAATTAAAAACATTAAAATTCGTCACTCGTGTGACATGCACAAAATACTGGGCTCATAACAGAGCCGCACCCCCTTGGCTGAACACTCCAAATAAACATGTGGATAAAGTGACCTTATAGATAGATAAATAACATACCATATGTAATCATAATAACCATAGGTTAATAAGAACGTACAATCTTATATGTTATTCAATGTACAAACGCAGATGTTGAAAAAGAAGGCTGGGGGCAAAGCCCTGTAACCTCAATCCGATACATCAATTGGTACAAGTAGATGTTACGGCATGTGATCACCAGTGAATAACCCAAAACTATATATGAGATATAATGCATGGAGAAACAGTAATGAGTACAATTGCCAAAGAATAAATATAGATGTAAAAACTGAATGTCAAACACTGTTTCGCTTATAGTAGCCTCGCATAAAACAGGCAGACCCGGGCATGCATAATTAAATGCTGGAGGCTGTAATAGCCATCTTAGAGGTAATGAAGCGCGGCCCTGAACTGCCTGTAAAAAACCCCTATATAGAAGGCCATAAACCACACAAGGAAAAAACTCCTTTGCACACCTATAGTAACCAAATGCAACTCCAAAATGAGTAGTACAGCCACCGGCTGTGGTTGTAACCTGGAAAATGGTATGCGTGCCTGAAGGTCAATGCACAGGCACCATGTGTGGATAGGAGTGGAACCAAGGAGGGCAGAGACCCATGGTTTCTCCACATCACAATGGTGTGACTTCATAGGACATTCACAAACGTAAGGCTAAGTGCACACGTACCGGAACTCTCGCGGAAATTACCGCGATTATTCCGGAATTCCAGTCCGCGGGAAAATCGCATTTTAAATTCCCGCGATTTTCAAGCGGAAAAACTAGCATTGTGCAAGCGTATTTAGCTTGCAAAATGCTAGCGTTCTCCAAGCGATCTGTAGCATCGCTTGGAGAACTGATTGACAGGTTGGTCACACTCGTCAAACATAGTGTTTGACGAGTGTGACCAACTTTTTACTACTGAGGCTGCCTATGCAGCATCGATAGAATGTAAAAAAAAAATAAAAAATAGTGTTTTTATTCTTACCTTCCGACGTCCCGCGCAGGCGTTCCCAGTAGACCTTTGCGAAAATGCCCGCGATGACGTCAGTTCTCGCGGGAACGCGACGTCTCGCGGTAATTCGCGATGACGTCGCGCGAATTACCGCGAGATTGGACGCCATCGCGGGCATTTTCGCAAAGGACTACTGGGAACGGGAGCGTGGAGAGAGGCGGGAAGGCTGCGCGGGACGTCGGAGGGTAAGAATAACAATATTTTTTATTTTAAATTCTATTTTTTACAGGGATATGGTACCCAAAGCCCGGAGGACAGTCTCCTCTCCTCCGGACCGTGGGTACCATCCACAATTGTTCTGCTTACTTTCCGCATGGTGTGCATTCCTATGGGTGCGGGATCGCCGCGATTCCGCAAAATAATGAGCATGCTGCGGTTTTTACCGCGAAGCGATTCCGCCGCGGTAAAAACCGCAGCATTAGCACAGCATTGCGGAATCCCATAGGAATGCATGGGATGCTTATTTTTCGCGTTTTCGCGGCAAAATCGCGCGGTTAAAACTGCCGCGGAAACGCGAAAAAAACGCCACGTGTGAACTCAGCCTTAGGCTGTGTGTCCACGTAGCGATTTTTAAGCGTTTTTGCCGCGATTTTCGGCGCGAAAATGCTGCGAAAACGTTTAAAAATTGTGTACAGAACGCCCCCCATGCATTCCTATGGCATTCCGCACATGCTGTGCTAATGCTGCGCTTTTTTCCGCGGCGGAATCGCATCGCGGAAAAAATCGCAGCATGCTCATTGTTTTGTGCGGAATCGCAA